>NC_138318.1:7467500-8067500 GCF_965601325.2 Salmo salar
TTTTGTCGTGGACCGTGTTAGTTTGTTGGTGATGTGGACACCAAGGAACCTGAAACTCTCAAACTGTTCCTCTACAGCCCCATCGATGAGAATGGGGGTGTGCTTTGTCCTCCTTTTCCTGTATTCCACAATAATCTCCAGTGTTCTTGGCACGGGGACTATGGTGGTCTGCTTGAAACATGTTGGTATTATAGACTCAGACAGGGAGAGGTTGAACATGTCAGTGAAGACACTTGCCAGTTGGTCAGAGCATGCTCGGAGTACACGTCCTGGTAATCCGTCTGGCCCTGTGGCCTTGTGAATGTTGACATGTTTAAAGGTCTTACTCACATCGGCTACGGAGAGAGTGATCACACAGTCATCCGGAACAGCTGATGCTCTCATGCATGTTTCAGTGTTACTTGCCTCGAAGCGAGCATAGAAGTAATTTAGCTCGTCTGGTAGGCTCGTGTCACTGGGCAGCTCGCGGCTGTGCTTCCCTTTGTAGTCTGTAATAGTTTGCAGGCCCTGCCACATCCGACGAGCGTCGGAGACGGTGTAGTGTGATCCGATCTTAGTCCTGTATTGATGCTTTACCTGGTTCGTCGGAGGGCATAACGGGATTTCTTATAAGCTTCCGGGTTAGACATCTCCAATTTTGTCTCATTGATTGGACTCCAAGTTAACTGACTCCTGACTCCAATTAGCTTTTGGAGTCATTAACCTAGGGTTTCACATACTTTTTCCAACCTACACTGTGAATGTTTAAATTATGTATTCAATATAGACAAGAGAAATACAATCATTTGTTTAAGCAGACTGTGTTTGTCTATTGTTGTGATTAAATGAAGATCAGATCAAATGTTATGACCAATTTATGCAGAAATCCAAGTAATTCCAAGGGTTCGCATACTTTTTCTTGCCACTGTATGTCAACCACAGCTTTCAAATCAACAGCAGTGTCTCTACCTACAGTGGGGGGAAAAAGTATTTGATCCCCTGCTGATTTTGAACGTTTGCCTACTGGTTAAGAAAGGATCAGTCTATAATTTTAATGGTAGGTGTATTTGAACAGTGAGAGACAGAATAACAACAAAAATATCCAGAAAAACGCATGTCAAAAATGTTATAAATTGATTTGCATTTTAATGAGGGAAATAAGTATTTGACCCCCTCTCAATCCGAAAGATTTCTGGCTCCCATGTGTCTTTTATAGAGGTAACGAGCTGAGATTAGGAGCACACCCTTAAAGGGAGTGCTCCTAACCGCAGCACACCCTTAAAGGGAGTGCTCCTAACCGCAGCTTGTTACCTGTAAAAAAGACACCTGTCCACAGAAGCAATCAATCAGATTCCAAACTCTCCCCCATGGCCAAGACCAAAGAGCTCTCCAAGGATGTCAGGGACAAGATTGTATACCTACACAAGGCTGGAATGGGCTACAAGACCATCGCCAAGCAGCTTGGTGAGAAGGTGACAACATTTGGTGCGATTATTCGCAAATGGAAGAAACACAAAAGAACTGTCAATATCCCTCAGCCTGGGGCTCCCTGCAAGATCTCACCTCGTGGGGTTGCAATGATCATGAGAACGGTGAGGAATCAGCCCAGAACTACACGGGAGGATCTTGTCAATGATCTCAAGGCAGCTGGGACCATAGTCACCAAGAAAACAATTGGTAACACACTACGCCGTGAAGGACTGAAATCCTGCAGCGCCCGCAAGGTCCCCCTGCTCAAGAATACATATACATGCCCGCCTGAAGTTTGCCAATGAACATCTGAATGATTCAGAGGACAACTGGTGAAAGTGTTGTGGTCAGATGAGACCAAAATGGAGCTCTTTGGCATCAACTCAACTCGCCGTGTTTGGAGGAGGAGGAATGCTGCCTATGACCCCAAGAACATCATCTCCACCGTCAAACATGGAGGTGGTGACATTATGCTTTGGGGGTGTTTTTCTGCTAAGGGGACAGGACAACTTCACCGCATCATTTGACGGGGCCATGTACTGTCAAATCTTGGGTGAGAACCTCCTTCCCTCAGCCAGGGCATTGAAAATGGGTCGTGGATGGGTATTCCAGCATGACAATGACCCAAAACACACGGCCAAGGCAACAAAGGAGGTCCTGGACATTAAGGTCATTAAGGTCCTGGAGTGGCCTAGCCAGTCTCCAGACCTTAATCCCATAGAAAATCTGTGGAGGGAGCTGAATGTTCGAGTTGTCTAACGTCAGCCTCAAAACCTTAATGACTTGGAGAAGATCTGCAAAGAGGAGTGGGACAAAATCCCTCCTGAGATGTGTGCAAACCTGGTGACCAACTACAAGAAACGTCTGACGTCTGTGACAGCCAACAAGGGTTTTGCCACCAAGTACTGAGTCATGTTTTGCAGAGGGGTCAAATACTTATTTCCCTCATTAAAATGCAAATCATTTTATAACATTTTTGACATGCGTTTTTCTGGATTTTTTGTTGTTGTTATTCTGTCTCTCACTGTTCAAATAAACCTACCATTAAAATTATAGACTGATAATCTCTTTGTAAGTGGGCAAACGCACAAAATCAGCAGGGGATCAAATACTTTTTTCCCCCACTGTACTTCATTCCTGTTGCCGTAGAAAATACTTGTGGTGTCTAGCATTTCCTGTTTATTCCCTACTAGCACATAGCCATTTCTCTGTGAAGTTTTGACTTATCCTCTTTACCTGTCTAGTTATGATAGTGTGGGTAGAGGGGATTTCTTCCTCTAACCTCTTGTTTTTTCTCAGCTGCTGTCTCTTGGTGGGTGATGCAGCGTGGCTGGGTCTCAGGTCGTGATAGGCATGCAGACACTGACACCTGCAGACTGCTCTCCAAGCCTGGGGCCCAGCATCGACATGTTCCATGTGCAGTGCATGATGGAGTTGATGGGGAGGAGATGGGCACCACCCTCTCACCGGGGGGCCCAGAGCCTCATGGACATGGTGCAGTTTCAGCAGAAGGTGGGTCCATCTCTCGTCAAATCTGCAGTCACCAATACCAGTCAATAGAAGCCTCAGTGGAAAATTACACAGGCCGGAATTACACAGAAGACAGTGGCTTTATTGTATTGTTCACTCTTCTACCCACCAATATAGCCCTCGGATAGTGAGAAGCACTAACTAGTGGACACAAAAGACAGTCAATGTATTGCATGTTAATTATATGTATGTTAATCAAGGTCTTTGGTGTTTTTCCAGAACAAAGCTTGACGCATTAAGATGGTTTCTGTCCCTCCTCATGGGCAGTGGGGCTCTCTCTGCTTTGGCTAAAGGAACTAATGGACCCTCTGCAGCTACAGCTGACATCCAACCTCAGCCTTCAGTCAACACCAGCCTCCAGTCAGACGAGATGTCTGGCTCTGTTTCAACAGATCCATGCCTCCATTCTCGGGTAGCCTCCAATAACCACACCGGCCTGGCAGACATGATGTCACCCTTCTTTAATGGCCAGCCAGGAGGACGGAGGCCCAGACATGCTCCCTATTCTGCAGAGTGTGTGTGGGTAGGTGATGCAGCAAAAACATCCAACGGCCCACAATGAGTAGGCTGGTAGTGGCTTTATGGTGAGGTTAACTACAACGTAGAACTCCCTCTAAAGGTTTACCTGGTAGGGTGGGTGGTGGGAGTAGAATGCAGTCCAGATGTTATGGTTAGGAGTCAAGTCGATGGAGGAGGTCGAGAGCCACACATCCTCCGAAACACGACCCTGCCAAGCCACACTGCTTCTTGAAACACTGCTCGCTTAACCTGCAAGCCAGCTGCATCCATTCTGTCAGAGGAAACACTGTTCAACTGGCGACCGAGGTCAGCTTGCAGGTGCCCAGCCGGCCACAAGGAGTCACTTGAGCGCGATGGGACAAGAACATCCCTGCCTGCCAAACCCACCCCTAACCCGGATGACACCGGGCCAATTGTGTGCCACCTCATGGGTCTCCCGGTCACAGCCAGCTGTGACACAGCCTGGGATCGAATCTGGGTCTGTAGTGACACCTCAAGCACTGCGATGCCGTGCCTTAGACCGCTGTACTACTCGGGAGGCCGCTGATTCTGATTGCATTGTGGTGTGTCTGTGTTAATGTTAGAGTAAATGTCTTTGTTAGGGTTTGTGTGTCTGTATTACTGCAGGTCTTGACAGAGAACTCCTATTACAGTAATGGCTGTAAAACCTGTAAGCATAGGAGCGGATATTTTCAAGTGCAATGTTAGCAGGTTAACATGGGAGGGCAACAGATCCAAAGAGCTACTGCCGGAGCAGGTTATGGAGTTGCGTCTGGAGCAGATGGAGAGGAGGCTGATGAAACACATGGAACAGCGGCTGGATGCCGTGCAGCAGCGCCTGAAGAAGGCCTTACTTAGGGCCCTGCCTCTGGCCCTTCCCTTCAACCACCTCAAGACCACAGCACCCACACCTGACCAGAACCACACCGCCCAGCCCCAGGCCCTGCACTGACTTCAGACCTGATTCCTACACTGAATCCAGCCCCTTGCACTGATTCCTGCCCCTGCACTGATTGAACCCAATAACCTGAACCCAATAACCCAACTCACCAGAGACCAGCTGCTATCTTCACTGTAGTTTTACCACTTGTATTTGTTTGTGAAATAATGTCTGACTGTTTGTTGTTAATTTGACCCCCTTTCATATTCTGTATATTAACAGATGGTTTTGAATGAGTGTATGATCAAGAGTGAAAAATAAAATATAGTTTGTAACAAAACTACAAAAGGCTTTGCATTATTCTTTGAGCAAGAGTAAATATAAAAATGATTTAACAAAACATGCTCTGCAGCCCACATCTGTTCTCCATAGTATGCAAAAGAACATTCCTCTGTAATGTAATTTATTTTATGTTGGCAATAGTGGAGCACTAGGTGGAGCCGTTGGTTTGGTATCTTTGGAAGAACTTCATTGGCGTCCTTGAAAAGGGCACCACACCCCGGGCTGATCTTTCCAGGAAAAGCTCAGCTGGCTAAATGGGTTAAGGATTATGTAAAACATGAATTTATGAGAATGATTTGCTGGATGTTTGATGTGGATTACAATACCAGCTAAGCCAATAATGAAGTATGTCTCTGAAGAAAAAATCCTTTGTATAAATTGTGATCAGGTATCAAACTGGATTGAAACAGTATAAACAGCAACATGCTGGTTATAAACAACTTTGTATTCACACATCTCAGAGTGCTGATTTGGGATCAGTTCTCCCTTTTCAGATTATAATGAACAAGAGTATACGGACAGGGGAGACCTCAACCTCGATCAGCATTCCTTCTCCGAGATGCTTAGCCCCTGTAATGCTGTGACCCTGTGGTGTCTCTGCCATTGCGTAACTTTCCAAATCTGGTTGATGTGGATGTATGTCTGTGTTGTGTCCACACCGCTGATCTTTCTGCACTCACCCAGTGAGCCAAGTCACAGAGTGAGACAGTGTTTTCCTCCAGGACCTGTATAGTATACATACAAACTTCAGACAGCTTCAAACCAACCAAACCATAGAACCACAGGTCAGTGGTAGTTGACTGGACCCAGGCAGACAGAACCAGGGCACAGCTGCCTGTGAGCAAACAGCAGGTCCTGGGCCGCTCACCGAGGAAAGGAAGTGAAGTGGTTCCAACTGTATCAACAATGTCTGACTGTTGCAGCTCCAACTCTGCCTGGCCCTGGATGGAACACAGCTTGGGTTTATGAAGAGAACAAATCAAAGTTTTGCAAGGCTTACAGGTTTTGTTGAACCTGTTGGACGAGGAGCATTCGGAAGTATCAGTAGGAGTGCTGATCTGCGATAACTTTTACCTTTTCGATGTGTGTTCATGTTGCTGCACGGACGGACGGACGGACGGACGGACGGGGGGCTGATCCTAGATCAGCATTCATACTCTGAGACGCTTTATGAATACAGGCCACGTGGGATTTAAATACAACAGTGAAAAGTCTGACCCCAGGGCCTGTTAGTAAGGTAACATAACACCCCTCTCAAATCGACATCCTTGAGATATATCATACTGTCTGCATGTTGGCATGTTGGCATGTTAGCTAGCACAGCAGTATTCTCATTTGGCCCCAGCCGACTGATATTTAACCTGCGTATGACTCATCCGATAAATTAAACTCAAATGATTAATACACATTCATCATATCCTTAGCATTCATCCACACTGTAACTGTAGCCTCTCAGGGCCTCCACTATATGTAGTCTAGGTAATCACTAACGCATGGAAACTACATTAACAGCAGATCACTTAGTTTGACTGATGGGACATTTACTGTTTTTCCAGAAACCTTGAGCTATCATTTACAGTACATTGACCAAACATTTCATCGGTGAGGTCTATGTAACTGATAAGTCACACTGTGGTTACGTTCCTAAATGGCACCCATATCCCTATGGGCCCTGGCCAAAAACAGTGCACACTATCTAGGTTCCCTGGTTCAGCTGAGCCCAAAGAACATACAATGGAACGGACACTCTGTAGAGTATTATGTCATGGACCCTACCCTGTATATAAATCACCTCATACTGTGGTTAATTCATATTAATGTAGTACTTAATGTCGCAACCTAGCAGGTCACTGTGAGGGTATATGGGAGGAGGTGACCTTAATCAAATGTAAGAGATGACCATGGTTTAAGAGATGACCTAATTCTGTCTTTGTTTTGCTGCACGTGGTAACGGCCCAAGTCCTGCTTGTCCCCATAATGACCTGAGGTATATATTTCATGCGTGCGCGCGCACACACACACACACACACACACACACACACACACACACACACACACACACACACACACACACACACACACACACACACACACACACACACACACACACACACACACACACACACACACACACACACACACACACACACACACACACACACACACACACACACACACACACACACACAGTGCAGCTGAATCCACAGCTGTGGTCACATATTTACAAGCTGTGTGTGTTTTCCCTCCCCTGCCTTGGGTCATGTAATAAAGCCAGATGGTGGTCAAATATTCTCCTTCCTGCTCTTAAACCTGGTGAGGTGATCACCCTCAGAGACAGTTGATTAAGTCCGGTGTGTCATCTTTAAAGTGCCTTGACATGCCCTCAGAGAGGTTTAAAGGGGTTTATGGTGACCGCGTTGTTGTTTTTTCAAATCCCAGATAGTTCCTTTAAACTTCTAATTTAAAACCTGTAGAACGACACTGTCTGTCATAATGACTAGGGAGTCAGGAGTTTTTCCTGGTCAGGCTTTGTGGTCAGAAAAAACTCATGGCCCTATAAAGTAATGGCTGAAAAACCTGTGAGAATAGAAAGGATACTGTATGTTTCGGTCTCCCGAGTGGCGCAGCGGTCTAAGGCACTGCATCTCAGTGCTAGAGGTGTCACTACAGACCCTGGTTCGATTCTAGGCTGTATCACAACCGGCCGTGATTGTGAGTCCCATAGGGGGGCACATATTTGGCCCAGAATTGTCTGGGTTAGAGTTTTGCCGGGGTAGGCCGTCATTGTAAATAAGAATTTGTTCTTAACTGACTTGCCTAGCTAAACAAAGGTTAAATTAAAAATAAATGTTTGAGTGACAGTTCCAAAGAGAGATACAGTACTTTAATTCCTATGAAACCTCATGTCAGGGTTATGTTTCTGTTTTCAGACCTGGTAGAGTAAATCTGGCCTGTGCTTTACAGAATCATCTTAAAGGATCTTATGCTTTGGCAGTGAGTAGGTGTTCAATATCTAAAGCAATTTATGAGTTAGGCTTATGAGCTTTCAGATTTATAAGGCTCTCTTTTCCCATATCATGTACACATGGCAATGATAATGTAAAACTAGGTTTTTATGGGGCAGGCACATGATCATACTGTGACTTATTTGGTTTAGAAAGCCAATGTGACCATGATTGATTGATTACATCTATGCATGCTTCGACAAAAACAACACAGTGAATGAGAGCCCCCGCCGTCCCAGAGGACTGAGTGATCTCGCTATCCGAGGCGACGTGAGTAAAGCTTTTAATCTGGTCAACACTCGCAAGGCCGCGGGGCTGGACAGTATTCCAAGGTGCATTCTCAAAGCACGTGCAGACCAACTGGCAGGCATCTTCACTGTCATTTTCAACCTCTCCTTGTCCTAGTCTGTAATACTCACGACTCATGCTGACCACCATCACTCCTGTTCCCAAGAACTCTTAGACTACCTGCCACAATGACTACCGCCCTGTAGCACTTACATCTGTAATCATGAAGTGCTTTGGCAAGGTCGGTCACATCAACTCATCAACTCCATCATCCCAGACACCCTAGACCCACTCTATTTGCATACCGCCCCAACAGATCTATAGACAATGCAATCTCAATTTCCCTTCACACTGCCTTCTCCCACCCGGACAAGACGAATACCTATATGAGAATGCTGTTCATCGACTACAGCTTAGTATTCATCACCATAATGCCCCCCGAGCTCGTCACCAAGCTCGGGACCCCTGGGACTGATCACTTCCCTCCGCAACTGGATCCTGGACTTCTTGACGGGCCGACCCCAGGGGGTGAAGGTAGGCAACAACACCTCCGCTATGCTGACCCTCAACACGTGGGCCGCCCAGGGGTGTGTTCTCCATGCTTCCGTCTGGCAGGCGATACCGGTGTATCAAGGCTCAGACCAACAGACTCCAAAACAGCTTCTATCCTCTGGCCATAAGACTGTTAGATGGCAAACAACTACTGCTTTCCCTCTCCTACAGACTATCCACACTGGCTCATGCACAGGTCTCTACCCACTCAGACACACACACCTTTGCGGTCACTCTTACTCACATGCACACACACACATACCCACACGCACATTCCCCCTCACACCTATGCTGCTGCTAAAATTAGTATTGATTCGATTTATTAATATCATTACGCTGCTGGTCATTGATTATTGATTGCCATTACCATTAGTATCTATTTATCCTGCTACTGGTCACTATTACTCCTGTTTACATGTCAGTATATATTACCATTAGTATATTATCATAAGTATTTATATATTCCTGCTACCAGTCACTTTTCAGCCCTGTTTACATGTAAATTCTATTACCAGACCTTTTTTATGTATAAACCTACCTCAACCATTCTAGTACTACCCCACGTTGAATAAGATACTGGCACTGACCTGTATAGACTTGCATTCTCGTGATTCCTCAACCTGTATCGTACTCCTTGTGTTTTTTAAATTCAATTTTCTATTATTATCTATATTATTATTATTATCAATGTAGTGTCAGTACAAAGAGCTCTCAATTAAGAATTTCAATGTACTGTTTTACACCTGTTGTATTCTGTGCATGTGTCAAGTAAACTTTGACACTTGAAACTGAAGCGACAACAACAATGAAATGGGAGTACAACACATCGAGGAGTCTAAAATGTATTTCCAATATGCTTCTCATTCAGGCAAAACTGGCAAGGCAAGGCTCATGGTACTGTAAGAGTGGAAGCTGGAGTTGATTATCATTGATTAGTAATGTCTGACCTGTGTCTAGAAATTCCTGTCTGTACATCCAATCCCCTAGGGTTGGACCTTAGCAGTATTCTTCTCCCCTATTGGCTGAGCAATGGCATACAGGCGGTCCAGCTCCCAAACCATACAGAGGGAGCAGCCGGACAGTGTGTAGAGCAGCCAAGCTGGATGTGTACGCTGGGTTATTGTGTGACTTTACTAGATGTGTATAGTTCAACTGTCAACATTCATGTAGTCAGAGTTAGGATTTTCAGAACAGTAATGAACACCACTTTTTTTTCAAAATCTTTTTATTCCCTCTGTGAAATTGTCGTCAAAACATATCAAGAGAAATGCAATTAAAATACAATAAAAAAAAAACATAATATCAACAGCAACAAAAACAACTACAAAACTACGGTAATCTGTGACACCCACTTTTCTATCTGATTGAGGTGGGTTTTCTGTGCAAGGACGTTAGTAGAGTATAAAACAATAATCAGTTTCACTGAGAGCGAAGAGCACCCGTAGTTACAGGTTCTATGGTAGGGTGTGGATCCAGACACACAACCGGTTTAAGTCCGTGGTTTTAAACACTGAGAACCAGCTCGTGGTTGCTGAGAGGTCAAGGGTCAATGTCCTCGGGGACGACGGTGAGCATGATGTCCTCGTTCCCCCGCCGGACCACCATTCGCAGCGTGTCGTCCCTCTTGATAGAGCTGCTGACATCACTGGCCGAGGTGATTCGCTGGCTGTTGATGGTGATTATGACGTCACTCTCCTGCAGGCCACCTCTGTGGAGAGGAGAGAGGAGTTAGGAGCATGTAGCAACAAAGAAAACGTGCTTTACTGATATAAAGTAGTGTACGTAAGACTCTCTAAGAAGTGTATACCATTAGGTTTCAACCCACAGAATATAAATAGGCCCTCTTACGTCTGTGAAGAAAGAGTTTTCCCATTCCAAAAAAAGCTAAATGAACTTACAGAAGCAGTAACATTCTTTTTAGACACTGTGAGAAACAAAATCTGACCATAGTCTATGAAAAATCGAAGCGCCCTCGTTACCACAAATACCCATCAGTCAAAAGGAAAGCCATTCTTTTCCTTCAGTGGGAGACTGCTGCCTCAGCACAAATTATTTTATGTGGCCACAAAAAATATACAAAGACAGTGCATTCTGTAGGAGTGAGTAACCTAGATAGACTGCCCTATCATGCTGTTTATGTGGTCATGAAATGCTAATTCATTGTGCTATGAGGCCGGTCTATTTTTAAGACCAAAGGACAATGAACTCCAAGCAACCTTTCTGAGACTAAAAGAGACTACAGACGTCCGCATGCTTCCTATCCGAAACAGTTTGTGCTTATAGTATGACAATTTGTAATGTTTTTGTTCATTTTGGTCTTCCGCAACGATTTTTTTCGGGTGTTGGTGCACACAAAACATTTTCTCAAGGCAAGACAAAGCTCGGGAGCCGAAGCCTACACCCTGTCGTCGGTCAATGGTCAACAGTGGAAATGTGTTTGTTGTAATTCAACGATTGTTGACTCATTTTAACACACATTTTTTCACTTGACAAATATTGCACCAAACATCTTAGATGTAAAATTGAATGACTAAGGTCTCCTCTGCAAAAATGTCCAAATAAATGACAGATTTCTGACTACGGCATCTCAAGATGGACAAACAGCGCCAGCCGAACCGAAGCATGCGGAAGCCTTTAGCCAACTACCAAAGGAGTCCTCAAATGCTCCTGTCCTAATCGAAGGTCACAGACTTTAACTGTTGGCTCATGTTTGTACTGATTTGAGTCGGTCCACAGACTTCTGGTTCAGTTTTCAGTAAACTACTACTTACGTCTCAGCTGGTGTTTTTGGGATGACCTCGATGACATATGCCCCTGAGGTAACATCAGGGAAGTCTGATGTTCTCTCCTTCAGCTCCTTTGCAAGCCTATGACCAATGAAAATAGAGAGATAAGTGTTTAATGTGCCACAGGTATTTGGAAGAATTGAATTCACAAGATGAACCTGGCTGGCTGAAACTTACGTTGTAGTGAGAGTCATCATCCTCACACCGATATACTTCTTCTTTGGTAATAATCTACCTAAAGAAAAGAGGATAAATACTACATAAGCATTATCAAGATGATAAACATTGAACATGTAATAAGCAGTACCTGATCAAAGCCACGGGTGTGAACCTTTAGATAGGTCTAGCACAATATTCGTATAGTCGTCTAACCGACAATTACGGACAATAACCGTAAAAGTACAAATAAGTTGTCTTAATCGTCTTAATACATGCATTTTTATGAGTGGGGGGTTTCAACTTTATTTTCAAGTAGATAGAAATAACCCAATAGCAGTCTAAACCATTTGTTTCTTTAAACGGGGGTGTCACCAAAGCTGAGTTGTATTCATTAGGTATGCCGTAGGTCATTTTCAAATGTGCATTAACGTATGACGCATTACAAGCTCAAAACCTTTTTTCCACAAAAAAAAAGACAATTATGACAACACCTTTGGCAATTTAAATGACAATGAATTGTTACCTAAACATCCGTAATCGTCACAGCCCTACCTTTAGATTGTCTGCCGTGGGACTCTGCCAAGAACTGACGGATCTTGTCTGAGGGGATGGCGAAGGAGATTCCTGCTGTCACCTTCAGTGTGTTGATCCCAATCACCTCTCCGTCCTGAAGACAGAAACAACACACACACACACCTGGTCTCTTAGTCTAGTCCCACTTTCACTCTAACAGCTAATTTAGCTCCACTGATATGTATTAAATACCACGTTTTCGAATAAAACCTACTAAACGCTGCTTTTGAGGAAACATAGGTCTTTACTTATGTGAATAAAAACAATGGTGCTATCGCTAAATGCTGTAACGTGTAACTGCTTGCCAAGGTTTACATATGGATTCATAGAGCCTTATCTATGCCCCTTCGGAGGCGTCTTTATTCAAATACATCCTCCAGACGTCTCATAGATTTACATGAAACATATTCTAAGAGACGCAATCCCTATCAATAACAAATGATATCTTACCAGATTGACCAGGGGTCCGCCAGAGTTCCCATACTGAAAAGGAACAGCATTCAGGTTAAAGGGATGATCAGATGGTAGATCTACACTTCCTTCCTGTGTAATGGGGAAAATAAGGAGGAGCTACTGTTGGGCGTTCCACAACTAAATGCCCTGTGCTGATATAGATCACAGCTGTGTGTGTGTGTGTGTGTGTGTGTGTGTGTGTGTGTGTGTGTGTGTGTGTGTGTGTGTGTCACTCACGTTGATGATAGCGTCCGTCTGGATGTATTCCATATCAGAGTTCCTCAGGCCAAGCTCCTTGCCTCCTCTTTGGGTGGTGCTGACGATACCTGTGGTGACCGTGTTCTGCAGGGAGAAGGGGCTGCCGATGGCCACAACAAACTCACCAGGCCTCAGGTCAGCTGAACGACCCAGCAGCAGCACCGGCAGTTTCATCTAAACAAAGGGACACAGGACTCAGATCAGTCAAGAGGTTCACATAGATTTATCCTGTGATCGTTACAAAAAACGAGGACAAAGAAACATATTGCAGGTAGAAATGTACTGTGCGTTCTGAACAGAAACAACGCGTACGGTATCTACGGTAACAAGACCACCCCTCTTTGGAAACACACCTGAAGTGCCTTTGCTACATTCTGTTTGTTTATGTACCACAGAAATAGCCCAGCGCCAGTTGAAATGCATATGGGGAGTCAACATAAAGTTCCACAAAAATCTATCGAAAGGAAGTTGTGATGCCTGAAGCTACGATATGCCATGACGTCGGCATACTCTGCATGCTTTCTGAAAACATATCAAGGCAGTGAACTACCACTTCATCCATCTCAATGGCACAATCTGCAATAGACAAAATCCATCAACAATGACCGGAGAATGGATTGAGTTCTACGGTTGGATCTATGGTAGGTTGTGGCTAGGTTACACCAGACCTTGATATTAATAGGAGAGGACAGGGCAGCGGGGTCAGGGAACGTTGCGATGAGGATACAGTCACAGTATATGAGGAGAGGAACCATTGCCCCCCCCCCGACACCCTGGGCTCAGTGCTCCAGGAATCCAGACCTGACATCCAGACCTGACACAGGAATAGCAGGCCGCTCCCTGGCCGACAGCCCTAAGCACTCTACCAGATGGGCTGGAAGTCGGATAAACGAACACATTCCAGGAAGGGGGTCAGGTGGATGGAATGGGACTGGGAGGAATGGCTTTTGGCACATGGTGACATGTCTGCCAATGTGTCTTTCTGCCACTCATCTGTCACACTGTCACACTTACTGGGTTACAGAGTCTAGGATTTTCTTTTACATACACACAGTGGGATAATACTATAGTACTACTATAAGAGTACTATAATACTACTGTATATTTGTAGTTGGGCAGTTTTGTCTCTGTTGTTGTTACACACATACTGTAAGATACCGTACACACACAGTCATACACCATCTAGCACAGGCCATCTTAGTGAATTATTATCATACACAAGGCTGGAATCTGAGTTTCCTGTGGGATACACTGCGGATGTGGCCTGGCCATCACTTGATCAAGATTCCACTTACTAAACATTTCCTAGTAATTCCTCAAATGAGCGTAGGGAGTCCATGAAATCAGTAGATGACAAGAAACAAAATGACAGTATTACACTTTAGATCCAGCCAGGTATAGATCAGGACAATAGAACTCCCAAGCTAATGGCATCAGAATAAGTTTGAAAAGATACAGTATCTCAGGATTATATCTACCTCCAGAGGCAAACAACTCATGTATAGTACAGTACCATGCGCTATATACTTCAATCTGCAGAGTCTTAAGGTATCTGGTGCGTATCGCTCTAGTCTAGTCAGGACGATGGCTTTGAGTGCCACTGTTTTCTCCAGGCAGTGAGAGACAGACTGACAGACAGGAAGTGTTTTGCAATCCACGGTGTTGTGCTCACAGAGGCATTATCAGATCACGCGTCTCCCCTCCTCCATCCCCCTCCAACCCTTCCATCCCCCTCCACCCTCCTCCATCATCCTCCTTCATCCGCTCGAGACAGCTGGTCCCCCCCCCCCCCCCCCCAGTCCCCCCCCCAGTCCCAACAAGCACCCAACGCAATGAACTCAATCCACCCACACACCAGTCTAACTGTGAAGACGTGCAGAGGCACGCCTCTCGCAAACATCCTGTAAAATACCCTCCATGCACTGTACGGAATTACCTTGGAAAATAAAATAATTACTGCGGTTGTGAGATGCAATTATGAAATATTTGCTAGCAAGGCTACACATGGTCTGTCTTTGGTTCTGTCTCAAATTACACCCTATTCCCTATAGTGCCCATAGGGCTCTGGTCAAAAGTAGTGCACTATATAGCGAATGCAGGGATGCAGGGCAGGAAAACTACTTGTCTGTCCTTGAGTATTAAATTGAGTAACAGGACCCAAGACTTATCGCTGGTGCACATTTGCATTTTTTCCTAACGTTTTTGAGCTCCCTTGTTAGTAGTTGACCTCGGTCAACTCTCAGTGACTGGGATTACATTTGCTGCTGAGTCTGATACAGTGCCAGTGTGGAATGGTGAGAGACAGGTCTGTGTGTGCCAGTGGAAATGACCAGGCTGTCAGGGGGGTCAAGGGGGGTCAGGGGACAATGGCTAGGCTGTAGGGGGCTGCGGGGGGAGTGTCAGATATGGAAGTCTTCTGCAGAAAGAGAGCCATTAGTCAATGCTGCTGTCTGTTGCTGCTAAGGTGATTGACGAGGCACCTGTTGGCAAAGTGTTTGTGTGTTTGTGTGTGAGCTTGGTCTGTCAGGCCTGGACGTGTTTGTGTTTGTATCTATGTGTCTGGACCTGAGCCAATGGGGACTGAAAAGTCAGACCACCCACAGAGTTACTGTAGATTGATTTGCTCAGTGCTGATTAATGCTGAAATTAAATATAAAAGACACAATTAAGCAATAAGGCACCTCGGGGGTGTAGTATATGGCCAATGTACCATGGCTAAGGGCTGTTCTTATGCACGATGCAACTCGGATTGCCTGGATACAGCCCTTAG
Source organism: Salmo salar (assembly GCF_965601325.2). Classification (NCBI taxonomy): domain Eukaryota; kingdom Metazoa; phylum Chordata; class Actinopteri; order Salmoniformes; family Salmonidae; genus Salmo; species Salmo salar. Next base: position 7,483,065 of record NC_138318.1, read on the forward strand.
CTGTGGTATATTGGCCATATACTGTACCACAAACCCCCAAGGTGCCTTATTGCAATTATAAACTGGTTACCAACGTAATTAGAGCAGTAAAAATAAATGTTTTGTCATACCCATGGTATACTGTCTGATATTCCACGGCTGTCAGCCAATCAGCATTCAGGGCTCGAACCACCCAGTTTATAATATACTATAAATCATAGACTACAGGACTGTGATTGCCAATAAAAGCAAAGAGTGTTATACACATACAGTAAATCCAGAACTGCATGTTAAATACTGTCTATCGTCAAATTGTTTGCAAACATTCCAAAAAGTACATTTTGAAAAGCAGCTTGTGTTCCATTTGGGATGAACAACACAATAAAGCTGTCAAAGAGGTAGTATACACCCTGTTTTATCCCAGATGTACCAGTCTGTATTCAAGGTCAATCACACATCCTTTTGGAAAACTCATTCTGCTACTGCTACGTTCTCCTGCCAGGAAAGGGAGGACCTTACTTTTCCTCCCTTCTCATAATTACTTCTAGCTGTGCGCACTCACATACACAAGTACGCGCTCATGTTATGGACGTCAGATTGCTTGCTTAGCGAGTACCACTTCCACCGCCATTGCGGTTCATACCTGGTTCGAACTCGGGACCTCTGCTTTGCTAACACACGTGACTGCCCTCCTTGACCATGTTCCAACAGGTTGAGCCAATCAAAAGGCCACAATTAGATGGCTCCATCTGCGACATTTCAAGCTAGCTGTGGAGTGAGCTTACGGTACGTTATTAAGTCCGTTACACATGCAAACACAGTCCATTGTCAGACTTTATCAGAGACAAATGATAAGAAACTCTTCAGAAGTGGATTTATGATGTCGAAACTTGCTGTTGCAAACCACATAAAAAGTCACAAGCTATTGAGCAGCATCCAGGAGTTAGCAAGGGCCTGAGAGGATTCACAACAAGGTGGCACAGAAAGAAGCCTGCAATGCTCCAGACACACCCCTCAAACATGCACACACACACACACACACACACACACGCACGCACCTGCACACTCTACACAATATTCTGTCTCTGCTTGCATATGGGCCAGCAGAGACTCTTTTATCTGCTAAGGCCACAGCTGAGTGTACAGTGTTCCCACAGCCCCCTCTCTCTCTCCTTGTGTGGCTCTCCAGTCTGGCAAACATCTATTCCACTTCCTCTAGTGTAAAAACCCTTCCTGTCCCCAGGCAGGAGCTGTTCTTCACATTGAGACAATCATGCATGGTGAGAGAGAAGGCTTCCTCTGAAAATAAGATTGAAGTCTGTCATAACTCTATTAGTCCACAGGACCCGTCTGTGACTGACCTGGACAAGGTTCCTAAGGGGTTTACGCCAGTCTGGCTGTCTCCTGTCTGAGGAAAGCCAAATGGGAAAATGGCCAAACAATAAGAAATGGGGCCATCGTACTTGATAGTGTGTTTTCTTTGATTGGTTCCTTTCTGGCACCGACCATAGCAAGGAAGAGCATCTGAAGTGATTCATAATTTCCCTTCTTTCTGCTGATGTGATCTTTCCTCAAACCAACTTTCAACCGATGACAAATGCTCTCTGAGGCTGCTGAAATGGGGAAAAACAAACACACACACTCACACACTTATATAACCCATTCCAATAAAGGTTCATCAATGCCAGATTTTGACTAGAATGTCCATTTTCAGTCCAGGCAGATGAAACAGCCTGTGACTGGCTGTTCCTAGATCAGGAGCAAGGTCAGTAAATCATATGCAAACACTCAGACTCTGGGATTACGTTTTCAGGACCTGACTCTATTTGTTGCTCTCAACTGTTTGTTGCTATGGACTTAGCCGTTCTAGACAAACTTACCATGTCACTTTTTCTTTCCAGTTAATAAGAGATACAGCAAATCCCTCCAGACAATGTCACTGAGGACTTAACAGTCCTACACAAAATCTCCCAGAGATTTTCAATCGGGCAATCTTTTTTTCCTGAAATCTTCATTTCCCTGAGGGTGCAATACAGCCCCAAAGGCATCATTCAGAGCCAAGAGAGAAACACAAGCCTGGGAATGCCAGCGTCCGGCGGAGGCATGTTTTGGGATGTCTTTCATCTCTGTTCCACACCACTAGAGCTTGCCTCTCTTGTGTCTAACAGACTCCAGTCCAGTTGAATGACACATATGTTACAAATGTCCTCTTAAGTAGAGTGCAGGCTTTACCCTGGTTTCGAAGTCTTACCGCACGCCATGGAGAGAGATGGATGTTAAGGGCTCCACATGAGATGGACAAGACAGAACCCCTGAAAGAATGCAAGGATGAGACACTCCGACTGAGTGATGACTTTGTTGATGCCAGTGTCACAACAAAAAAATGTTCCATCTCTCTCTTTGAACTTGTTTGATTGGCACAAATTGACTAGGTGGATAAAACCACAGGTATGAAGAGTCTGCCTATGGGCTGGGATGGGCTGGGCCCTCCTCTTCTCTGTGGTTTGGATTAGTCATGGTCGAATAGAAAACATGTGCTGGCGCACACCCAGAAAAAATGATTTGATGTAAACTCCCAGTCATTTATTTGGTAAATCACCAACGTTTCGGCATCACCGTGCCTTAGAATTACTGGGAGTTTATACATAGAGTGTGCAACTCTATTCTTTTTTATAGCTTATTGGATTAGTCATGGAACATGGAAAAAGTGTAGCAGGATAAAGACAACATCTGCTGGATGGAGAGACGACTGTGTGGTAGAGGTTTAACAGCTGTTTAGTTTACCTAAAACTTGTTTACTTTATCCATGTTTTCGATTGATTCACCATACTCCGGCATCTGTGCGGGGCTGTTGAGACGACTCTGTCTCTGTCAAGAAGATTCAACAAAGTTTCTCAACATGGTCTTCAGACCGTATCTTAACTTGATGTCTGTGAAATATCTCATTGACATCAATGAATGATTGATGTGAAAACTCTCGTTACGTAACGCACGCAAACTTCAAGTTAGATTTCAGGCTGTCATTGTCAACAGTATCAGTGTAACAGAGGGTTAACTCTGGCCACAGAGTTGGACAGAATCTCTTTGCTTACCAGCGGAAACAAGCTCTTCGTAACCATTATCTAACATTAATGCATACAGTAATAAGCCTCCACCTGTGAACCACATGGCACCAGGATCTTCCTCTTTACAGTACATCTGACTACTCAATGGCCTTCATATAAACAGATCTGGTTTATTTGAGGCTATTTCAGGTGAAGATCACACCTCTTAAGGATCAGACCCTTTTTTTCAATTTGCGCCTAAAATGACATACCCAAATCTAACTGCCTGTAGCTCAGGACCTGAAGCAAGGATATGTATATTCTTGGTATCATTTGAAAGCAAACACTTTGAAGTTTGTGGAAATGTGAAATGATTGTAGGAGAATATAACACATTAGATCTGTTCCATCATCTTTGAAATGCAAGAGAAAGGCCATAGTCCATTATTCCAGTTTAGGCGCAATTTAGCAGTGTGTGTGCAAAGTTTTAGACTGATCCAATGATCCATTGCATCCCTGTTAAAAATGTTGTATCATGTCTGCCAAAATGTGCCTAATTGGTTTATTGATACATTTTCATGTTCATAACTGTGCACTCTCCTCAAACAATAGCATGGTATTCTTTCACTGTAATAGCCACTGTAAATTGGACAGTGCAGTTAGATTAACAGCGATCCTGTAAAGGTTTTAAGAGGTTTTAAGAGGGAAAGGTTTTAAGAGGGAAATTGTAGAAGGGTCCTTTGACAGATGTGAAGCAGTGGTATAGCATGTACTGCTACTGCACAGAGAGCTCAAGGCAGTTCATTCAGTATGATGGGTAATGCCCTCCAGATGGTGGTTATGTAGCACAGTTAGGAACCTTATCCTCCTGGATGCAGGATGCATGGCCCCAGGAAATGTTCTGTACTGTACAGATCCGGGGAAATGAAAAGGTCAGTTGAGGGCCCCTACAATTATATGTTAATGTAGATGTTTGATTAATGAGCATGGTAACAATATACTCTAATGGATGCAGTTCTTTGCCATCATCCAAGCTTGATGGCATTGAGGGAATAGAATCAATGGCCCTTTGTGCCCATAGAATCCATGTTGGACGATTACCAAATCTAGACTAGAATTTCTGCTGAACAAAGACACCCTGCAGACATGAAGAACGGAAGGATTTTCAAAAAGTGCCATCTTTTATGATGGTAAGAGGGTATAATATTGGTCGAGGCGTCTTGCAGAAGATGAAGTACTAGACTACAAGGGAGATACTACATCGCAGGTCTGTTTTTGTGTGAACTGTCTTCCAATGACACAGCGCAGAAGATCACATGAACCACATAAAAACCTAGCCACCACAACAACAGAGAGCCATAGCCAGAAAAACAAAGGCTTCTCTTGTTGTGTGGACTATGATTAACCATGGCACTCCTGTAGTTTGACAGAACCGTACACAGCATTTGGAAGTGACTCATCCATAGGAATTCACTTAGTGACATTTAAACATGGACACATTTCCCCAACCAGTATTTATTATAGGCTGCTTGATGTTCGTTCTTTCCTTAGGAATGAGTAACTTTGGCAAGGTTCCCTGTAACCTTATGTACTGTACCTATCTGTCCTCCATAGAAAACTTCAACAGTACGACAGCTATCAACTCTATCACGTAACAGTCTATTCACTATACATGTTTTCCCTCTGATATCAGCCTTAGCGCCACTCTCCTGCCTATCTAACCTCAGTCCAACTGTGGTCATGTATTAAGATTAGTGAACATCCTCAGCCGAGTCCCAAGGGCCATAATTATACAGTGTGCAGATAGCATCGCTGAAAATATTTATGCATTTCCAGAAAACATGTTTCATCATTGTCAATAGGCTATGCAATGGAGGACTATAATTTGTGCTAAAGAGGATCAGTCGTTTAACATTGATGTTCAGGCTTCCTCTAAAGTTCACGGAGACCGAGACATGTACAGGATATACAGTGCCTTGCAAAAGTATTCATCCCCTTGCCGTTTTTCCTATTTTGTTACATTACAACCTGTAATTTAAATTGATTTTTATTTGGATTTCATGTAATGGACATACACAAAATAGTCAAAATTGGTGAAGTGAAATGAAAAAAATTACTTGTTTCAAAAAATGTTAAGAAATTAAAAATGGAAAAGTGGTGCGTGCATATGTATTCACCCCCATTGCTATGAAGCCCTTAAATAAGACATGGTGCAACGAATTACCTTCAGAAGTCACATGATTCATTAAATAAAGTCCACCTGTGTGCAATCTAAGTGTCACATGATCCGTCACATGATCTCAGTATATATACACCTATTCTGAAAGGCCCCAGAGTCTGCAACACCACTAAGCAAGGGGCACCACCAAGCAAGTGGCACCATGAAGACCAAGGAGCTCTCCAAACAGGTCAGGGACAAAGTTGTGGAGAAGTACAGATCAGGGTTGGGTTATAAAAAAAAAAATCTCGAAACTTTGAACATCCTACGGAGCACCATTAAATACATTATTAAAAAATGGAAAGAATATGGCACCACAACAAACCTGCCAAGAGAGGGCCGCCCACCAAAACTCATGGATCAGGCAAGGAGGGCATTAATCAGAGACAACAAAGAGACCAAAGATAACCCTGAAGGAGCTGCAAAGCTCCACAGCGGAGATTGGAGTATCTGTCCATAGGACCACTGTAAGCCGTACACTCCACAGAGCTGGGCTTTACGGAAGTGGCCAGAAAAAAGCCATTGCTTAAAGAAAAAAACACATTCGCCAAAAGGCATGTGGGAGACTCCCCAAACAAATGGAAGAAGGAACTCTAAAATTGATCTTTTTGGCCATCAAGGAAAACGCTATGTCTGGCACAAACCCAACACCTCTCATCACCCCGAGAAGACCATCCCCATAGTGAAGCATGGTGGTGGCAGCATCATGCTGTGGGGATGTTTTTCATCGGCAAGGACTGGGAAACTGGTCAGAATTGAAAGAATGATGGATGGCGCTAAATACAGGGAAATTCTTGAGGGAAACCTGTTTCAGTCTTCCAGAGATTTGAGACTGGGACGGAGGTTCACCTTCCAGCAGGACAATAACCCTAAGCATACTGCTAAAACAACACTTGAGTGTTGGAGGGCGGTAGCGTGTGCTAGCAAGGTTAAAAACAGTAAATTACATCTAAATCATAGCACAAAAAGACCCTCCTGCTCTTGAACGTTTTTCACCGTTTTTACAATAAATAATGCTCGTTGCTGAGGCGCCCTATATCAACAATCCCGCCATGCTAATATATTAAACCTGGCCTGCTCCAAGAATGTTATGAAGACCATTTTTTCATGCAGGAATTTGTCGGCCATAAATAAATGAATCCCGTCTGTGTTGGCAGATGAAAGACTATCTAAAAAAGACACTTATGTTAGACGTATTTGTCTACTCCATTAATAGCCGCTCTTAATCTCTCCATTGCATTCCTGTTCTCTGGCATCATCTCAGAGAAAGAGATGGAAAGGGAGAGGGCAAGTGCACGAGTGAGATCAAGATGGCGAGCTAGATAGGGAAGGAGGGAGTTAAAGAGAGAGAGAAAAGCGAAGTTGATGTAAGTCGCTCTGGATAAGAGCGTCTGCTAAATGACGGAAATGTAAATGTAAAATGTAAACAGAAGAGCTTGTAAAAAAAATAACAATAAGCACCAGTGAATTCAGAGATGGCTGGAGAAGAGAGGCATCGAGAGAGGTAACAGGCCATACCGGGGTGTCGATCTTGATGAGGGCAATGTCTGCCTTCTCGTCCACGTCTGTGATCTTGGCGTCGAAGGTGGCGCCACTCTTCAGCTCCACCTTCACCCGGTGCTTATTGGCCACCACGTGGGCGTTGGTCACAATCAAGCCGTCCTCTGACACCACGAAGCCAGACCCGCTGGCCACCGCCACCTCACGCTTAGAGAACACCATCCTGGGGAGAGGACAGACAGGAGACAGAGTGTGAGACAGGAGGACAGAGGGTGAGACAGGGAGACACAGGGTGAGACAAAGAGTGAAGGTGAGACAGGGGGACAGAGGGTGAGAGAGGGAGCCAGCGGGTGAGACAGAGAGACAAGGTAAGATGGGGGACAGAGGGTGAGACAGGGAGACAGCGTGTGAGACAGGGAGACAAGGTGAGACAGGGGGACAGAGGGTGAGACGGGGAAACGGGGCAACAGGGAAGCATTATTTATCTGTTTGCACCTAAAACACATACAAGTAGAAGAACTGTTCTGAAAAATGTGTAAGTCCACATGTTCATGAGGAGACCACATGCTACTACTGCCAAACATACACCGGGATTTTGCTCATGGCAATTCCTCTTGAAGATCACTTGAACAAATTACCTGATGACGTGTTTATTAACAGGAGGGGCGGGGAGCATATTTGTCTCCTTATGGCTACAACAGGATCCACTTTGTCAGGCTGACAACTATATACACAGCTGTGCAAGGCAGGAGATCTGACCTGACATCTACAGTACTAAATATAGGTATTTATTTGTCTAACACTCCCTCCACCTCAATATAATTGCTTAGGGTAATAGTTGGTAACTTTGTTGTCATAAGTTTTACTGGGAAAAACAGCATCAGATACCTGAGCCCGTATTCACAAAGTGTCTCAGAGTATAGCAGTGCTGATCTAGGATATGTTGTGACTTTTAAATGATAATGAATAAGAAACGGAGGACCTAATCCTTGATCAGCATTCGAACTTGGAGACGCTTTATGAATACGGCCCAGATACCTGTAAATCTGCTGTGGTCAGTGTGTGTGTGTGTGTGTGTGTGTGTGTGTGTGTGTGTGTGTGTGTGTGTGTGTGTGTGTGTGTGTGTGTGTGTGTGTGTGTGTGTGTGTGTGTGTGTGTGTGTGTGTGTGTGTGTGTGTGTAGAGGGGAGGTCCTTACTTGCGGTAAAGTTCAATATGAACCACAGCGGGAGCGATCTCCTCCACCACATCAGCGATGAAGTTATATCTGTGGCGCAGACTGTCTGGATTCTCCTGGCCTGAGAAAAAATTCCAGAAACACACTATTAACAAATCATCAAATACATACAGGGGAATTAGTTCAGGGTTATACTATGTTGCCACAAGCCCTGATATGATAGGGTATCTCATACAAGCCCTGAAATTTCTGGGGGGGAAATGATTATTTTGGCTTGGAAAGGACCAGTCCACTGTATCTATCTGTATAAAATGTTTGTTCAAAGTCTGAGCACTAAACTATATATACATATACACTTCATTCAGAAAGTATTTAGACCTCTTAACTGTTTCCACATTTTGTTATGTTACAGCCTCATTCTAAAATGTATTAAATACATCATTTTCCTCATCAATCTACACACAACACCCCATAATGACAAAGCGAAAACAGGTTTTTATAAATGTTTGCCCATTTATAAAAAAAATATATAGAAATACCTTATTTACATAAGTATTCAGACCCTTTGCTATGCGACTCGAAATTGACCTGAGTGCATCCTATTTCCATTGATCATCCTTGAGATGTTTCTCCAACTTGATTGGAGTCCACCTGTGGTAAATTCAATTGATTGGACATGATTTGGAAAGGCACACACCTGTCTATAGAAGGTCCCACAGTTGACAGTGCATGTCAGAGAAAAAACCAAGCCATGGGGTTGAAGGAATTGTCCGTAGAACTCCGAGACAGGATTGTGTCGAGGCACAGATCTGGGGAAGGGTACCAAAACATTTCTGCAGCAGTGAAAATCCCCAAGAACACAGTGGCCTCCATCATTCTTAAATGGAAGAAGTTTAGAACCACCAAGACTCTTCCTAGAGCTGGCCGCTCGGTCAAACTGAGCAATCAGAGGAGAAGGGCCTTGGTTAGGGAGGTGACCAAGAACCCGATGGTCAATCTGACAGAGCTCCAGAGTTCCTATGTGGAGATGGGAGAACCTTCCAGAAGGACAACCAACTCTGCTACACTCTACCAATCAGGCCTTTATGGTAGAGTGGCCAGACGAAAACCATTCTTCAGTAAAAGGCACATGACAGCCTGCATGGAGTTTGCCAAAAGGCACCTAAAGGACTCTCAGACCATGAGAAACAAGATTCTCTGGTCTGATGAAACCAAGATTGAACACTTTGGCATGAATACCAAGCGTCACATCTGCAGGAAACCTGGCATCATCCCTACTGTGAAGCATGGTGGTGGCAGCATCATACCCAAGAAGTCTCGAGACTGTAATCGCTGACAAAGGTGCTTCAACAAGGTACGGAGTAAAGGGTCTGAATACTTATTGAAATTTGACATTTCAGTTTTACATTTTTTTTTTTTTTATAAATTTGCAAGAAATTCTAAAAACCTGTTTTTGCTTTGTCATTATGGGGTATTGTGTATAAATTGATGAGGAAAATACACTATTTAATCAATTTTAGAATAAGGCTGTAATGTAAGACAATGTGGAAAAAGTCAAGACATGAATAGTTCCCGAATCTATATATGTATACAGCACCAGTCAAAAGTTTGGACACACCTGCTCATTCAAGGGTTTTTCTTTATTTTAACTATTTTCTACATTGTGGAATAATAGTGAAGACATCTAAACTATGAAATAACACATATGGAATCATGTAGTAACCAAAAAAGTGTTAAACATATCAAAACATATTTTATATTCTATATTCTTTAAAGTAGCCACCCTTTGCCTTGATGCAGCTTTGCACACTCTTGGCATTCTCACAGCCAGTCACCTGTAATGCATTTCAATTAACAGGTGTGCCTTGTTAAAAGTTAATTTGTGGAATTTCTTTCCTTCTTAATGCATTTTAGTCAATCAGTTTTGTTGTGACAAGGTAGGGGTGGTATACAGAAGACAACCCTATTTGGTAAAAGACCAAGTCCATATTATGGCAAGAACAGCTCAAATAAGCAATGAGAAAAGACAGTCCATCATTACTTTAAGACATGAAGGTCAGTCAATCTGGAAAATTTCAAAAAGTTTCTTCGAGTTCAGTCGCAAAAACCATCAAGCGCTATGATGAAAATGGCTCTCATGAGGACCGCCACAGGAAAGGAAGACCCAGACTCCGCTGCAGAGGATAAATTCATTAGAGTTAAATGCACCTCAGATTGCAGCCCAAATAAATGCTTCACAGAGGTCAATTAACAGACACATCTCAACATCAACTGTTCAGAGGAGTCTGCGTGAATCAGGTCTTCATGGTCGAATTGCTGCAAAGAAACCACCACTAAAGGACATCAATAAGAAGAAGAGACTTGCTTGGGCCAAGAAACACGAGCAATGGACATTAGACTGGTGGAAATCTGTCATTTGGTCAGATGAGTCTAAATTTCAGATTTTTGTTCCAACTGCTGTGTCTTTATGAGAAGCAGAGTAGGTGAACGGAGGATCTCTGCATGTGTGGTTCCCACCATGAAGCATGGAGGAGAAGGTCTGATGGTGAGGGGGTGCTTTGCTGATGACAGTGTCTGTGATTTATTTAGAATTCAAGGTTTGGGATGAGTTGGACCACAGAGTGAAGGAAAATCAGCCAACAAGTGCTCAGCATATGTGGGAACTCCTTCAAGACTGCTGGAAAAGCATTGCAGGTGAAGCTGGTTGAGAGAATGCCAAGCGTGTGCAGAGCTGCATCAAGGCAAAGGGTGGCTACTTTAAAGAAGCTAGAATATAAAATATATTTTGATTTGTTTAACACTTTTTTGGTTACTACATGATTCCATATGTGTTATTTCATAGTTTTGATGTCTTCACTATTATTCTACAATGAAAAACCCTTGAATGAGTGGCGTGTCCAAACTTTTGACTGGTACTGTATATACAGTTGTAGTCAGAAGTTTACACACACCTTAGCCAAATACATTTAAACTCAGTTTTTCACAATTCCTGACATTTAATCCCAGTAAAAATTCCCTGTTTTAGTTCATTTAGGATCAACACTTTATTTTAAGAATGTGAAATGTCAGTAGAGAGAAGATGTATTTATTTTAAGAATGTGAAATGTTTAATAGAATAATAGTAGAGAGAATTATTTATTTCAGCTTTTATTTCTTTCATCACATTCCCAGTGGGTCAGAAGTTTACATACACTCAATTAGTATTTGGTAGCATTGCATTTAAATTGTTTAACTCGGGTCAAACGTTTCGGGTAGCCTTCCACATGCTTCCCACAATAAGTTGGGTGAATTTTGGCCCATTCCTCCTGACAGAGCTGGTGTAACTGAGTCAGGTTTGTAGGCCTCCTTGCTCGCAGATGCTTTTTCAGTTCTGCCCACACATTTTCTATTGGACTGAGGTCAGGGCTTTGTGGTGGCTGCTCCAATACCTTGACTTTGTTGCCCTTAAGCCATTTTGCCACAACTTTGGAAGTATGCTTGGGGTCATGGTCCATTTGGAAGACCCATTTGCGACCAAGCTTTAACTTCCTGACTGATGTCTTGAGATGTTGCTTCAATATATCCACATAATTTTCCTACCTCATGATGCCATCTATTTTGTGAAGTGCTCCAGTCCCTCCTGCAGCAAAGCACCCCCACAACATGAAGCTGCCACCCCGTGCTTCATGGTTGGGATGGTGTTCTTCGGCTTGCAAGCCTCCCCCTTTTTCCTCCAAAACATAACGAATGTCATTATGGCCAAAAAGTTTCACCAGACCAGAGGACATTTCTCCAAATGTACGATCTTTGTCCCCATGTGCAGTTGCAAACTGGAGTCTGACTTTTTTATGGCGGTTTTGGAGCAGTGGCTTCTTCCTTGCTGAGCGGCCTTTCAGGTTATGTCAATATAGGACTCGTTTTACTGTGGATATAGATACTTTTGTACCTGTTTCCTCCAGCATCTTCCCAAGGTCCTTTGCTGTTGTTCTGGGATTGATTTGCACTTTTCGCACCAAAGTACGTTGATCTCTAGAAGACAGAAACGTGTCTCCTCCTGAGTGGTATGATGGCTGCGTGGTCCCATGGTGTTTATACTTGCATACTATTGTTTGTACAGATGAATGTGGTACCTTCAGGCGTTTGGAAATTGCTCCCAAGTATGAACCAGACTTGTGGAGGTCTACAATTGTTTTTCTGAGGTCTTGGCTGATTTCTTTAGATTTTCCCAAGATGTCAAGCAAAGAGGCACTGTGTTTGAAGGTAGGCCTTGAAATTCATCCACAGGTACACCTTCAATTGACTCAAATGATGTCAATTAGCCTATCAGAAGCTTCTAAAGTCATGACATCATTTTCTGGATTTTTTCAAGCTGTTTAAAGGCACAGTCAATTTAGTGTATGTAAACTTCTGACCCACTGGAATTGTGATACAGTGAATTATAAGTGAAATAATCTGTCTGTAAACAATTGTTGGAATAATTACTTGTGTCATGCACAAACTAGTTTGTTAACAAGAAATTTGTGGAGTGGTTGAAAAACGAGTTTTAATGACTCCAACCTAAGTGTATGTAAACTTCCAACTTCAACTGTATACCCTATACTGTATACTCTACGATACGTAAGAGATAATCAACAGGGGATATGTGTTCTGTGGAAAAGAATGAATTAAGTGGAAGGTGTGTTCCACGACGCGCTAGTGGAGTGGGACTGACCTTCCATTATTTTCCAGAGAACACACAGAGCCCGGTAAAAATGTGTTCAACATCCACTGAAATAGGTAGCAAGTTTACTAGATAGCTACAGTAGTTGCCATGGTAACCAAACAAACAGACTTGCTATTTTAGCTAACCAAACCATCAGTCTTGGCTTGCCATTATGAAAATCGAAATCAACCAATTATGTTTTCAATTCGAATTTTGCAGTAAAAAGCAGCTCAAACATAGAACACGTAAGAATGAACTGTAGCTATTGAATTATACCATGCAAATATATTGTGCGTTATAGGGAAATAATGCACGCTCTACAATGCCTTTCAAGCCAATCAGAAACAAGTATTCAACAATGCCGTGGTATAAACATTTATAAACAACCGTTAAACAACTTCTTAAGGCTAGGGGCACTATTTTCACGTCCGGATGAAAAGTGTGCCCAGAGTAGATTGCCTGCTACTCAGGCCCAGAAGGATATGCATATAATTGGTAGATTTGGATAGAAAACACTGTAAAGTTTCTAAAACTGTTAAAATTATGTCTGTGAGTATAACAGAACTTATTTGGCAGGTGAAACCCCGAGGACAAACCATCCAGGATTCTTTTGTTTTTTAGGTCACTCTCTTTTCAATGGGTTTTCTATGTGGATCTAGATTTCTAAGGCACTTGCTTGTAGTTCCTATCGCTTCCACTAGATGTCAACAGTCTTTAGAAATTGGTTGATGTTTTTTCTTTGAGTAATGAAGAAGTATGGCTGTTCAGAATGAGGGTCAAGTCTAGTGTACTGTTGTGGTTGGGGCGCACGACCTGAAAGCTCGCTCCACTTTGTTTTCGTCCTGTATTGAACACAGTTTATTCCGTCTTACATTTTATCGATTATTTATGTTTAAAAATACCTAAAGTTGGATTATGAAAGTTGTTTGAAATGTTTGGATCAAGTTTACAGGTAACTATATTAGATACTTTGTAGTCATGTTGCGAGAGTTGGAACCGGTGTATTTTCTGAAACAAACGCGGCAAATAAATTGACATTTTGGAGATATAACGACAGAATTTATCGAACAAAAGGACCATTTGTGATGTTTAATGTACCTATTGGAGTGCCAACAGAAGAAGATCTTCAAAGGTAAGGCATGAATTATATCGTTATTTCTGACTTTTGTGTCGCGCCTGGCGGGTTGAAATGTGATTTTCATGTGTTTGTTTGATGGGGTGCTGTCCTCAGATAATAGCACGGTTTGCTTTCACCGTAAAGCCTTTTTGAAATCTGACACTGTGGCTGGATTAACAAGAAGTTCATCTTTAAACCGATGTTTAACACTTGTATGATTCATCAATTATTATTATGAGTATTTCTGTTTTTGAATTTGGCGCGCTGCTATTTCACTGGGTGTTGTCAAATCAATCCCGTTAACGGGATTGGCACGCGAAGGGATTACTAAGAAGTTTTTAAGAGCGCATTCGGCCTCCTATCATCACTATACTGTATAATCAACTCTATTGATAACATCCACAAGGGTAGTGTGAGTGACAGAATCCAGATCGATCTGAAATAGGGAAATTGGAAGATCCGCTTTGAGGCTCGATATTGTACAGCATGGTCAGTCTTCTGATCTCCTCACTGAGCTTATAAAACTCAGGAAGTGACTCAAATCTGAACTTGTATAACCATTACACTTTATTTTAACTTGCGCAACTTTGGTTAGGAAACAGCTGCAGTGCGTGCAAAACATCTGCAATTACCCCTTTTTATTTGGTTATTCATCTCTTCCAATTGGATCTGTGTCGGTCCAGTTAACGAATATCTCTAGGCCTATACTCCATTTCCTCTTTCTAATAAATAGCACCTTTCCAACCCACCTCGCAAACTGATGAAAGAGTTCTTTTAAAAACCCTATTTGGTGTGGTTTGGTCTCACACAACCTATGATAGGCTAAACATAATGCACTGCAGATGGGCTGAACTGGGCTGGACTGAGCTCTCCCAATCACCCCCAACCACAACAACAGGGACAGTCACACTGACACCTACACTCTTAGAAATAAGGGTTACAAAAGGGTTCTTCGGGCTGTAACCATAGGAGAATCCTTTTTTGGTTCCAGGGAGAACCCTTTTTGGTTCCATGCAGAAGCATTTTGGATTCCATGTAGAACCCTCTGTGGAAAGGGTCCTACAAGGAACCCAAAACGGTTCTACCTGGAACCAAAATGGTTCTACATGGAACCAAAAAAGGGTTCTTCAAAGGGTTCTCTTATGGGGACAGCCAAAGAACCCTTATAGGTTCTAAATAGCACTAGATTGAGCCAGACACAGTGCTGGATGATGCGTAGACATTCTCCTTGCTCTGCATTGTGGTGTATTAGCCTCTGGCAACATGGTGTCCATCCAACAGGTCCTAACAGTTCCATTAATATGATCTCAGTCTAAGGAGTTTCACAGACCTAAAAACAATTCCCTCGACCCGACCTGCAGATAGAGACATGCACTCTGGCATGCCATGTAAAACGGCCTTTAATCAAATCACATAAAAAGACCTCTGATTTTATAAAAGATCAAAGGATATGCTGTGAATGGAGGACTTTCTTAATCACTAACAGTCACGCCATCTCTTTGGTGCACTGAAAGCCTACATTGAACAGAGACACACAGGCAGGTTGGGAAATAGATATACAGAAGTCGTTTTGTGGCATGTTAATTTGACTCCAATGAGCTAAACATAATGGAATTATCATCCATATATTATAAACATATTTTGTGGATGATATGCGAGAGAAATCAGAAAACTCTGGACACACACGCGCTCGAGAACAGACTCACACACACACACACACACACACACACACACACACACACACACACACACACACACACACACACACACACACACACACACACACACACACACACACACACACACACACACACACACACACACACCAAATTTAAATTGTATCACATAGCGAGAGAAAATAATATCCCACTACCCTTACAGATGTGAGTATCTCCTAGCAGATCTCTTGAATATAGGGCATGGCTAGTCTATTCTTGCCCACTGAAATGCCCATCAGTTATACTGTATGACACTGACACTTGGCTTGGCTGGCTGTCTGGCCGCATGGGTCCCTCTCATATCACACTCTCTGAGTGAAGTGAGAACATAGAAAGACAGAGGCTGGCAGGAAGGGTAATTGTAATGACCTAATACTGTAGATATAGTCTAAGACAACTGTGTGGAATAAATCTACCTCAACAAGTTATTTTTCATTTCCAACTGTTAGCATGATTGAGGGATTTCTTGCAGAATCTGTGGGTCTATTGAAATACTACCACGTTTCGCAATAGATCAAAACCTCTGCCGGGCTAACTTAGTGCCCTCGTCCTTGAAACAACGCTGGTCGATCAGTCAATCAGTCACCCATCCATCCCCGCCCATTCATGTGACCAGCGTGTTCATGCCTGCACATGTGCATTCTAGTCCAGCATCCACTGTTATTCCCATGGTGCTCTTGACATCACTGGTTTATACGTTTTTTCCATGCGGAAGCTGCCCCTCTCCCTCTACTGAATGCACTGGGTAGCAGGATGCATTTCAGTCTGGATCCTCTGACTACCTTCAGATCAACCTTCAGCTCTTCAGAGTCTGGGCGATGGTCTTTCACTGTCTGATGGTCACAGCGATCTCCATCGTGTCACTCAAACCGAGAACAGAGCATCATCAAGAGAAATAAATAAAGAGGTATTAACTAAGTATTAGTTAACTTAGCTTACCAATTAAATAAAACAAACTTAACCAATTTGCTTTGAACCAACTAAATCTGTTGTGTTCAAAACATGTTATGGTAGGAGATTTCATTCACATTTCTTTCCATTCAAAAGGTATTAAGTCACCAGCCCAGTGAACTTTCTACCTACAGTGTTTCGTTGATCTTGTATCCATGCCTGTCAGTCACACGTACTGCATATGCGAAACGAGTCACCTCATGAAGAAATGGGTTGACAAAACATGGCTCTATGACTGTAGAATTTAACCTAGATCTGGATCCATCTGGTAGGAGTTATACAATCTACTGACTCCATGAGGACCAGATGCTATGACATCACCGGTGGAAGCAGCTCATGTAATAGCTTGTGACTCGGAGACCTTCCAGATCTTTGGCTTGGCTGAAACTCCCGGAGACCTCACTCAGCTCTGAGCGGTCTTGTGCTCGGTTATTGAGTGAAACAGCTATTTTTGGGGTGGTGAGGTAAACTCATATCAAGGTAAGCCAGTCCTCTGACCTGAAGGGGGGAAACAAGAATCTGGGACGGAGTTTTGTGTTCAAAAGTCAGGGGAGGGAGGAGAAGGAGGAGGAAGAGGATGAAAAGGAGGGGGAGGAGGAGGAGGGAGTGAAGAATGGGGAGCAGGAGTTGGATACTCAAATGTTCAGACAGGGGCTAAAATGAGCTGAGATTTCACCTTCCTGTGCTCTGTAGTCTGTCTAATCTGATAGGGCTCAAGTTATAACAGAGAGTCTCTACTGTAGCAGAAAACGAACTGCCACAAAATGATCTAGGTGTGAATGGTGTGTTCACAGCTGTGTGTGTGTGTGTGTGTGTGTGTGTGTGTGTGTGTGTGTGTGTGTGTGTGTGTGTGTGTGTGTGTGTGTGTGTGTGTGTGTGTGTGTGTGTGTGTGTGTGTGTGTGTGTGTGTGTGTGTGTGTGTGTTTTCGATATATATACCTCAAGGCCAAGCATCACAACTATATACATCGGCAGAAAGCCAGTATTTATTTACACTGCATACACCAAGTTCCCAAGAAAGTCCGATTTCAACAGGTTTTGACCCTGAAGTGCTGAGAGCTGATGTTTGCAGCCAGCTTTGTGCCAACTCAGATCAAACTATCTGCATGTGGAGTCGTACAAGTCACTTAATAAGTCAAAACAGCCATGAAGGCACACCACTGAAATGTCAATCAAACTGCATTAAAATGTATTATTAACCAACAATTTAAGATATTTTTTAGACATGATATCATTAACATCACATATCTCCTTGTGACATTTTTTTAAACACACTAAAGCTCTGTCTAGTTTGACTGGTAGGCTACTGTTAAATGTCTTGGGTGTGATTGTGATACATTCTGACAAACTGGCTCTACCACTGGGTCCAAACTGCTTACGCCACAGTAAAACAGATCCCTTTGAACCTTCATATTTACAGTCATTTCATTTCATTTCTTTGCAACATATTATTTAGGGAGCATAATTTACCGCAATTCACTGGATAATATCTCCATTTGGTTTAGGCCTACACCTTTTACACGTTATGGTTTTACGCACAATATCGTACATGCTTGCTGATGGGTCTACCAAAACAAACAGTGATTTTGATACATTATGTTGAATTCCAACATTGACACATACCTTTGCTACAGGTTCCTCTCTGTATGAAGATGACCGGTGGCTGCTGAAGCTTCAGAGCCCGGTTACTCAATCTCTTCAGTTCGCAGATGTTTCGGTAGGACACCCCGTCACTGCCGCACACCGGGTCCGCAACTTTGCAGACGCACACACCGTTTTTGCCCCGACGCCTTACTGTGGCGGACACCCCAATTCCGTCCGATATCGAGCAGTCCATGCCCTCTCCGCACTCCGGGTCCCCTAGTCTCCCCGTGCCGCCGCACACCTCACCTTCTCCGTGCGCACAGACCGGACAGCAGTCGCATTGGTCAAGGATGTCGCCGGCCAAACAGTCCGCAGGGATCGGGGGACATAGAAATTTGTCACATTTATCTGGACAGCCGATGACATATCGCTTGGCTCTTGACTCGCAAACTAAAGGAGCAAGAATAAAAGTTGCGCAGAAGACGCACCAAAACATTGTTAAATATTAAAGTATCTAAAAAGGTACAAAGTTGCCAAAAAAAACGACTCTTAAAACTTTACGACTTGCTACAAAAATATGTTTGATCTGCATAAATAAACGTTACATACATTTGCAAATAAATGTCAGACGCTTTTCACTAAAATGAGCTTTGTTGGTCTACTGCTGTCAGTCAACAAAGATGCTCCAACTCTCTCTGTGAGGCTCCAGAGTTTATAAAGGCAACTGGCACGTTGTGGCAATATAAACAAGACAGGCGATTGGTGGACTCTTCTGATGTGCAGAGGGTGCAGCATGCATGCCTTCTCCACCCACCCCCTTACAAACACAATGCCAGAGTGTTACCGAGTTCATCTCAAACTGCTTATACTGTTCTATGTTCCTATAGGATACATTGCTTCATTCAGCTGAGCAAAGAAAATATGTCAAAACATGTTTGCTCTTGTAGTAGCATAAGCCCTTCAATTTCCACTGTGTATAATTGAGTAGGCCTACCATAGATTCAATTACCGCACTGGACAAGGCCTAATTATTGTTGTGCTGCAAGTAAAAGATGCCAGAAGCAACTGCATGCCTGTTGATCATTGACTTTTCCATTGCCAGACTATCAATGTTAAACAAACTGGTTACGTGAAACAAAAGCAGTTGTAAAGAAAACGTATAAAATCCTCTGAAGTTGAATTTACAGCAGGAAAAGTGATTAAATGAATTGAATGCAAAGGTTATCGTAGTTCAGTTTAAACGTTCAGGGTTGCAGCCCTTTGTTTTTGGGGTTGACGGTCTGGGTAGGGGCCAGGCATCCGCCCGTGTTATCTCCCCTCTCAGATTGGAGTGGGTCAGGATTAAGTCAGAGGTTTCTGCATGCTAGAGGCGTATCACATTATTCCCGAGAGCCCTAATGTCTACGTCAGTATTCCGGAATGCTCATCCATTCCATGGCATTCTACAGGAACTCAAAAGCAAATGTAATCACTTCCATGTGCTGTTTGGAATGGATTGATCGAATACCCTAAACTCATATTGCATTTTAAACGACAGATGCTTGCAACAGTCATTTCCACGAGCGCTGTGAAACTAACTGTGTTTGTATGTGTAACTGTTACCTCCCTCATTGCCATAGAGACCCGTAGAGTTTGAGTAGACCTGAGGGAGGCCTTTAGTATGACCTAAGGACCAACTACAAGGCAACAGGAACAGCAAGAGCGCTCTCTGTTTGTCTAAGTGTCGACAGCTACAGTGAATGTAACACTAATTCCCAGGCAGTTACGCTGGAGAAACAGTCTACTCTCCCTTTCTATCATATCCACTGGGAGTGAGAGCATTGGGAGTGTTTGGGAGTTGTGTTGACCACTTGTAGGATTTGACAGATTGTGACAGGAAATGGTGACGTATGATCATAACTAGCTTCTCTAGGATGCCACTACAGAAAACCACGAACATCAAGCCTAGATTAGTAGTGCATCAACGATTGTCAGAGTTGACTGAATCAAAGTGTAATACAGTACTGTATTACAGTGCCTTCAGAAAGTATTCACACCCCTTTACTTTTTCCACATTTAGATGTGTTACCAAGTGGGATTCAAATGTATTTTATTGTTATTTTTTGTTGTTGCCATCTACACAACATACTCTGTAATTTCAAAGTGGAAGAAAATTTCGATTTGTTTTTTCAATTAATGGAAACTGAAACACTAATATATTTTGATGAGATAAATATTGAACCCCCTGAGTCAATACATGTTAGAATCACCTTTGTCAGCGATTACAGCTGTGAGTATTTCTTGGTAAGTCAAGTCTCTAAGAGCTTTGCAAACATGAATTGTACAATATTTGTCCATTATTCTTTAACAAATTATTCAAGCTCTATCAAGTTGGTTGTTGATAATTGCTAGACAGCCATTTTCAGGTATTGCCATAGATTTTCAAGCCAATTTAAGTCAAAACTGTAACTAGGCCATTCAGGAACATTCAATGTCGTCTTAGTAAGTAACCCTAGTGTATAATAGGCCTTGTGTTTTAGGTTATTGTCCTGCTGAAATGTGGATTTGTCTCTCAGTGTCTGTTGGAAAGCAAACTGAACCAGGTTTTCCTCTAGGACTTTGCCTGTGCTTAGTTATATTCCTTTTCTTTTTATAAAAAAAACCTCCCTAGTCTTTGTCATTTAGTTTAGTATTTTGGAGTAACTACAACGTTGTTGATCCATCCCCAGTTTTCTCCTATCACAGCCATTTAACTCTGTAACTGGTTTAAAATCACCATTGACCTCATGGCAAAATCCCTAAGCGGTTTCCTTCCTCTCCGTCAACTGAGTTAGGAAGGATGCCTGTGTCTTTGTTGTGACTGGGTGTAATTGATACACCATCCAAAGTGTAATTAATAACTTCACCATTCTAAAAGGGATATTCAATGTCTGCTTTAAAACAAATGTATCTACGAATTGGTGCCCTTCTTTGTGAGGCATTGGAAAACCTCCCTTGTCTTTGTGGTTGAATCTGTGCTTGAAAGTCACTGCTCGATTGATGGACCTTACAGATAGTGTGGGGTAGAGAGGTGCGGTAGTCATTCAAAAAGTCCATGCAACTTATTATCTGATTTGTTAAGCAAATTTTTACTCCTGATGTTATTTAGGCTTGCCATAACAAAGAGGTTGAATACTTTTTGACTCAAGACATTTAAGCTATTAATTATTTTGTATTGATAAAAATGTAAAATAATCTAAAAACATAATTCCACTTTGACATTATGTGGTATTGTGTGTAGATTAGTGACACAAAATCTAAATGTAATCCAATTCAAATTTAGGCTGTAACACAACAAAATATGGAAAAAGTCAAGGGGTGTGAAAACTTTTTTTAAGGCACTATAAATTTAGAGTTCGCATGTTAAGAACAATCACATGTAAAAGTCGACTTTGCAGTTTCAGATGTGAAAAGCATTCACATGTGAAAATCTCACTTTCACATGTGGAATTGCAAGTTCCAATATGAAAATCAATCACGTGAAAATCTAATTTGTAGGTTCACATGTAAGAAAATTCCACATATGAAAATCTGAATTTTACACGTGGAATTGTATTTTCACATGTGAAAACCATTCACGTTAAAATCACATTTGCAGTTTCATATGTGAAAAACGTCCACATAGTTTTTCATGTGAATTTGCAATATCCACATGTGAAAGTGAAAATCAAATATGCAGTTTCAAATGTAAGAAAACTCCAACTGTGAAAATCTCACTTTCACATGTGGAATTGCAGATTCTCATATGGGGTTGAAATAATGTTATTCTCCTCACATGTGAAAAGATGGTGTTAAAACATGTTGCAGTAGCAATTGTTTCCATCGGTGGAATAAAAAGTCAAAATGCGGGACAAGGGAACAATTTTGCGGGACATTCGCGGAACAGCGGACAGAATACATTTTTGGGGGGCAGGCTACTGGATCACTTTCAAATGGCGACATACTGTAGTTGCTACATCCAAGGTAAACAACTACTGATTAAAAAACATGGTTAAAACTATAATATTGATATCATGGATGGTCAGTCCTTGCATCCATAGCGTAGTCTATGGGTTTGAGAGCGGTTGCATTTCTCCAGCCCCATCCCTCAGCTTTTTACTGAAACGGGGAGAACACTTTGGCGGGCAGAACACTTGGTTAATGTTTCAATTAAAGATTGCCGCTTTAAACACCTTTAATAGAGTCATAGTGTTATTATATGGTGCAATTCCTTAGTGGGGCGAGTTACTTTGTGCAATTAATATTAAAGAAATATGTGCTCTAAGCAAATTGTCTGAATTACTGTCTGAATTATTATTATATCTAAATCTGAATTATTAATTTTGGGTGATTTAAATCTGGATTGGTTGATGCCAGTTTCAGATAGGCTGAAAATGTAAGGCTGAAATATATTTTTACTGAGCTAAATATAACTCATCAGATAACTAAACCTACTTGCTCCAACTTTAAAGTTACAGACGTGCAAATATCATACCCCCAAGACATGCATTTTTTGGGGGTTATGATATTTGTGCGTCTGTAACTTTCTCACTCATCGTTATTCACGATTCATTCAGGACTATCCGTAATCATAGTAGTATCAACATTAATGTAGATCTGTTTAGAAACATTATATTCTTATTTACAATAAATGTGACTCCAAAATGACACAATACATTATTTACTATTCTTTTCTACTGGGCACAAAATAATCTGAAACTCAACCAAAACAAACAGCAAATGCATCCAACAAGTTTGTCGAGTCACAAGCTTGATGTAATCATTGTGTGCTTGGAATATGAGACCAAATACTAAACTTTTGACTACTTTAATACAAGCTCTGTCAGGTTGGATGGGGAGCGTCGCTACACAGCTATTTTCAGGTCTCTCCAGAGATGTTCGATGAGATTCAAGTCCGTGCTTTGGCTGGGCCACTCATGGACATTCAGAGACTTGTCCTAAGCCACTCCTGCATTGTCTTGGCTGTGTCCTTAGGGTTGTTGTCCTGTTTGAAGGTGAACCTTCACCCCAGTCTGAGGTGCTGAGCACTCTAGAGCAGGTTTTCATCAAGGATCTCTCTGTACTTTGCTCCGTTCATCTTTCCCTCGATCCTGACTAGTCTCCCAGTCCCTGCTGCTGAAAAACATCCCCACAGCATGATGCTGCCACCACTATGCTTCACCGTAAGGATGGTGCCAGGTTTCCTCCAGACGTGACGCTTGGCATTCAGACAAAGAGTTCCATCTTGGTTTCATCAGACCAGAGAATCTTTTGACAACTCCAAGCGACTGTCATGTGCCTTTTACTGAAGAGTGGCTTCCGTCTGGCCACTCTACCTTAAAGGCCTGATTGGTGGAGTGCTGCAGAGATGGTTGTCTTTCTGGAAGGTTCTCCCATCTCCACGGAGGAACTCTGGAGCTCTGTCAGAGTGACCATCGGGTTCTTGGTCACCTCCCTGACCAAGGCCCTTCTCCCCCAATTGCTCATTTGGGCCGAGTGACCAGCTCTAGGTAGAGTCTTTGTGGTTCCAAACTTCTTCCATTTTAGAATGATTACATTACATTTACATTTAAGTCATTTAGCAGAATGATGGAGGCCATTGTGTTCTTGGGGACTTTCAATGAGGCAGAAATTGTTTTGTACCCTTCCCCAGATTTGTGCCTCAACACAATCCTGTCTCAGAGCTCTACAGACAATTCCTCCAACCTCATTGCTTGGTCTTTGCTCTGACATGCACTGTCAACTGTGGGACCTTATATAGACAGGTGTGTACCTTTCCAAATCATGTCTAATCCATCGAATTGACCACAGGTGGACTCCAAACAAGTTGTAGAAACATCTCAAGGATGATCAATGGAAACAGGATGCACCTGAGCTCAATTTCGAGTCTCATAGCAGAGGGTCTGAATGCTTGTGTATATAAGATATTTCTGTTTTTTTACTATTAACACATTTGTAAAAATGTATAGAAAAAGATTTTTGCTTTGTCATTATCAGGTATTGTGTGTAGATTGATAAGAATTTTGTTTATTTAATCGAGTTTAAAATAAGGCTGTAACGTAACAAAATGTGGAAAAAGGGAAGGGGTCTGAATACTTTTCGAATGCACTGTATCTTGCCAATTCAAAGGTTTAGAATCCCTGGCCAACTCTTAGGTAATCATTTTTAAACTTCTCATTCTATTCTAAATGTGCACCAGTCTGGTTTTAGACCTGGATTTAGCACCGTTTCAGCTGCTACACTTGTTTTAGATGTGTTAAATTGCCTATATCATAAAAAACATTGTGCTGTCTTATTTATAGGCCTTTCCAAGGCCTTCGACACTGTTGACCATAACATTTTTATTCAAAGCCTGACTGAAATAGGCCTGGATCAGGCTTCTTGCCAGTGACTTGAGAATGATCTGTCAGATAGGATACAATCCGGGATTTCTGATGGTGTCAAGTGTAGTTTCCTGGATATTACAAAAGGTGTACCGCAGGGGTCGGTATTGGGACCTGTTCTCTTGACTATTTATATAAATAGTTATCTTGTAATATTCATCTGTATGCAGATGACACTTATGTATGCCATTGCCCCAACTGTTGACCAGGCTATGTTAGAGCTGCAATCTGACCTTGTTACCTTACAGAAAGCCCTGGTTCGTTTAAAATGTGTACTTAATGCGGGCAAGTCTAAATATACAGAATGCTGTTTTCTAATTCTCCCCCCAAAAATCAGATGAACTACATATTTATTCATTGGATGGTTCTTCCATCGACCGGGTTCTCCCATATAAATATCTGGGCACTTGGATCGACAAAGATGTAATGTTAACAAACCATATGGCTGAGCTAGTTAAAAAGCTAAGATTTAAAGCGGGCTTCTTTTTAAGAAATAGATCTTGCCTCATAGCAGGAAGCAGATTGTACAGTCAACTTTCCTGCCAGTTTTGGACTATGCTGACACCGTTTAACAGATTGCAGCTACTCTTAAACCTTTGAATGTTGTCTACTACAGCGCCCTTCGATTTATCACAGGCGACAGTTTTAATACTCACCACTGCATCCTGTATCAAAAGGTTGGCTGGTCCTCCTTAAAGTCACGTAGATCACCTCATTATTCCCTTTCTGTTTGCAAATCTCTACTGCACCAGCTTCAGACTTCCCTAACTTCCCTGTTCCAAATATAAAAAAACATGAGATACCAAACCCGTTCACAAGGTTGGTTAACTCTTGAGGTTCTCAACCGAACTAGGTAAATCTGCTTTTTAGTTTTAAAGCACATTTTGATTTTGAAATGGTATATGCAGCGCTCCCTTGTGAAAGAGACCCTGGTCTCAACGGTGACTCCCTGCTTAAATAAAGGTAAAACATTTCAACTAAATTGAAAACAAAATTCCTAGTATTGCAAACAAAAAGAATGATATTGAAATAAAAACAAACACCTAGGTATTCATAGCAAGGCAAAATAATGCAAGGAAATAATGTATAAATGCGTGTAACAAATTATTTGTAAATGGATGCGCAATTAAATAAAACGTCCCTATCTATGGCTGTTATACTAGCCTTTTCTTTTGCCTTCTTTTTTACAGTTGCAAGTTTTAAAAAATTAATACCAGCAATATAGCACCCTGTGTCCCACTGCTGATTTACCTCTAAAGCTAAGCAGGGATGGTCCTTGTTGGTCACTGGATGGGAGACCAGATATAGCTGAAAGTGGTGAAAAATAAATGTGTGGAAATTAGGTAAAAACCAGAGAACAATTACATGAAACTTCACACATATGTCTGAAAACCACGTATCTGACTCCTGAAAATTATTCTGAAATTTTTCACGTGATTTACTCACACGTGTTTTTTTTTTTGTAAGGGCCGTTTCATGGGACCCTCGACATCTCATCACAGTTTATGAGTGATGCTGGAGGGGAGTCAAACAGAGCTTCACTCCTCTCCATTCCCTCCGCCATGTCTTCTGAACCTGGCTGTCCCAGTACATACGAGTCACACCCGCTCGCTTTTCACAGCCCCATCATCAACACATAGACACACTTCACACGACCCACAAAGCTAATGAGTCTCAACCCATTCCCATCACCACAGCTCTGATCCAATTTACCTTTGACTCAACATCACCACCACAAGAAACATAACTTTACTGTAGCTTATGTAATACTGTGGATACTGACAAGTAAGAACGTTCATGCTCAAAGGGGGACAAGACACTATAAATATCAGAATGGCTGAATTGCAATGCTCTTTTAATGTTATTTCTGCCAGCCCAGACACCACAAGCAAAACCAACAGGGTTTTGACCAGAGGTCATCTAGTTCCCCACCCTTGTCCAGGACATATCCTGTTTACCTTCCATGTTACTGGCGCATTTCATGCTGCTGCTAGTGCTACAGTACATCCCCATTACGGCTGAGAAACAAGAGCCAACAGCAGTTGGTGGGAGAAAGATCAACAGTACAGTAATAGTGGACTGCAGCACACTGGTGCTGGAAGGCAAAGAGAGCCACATTAGCCACAAGATACAATGTTATTTACAGAACAATCCCTGAACAAGTCTCCCAATCCTCATTGTTCCGTCGGCAAAATATATTGGCAATCTTTGGGGATGTTTGTTAACCAGAGTTGGCTGTAGAGAGCCATCTTTCTGTGGGAACAGAAACCGTACTGAACCGTACTGGTGGGGAAAAGATCCGGCTGAGTTCTACCATTTCTCTTATTAGGTGCTGAAGTGCTGCTGTATGGTCCATTCAATTGATTATGAAGCTTAGAAGTGTCTACCAAGTGCTGACGAAGCAAGTGTAGCTCTTTCTAACAGATTAAGGGACTGTAAAGTTGCACAAGGAGACCTCGGTGGTGCAGCAGTGATGCTTCAGCGGCGCAGTTTGGACGTTTCTAGGTCTGTGTTGGTGTATAGAGTAGACGGTTGGTTGGAAAACGTGAGCCGAAGTGACATTGATGTCCAACTTACGTAATCTCTTGTAACATTTATTGTTCACTTTCATTTCATCTGGGAGCGTTTATTATTTTTTACAACAGGAAATAAACAATACACGTGGGGGAAATGAAGTTAATTACAGTAATGCAGTGACAGAGTGGAGAGCTTACCATTCCAGGTCAATTTAACTACTGTTTTGTTTTGTACATTGTTTTGGTAGTGTAGGCCTTGTGCTGTTTGTGTCTTTATCCTAACTTAAATCATGTGATTGGTCATATTGCTTACCAGCTGTGTCTGGCAACATCATAGAAGATATGGAAGAAGAAACTGGAAGCCAGGCATGCAAAGCAGTGATTAGTTAAGCAGGAAATGTATTGGCCAGTCAGAACCAGTCAAATGTATATAGATGTAGCAGCATATCTAACATTCAGATACACTTTTGCTCTGTCACATTGTAACAGCTGGAATCAAGCACCTCTTAAGTAACACTAAAGTGGGTGATCTAGTGACAACACACACACGCACGCACGCACACACTGCGATGAATCGAGGAGGGAGGGTGGGAAGGAGGGAAGGAAGTAGAGAGGGTGGGTTGGATTGCTGTGTTCTCTGGCTGTGCAGATGTTAGCCTCCAACCACTCTCTCATTGTGGGTGATCTCCATTAAGCACCCAGGGACCAGTGTGGAGAAATCCTCAGCACCCCAGGAAAATAATGAGCTGGACCCAGCCTAGAGCTGGACGCGGCCGTTGACACGCATTGGGGCGGACCATGCAGGCTCTGTTTATCCCCGTTGTTGTGGTTACAGAGTTCATCCAGCTGTTTATGTTGTCCTTGACTCACTTAGAGGCCTCTGTTAGGGGCCATTCCATCATTGCTGACATCGTCAATCCCCGCCAAGGGCTCTGGATTTGACAGGATGGACCTGATTCGTACAACTAGCCCTAAATATTTTGAAAAGGCCTGGAATCAGAATGGACCTGATGCGTATAACTAGACCTGGCAGCCAAGGGCCAGCAGGACAGACCTGGGATCAGTGGCTAGACACCTGCTGTCTTCATAGCATCATTACACTGTGGTGTCCAACCTGCATGACTAGGTCGCTAGTTCCCCATGTCGTGACCAAAAACAACTTTGGGCCTGTTATGTAACTACAGATGACAGCTAGGGGGTTCTTCGAGATGAGAGCAGAGGCCAGCTTGAAGATTCATGTTTACGCTATCATCCATATAAAACGATGGCCTGAAGTGCAACCCGCCAGCACTGTTCATTTTAACTGGCATTGGTGGCATCAGAGGAGAGATCAACTGTTCAACTTCACTCACTGCAGTCATCAATATAGATAGGTTTCCCCCTGGGCACACACTGGTTGAATCGACGTTGTTTCCACATCACTTCAATGAAATTACGTTGAACCGACGTGGAATAGACGTTGAATTGACGTCTGTGCCCAGTGGGTCTCCTGCTTGTGTTCTTTAGAGTTACACTATCTGGCAAGCACATCCTTCTCAATAAGAGCCCATTACGTGTGAACCCGCACGTCTAATGAAGCACTATGAATGTCCGTTTGAGTCAAAGTCAGAGTTACTCAAACCTGAACTCGGGAACGGCGAGGGATTCCATTTGTCGAGTCCTCAATGCAATTTGCTACAACAAGCTTTGCCCACACCAAATCCCTGCCAGTAACATCCAAACTCTGAGACCTGTTCCAGTATGTTTAAGCAGGTTGTTATTTGAGTGTTTTTATTGGATGTATGTTTGTGTAATATAGTAAGAATAATAGAGGCAGAAAAGGAGGCCCTAGCATCATTAGTACATGGTTGGAATGATGAGCCCCCTGCTCTTTCTCCCTCTCTTGATTGGTTCCCCATCCAAACAACAGCTTTTGAGCAGGATTTGTTTGCCCATACCTGGCTCTGTGCATCATAACACTGATCGTGAGTCAGGCCTGGCCTGCTCCCAGAGCACGATGGATTCCAGCTGGGTTTACTACGAGATAGCAGGGACATCTCGGTCACAACAGACAGCTCCTGCCAACTGGTCAGTGTGAGGGACTGGCCATCTCCAAGTTTAGGTTTTGTGCACTACTTTTCACCAGATCCGTATGGGCTCTGGGGCACTATAGAGGAAATAGGGTTCCATTTTGGACGCAGTCTTAAGGGTATGTGGCCTTGATCATTCAGACTGATGGAATTCACCTTTGTTCAGAACACCAAATTGAGATGAATGAGAGACATTTACTAAATATCTCAGTTGGCCATAGATGGCAGTAGAGCCCTGCATTGCCAAGTCCTTTCCTATGGTCTTACCAGGCCTTGATGTGTCAACTTTTAAAACACTGTAAAAATGGGTTACACCTCTAAATGCAATCTACAATAACATGCTGGAAAAGGTGGGGGTTACAAAAGAAGTGAACATAGCAGACATTGTAGGTAATAGAAAAATATTTGAACAAAACACTGGCTTGTAGTTATTTCCTTCAGCACTAGACAGTGTCAATTTCCTGTTTTGACTGCATCCAACACAAAGATATTTCAACGGTTTGAGTCAACACAAATAAGAATCAAAGTCACTCCATCTTGAATCCATTGATTTATTTTCAAACTCCACTTAATAAATAATGCACATGATTCAGAACATCAGGTACACAATTAAAAGGGTCAAAATATCTTGTTTTTTTCCCCCGTTCTCTCTATAAAGAGAATGCAGGCACTTTACCAGCTATACAGTAGAGGTGTGCAACACAGTAACAAGTTACAGGAACAGTACAGCTGGGAGGCACAGAATGCCTCCCCACGGACACACAAACTGTCACAGCATATGGAAAAGTTGTAAAATAGTTGCACAGTAGAAAAGAGGACCACAAAGGAACACCCATAAAACAGATCAAGGGCAGTGAGCAGCTTATCTGCCCACAAGAGTGTCCACAAAGTGCCATTTGAGAGGCCCTGCCAAGAGGCCTATCGATGTGTTGTACACATACATGTCCTGTTTATGTCCTCCTGAGGGAGAAGTCTCTATTCAAATGCATGCTAACATTGGCAGGCACATACAATACGGTGCAGCACTTCATTTGGCAAAAAAGAGGTGTGACAGAGAGAGCGCGAGAGTCTAAAACACAGCAGGTGTAACTTTCATATGAACAGAAGGACTCCAAGCGTATCTATTTGAATGATGAATAAAAACAGAAATATAACACATAACACCCACTTTCTTTCTAAAAACTTAGCTGGAAATAAGAAAGCTGCAGGGAAGTTCATCCGCCAAGTTATCTTTAGGATGTGGTTCCATATTTAATGATGCGCTTCAACAACGGCATGCTTTGGATAGAAACTAAACGGTCATGTTAAAAGTACACACAAATCTACACCACACGTGTATGTTTTTGTGTGTGAGTGGGGTTGTCTCATTGACAACAGTTACAACTTTTTCATTTACATAACTATGAACACAAATAACATCTAGCCCCCTTTTTATATATTAGTCCCAACAACCCTGATAACTGTAAATCAAGTGACGTCTGGGAGGAGGAAGTGGAGTGGGAAATAATGACAAAAATGCTTAGTGAGTTTCTCAGCAGAGTAGCCAACCCAGTCCACCTCTTGTAACCTCTTGAGCCAATGGAGAGGGGAGGATGTTCAGGAATCATACAATACCAACAAAAAGAGAGAAAGAGCAACACCCAACAGAAATATCAACAACGAAAGAGACTGAAATAGAACATCTGACGACATCTCCTTGCCCTGAAACGTCACGCCATTTGTGTTAAGAGAGGGTCTGGATACAGGGGAGAGTAGACGATCAACGGTCACAGCCAGGGACCACTTCCTGTCTTCCTGAGGGCCAGGTTGGCTCAGATTGGTCACGTTTGATTGGCTTTCCTCTTGTTGTTGTTGATGACTGTCCACTATGTCCAGTCCCCTTTCTGTCAGTGTGAATCCTGACAGGAGGGGTCAGGGTTAGAGGCTCACACCTGGCTGACATGCAGGTCTGAGTCCTCGAAGCTGAGGGAGGAGAGTTCCGGTTGGTCACCCTCTACCTTGCTGCGACGTCTCCATGGCGACAGATCCTCCTGGTGGGCGGCGGTGGGGTAACGGGATGAGGCGCTCACTTGGACAGACGAGGGGTCTCCTGGAGAGAGAGGCGGGAGCGGTGCGGTGGTGGTGCCCCCTGGTGGCCGCGCCAGGGCAGCAGGCCCAAGAAGTCCTGGCTGTCCCAGGTCAGGGCCCGGGCCCCCCTGGGGCTGGTGGTAAGGGAGCTCTGCCTGGATGGGCGAGCGAGGGACGGGGGGTCCCGCCTGATTGCTGCTACAGTAGAAGGCGGAGGGGGTGTGGTCGCTGTGCTCCTGCAGAGTGTTGGGGAGGGAACGGAGGTTGGGAGGGGGACAAAGTCATTCAGATTCAGAAGCACTGGATGCAGGGGAGTCAGTCAGGTCAGTCACAGTGCTGTAGCAGGGGCAGTGGCACAGGGTGGCAAAGGGAGGTAGGACAGCATCAGCAGTAGTTGAAGCAGTGGTAGTATCTATAGTGGTGCAGGAGCAAAGAGGAGTAGTGGAGGAAGCTGGAGGGAAGCAGCGACAGACTGAGGCAGAAGATGTAGTTGAAAAAGGAGGATGGCAGCACAGAGTGGTGGTACAGTAGACAGTGGATGTACAGTAGAGCTCACTTGGGGAATGTTAGTATCTCACTGTCACATTTGACTCTCTGAAAAACACGACAGAGACAAAACAAAGAAAACAGATGGTCAAACGTTAGCGAAAAGAAGACCAGTTACGACGAGCTAAAAACCCGTTGAGGAATGGCGAGTTCCAGCAAGGGAGTGAAAAAGTTGAAAAAGTGACACACAGGGTGAGATTCGAGACAAGAAGGGCAGGGGGATGAAATCAGAATAAATGGGTAGAGCTAGGAGAACGTAAGTGTGCGTTGAAGGGGTGGGGGTGCACGACGACATGTTGACAAGAATCACAGTATTACTGGGGGATTAGAGCATGAAAGGCTTCAAACTACTAGACACACTTTCCCCAAACCAAAACGGTAACTAGAGAGTCTAAAAGACATGTGGAAATGTTAAAAAGTCTCAAAGTTGGTAAGTGTAAGATGTTGAAGCCAATGAATGAATGAAAGAATGAATGAAGATATACTGTGATGGTCAACCTTGAGGATTGCTGTGTGTGTGTGTGTGTGTGTGTGTGTGTGGGAGCTCGTGTTTCTAGGATAGGTCGGAGAACATGCAACACCAGCCTTAGGCCTAGATACGAGCTACAGGTTACTGTACTACAGACTACTGCACTACAGTGCATTGGAACCCAGTGACGCAAGTGGTTTCTATGTGGAATATTGCTTGCACATGAAGGCCAGATAGATGGCCCTTTTCATTTTTTTCCTCCATTGTCTGTATAAAGGAACAGGAACTCAGGAAAAAAAAATGGCCAAAAACGGACCTGGAAGTCACAAAATGTGTTAGAAACGCATTCAAATCAGTTGAGGAAGAAGGTAACCAATGATGCCAGAGGGAGTTTTCCAAGAAGCCTAGTCAAGAACAGACCAGTCGATACTGATCCCTGGAAGGAGGAGGAGTGAGGTCATGTGGACCAGGCGAGTTAGTCTGGTCAATCAATGGCAGATTAGAGGATGACTGTCCAGAACAGTTAGGATGGAGAAGGGGGAGGGGCTAATGATCAGCACTCAAGCATGAAATGGAAGTCTATCTATTATCTAGTAACTGGGCTTGCTTGGGTGTTTCAGAGGGGAATAAGCAGTCAAAGCTTCATTCCACTACACTGGACTAGGACTGCGTCTTGAAATGGCACCCTATTCCCTACATAGTGCACATCTTTTGACCAGAGCTCCCCCTGGTCAAAAGTAGCGCACTATTTAAGGAAGAGTGTGCCATTTCAGACGCAACCTAGGACTACTGCTTGGCAAAACAGAAATGAAGCTGCTTGACTGACACGGGGGCTCACATACGTGCTGCATTCACCATTGCGGAATGTATACCTCTGTATACAAGGGTTGGACAGCCGACGGGCCTGACGCATCTGCAACAACACAGCAGTGCACAGCTTCGTTAGGAGAGAGAGAGAGAGAGAAAATGGGGGGAGGACACTCCGGCCAAGAGAGGGAGAGAGGCAAGGAGGAGAGAGAGAACGGGAGAGTGGCTGGATTTTGAGGTGGGGGTTTCTATTCTGTGCGGGTGTGACCGTCGGTTACGGTTCGAGGTGGGGTATCTAGCAGCGTGACCAGGTCGAGTAGAGATAGAACACTGCCTTGTGTACTGTAGTGTAAGCTACACCTGCAGTATGTCAATGAAAAACCTGGAACCCCTCCCCCAACTGTGATAGGAGTTTCTATGTTTCTAAGCTGGGGTGGTGGGTGGGTGAATGGTTTACATCCAAACCGGATCTTAACGTTTAATCTTCAACAGCCAGAAACAGACTAACTAGAGACATTCTAGCCAAACCGGAACAGCGGATTTAGATAAAATATGGTTTCCTGCAAAGACAGTCAAGTTTCTCCCCCTCGGAGCAGAGATCTCCAATACTCTTCCTGGGCACCCACATGACGTGCAGGCTTTTATTCTAGCCCAGCACAAACACACCTGATCCAACTAACCATCAAGCCCTTGGTTAGTGAACCAGGTGTGTCATGTAATACTGGGCTGGAACTAAAGTGTTGAAAGTTGTGACACCCTGTGGGTCCCAGGCAGAGCCAGTATGGAGGACCAGTGGCTCAGGCCCAGCCCCAGACTGAATACGTACAGAGGCAGCTGAGCGTCCAGGCCCCCGCTGGGCCACAATGGCTCCAGAGATGGCCTTTATCCAGCTGTGCATCTCCTCTGGACTGTCCGACTATAGAGGAAGGAAGCAGGGTCACAAAGAAAACAGAGGGAGAGAGAGAGAGAAGGAATAGGTTACTGTGTGGCAATGGACAGTTACTTTATCTCTTCAATGGAATTCAGTCCATATATTCAGACATTAACTGGAGAAAGAAATTGTCTCACCTGTATGTAAAAGGTCCTTGAGCTAGTGACCACTTCAAATAGATTGTCCCTCTGCATTAAGTCACTGGATAGAAAGAAATGAAAACCTCTCAATAATATTCAAACATCCCAGTAACTCTTACGTGTGAACGTAAGAGAGCGCGTCACCATCGAAGGACAACAGTAAGCCAATTCTGTGAGTCCATATCCAACATTTACACTTCTCATCTGTGAGGACGCTACAGTTGGCAGCCATGTCTGCGTCCCACATGGCACGCTATTCCCTATAAAGTGTATGTAGGCCCTGGTCAAAAGCAGTGCAGCAAATAGGGAACAAGGTGCCATTAGGGACACAGCCCACGTCTTCCCTCCCAGCCCCTATCACCTTGGCACTTGTCCAGCCAATGTCGATAGCCAATCTGTCTAGCTCAGTGACTAAAGAGTAAAGACACTGACCTCTGTTTGCACTCCTGAACTTTGTGAACCTCTTTCAGTGGGATCACACGCAGTGGCTCTCTCTCCTGAGTGAGAGAGAAAAGAGAGAGAGAGAAAAGAAAGAAAAAGAGAGAGAGGAAATAGCCACAGAACATGTTACACCATCACAATACATAATTAGTTCAACACAAGCAACATGACATAAACAAAACACAAAGTGTAACATGACAGCAGAGGAGCCTCTCCCTTGATGTGCCCTGAACAGAGAGGACAGGCTGAGAGGGTAAAAGGGGGATGAAGGGGAGTACTCATGATCTGTCCTCACAGGCCTAGCTCTGATCCAGGGCGTTTCGTCACGCTTGCTTTTTACGGGAGGCTCAGCATCAGCACGTAACACCCTGGACAACAGCTATCACAGGCCTAGAATGAAGCTAGGGGACAAAAATGAATCCACTTTAGGACTAAACTGAGGACTTGCCTCATTTTCCCCATCTGCTAAAAAGGTTCTAGAACTAAGCATATGATCATTGACAATAGGCTCTCTGACATTATTATAGATTATTAGGAACATAACAGGATCCCTGCCCACCTGCTGCCAACCACCCATCCACACACACACAGGCTGGGACAGGCAACGCTGTCCACAAGTGGAGCACCAGGAATGGAATTCACGACGCATTCCACGACGTGCTGAAACAACAATCCCCAAAGGCAATACCCCAGTCCCCCTATAACCCCACACACACACTATGAGATTACAATGTGTGTGTTTGTCTGGATATGTTGTGTGTCTGCTTTGTGTAACAGTTTTGCTTCCGTCCCTCTGCTCGCCCCAACCTGGGCTCAAACCAGGGACCCTCTGCACACATCAACAACTGCCTCGCGCGAAGCATCGTTACCCATCGCTCCGAAAAAGAAACCCCGCGGCCCTTGAAGTAGAACAACTACTTCAAGGTCTCCGAGCGAGTGACGTCAACAATTGAAACGCTATTAGCGCGCACCCCGCTAACTAGCTAGCCATTTCAGACCGGTTACACTTGTCTGGATATGTTGACGTTGCAAGCCCGGGGACAGTCAATAGCGCAACCCCAGCATTATCATCTCTATAGGAGACGTATCTCTGCATGTCTTTGGCCCTGGGATAGAGGCACTAATGGCATTTCAGTAGGAGAGGATGGAGAGATGAAGAGGTCTGGACAGAGAGAGCACACACTCAGGACCAGTGTTAGGGCCAATGGGAGTCAAGCTAATTCCACTGCAGCAGCACACCAACCACTCCTAAGGGAGGGGGAAGAGGCAGACAACGTGTCCCTCTTGTCTGAACTCGTTCTCTACCTCTCAGATCATGAGAGAGGAGGTGCAGAATGTGAGTGGGACAAAACAGATCTATCAACAATCTAGCAGTCATTTAGCCACAGTTCAGAATGTGAACGCTAATAATCTAACCTTGCCCTCAGAGGAGAAATCAAAACCAGGCTTGTCGATTTGGAAGTCCTATTTATTAGTGGCTGTGCCAAGAGCTTTGGGAGCCGTGAACAATGCACAGGGCTGGAGTCAACTCTTATCTGATTGGTGTGTGTGTGTCCCCGTCTGTCCGGGGCTCTAGGGGTCTGTGAAACACAGGCTCAACACAAAGACGAACTGCTGGCCAACGGGGTCACACAGCGCCTTTGTATTGTGTGTGTGTGTGTGTGTGTGTGTGTGTGTGTGTGTGTGTGATGGGGCAGGCGGGTGGGCGGCTCAAGGACATTTTATGTGGAGTGTGTGTCACCTCGCTCATAGCCGCAGCGGTGGAGAGGAGAGACATTCCCACTCACCAGGTCTGACTTAAAGTAGCTGAGCGCGTTCTCCTCCAGTAAGAAGTATCTCCTCTTCCAGTTCTTCATCTGCGCAAGAGAAAGTTAAACATTCGAAAGTCATATACAAAATGGCTGTCAACATTTCCAGCACCTCCAAATCCTTCGACTTGCTAAGAACGTGGCTAATTGATTGCTATTCTGATATTGTATAGGACCACGGTTTGCTTTAGAATGGCTGGATTACTGTGGTTAATATGGTCTATTTATAGGGGATAAGAGAAGGTACAGTAGGTTAAGGGTAGGACAACAATGAGGGATATAATTCACCCTCAGCACCCTGGCTGTGTCCAAAATATCTGGTCAGCTGCTTTCTAACTCATCATCATCCTAACGCAACAACAAACACACAGCACTGGTAGTGTTAAATGCTTGTAGCTGACAGAGAATCTCTCTGAGCCCGTGGTGTATTCATTAGGTACCATCCAGAGGAAAACGGACAAAAACCGTGAGCGACTACCTGGACTTGTCCAATAAGAAACACTCCTTTTCATTGTCTGTGCAAAACGTTTTCCACTGCATTCCTTTATGAATGCGTCCATGGTTTTGAGTGTAGCCTGCTACAGTGCACTCTCCCCTCCCCCCCAGAGAGCATCCTCCTCTACGGTCTACCTACCAGGGCTCCCTGCTTGACACAGTATCCAGCCTTGATGAGCGCCTGGTCCTGCACCCCCCGCCCCAGGAAGTAGGGCAGCTGGCTGTGGGCCTTCCGCAGGCCCCCCCTGTCTGCTCCATTCTGCCCCCCGTCACCCTGCTCCTGCACCACAGGGAAGGAGGGAGGACACATACACAAACTCAGCAAAAAAAAAGAAGCGTCATCTCACTGTCAACTGCGTTTATTTTCAGCAAACTTAACATGTGTAAACTGTTTGTAGAACATAAGATACAACAAATGAGACATAAACTGAACAAGTTCCACAGACATGTGACTAACAGAAATGGAATAATGTGTCCCTGAACAAAGGGGGGGGGGGGTCAAAATCAAAAGTAACAGTCAGTATCTGGTGTGGCCAAGCATGGGAAACAGTGTTTAAACCCTTTACAATGAAGATCTGTGAAGTTATTTTGAATTTTTATGAATTATCTTTGAAAGACAGCATCCTGAAAAAGGGATGTTTCTTTTTTTGCTGAGTTTATAAGTGTACGAAGTACAAACACACATACACTTAAAAAAATATCTATTTTTAATCTTTGTTAGATTTTTCGTACTGTTGTATTGCTGTGCTCAGGGCACCTTTGAAAATGAGACCCTGGTCTCATTGCATTTCCCATTACTAATTAAAACACACACACACAAAACCAATCTGGCACGCCAACGCACACACAGAATCAGATGTGTGTGGGAAAAGCCCCCCACCACATCGTCTACAGTGACTAGAGATATGATAGAGAATTCACTGCCTGTTGCATGTGTCAAGCAGAAGTTGAGGCCCACTTCACCACCACCACCCACACAGGAAGTGACATCAGAGGCCATAGCTTGTGCTTCTGGATGTGAATTTTCACTTTCAGCTACTATTGGCTGGCTATACACCAGATACCAGCACAAGACAGGATATGACTTGTACTGCTCATGGCTCATACACAGCAGCAAACAAAAAGCGAGTGAGCTCCTCAGACAGTGGAACACTATGTTCAATGTCTGTCACTGTCTGTCTAGCTAAAAGATGGCCTGATCCATGGACACCTTCAGACAGACAGTCTACTTACAGTACATTCGGAAAGTATTAAGACCTCTTCACTTTTTCCACATTTTGTTACGTTTCAGCCTTATTCTAAAATGGATTGAATAAAAAAACTAATTCTCAATCTACACACAATACTCCATAATGACAACAGGTTTTTAGAAATGTTAGCAAATTCATTCAAATAGAAATACATTATTTACATACAGTAATTATTCAGACGCTTTGCTGCGAGACTCAAAATTGAGCTCAGGTGCATCCTGTTTCCATTGATCACCCTTGAAATGTTTCTTCAACTTGACTGAGTCCATCTGTGGTAAATTCGATTGATTGGACATGATTTAGAAAAGGCACACACCTGTCTGTATAAGGTCCCGCAGTTGACAGTGCATGTCAGCGCAAAAACCAAGCAATGAGGTCGAAGGGATTGTCTGTTGAGCGCCGAGACAGGATTGTGTCGAGGCACAGACCTGGGGAAGGGTACCAAAACATTTCTGCAGCATTGAAGGTCCCCAAGAACACAGTGGCCTCCATCATTCTTAAATAGAAGAAGTTTGGAACCACCAAGACTCTTCCTAGAGCTGGCTGCCCGGCCAAACTGAGCAATCGGGGGGAGAAAGGCCTTGATCACAGGGAGGTGACCAAGAACCCAATGGTCACTCTGATGGAGATGGGAGAACCTTCCAGAAGGAAAGCCATCTCTGGAACACTCCACCAATCAGGCCTTTTTGTTTGAGTGGCCAGACGGAGGCCAATCCTCTGTAAAAGGCACATGACAGCCTGCTTGGAGTTTGCCAAAAGCCACCTAAAGGACTCTCAGACCATGAGAAACAAGATTCTCTGGTCTGATGAAACCAAGATTGAACTCTTTGGCCTGAATGGCAAGCGTCACGTCTGGAGGAAACCAGGCACCGCTCATCACCTGGCCAATACCATCCCTACGGTGAAGTGGTGGCAGCATCATGCTGTGGGAATGTTTTTCAGTGGCAGGGACTGGGATACCCGGAGGGAAAGATGAACGGAGCAAAGCACAGATAGATCCTTGATGAAAACCTGCTCCAGAGCATTCAGGACCTCAGACTAGGGCTAAGGTTCACCTTCCAACAGAACAACAAACCTAAGCACACAGACAAGACAACGCAGGAGTGGCTTCGGGACAAGTCTCGGAATGTCCTTGCCTGTAACTGCTTGTAAATGTCTGAAACCACACTTGACTGAACTGTTCCAAGCCACAATAGAGCAGGTGGCCTTCAAATATATGTCAGATATGTCCAGGAGTTTTCGGTAACTCTCCCAAAATTCCAGAAATGTCCCACTTTTTCCACAAATCCCAGGTCGAACGATTCCTGGATATTCTAATTATTCCTTCTTGATTCCAGGAATATTCTAACCAGGACTTCTGGAAAACCTGAAAACTTCATTACAGTTACTTGAATTTTTTTGCAACCCTACTCATGTTCATATGAGTGGGCAAGGTTAGGGTTCGTTAAGTGCTGGGCTAGACTGGTGATCCTTCCTTACCTGTGTGGCAGTGATGATGGGTACCCCTCCTATGATCTCCGTCTTATAGGAGATCTGCTTCATGGAACCCAGCACCTCTTGAGGCATCTCTGCACTGGGCTGGCCATCTCCCGACTTTGGCACCTGGAATATGTTAAATAAACATAAACTCCCAGAGTGCATCAGCAGCCAGGAGTCCAGGACCAGCAGAGTGGACAACATGCTCCGATAGCTTGTTAGATGTGTCCCTCTGCAGTCTCTGTAGTGATGTGATGTACTCCCTGCCTGCTTGTTAGTGTATTTTCCATCAACTCTAGCCTGGGGGCTTCAGAGAGCCACTGCTACACTGTGGTGACTGGGGTCATCGATTGGTGTGTGTGTGTGTGTGTGTGTGTGTGTGTGTGTGTGTGTGTGTGTGTGCAGCCCGCAGGCATTAGGGTACATCCCCACCCCTCTACTAGTGGCCAGGGCTCACACTCCAGTGCACACACACAGTCAAACATTGACAGCCATCGGTCTATTAATAGCAGTGTGTGGCACAATATATGGAGTGTGTGTAGTAGGGCCTTTTGTATGCCTGACAGAGTGTGTGTGTGGGAGCTCGTTGAGTAACAGTGAGACTGTGTGTGGGAGCTCGTTGAGTAACAGTGAGACTGTGTGTGGGAGCTCGTTGAGTAACAGTGAGACTGTGTGTGGGAGCTCGTTGAGTAACAGTGAGACGGTTTTGTAGTCTGTCAGCAGCCGGATATAATTCAATGATGAGCACAACTGTATTGAAGTCATTAAAAAAGTTCATTATTACGTTACTATACTCAACGCCCAGTCCCTTCCTCATACATGGATGTGGTTTAAGAGTAATTGGAGTGAGACATAGCTCTGTTCTGTCCCTGCACTGCCTTTTCAAAGGGAGAGCGTTATTTTCGGAAGCCCTCAAATCTGTAGAGACAGCCCGTGACTCACGACACTCGCCTTCCCCTTTGTCCTGCCTGCTCTGGTCTGTGTGTGCGTGCGTGCACCTGCCTGCCTGTGTATGTGTGTGTGCATGCGTGTATTCGAGGGCTAGTCAGAGGGGAGGGAGAGGAGCAGAGTAAGCCACTTTCGCTGCTCTGGCCCTCAGTGATGCACTCAGGGAAATGACCCCCCCCCCCCCCCCCCCCCCATCCAGAGGGGTTTGGATGTCCTCTAGGTGACAGACATGGGCTCCTGGTCCCAGCAGACCATAACACTGTGTGCAATGACTGTTTTATAAGGTATTTCTCTCCCCTGTTGACTTTACAGTAGACACATGCGTGGTATTGCCCTGTCATCCTCCTCCATCACGCCCTTCTCGTCCTGTAAAACTTCCACTCATGCTAGCTGAAATGGGATAACACATCCTCATTGTGAATAACAGATCCTTCCCAGAGGGGTTCAGAAGGGCGCAGTCTTGTACTACAGGAGGTGGTGCTGTAGGGGCTGTGACAAAGTGCTACTTATGACAGGTAGCAGGGCGGGGGGCACTCACTGTGATCTTGGTGGCGTTGTTGAGCACGTTGACCCACTCTACCAGATCCTGCTGATCGTTGGCCTGGAGGTAGAACTTCCTCATACCAGCATTGATGACTTGAGAGAGAAAAATAGACAGATTTCCGGTCAGTTTTCAAAAAGAGAACAGTAGCAGTTCTGTCAGTTAGGCCCATACGTGTTGCTGTAATATATTCCTGCTAACTAGTCTTGACACTCAGAGAATATCACGCTGTTTACAGTCGACTGGATCCCAAGTTCAGAATCCAGAGAGAACTTTTATTGAGAACTTTTATTGTATCCCAAATAGCACTCTATTAGTCCACAGGCCAGTGGAAAAATGTGTCCACTCTGGGGTGGCAAAAGTTTGATGGTATTAAAATATGATAGCCACTCCAAAATAGTCGCTTTTTTAAGTTTCATATCTTGTTTATGGGAGTCTACACAATAGAATGTTTGCAGGCTGATAAAGGAATGATGAGACAAGTTGGAATGTAAACATTCTCATTGAAAATGACCATTTCAAACAATGGAACATTGTATTGGGTGGATCTTGTCTTAAAAACCACAGAATTTGGTAAATATTTGCCATCAGATCTAATGATCTACCTAGACTGACTCATCATTGAAACAATAATGTTACAAAACATAATTGGGGTTGTTTTATGGAAATCTGTCATACTGACAAATAATACAAGCCCAAGTGATCCAAATCTGGAACTTGCTGGGATAACTCAACAAATGACAGAGGACACCTTTAGAATGCTGGCCATTGCTATACAACAGACTATTAAAGATGGTAATTAATAAAACTAATATTCTGAACACAAAGACATGCAAACACAAACGATCTCTAAAAAGGAACATTGGTGATTACAATCTGTTCTGTCCCTGGCCATCATGATTTTAAAGTGATGCTCTCTAACCCGTACAAGTTACCTAATCATTCTGTTGCCATTAGTTCAGTGGCTGGTTAACAAATGTAATAGAAATTATGCAATTGGTGATTTAAAAAAAATCCAGCCTTTTATCAATTGGACCATTGCTGATGCCCTCAACAACCCTCAAGAGACACTAATCAATACATATTTCAGTGGCCCTATACTACAATACACTATTTTCCATAAACAGTGTAACTAGACACCATCTATAAAATGCAGTGATAATGAAGTGATACACTTCTTGACTATTTCCACATTTTACTGTGTTGAGTTTTAGGTTATTGTCCTGCTGAAAGGTGAAC
Organism: Salmo salar; assembly: GCF_965601325.2. Lineage (NCBI taxonomy): Eukaryota > Metazoa > Chordata > Actinopteri > Salmoniformes > Salmonidae > Salmo > Salmo salar. The sequence goes on from NC_138318.1 coordinate 7,525,155, forward strand.
TTGTCTCCCAGTGTCGGTTGAAAAGCAGACAACCAGGTTTTCCTCTAGTATTTTGCCAGTGCTTAGCTCTATTCAGTTTATTTTTATCCTAACAAACTCCCTACTCCTAGCCGATGACGGGCATATCCTTAACGTAGGCCGTCATTGTAAATAAGAATTTGTTCTTAACTGACTTGCCTAGTTAAATAAAATAAATAAAAACATGACGCAGCCACCACCATGCTTGAAAATATAAAGAGTGGTACACAGTGATGTGTTGTGTTTGCCCCCAAAAATTGCCAACTTTTTTCCAGTATTACTTTAGTGCTCTATTGCAAACAGGATGCATGTTTTGGAATATTTTTACTCCGTACAGACTTCCTTCTTTCCACTTTGTCAATTAGGTTAGTATTGTGGAGTAACTACAATGGTGTTGATCCATCCTCAGTTCTCCTATCACAGCCACTAAACTCTAACTGTTTTAAAGAGGTGAAATCCCTGAGCAGTTTCCTTCCTCTCCGGCAACAGAGTTAGGAAGGATGCCTGTATCTTTGCAGTGACTGGGTGAATTGATACACAATCCAAAGCTTAATACAAATACAAAGATGGGTTAATCATTCAAAATGCATGTTAAGCACCATTACTACACACATCTTCACACTCTCCACCGGTGCACCTACCATACCCCTTCCAATTCACCCTCTGAATGGCACACACACACAATCCATGTCTCAAGGCTTAGAAATCCTTCTTTTACCGGTCTTCTTCCCTTCAGCTACACTGATTCAAGTAGATTTAACAAGTGACATCAATAAGGGATCATGGCATTCACCTGAATTAACCTGGTCAGTCTGTCATGGAAAAACCAGCTGTTCCTAATATTTTGTACCCTCAGTGTATCCATCTTCCACCATCCCACTCAACTTCTCCGTTTTTCTATGAGCCTCACAATGCTTCACCAGAGCACACCAACCCACAAATGCACACGCGCAGGGCCATATGTTAGACTCAGTCAGGGCTGAGGAAGGTTAACCTCGACAGTCAGGTAGCTAGTCCTGAAACTGCAGTCACAACACAAAGCTGTGTAGTGGCGGAATAGATTGATGGGACTATTGGGGGAGGAATCCAAAAGTGGATCTGGATCATGCAAATAACTAGGCTAAAAATAGCCCAGAGATTTAGAGAGGGGGGGTTCCGATTGGGACGCCAGCATCCTGTCATGCAGGAAAGTGCGAGACCCCGACACCCCCCTCATCCAATGACATGCTTGGGTCGAGCCAGCGCTTTGCAGTTACCGGCGGGTCATCCTACTGCTTCCTTCTATTGAGTGTGGGGGAGCTATACTCCTGACTGGGGCTGCTGAGGGACAAAGGGCCTGTTGAACAACAGCACGTCATATAGGAAACTGTCCCATCCAAACCTCCGCAACGTAGGGAGGGAGGAAAAGAGGGAAAAGGAGACTGTGGAGGGAGGGGACAGGTGAACAGTGCAATTACTGGCTACCATCTATGAGCTGCACGGGGCCTCACATCATCCACCTTAGTGAACTAACTCATTCTAGTCCAATTAGTATGAAGGGGCCCTGAGAGAATGACACTGAAGACCCTAAGTATTGTGTGTGTGTGTGTGTAAAGCACATGTTACGAGGCCCTGGTTTCTCGTTTGAATCCCCTGGAGAGGAGTTGACAAAGCCCCCTACAGTGTGTTTGTCCGGTCTACGCTGATGAACAATAGCTGAAGGTTAGGGGCCTCCTCGCTACAAGCCTACTACCAACCCCCGAACGCTCCCTCCCCAGTGCCCCTGCTTCCTCCTTCACAGCCCCCTCAGACAGCACAATGCCACCAACCAGCGCCAAACTGAGAGACAATACTTACCACTGCGCTAGCCAGAACACACAGTACTCATACACATATAAAAACCACCATCGAGTGTCGCAAACATTTGGTTCACGGATCCACTGTGTCAAATCCAGAGGTTGTAGGACTTACCGAAGCAGAACTCCGCCTTGGGTCGCAGCTTGGTGGCATCACTCACCTAGGAGAGAGAGTGATAGAAAGAGAGGAAGAGAATGAGTGGAAGTGGGGCAGATGTTAATGTTTCCCATATACGCATTTAGCAACGGCACCCGATCGCTGCTATTCATTTTCGGAATAGAAAAACACTTTCAGCAGAACCTTAAAATGACTAAACAGAAAGGATGTAGAATAGATCATTTACCTATGTATTGTTTTATATCATAATCTTTAAGAACTAGAAAACCCCATAAATAAAAGCTAGACTGTCAAGGAGAATTTAAAAATAAATATGAATTTAGGAGCATTTTTGTCATGGCTGGATTACTGACAGGACACGCAGGGCACCTCCCCAGGGGCCCCAATTGGCGTCCAATGGTTTTATATTATAATGTTTGAGCATAAGAACACAGAATTAGCCATGGAAAAATGCATATAATGGCGGGAAATTTGTTTTCACAAAGGAAAAAATATATATATCTCGGCTCCATGGAAAAATGTACAGAATAATAGGAAATTAGCCAAAAAAAACCTGCACATTTTTCTCTCTGCCGCCAAATATGGACCCATTTAAACCACGCCAATGTGCTGACCACGGCTATTATGACCCCCACCACGGTTGCCACCACCAAATAAATAAAAACCTAAGGGAAACACTGGATGTTCACACCTAAGTCTGTGGTTTGCCATGTCTGTGTCTGTCAGACAAGATATAATTGGACAACTTGACTGACCTTTGAGATGTAAGAGAGTTTGAGGGAGCCAACATGTTCAGCTCCTTTGGGCAGGTTCTAAACATGAGACGGAGAGAGAGAGGAGAGAGAAATTGTGAGATCGCAAACCTGAAAACAATATGATATAAAGTGCATTAATAGGACAGTGGTAGAACAGGAAATCAAAGGGACAGCTAGAGAAGGTTCGGAGGAGAATAGAACCGGAGTGAACTTGAGAACAGAACTTAAGAGTCTGAAAACTGTCTGAGAATCCAAGAAATTCAACAGTGATAAAGCATGAAACCTTAGCAGGTCTTGGAGAAGGAGATGGAAACTAAACTGAATTAAATAATTCAGAGCCCAGGGCAGCATCAATAAATTACATCTTTTTTTGGGGGCATGACCAAATCGGTCTTTGTACAAGTATTCCTCACTGAGCTCCCACTCCCAGCCAAACAAGATGACATGCATTTAAATGGCCTGCAAAGCAGCATTCTCAGGAGAGTTTATTTTCTGTTTACACCGATGTTTGATTGATTGGTTAGCATCTACATCAGGTTTACAAGATGAATCCTTTCTCTTGTCATTTTATGCCATGTAAAGGAATGTCCAAATCAGTAACACTGCTGTTATACTATAGAGCCTCCATACTCAACTGGCGGACCGCTGACCGGATCCGGACCCAGAACGGGGTCAATACGGACAAGAACGGGACAGGCTTCGACCCCGGTATCACAAGCACACAAGACATGGAAGAACGCATACAATTGCAGGAAATTAGCTATAAAACAGCAACATTTTCTTCCACCAACAAGAGGGGTGTGAACAGTTTGGGGGTGGGTGTTACTACGCGGATAAATTACATTATCCACCCGGACCTTTGCCACCTAGGAAATTTGTGTGACCGGACCTTCTCAAATAGTACTCGAGTACCCCTGCTATAGAGCACTACTGTTCCAACTGTAAAGCAGCTTGACTTTATATCGACGGGAGCGTAAAATGCCAGAAGAAGTTCAGAGATGAAAAAGCTCAGGTCATGAGCCTTACTCCACACGTCACAAGAGTAGAGATCTGGGGGGGATGGACAGGTAGACGGACGAATGGACCGACGGATGGCTGGGCAGACGTACGGGTTGCGGTGTGTGTGTGTGTGTGGGGGGGGGTTTGTTATCCCAGATGTAACATCATCTCCCCAGCGGACGACACACACATTTCTTCTTGATGGGGCCCAGAGAGGTCTGGCCAGACCAGACAGATCAATCCAGTCCAACACGTTATGAGATTAGCTCAGTCCAAACACAAGCAGCTATTCAATCCATCTGACTGCCATTGTCCTACTACAGTGCACACAGTAAGTACATGAGTCAGTTTCAGCTGCTGCCCATTCAAGTAATGACATCAGCCTAAATGCATGCGTTAAGCAAACAGACAGAGAATGACGACTGTTGAGGGTAGTGAGAGCGTCACAGCCCAACTCATGATCTCCGCTGTGAAATGCATGTAGTCCAGAACTACACGTCCCAAGGTATGTGCGTGTGTCTGTTCTGTGTACGTGTGTCTGCGTCTGTACTCCTCTGCTGTCCTACCTGTGGGTTGTCCATGTACCATACCAGGCTACCCTCCTTGGTGTCCAGGATGAAGTAGCGTCGGAGGAACTTGCCGCTGTTCTCATTCTCCTCGATGTCCAGGAAGCCACAGATCCGGTTCTGCCGATCCACGTAAGGCATCTCCCCGCCTCAGCCTGCTCATTCCACTGCTGCTAAGGAGGAGATGATGAGGAGGCGAGAGAGAGAGAGGAAGAGGAGTGTGCGTGTTTGGGGGGGTGATAGAGAGAAAGAGAGAGGAAGTGGAAAGCGATAGGAGAGAGACAAGAGGGAGAGAGCAAGCAGGAGTCCAATTTTTTTTTTTTTTAAATACAAAAATTCGGTCTTTCAGCTAAGCAGACAAAGAAGCGATAAGTTAGGTCTAGTCTACAGCTGTAGTCAACGGTACACAGCTACTACACCATTCCTACTCTTTATGGGACAGTCACATTCAACACTCCCCTCCCTTCCCCTCTCTCTCGCTCTACCACACCAATAGCAGAGGGGCACGGCTTATCCCTGATATGAATACAAGTGGGCAGATTTCACAAGGGGCTTAGGGAGGGTTTATAATGCCATAAGTCAACATTTCAACGCTGGCTACAGAGAGAGGTGGAAGGCTTATGCTGCTTACGCTCTCCTACTCACCTGTAGCCCCTTGAATCCCAGACTGCCCCTTTAAAATGCCATGACAGCCAAACACTGATGAGTTCAACACAAGTCCAACTCTCTTCATGATCTCTCTGAAAACAAAGTGTTTCTTTCCATAAATTATATGCGAAGCGCAGGAAAAACAGGTCATCTAAATGTTAATGTGGTAACGTTCAGTGACCTTTTCTACTTTCCCCAATAGGTTAGTCGAACTAACTACGGCACAACTTCCCCCTGCATAGTCCCTGACGCACCGTGCAAAGCTTCAAAAAGTGCATCTGCTGATGTTCTCGACGGTTTTAAAATGATACTGCAAATACCAGAGGCCGTTGGGTTGTGTTCATTAGGCACCAAACGGAAGACGACAGACCAAACAGGGATGGACTACCTGGAACTGTCCAATAAGACACGCTCTTTAAGTTGCAAACTGTTTGAACATTTAGTGTGCCCATGAACACGACCATAGTGAGCGTGCTGTATTGAGGCCATAGTCAGGGTAGAGTATAGCTTAAAGTGACGCTCGAAAGATTTTCTATCATTTCAGCAAGGAGTTTTGAAAGTAGTGCTCACGAGCCAAAACACGTCCCCAAAAATTGTGCACAATTATGTACTGTGTCATCCATTTAGTATATGTTACATCCTGCAAAAAAAATATATACAGTATATTAAAAACAAAAAAAATGTCATTCAAATTTGTACAATATGTTACAAATTTGTAAGTGCTTAAGATCCTGGACTGCATCTTCAACTATCTAAAGCCTTCTGACATCAAAGGGCCCAGGCCTGAGGCCCCAGCTCCTGTATGTGGTGTTGAGGTAATGGTGCTTAAAGCTAGGCCCGGCCATGCAAGCATGCACACAGACCAACGGTCCAAATTTCCTGCCGCCCCGGGTCTGTCCAGGGGGAGGAAGTGTGAGCGTGGCTGAGGCATGGGACTGTTTACAAACGGGCCGCTCCGCTCCAGTGTGAGGCTCAGCTGGCTGGATGGCATGCACCCAGACCATGGGATCTCTCCAAGGCCAGTTTCCCATGTCGCCCTCCCCCGTCAATCACGGGCATTGGGGAACATTGAAGTTGAGCCTGAAGCGTTGGGGGGAGCATTTGGTGTTCAGAGGGGCTGCTAGGTAGTGACGTGACCTCTGGCCCAGTGGGAATAACTAACACACAGCGTTAAGGCTGTGGCTCAGGGGTTCAGGCTGATGCACAGGAACAGCACTGCTGGGTGAGTAAACACACTGGGATTAACACACTTAGCCTGGCCAGGTGCCCTGGAGATCCCAACACACACACACACACACACACACCGCAGGGTGGTATTTCAGGGCGCGTTCTCAGAGCATGCGCAGAACAGCTGGCAGGCAAATTCACAGTCATTTCCAACCTCTCCTTGTCCCAGTCTGTAATCCCCACATGATTTAAGATGACCACAATCATCCCTGTTCCCAAGAACTCTAAGGCTTCATGCCAATGACTACCACCCTCTAGTACTCACATATGTAATCATGAAGTGCTTTGAGAGGCTGGTTATGACACACATCAATTCCATAACCCTAGACACCCTAGACCCACTCCAATTTGCATACCACCCCAATAGATTCATAGACGAAATCTGTTCATTGACTACAGCTCAGCGTTAAACACCATTGTCGTGACCAAGCTTAGGACCATGAGACTGAACACCTTCCTCTGCAACTGCATCCTGGACTTCCTGACAGGCCGACCCCAGGGTACGCAACATCACCTCCACCACATCGACCCTCAACACTGAGGCCCCACAGGGGTGTGTTCTTAGTCCCCTCCTGTACTCCCTGTTCACCCACGACTGTGTGGCCACGCACGCCTCCAACTCCATCATCAAGTTTGCTGATTACACAACAATGGTAGGCATCCTCGGTGTCCAAATCACTAAGGACATAAATGGACTACACACTCGCACAGTCGTGAAGAAGGCGTGACAGTGCCTCTTCCCCATCAGGAGGTTGAAAAGGTTTGGCATGGGCCCTTAAATCCTCAAAAAGTTGTACAGTTGCACCACTGAGACCATTTTCAATGGTTGCATCACTGCTTGGTATGGCAACAGCACCGCCCTCGATCCCATGGCACCACAGTGGGTGGTGAGGGACAGCCTAGTACATCACTGGAGCTGAGCTCCCTGCCATCCAGGACCTCTATATTAGGTGGTGTGAAAGGAAGGCGAGGAAAATCCTGAAAAGATTCCAGCCACCCAAGCCATACCGGTGCATCAAGTCTGACACCAACAGTATCCTGAACAGCTTCTATCCCCAAGCCATAAGACTGATAAATAGCAAACAAAATGGATAAACAGACAATCGGAGTTGACGCACGCACATGCACACTGACACGCCCACACCCATAATTTGCTCACATACACATAACATGCACACACATTTATACTGACTCACCACACACACAATCATCATATACACTGCTGCTACTCTGTTTATGATATATCCTTATGCCTAGTCACCTTACCCCTATACCTCTATCACTCCAGTATCCCTGCACATTGTAAATATGGTACTGAAACTGACCCTGTATATAGTACGCTTTCTTACTATCTCGTGCTCTTCTTATTTTCATACCTTGTGTGTTTTTGTACTACCTTTTGTTATTTGTAGTACTACATTGATATCAATTACTGCATTGTTGGGTTTAAACCTTGCAAAAAAGCCATTTCACTGCACTTGTGCACGTGACATTAAAACTTAACACACACACAGGTCTGTACAGTAGCGGTGTCCTGCAGACAGGACACTGCTGCTGTGCTATAACGAAGGAAATGAGGAACAGAGTCTGCAGTGACGGTACAAACAATGCACGGCTCAGTGCATGCGTGTGTGACTATGCGGTGAGGAAGCAGAGACACGCACAGTAAGATGTAAGAGGAGAGCTCAGTCATTCTCAGCCTCCAGACATTCCCGTGAGGTTAGGGTGTTGAGAAGACAGGTCGCCTGAGGCGTTGTGGACAGATATTTGAAACCGTGAAAACATTACATGGGGCCCGTCACGCCAAAGTGTCCACCACAGCGTCACAACGGGATTCGAGCTGTTTAGCGTCCAGTGCTATATGAACAGTGTGATGCGCTAACGCTTCTAATTCGGAAGACCATTACAGCCAAAAATGATGTTCTTTTCATCCCCGCTATGTAAACAAGGCTGATTTCCGCGACAAAATTGTCACTTGGGACACGCTGATGCTCCTTGACTGGCTCTCTGGCTATGGGCCTGAATGCTACAGCACATATCCATTAAAAGCTCTGGTGTTCATGGATCATTCACTGCATTCCCTGGGCCATACGCTCAGGCTGCTTTTTGAAACGCCACCCGATTCTGTAGATGGTGCTCTACTTTTGACCAGGGGCTCTGGTCAAAAGTAGAGCACTTTAGAGAATAGAGTGCCATTACGAATGTGCCCTCTGCCTGGACGGGTCCCGCACTAAGTTACTAGACTGGGTGCTCTTTTCATATCCAACTTGTGTACTGTAGGCCTAGTGTAACAAGTTGGATGTGCTTTCAGTCATTCAACCTAATTACAGTGTGTCTGGAATGCAACAAAAATATCTGTCTAATGGGGTCACAACAAGGAAGATAAACAGTGTTTGCATACCAACCAGAGATAATGAGAGGGGGAGGAGAGAGGGAGAAAGAGAGGGGGTGGAGAGAGAGCGCGAGCAAGAGAAAGATAGATACACCCCTGTTTTTTTGTACACCAGCTTCCAAAGAAGCCGAAACCGTCAAATGAAAACCAACACTGTATGCTACCTGTGTTAGCTGTGGAAAGACATTGCTGAAAACTAACTGTCAAAATATAAGACAATTGAAGACTTCAATTAACTATCTAAACTGAAGACCATAATAAGCGGACAAGCTGAAATCAGGTGTCAGTGATGCGCTGGAACAAAAGCAAGACCACCTAGCCACCTGGCTGCAGACCTCCTGTGTCCAGAGCGACACACAGAGCAGAGCAGGGGCCCTCCTGGGGCCAAAGTACCAGGACCTCAGAATAGCTCCCTCCCTCTCCATCTGCTTGTCTCCTCCCTCTGACTTTATCCCTACTTACCCTCTCTCTTTGCAGTTTTCCCTTCTCTCGCTCTCTTTGTATGTGTACAGCTGTGTCTTAGTCCTAGCCTCCCAAATCTCATGGTTTCCTGCCACACACACACACACACACACACACACAAGGGAATTGAGTTTTTGGTATTATTTTTAGGACCAGAAAACAGAGAGAGAGAAAAAGCAAGAAGAAGAAAAGAGAACCTGAATGTGGCCAAGCTGACATTCAACCTTTTTATAGTCGACCACACATGCAAGCTGCCACACACACACACACATCTTTGACTCATGTCCTTGTTTCCACTGCGAGTGCACAAGGCCCTAAACTCAACCGCTCTGTAACCAATACCTATCAACACACGCCCTCCTACATTATGTTACATGCTTACTTTCGCGTATCACTGATAGGGGACAGTATATGGGACATATAGAACAGTGCAATAAAAAGGTGTGGTTTGGGGTTTTCAGTTATTCAAACAGTCACCGTGTGTTTTTTGGGCAAACAAACGAGAAACGCACAGGTATGAAGTAAGAAGAGATTGACTTTGCCAGAAATACACTTCACTCCCTTCAGTGTTGAATTGATTGGTGTAATAACATGGTTAGACCTATTATAGCTAATATTATTATATTAAACATGTGGAGCTTTTTTCTAGACGATTGGCCTTTATTGGTTTTGGCCACATCAACCACCTGCTCACACCACTGGTTCACATTGTGTCATTTCCTGATAACTGATTTTTTATAATACAAAATATACACATCCAAATGATAAAAATACAGATGCATACAAACATACAAAACATCACCCCTACCCGGACCCACATGCTCACACCCCCCATCTCCAGCGCCCGTATCACTCGCCACCACATGGCCTCAAACTGCACCATCAGTTTCTCTCCGTCGCCCACACACTTTCAGCATTTCGATAATAAAACATTTGACCTTTCCATTGCGTTAACACTGGAGGATTGGTTGGTTTACAGTTAAAGTCAAAATGATGTGAAGACGATTGACGAGAAAAGTTTCGTCCAACCCATCGGGTATCTCAGTGCGCCCTCACATGTCTTGAGTACAAAAAAAAGTACATTTACATTGTAATACATCAATGTGTTATTTCCATTTCCTGTCACTTCACTGAATACAATCATCTGCTTAGTTGGCTGTACAGTATATGAAGACCTACTGCTACATTTGGAAAGGTTGAAATTGCTCTGGCGTAGGTGTTCTCAGCCAGTGTGCTATGTAGGCCTATATGAAAAGGATGCAAATGACATGGTTCCATTGCATTCAGCTCCAGACAATAGTAGATATGTTAATATGTTTCAGAATGATATAGGCTGGCTACACATAGGCACAAAGATCCTCCTTGTCATGGTTGATTACACACATTGTATGATTTTGTGTTTGTTTTTCCACTTTCTTCAGGCCGAGCAACTTTAAAATGTCTCCCATTTGACTTCAGAATGATGAGATGGTCTTTCAAATGTATGACATCTACTTCCCTACAAAACCCCAAACCATAACAGTGGTGTGACTATGTTACAGCATTGCCCACTTGTGCCTGCTTGTATTCAAACAGCTGTCTAGTGGTTGAAGGGCGCAGCCTCAACCTTGTTACAGTGGATTAGTGGGAGTACCGCCTCGGCTGAAGTATGCATCACTATTTCCATCAGACATAGCAGCACAGCACACTTGGTCTGTGTACCAAATGGCAACCTACTCCTTAAATGGGTGATTCTACAGAAGTGCTGCAAATTGCAGTCCCAACTCCAAAGAAAGACTTTTTAAAAAACAGTTAAGTCTCCAAACTTAGGACATTTATTCACATCATGATATGCTCTAATTTAATCCAAGGCAATAAGAAACATTTTTTAATTAATGTAGTACAAATGTATTGTTTATAGAGCTATTTTTTATTGAGAGGTGGCTGTCCCAAACTCTGACTCCCAAACTTCTACTTATTTTTGTATTTTTTTAATTGAATAGAACATCTTGAGTTGTTCTAATATTACTATCATTGTGTCCCCTAAATTAATTTAGCGGGACGCCACTGCTAAATCTTTGCCGCCACTCCAAAATATATGATTAAAAAAGAAATAGGGATGGTAAAACATTTTCAGTGTAAACTTAAACAACTAAAACCAGATAAAGTATGTAGAAAAGATAATGGAGCTATATACTGATAAGATCATCTTTGAGAACTAACAACCAAAAAAATAGACTCAGGGAGAATCTAACATTAAAAAAAATAGCATTGATTTTGTTATAATGTTTGAGTTACTCAGATAGCATAAGAACACAGCATTAGCACTGGCAAAATGTGTAGAATTGCAGGAAATTAGCTTTAAACTACAAATGTACTCTCAGCTCCATGACAGAATGTGTAGAATTGCAGGAAACTAGCTTTAAAACTCTAAAATGTTCTCTCAGTCCCATGCCAAAATGTGTAAAATTGCAGGAAATTAGCTTTTAAAAAAACTCAATCTGAGGAGAGGAGGGCTGCAGCATTGGCCACGCCCACTACCCCCCACCCACGCTAACTTTACCAACTATGCAAAAAAAATCCTAGGGGAAACACTGAGCACTATTACATTGAAAGATACTGATCTAATTTGTAATTTTTTACACTTTTTTCAACACCTTGCCCTAAAAAAAAAAGCTGTCCCACCTTTTGATGTCAATACCGAAACACAGTTGAAGTCGGAAATGTACATACACCTTAGACAAATACATTTAAACTCAGTTTAACAATTCCTGACATTTAATTCTAGTAAAAATTCCCTGTTTTAGGTCAGTTAGAATCACCACTTTATTTTAAGAATCTGAAATGTCAGAATAATAGTAGAGAGAATGATTTATTTCAGCTTTTATTTCTTTCATCGCATTCCCAATGTGTCAGAAGTTTACATACACTCAATTAGCATTTGGTAGCATTGCCTTTAAATTGTTTAACTTGGGTCAAACGTTTTGGGTAGCCTTCTACAAGCTTCCCACAATAAGTTGGGTGAATTTTGTCCCATTCCTCCTGACAGAGCTGGTGTAACTGAGTCAGGTTTGTAGGCCTCCTTGCTCGCACATGCTTTTTCAGTTCTGCCCACAAATTTTCTATAGGATTGAGGTCAGGGCTTTCTGATGGCCACTCCAATACCTTGACTTTGTTGTCCTTAAGCCATTTTGCCACAACTTTGGAAGTATGCTTGGGGTCATGGTCCATTTGGAAGACCCATTTGCGCCCAAGCTTTAACTTCCTGACTGATGTCTTGAGATGTTGCTTCAATATATCCACATAATTTTGCTTCCTCATGATGCCATCTATTTTGTGAAGTGCACCTGTCCCTCCTGCAGCAAAGCACTCCCACAACATGATGCTGCCACCCCCGTGCTTCACGGTTGGGATGGTGTTCTTCGGCTTGCAAGCATCCCCCTTTTTCCTCCAATCATAACGATGGTCATTATTACCAAACAGTTATATTTTTGTTTCATCAGACCAGAGGATATTTCTCCAAAAAGTACAATCTTTGTCCCCATGTGCACTTGCAAACTGTAGTCTGGCTTTTTTATGGCGGTTTTGGAGCAGTGGCTTCTTCCTTGCTGAGCAGCCTTTCAGGTTATGTCGACATAGGACTCGTTTTACTGTGGATATAGCTACTTTTGTACCTGTTTCCTCCAGCATCTTCCCAAGGTCCTTTGCTATTGTTCAGGGATTGGTTTGCACTTTTCGCACCAAAGTACGTCCATCTCTAGAAGACAGAGCGTATCTCCTTCCTGAGCGGTATGACGGCTGTGTGGTTCCATGGTGTTTATACTTGCGTACTATTGTTTGTACAGATGAACATGGTACCTTCAGGCGTTTGGAAATTGCTCCCAAGGATGAACCAGACTTGTGGAGGTCTACAATTTTTTTTCTGAGGTCTTGGCTGATTTCTTTTGATTGTCAAGCAAAGAGGCACTGAGTTTGAAGGTAGGCCTTGAAATACATCCACAGGTACACCTTCAATTGACTCAAATGATGTCAATTAGCCTATCAGAAGCTTCTAAAGTTATGACATAATTTTCTGGAATTTTCCAAGCTGTTTAAAGGTACAGTCAACTTAGTGTATATAAACTTCTGACCCACTGGAATTGTGATACAGTAAATTATAAGTGAAATCATCTACTAATTATTTGTGTCATGCACAAAGTAGATGTCCTAACAGACTTGACAAAACTATAGGTTTGTTAACAAGAAATTTGTGGAGTGGTTGAAAAATGAGTTTGAATGAAACTTCCGACTTCAACTGTACATAAAAAATACTGTAGAATGAATGTGCCTTAAGCCACACCCCTATCACCAGGGGATGGGGATTGCACCCCTCTCCAGCATGGCCACATGGTGAGTAGTCTGTCTGCAAACATTTTGGAGAAAATGAGTAAGCAAGTTGGTATATCTTCATGTATTTTTCAAACTACGGTTTTGGGATTTAAATATATGTTTCCTAGGACATACATCTGTCCAAATTAAAGATAGCCAGCCATATGTTAGCTATTGGGATTCTTTAAAGTCCAAAATACATTTTTTTAAATTGTCCAAACCGGAACGGTCAAAATTGAAACAATAGTCACCATAGAAATATATATAGGTCTCATCTTTGTATCTGTGCCATTATGGCGTCTGTGACAGCAAGTTGCATGCGCCGTGCTCTACCAACTGAGCTACAGAGAACCACCATGTGGGTTGTGGACAAGTGCACACTACAGGAAAAAGTATAGACTATTGAGATGCATATTCAGCAGGGGGGCTGAAACCGCCCAAGAGCCCAAATATTGGCCACAACATAGACATCTATAATGTACTGTACTGTAATGCAGCAGTTCTCATCTGATCAGTCACAACCCACATTTTTTAATGATTTTTGAGTGGGTAGCGGGTGTCTAAAAAATAAATGTTCATGAAAAAAATACTCCAGTCTAAACTGAAATGACTAAAACCAGGTAGAAAGTATTTAGAAATATCAAGAAAAATTGTTAAGGGATGAAGTTAGTTAAAAAAATATATATATATTTTTTTAACTAACTTCATCCCTGAACAATTTTTCTTTTATCCCAGTATTTTCAATGTAGAGCTATTAACGCTATTTAGCAGATCTAGTTGATCTTGTGGTCTCAAACCAGTGAGCTTATTCATATTCTTAAATCAAGAATATGGGCAAAATGTAATTATAAACAATGGAAAAGGTGGGAATGTTGTTCCCTTGTCATAATTGTCACATTTACTGTCAATATAGCACTAAAAATAGTTTTCCAGATTGCATTTTGGCCGATTTGTTTTTTTATGCGAATATTGGGTTGCGACAGACAACCTGGTCAAATTGGGTCCCGATGCAAAAAAAGTAAAGCATGGTGGTGGCAGCATAATGCTGTGGGGATGTTTTTCATCAGCAGGGACTGGGAAACTGGTCAGAATTGAAGGAATTAAAAATACAGGGAAATTCTTGAGGGAAACCTGTTTCAGTCTTCCAGAGATTTGAAACTGGGACGGGAGGTTCACCTTCCAGCAGGACAATGACCCTAAGCATACTGCTAAAGCAACACTCGAGTGGTTTGAGGGGAAACATTGAAATGTCTTGGAATGGCCTAGTCAAAGCCCAGACCTCAATCCAATTGAAAATCTGTGGTATGACTTAAAAGATTGCTGTACACCAGCAGAACCCATCCAACTTGAAGGAGCTGGAGCAGTTTTGCCTTGAAGAATGGGCAAAAATCCCAGTGGCTAGATGTGCCAAGCTTATAGAGACATACCCCAAGAGACTTGCAGCTGTAATTGCTGCAAAAGGTGGCTCTACAAAGTATTGACTTTGGGGGGGTGAATAGTTATGCACGCTCAAGTTCTCTGTTTTTTCTGTCCTATTTATTGTTTGTTTCTCCTTAAAAAATATTTTGTATCTTCAAAGTGGTTGGCATGTTGTGTAAATCAAACGATAAACACTCCCCCCCCAAAAATCTCTTAATTCCAGGTTGTTTGGCAACAAAATAGTACAAATGCCAAAGGGGTGAATACTTTCACAAGCCACTGTATTGTACAGGTGTTTCTACCTGGGATATGTTGGAAGACATGTGCACTGAAAGTTTGGGAAAAATGGGATGCGAATTAGCTTTTTTTTAACCACCAATTTTCACCACTTCTGTAGAATGACCCATATACAGATGTGGGATCTTAATTTGATTACCCTGTAATGCTGAGCGATTGGCTTTTTGGAGGTCAGTTTAGTTTCGGCTCGATTATTAATATATATCGATTATTAATATATATATATATATATATATATATATATATATATATATTTTTTTTTTTCCCATTTTGGTTTGGATTATTTTGGTTGAATGCATGACACAGAATAAAACAATGAATAAAAGTCCCATGATGGTAGTGACTGCCCATTACTGCTTATCACGTATTAACCATATTTTATTCACATTACTTGACAAAAATATTTCAGTTGTGAATATTACATTTGATGACAATTATTTCTTTAATCTCATCTCTATAGAGCTGCCGTCTATGCTGTCTAACAAAAATCACTATTTTGTAGTTCTTCAAAGTAAATAAGGCATACTTTTGACTGCTGAATATCAACTATCAAATCACTTGGATCATGTACTGCATATTCAGGTCGAGTTACCTCGCGAAGCTACAGCTGCTCTCTATATCCCTCACGATTATGCACTCTTGGACAGTACAGTGAAGCACAGTATAGTACAGTAAAGAAAAGTAGAGTATAGTTAAGTACAGTAGAGTGCAGTACACTAGAGTACAGTATAATGTACTGAACTCTACTGTGATGTGCCATACTGTGATGTCCAAACTTGTGAAATATAGACGTCTATGATTGGTTCAGATTTGGTCTTTTACTGAGCAACCCAAATTTGGTCTTGTTTCGGGGCTGAGCTCATTAGAATAATAGCCAATGTGTAGAATAATACCCATATATGCAAAGGATGATATTGCATATTTCTACCTTTGTGTACCTATTCAGGATGCATCACCTTGTATAAAATGACGTTCATATCCATAATTAATCATGTATGTTTAGTACTGAAAGGGGGACCTATGATTTCATTCCGTTACTGGGTGTAAATCCACTTCACTGACAGTGTAGTTCAATAACCAAAATAGATTTTCTCAAAGTCAAGGTGTCATGTCACAGCTGAAACCGCATTCTTTCTGCAGACATCTTTGAATCTTAATTCTGAGCAGATAATTAACCGTTTTTGGAAAACGCGAGGGAGATTTTACCGTAATACTGTTCCCAAACGTTGCATCTGCACAGTTCTCCAAGTAAACGTGTTTTTGTGAAGATGTATGTGTAAATTGCTCCAACGTAGTCCTTGTGCATAGAGTTGTATGATTTGTTAAACTTTGAAATCAATGGTTTTTGTTTGGCATAAAGTGACAAATCTGAAAGTCTCAGCGTAATTCCGTTCTCGTGGAATTGCCCATTGTCGATCAGGTTTAGCGGGTTGTTTTTGAACGTGATAGATTTACAGGCTACTGCTACATAGCAGTTTGTATTTTAACAACAATAACAGACAGTGACACATTGAGGACAGTTCAGCATTCCACACAACCATAATACTTCCCTGATATGACGAGAAACACATAGGCCTAAATATCATGTGCGACAGTAACATTGTATAAAGTAACTTTGATTCTAACAACGTCCTGATACACAGTATCAAAAAGTGTAACATCGAATGAAGTCGGCTACTGTAAAATTGGCTATGTCGGCTATATTTACATTCGGGGTGCGTGCAATGTCCCTCGCGCTCTACGTGTTCGTGCGAAGCTACGTTGTATCCTAACATCGAATGCTAACACAATAAAGAACCTTTCGGAATACTTACATGTTTCTGTTCTTTCCGAATGCTATAGGCAGCTTGAGAGATCTTTTTGGATAAACCGAAAGGAGTTTCAGCACGTCTCTCCCACCACGTATATTTCATCTGTGTGAAGCTAGCCACAATAAGGATAAGCCACAATAGAGGAATTTGCGGTTCGCCTTCAAAATAAAATCCCCCCCATTGAAAGTGATTCAAACGGATGCAAATAGTGGAATCATGCCATATTTGCAATAGATAATGCTAAACAAGGTCTGAATGTTGTTATATAAATGCAACCAAGGACAACTAATTCAACACTAAAAAAATCGCACTGTGGATGTATTAGACTTTAGAATTGCATTGGGGCATGCTTATATGCTTATATGCACTGTACAGCATAACCTATGGATGTTGCACCCACGGAATGGGTTATCAGCCTACTCGGTGACAGACCGACCACAACTATGAAGGGTTTTCACAAATATTTGTGTCGTAGCACATATTGCTGGACTTTGAAATCGGAGTGAAATGAGCCACATTAAGTCACCAGTCAACCTACTATGTACTAAACATTCATATTGTATATTTTGTTGAATTGTTGAATTTATATAAGATCATAATGTTTAACATTATCTAGCCCAAATATGGCATAATTCCCACTATTTCTATCATTTTGAAATCACTTTCAATGGGGGACTTTTATTCTATATTGTGGTTAGCTTCACACAGGTGTATATTTCCTTCCTATCCCAACGATTTGGGAATAGGTGGAGGGTGGAGGGTGGGCAGGTGGGATGTGTAGAGGAGAGCTTACAGTTTTTATGGTCAGAGTAGGCTAGTTTTCATATTTTTATGCAGCAGGCCAACCTTTATTTCAGGCTGTATCACAACCGGTCATGTTTGGGAGTCCCATAGGTGTAGGCCGTCATTGTAAATAAGAATTTGTTCTTAACTGACTTGCCTAGTTAAATAAAGGTTACATTTAAAAAATAAAGATAAAAACTTTCTGAGGCCACATATTCAATTTCCCCACCTTAGTTCATATGTTTCAAACATATAATGAGACAGATTCATTCAAACCTATCATATTTTTGCCTATTATGTTCCCTTCTATTCTATTTAATTTGGTTTCTGTCTATTCTATTCTACTCCCTTCGGATCCGTGCTATTCTATTCTGCTCTCTGAAAAGCCACTAAGGTCCTTTGCCAGCAGAATTCAAACCTATCAAAGACTTTTATATCCCCTCTAACTCACCAAAATAAAACTATTTCACATAGCCTCCCAGTAAAAAGGATGCATACTTCAAATCAAATCAAATGTTATCGGTCGCATACACATATTTAGCAGATGTTATTGTGGGTGTAGCGAAATGCTAACAATCAAAACAAATCTAAAAATTAAACGAATGGAATTAAGAAATATATATTTATACTACGGACTTGTCCTAATATTTCTTAATTCCATTTGTTTACTTTTTAGATGTATGATTATTGTTAGATATTACTGCACTGTTGGAGCTAGGAACACAAGCATTGTGTTCCATGACCATGTACATAGGGCAGCAGCCTCTAAGAGAGTAACCAGGTGGTGGCCGCCTAGTGACAGTGACTAAAGTTCAGGGCAGGGTACTGGGCGGGGGGCGGCTAGTGGTGACTATCTAACAGTCTGATGGCCTTGAGATAGAAGCTCTTTTTAAGTCTCTCGTCCCAGCTTTGATGCACCTGTACTGACCTCGCCTTCTGGATGGTAGTGGGGTTGATAGGCCATGGCTCAGGGGGCTCAGGTCCTTGATGATCTTCTTGGCCTTCCTGTGACACCGGGTGCTGTAGATGTCCTGGAGGGCAGGCAGTGTGCCCCCGGTGATTCGTTGGGCCGACCGCACCACCCTCTGGAGAGCCCTGCGGTTGTGGATGGTGCAGTTGCTGTACTTGGCGGTGATACAGCCCGACAGCATGCTCTCAATGGTGCATCTGTAAAAGTTTGAGGGTCTTATGGGCCAAGCTGAATTTCTTCTGCCTGAGGTTGAAAAAGCACTATTGCGCTTTCTTCACCACACTGTCTGTGTGCGTGGACCATTTCAGATTGACAGTGATGTGTACACCGAGGAACTTGAAGCTTTTTACCTTCTCCAGAGCGGCCCCGTCGATGGGGATGTGCTTCCACTGCTGTCTCCTGAGGTCCACAATCAGCTCCTTTGTTTTGTTGATGTCGAAGGATAGGTTAATTTTCCGGCACCACTCGGCCAGGGCACTCACCTCCTCCCTGTAGGCTGTCTCATTGTTGTTGGTAATCAGGCCTACCACTGTTGTGTTGTCTGCAAACTTGTTGATTGAGTTGGAGACGTGCTTGGCCATGCAGTCAAGTGTGAACAGGGAGTACAGGAGGCGGCTGAGCACGCACTCTTGTGGGTCCCCCGTGTTGAGGATCAGTGTAGTGGAGGTGTTGTTGCCTACCTTCACCACCAGGAAGTCCAGGACTCAATTTCAAAGGGCGGGGTTCAGACCCAGGGCCCTGAGCTTAATGATGATTTTGGAGGGTACTATGGTGTTGAAGGCTGAGCAATAGTCAATGAACAGCATTCTTACATAGGTATTCCTCTTGTCCAGATGGGATAGGGCAGTGTGCAGTGCAATGGCGATTGTGTCATCTGTGGATCTATTGTGGCTGTATGCAAATTGAAGTGGGTCTAAGGTGTCAGGTAAGGTGGAGATGATATGATCCTTAAATAGACTCAAAGCACTTCATGATGACAGGAGTGCTACGGGGCAATAGTCATTTAGTTCAGTTACATTCGCTTTCTTGTGTACAAAATATTTTGGTCTTTGGTCAGAGCACTCCAGTTATTTCCTGACCAATACTTTCCTGAGAATTGTACATTGACTGAAATATGTGCCATGTCTCGCTTTCTATCAGGGTGCAACCTGGGACTGGATGAATGCAAAACAAGGAAACAACATCTGGTTTACCATTTTACATTTGACAGGGGGACTTCCCAGCCCTCAACCGATCCTTAATATGCAGCGAGTTGCTCTCGGATGGAGTGCATTTCTGTGTTTAGACAGTAGGGTCTTTGTGAAGATGTGAGTTTAACCAAGTTTAAAGATGTGAGCAAGATGCACACTAGCGCTAAAACAGGCAGACAGTGTGACCTAGAAGCCTCTCGTTCCCACTCACTGTGGGAGCTGTGCACTGCATTTCCACTACAGTGCATTTTCAGTCTCTCTCACCTAAAAAAGGAGATCATAGGCTCAAAGGAAAGATCGGAATATAGATGCAATTTGGTTTTTGAGCCATCGCTTAATCCATTCTTGACAGTCCCTTGTGATATGCAGACACCAGTTTTTCCGTGGCAATTAGCTCACCGGCATAAGTGGTCGGTTAAATATTGCACGGCTTCCTGACATGATGGGTGCTTTACAGGAGTTAAGAGTGGTGTGTTGGTTACCAGAGCCACAAAGTGGGTGGGGGAAATATTGCACAGCCTTAGGGAGCAAGGAGCAGCAGTGTAACCAACTTTGAATTTGCAATGGTCCGGTCTGAAATATCTACTCAGTTCTGGGCTGGTCCACGATAGGAGCTACAGGATTGGACTCTTCCTTAGTGGCAGTCTGCCCATGTGAAAACACATCAACTACAGAGAAACCATGCTCCCTTTTCTCCTATAATTGAAGCTCTCTTAAACATTAGCCATGCATGCAACATACACTGAGCATACAGAACATTAGAAACACCTGCTCTTTTCATGACATACACTGACCAGGTGAATTCAATGATCCCTTATTGATGTCACTTGTTAAATCCACTTAATTCAGTGTAGATTAAGGGGAGGAAACAGGTTAAATAAGGATTTTTAAGCCTTGAGACATGGATTGTGTATGTTTACCATTCAGAAGGTGAATGGGCAAGACAAAAGATGTAAGTACTTTGAACGGGGTATGGTAGTAGGTGCTAGGCGCACCGGTTTGAGTGTGTCAAGAACTGCAACGCTGACGGGTTTTTCACGCTCAACAGCTTCCCGTGTGTATCAAGAATGGTCCACCACCCAAAGGACATCCAGCCAACTTGACACAACTATGGAAAGCATTGGAGTCAACATGGGCCAGCATCCCTGTGGAAAGCCTTCGACACCTTGTAGAGTCCATGCCCAGACAAATTGAGGCTATTCTGAGGGAGAAAGTGGGTGCAACTCAATATTAGGAAGGTGTTCCTAATGTTTTGTAAACTGAGTGTATTTGAACTGAAAGGCCTGAGGTTATGCACTCTATTTTGAGCAATATAGTGGCACGCCCTGACCTTAGAGTTCCTTTTATGTCTCTATTGTGGTTTGGTCAGGGCGTGAGTTGGGGTGTGCATTCTATGTTCCCTATCTATGTTTTGTATTTCTGTGTTTTGGCCTGGTATGGCTCTCAATCAGGGACAGCTGTACATCGCTGTTGCTGATTGGGAGCCATACCTAGGTAGCCCTTTTTCCTAGGTAGCCTGTCTGTGTGGGAAGTTATTTTTGCATTGCTGTGAGTAGCCTGCGAAACTGTTAGTTCGTTGTGTTGCTTCTTGTTTTGGTTTTTGCTGGTTCACCGTTTATATTAAAATATGATGAACTCAACCCACGCTGCGCCTTGGTCTCATTCCATCAATGGACGTTACATATAGAAGTTTAGGTTAGTGGGCAACTTAACAATAAGTAATTTATGAATGGTATAACTTATGTTTCCTAAATTAATCAAACAAGCATTTACAATTGAGACGATATTCAATGTGTATGTTACATTTACATTTACATTTAAGTCATTTAGCAGACGCTCTTATCCAGAGCGACTTACAAAATGGTGCATTCACCTTATGATATCCAGTGGAACAACCACTTTACAATAGTGCATCTAAATCTTTTAAGGGGGGGTTAGAAGGATTACTTTATCCTATCCTAGGTATTCCTTAAAGAGGTGGGGTTTCAGGTGTCTCCGGAAGGTGGTGATTGACTCCGCTGTCCTGGCGTCGTGAGGGAGCTTGGTCCACCATTGGGGTGCCAGAGCAGCGAACAGTTTTGACTGGGCTGAGCGGGAACTGTGCTTCCTCAGAGGTAGGGGGGCCAGCAGGCCAGTGGTGGATGAACGCAGTGCCCTTGTTTGGGTGTAGGGCCTGATCAGAGCCTGAAGGTATGGAGGTGCCGTTCCCTTCACAGCTCCGTAGGCAATCACCATGGTCTTGTAGCGGATGGGAGCTTCAACTGGAAGCCAGTGGAGAGAGCGGAGGAGCGGGGTGACGTGAGAGAACTTGGGAAGGTTGAACACCAGACGGGCTGCGGCGTTCTGGATGAGTTGTAAGGGTTTAATGGCACAGGCAGGGAGCCCAGCCAACAGCGAGTTGCAGTAATCCAGACGGGAGATGACAAGTGCCTGGATTAGGACCTGCGCCGCTTCCTGTGTGAGGCAGGGTCGTACTCTGCGAATGTTGTAGAGCATGAACCTACAGGATCGGGTCACCGCCTTGATGTTAGTGGAGAACGACAGGGTGTTGTCCAGGATCACGCCAAGGTTCTTAGCACTCTGGGAGGAGGACACAAGGGAGTTGTCAACCGTGATGGTGAGATCATGGAACGGGCAGTCCTTCCCCGGGAGGAAGAGCAGCTCCGTCTTGCCGAGGTTCAGCTTGAGCTGGTGATCCGTCATCCACACTGATATGTCTGACAGACATGCAGAGATGCAATTCGCCGCCTGGTTATCAGAAGGGGGAAAGGAGAAGATTAATTGTGTGTCGTCTGCATAGCAATGATAGGAGAGACCATGTGAGGATATGACAGAGCCAAGTGACTTGGTGTATAGCGAGAATAGGAGAGGGCCTAGAACAGAGCCCTGGGGGACACCAGTGGTGAGAGCGCATGGTGCGGAGACAGATTCTCGCCACGCCACCTGGTAGGAGCGACCTGTCAGGTAGGACGCAATCCAAGCGTGGGCCGCGCCGGAGATGCCCAACTCGGAGAGGGTGGAGAGGAGGATCTGATGGTTCACAGTATCAAAGGCAGCAGATAGGTCTAGAAGGATGAGAGCAGAGGAGAGAGAGTTAGCTTTAGCAGTGCGGAGAGCCTCCGTGACACAGAGAAGAGCAGTCTCAGTTGAATGCCCAGTCTTGAAACCTGACTGATTAGGATCAAGAAGGTCATTCTGAGAGAGATAGCAGGAGAGCTGGCCAAGGACGGCACGTTCAAGAGTTTTGGAGAGAAAAGAAAGAAGGGATACTGGTCTGTAGTTGTTGACATCGGAGGGATCGAGTGTAGGTTTTTTCAGAAGGGGTGCAACTCTCGCTCTCTTGAAGACGGAAGGGACGTAGCCAGCGGTCAAGGATGAGTTGATGAGCGAGGTGAGGAAGGGGAGAAGGTCTCCAGAAATGGTCTGGAGAAGAGAGGAGGGGATAGGGTCAAGTGGGCAGGTTGTTGGGCGGCCGGCCGTCACAAGACGCGAGATTTCATCTGGAGAGAGAGGGGAGAAGGAGGTCAAAGCACAGGGTAGGGCAGTGTGAGCAGGACCAGCGGTGTCGTTTGACTTAGCAAACGAGGATCGGATATCGTCAACCTTCTTTTCAAAATGGTTGACGAAGTCATCCGCAGAGAGGGAGGGGGGGGGGGAAGGGGGAGGAGGATTCAGGAGGGAGGAGAAGGTAGCAAAGAGCTTTCTAGGGTTAGAGGCAGATGCTTGGAATTTAGAGTGGTAGAAAGTGGCTTTAGCAGCAGAGACAGAAGAGGAGAATGTAGAGAGGAGGGAGTGAAAGGATGCCAGGTCCGCAGGGAGGCGAGTTTTCCTCCATTTCTGCTCGGCTGCCCGGAGCCTTGTTCTGTGAGCTCGTAGTGAGTCGTCGAGCCACGGAGCAGGAGGGGAGGACCGAGCCGGCCTGGAGGATAGGGGACAGAGAAAATCAAAGGATGCAGAAAGGGAGGAGAGGAGGGTTGAGGAGGCAGAATCAGGAGATAGGTTGGAGAAGGTTTGAGCAGAGGGAAGAGATGATAGGATGGAAGAGGAGAGAGTAGCGGGAGAGAGAGAGCGAAGGTTGGGACGGCGCAATACCATCCGAGTAGGGGCAGAGTGAGAAGTGTTGGATGAGAGCAAGAGGGAAAAGGATACAAGGTAGTGGTCGGAGATTTGGAGGGGAGTTGCAATGAGATTAGTGGAAGAACAGCATCTAGTAAAGATGAGGTCAAGCGTATTGCCTGCCTTGTGAGTAGGGGGGGAAGGTGAGAGGGTGAGGTCAAAAGAGGAGAGGAGTGGAAAGAAGGAGGCAGAGAGGAATGAGTCAAAGGTAGACGTGGGGAGGTTAAAGTCACCCAGAACTGTGAGAGGTGAGCCATCCTCAGGAAAGGAACTTATCAAGGCGTCAAGCTCATTGATGAACTCTCCAAGGGAACCTGGAGGGCGATAAATGTTAAGGATGTTAAGCTTGAAAGGGCTGGTAACTGTGACAGCATGGAATTCAAATGAGGAGATAGACAGATGGGTCAGGGGAGAAAGAGAGAATGTCCACTTGGGAGAGATGAGGATTCCAGTGTTCTGGTACATGTTCATTTTAGAGGAACTGGCATCACTAGCTAGGTTTTCATCCAATTGGCAACAGATTTTCACGTGACAAAAGATCTGCATAAAAACAATATGCGCACTTTCTCATCAAATTCAATTGTTACGGATAAATGGCTTTGCGTGATGACGTAATGCACATAAAAATAACTTTTGCGGTTAAATAAAGAACATATTAAATGGGTTTGCATCGCATTTTCAACTCAGTTTTTTTCCCACAAAATGTTTTTGCGTTATATAGTGAATGTGCCCACTCTAGCCAACAGCGTGCATATATATAGTGAGGATATAACCCACATGAGATTATTATGGACAAAAGGGCAACATCATTTATAATTTGTTTTCGTCAAAAGGCAGCCAAGCATCGATCATCATTTCACCAGAATAACACACTCAATATTTATTGGAAAGGAGCATCAAGCTCATTACCTTGCACTTTCCCCACGCTGTGAAATTAATCATAATTTATTTCATCTGTAACCTAATAAACTCCATGCTTGTTTCCCGAGTCGTAGAGGGAGGACCACACATGTCATCGCGTGACTCCAAGTTTACTAAAATATGATGGTTATTATATCAATATTTACGCTAAAAAGGGGTTTCAACCCCCATTAATCGCACAATTAATTTTACCAACACAAAAAGATCTCACGTTGTCTAGCGTATTTGTTTAGTCGCCATTTGGAAAGTTTACATAAATTTGCTGTTTCCATTAGGCCTGTCTTGAATGTTTTTTTTTAATCGCATAAAAAGATTGAATAGACCCGTGGTAACAGAAATGACAGATTTTGAGTCTTGGCAGGCCCTGCTAATGACCTGCTGACGAAAACTGTTAATCTAATGAACAGCCAATCCACATGAAGTGCTCCTGCCAGGTGTATATAAATACGAACCATGTTTATCAGTCACTCAAGGAGGCTCCTCAGAGGTGGAAGGGGAGGACCATCTTCCTCAGTGAATTTCATAAACATTTAAATTGTGAAACACTAAAAAGTTATCCTTTTTAGATTAAACTAGACTAAATATATTAGCATCACCAAATAATTGATTAAAACACATTGTTTTGCAATGAAGGTCTACAGTAGCCTCAACAGCACTCTGTATGGTAGCACCATGGTGTAGCCGGAGGACAGCTAGTTTCCATCCTCCTCTGGGTACATTAACTTACATACAAAACCTAGGAGGCTCATGGTTCTGACCCCCTCCCATATGCACAGTAATTATGACAACTTCAGAGCTTTTGCAGCATGAACTGATATGTTGACCACCCAATAAAGGATCAGAGAATGAATCTAGTACTGAAAGCATAAGCTACAGCTAGCTAGCACTGCAGTACATACAATGTGGTGAGTAGTTGACTCAAAGAGAGAGAAAGCCAATAGTTGAACAGTTTGGAAGAAATTGATTCCTTTAAAAATGAAGGAAAAATAAGAAAGAGAGAGCATTTTCTTTCACTTTCACTTAGCTAGCTAGTTTATCCTACTCAAACACCCAGCTCAAACAGAGAGGGATGTCATGTTAGCTAGCTGTCTATAGTTATCCAACACTGGAACTCTTCCAAGTTAAGGTAAGCTTTATTATTGGTTTTATTAATTATCACTGGGGCCTGCCTGTGTAACTGTTAAACTGCTTTCTGACTGTACACTGTACTGTATGATTTTAGCGGGTTTACTAACGCGTTAGTTCTAGTCGCTATGTTGACTATGACATTACTAACGTCGTTATCTACTATGGTGACAATGATGTAGGCTGTGTGTAGCGGTTATGATATGAAGGTTTGGCTTGGAAAGGTTCTCTCGCCTGGTCACAGACAGCTGATGTGTTGTGCACTGAAGTCCACAAGTGAACGGAAAAGGTGAGATGGAATTATACAATGTGCAAAATGTTCATGCTGTTTGTATGTGGCTGCTATGAAAGTGAACTGGGTTTGCCTGTGATTAGGGGTGTATTCATTCCGCGGATTCTGTTGAAAAACGTCTCTTAAACAGAAGCAAATGAAACAAAACAGGGATAAACATACCTGAATTTGTCCAATAGAACTAATGGATTACACCCTACATCAGCTAGATGCAGGCAAGATCAGCTAGATGCAGGCAAGAGTTTGCTATATTGAATGTGTCACTGTCACCTTGATTACTAAAAAATTCTGTGGACCTGTGCACCTACGTTGTAAACTTTCATTCATAGGCTAGGTTGTAGTAACCTCGTGATGGGTATAGGACAACATTTTGTATTATGTAGTAGCCTAAACCAGTTGATGTTACATTGAGGTGGGTGAATGGAAAATGAATGAAAGTCTTCCAATATGCTGTAATAGAAATAAGGCCATTCACATAAAAACAATAATCGTCCTCCCTCATCTTAAATGTCACAGACCGCCACTGCATTCACTCATGAGTTTGCCAATAAACCTCAGTTTTCCTGGGCGGCTCTACATTTGTGTTTTCTCAGCTGTACCTGACCCTACAGTACATAACTCCACTGGTCAGAAGTTTACCCACTGACAGTCAGCATTTTTTAGACACAGAGAGACTTATTACTCTGCTTCCTGGTACA
Source organism: Salmo salar (assembly GCF_965601325.2). Lineage (NCBI taxonomy): Eukaryota > Metazoa > Chordata > Actinopteri > Salmoniformes > Salmonidae > Salmo > Salmo salar. The sequence goes on from NC_138318.1 coordinate 7,552,144, forward strand.
GCAGGGGCCTGAACCACATGGATCAACATTTATAAAGCCTCCAGGCAACTGCTCACCACAAGGCCAGCAACTGCCTTAAAAGAGCTATCTCCCCAGAGAGGGTGTGCAATGCCCCTTGTGGTTCAGCCTGGTCTCATACACTAGATGTAACATAGTAAACGGAAGTGATTGGAGACCGAGGCTTTCTGAAATGGCTTCAGAGCTTTCATCAAATTGTGCTGAAAAACAGTTAATTACACAGAGCTTCATTATCGGTTTACATTGCACATTAATGACATCTGCTTGTCAGCAATAAATAGTGTGTGATTATCAGATAGATATTTTATTTTCTCCACTGTTTTCATCAAAACTCCATGGCACAGCCTATAATAAGTTGGAATACCAGGTTCTCACATCATGCTTCTCTTTTTTGCCTTCAAGTTTACTATTTTTTGAAAACAGAATCTATGGCATTGTTTAGGATGCGTAAGACATAAGTTTATCCTGTTAGGGCTAGGGAGCAGTATTGACACGGCCGGATAAAAAACGTACCCGATTTAATCTGGTTACTACTCCTGCCCAGTAACTAGAATATGCATAGAATTATTGGCTTTGGATAGAAAACACCCTAAAGTTTCTAAAACTGTTTGAATGGTGTCTGTGAGTATAACAGAACTCAAATGGCAGGCCAAAACCTGAGAAGATTCCATGCAGGAAGTGGCCTGTCTGACAAGTTGTGTTTCATCTTGGCTCTTTTTATTGAAGACTGAGGATCTTTGCTCTAACGTGACACTTCCTACGGCTCCCATAGGCTCTCAGAGCCCGGGAAAAAGCTGAACGATATCGAGGCAGCCTCTGGCTGAAACACATTATCGCTTTTGGCAAGTGGCCGATCAGAGTACTATGGGCTTAGGCGCGTGCCCGAGTCGACCCCATGCTTTATTTTCTTTCGTCTGTTTACCTAAACGCAGATTCCCGGTTGGAATATTATCGCTTTTTTATGAGAAAAATGGCATAAAAATTGATTTTAAACAGCGGTTGACATGCTTCGAAGTACGGTAATGGAATATTTAGACATTTTTTGTCACGAATTGCGCCATGCTCGTCACCCTTATTTACCCTTTCGGATAGTGTCTTGAACGCACGAACAAAACGCCGCTGTTTGGATATAACTATGGATTATTTTGAACCAAACCAACATTTGTTATTGAAGTAGAAGTCCTGGGAGTGCATTCTGACGAAGACAGCAAAGGTATTAACATTTTTCTTATAGTAAATCTGACTTTGGTGAGTGCTAAACTTGCTGGGTGTCTAAATAGCTAGCCCTGTGATGCCGGGCTATCTACTGAGAATATTGCAAAATGTGCTTTCACCGAAAAGCTATTTTAAAATCGGACATATCGAGTGCATAGAGGAGTTCTGTATCTATAATTCTTAAAATAATTGTTATGCTTTTTGTGAACGTTTATCGTGAGTAATTTAGTAAATTCACCGGCAGTGTTCCGTGGGAATGCTAGTCACATGCTAGTCACATGCTAATGTAAAAAGCTGGTTTTTGATATAAATATGAACTTGATTGAACAAAACATGCATGTATTGTATAACATAATGTCCTAGGGTTGTCATCTGATGAAGATCAAAGGTTAGTGCTGCATTTAGCTGTGGTTTGGGTTTATGTGACATTATGTGCTAGCTTGAAAAATGGGTGTCTGATTATTTCTGGCTGGGTACTCTGCTGACATAATCTAATGTTTTGCGTTCGTTGTAAAGCCTTTTTGAAATCGGACAGTGTGGTTAGATTAACGAGAGTCTTGTCTTTAAAACGGTGTAAAATAGTCATATGGCCGGATGAAAAACATACCCAATTTAAACAGGTTACTACTCTGGCCCAGAAATGAGAATATGCATATTATTAGTAGATTTGGATAGAAAACACTGAAGTTTCTAAAACGGTTTGAATGGTGTCTGTGAGTATAACAGAACTCATATGGCAGGCAAAAAGAGAGAAAGTCAACCAGGAAGTGGAGGATCTGAGAATTGTAGTTCTTCTTTCTAGTCCTTTTCGAAACTACAGTATCCGTGGGGTTACGTTGCACTTCCTAAGGCTTCCATTGGCTGTCTAAAGCCTTCAGAAAGTGGTTTGAGCATTCTGCTGTCACTGGGCAGATAATAGGAGCTCAGTTTCTGAGTGGACTGCCTGGCAACAAAGGGATTGGATATGCGAGGTCACGCGAGCACGCTGTTCCTTCTTTTTCTCCTTGAATGAATACGCTATTGTCCGGTTGGAATATTAGCGCAATTCTACATGAAAAATACCATAAAGATTGATTTTAAACAGCGTTTGACATGCTTCTAAGTACAGTAATGGAACATTTTGACTTTTCGTCTCTGGTTCCGCGCTCGCGCTTTATGCCTTTGGATAAGTGATCTGTACGCACGAACAAAACGGAGGTATTTGGACATAAATATGGATTATTTGGAACAAAAGCAACATTTCTTGTGGAAGTAGCAGTCCTGGGAGTGCATTCTGACAAAGATCAGCAAAGGTAAGAGAATATTTCTAATACTAATTCTGAGTTTAGGTTGCCCCGAACTTGGCGGGTGTCTGTATAGCTCACCGTAATGGCTGAGCTATGTACTCAGAATATTGAAAAATGTGCTTTCTCCGTAAAGCTATTTTAAAATCTGACACAGCGGTTGCATCCAGGGGCAGTCTATCTATAATTCTTAAAATAATTGTTATATATTTTGTCAACGTTTATGATGAGTATTTTTGTAAATTGATGTGCACATTCACCAGTCATTTTGGTGGGAATACATTTTCTGAACATCAACGCGCCAATGTAAAATGCTGTTTTTGGATATAAATATTAACTTTATTGAACAAAACATACATGTATTGTGTAACATAATGTCCTAGGAGTGTCATCTGATGAAGATCGTCAAAGGTTAGTGCTTCATTTAGCTGTGTTTTGGGTTTTATTGACACATGTCCTTGCTTGGAAAATGGCTGTGTGATTATTTTTGTCAATATACTCTCCTAACATAATCTAATGTTTTGCTTTCGCTGTAAAGCCTTTTTGAAATCGGACAATGTGGTTACATCAAGGAGAAGTGTATCTTTAAAATGGTGTAAAATAGTTGTATGTTTGAGAAAGTTGAATTATGACATTTTGTTGTTTTTGAATTTGCCGCCCTGATATTTCACTGGCTGTGTCCCGCAGGTGGGACGCTAGCGTCCCACCTAGCCCATAGAAGTTAACCACATCTTCTTTTCTATCAAGGCTACACCACTGAGAACCGTCCTCCTGCCTGGATATGTCTGGATACTTTAAATCAGACAGGAAGTGTGATGTTTTTGTTTGATAACGAGCACCATGGAGACTGTCTGGCAGGGGATCAGACTGCAGGGAAGGCGAGGGCAAAGTTCACGAAGATGGGCAAGCTGTGACCTTGAACACCTGCACACAGAGGAAAGAAGAGGTAAAGCAGTTCAGTACTCATCTATCAGAACCTTCTAAATACAACATCAATTTGAATACAATGCCCTGTTAGCTAGTATCTGAGTCAATCATCTTGAAGTTTATTTGTTTAAGCTACCCAAATTATCAATTTACTTTTATCCAACTAAACCACAACATTGCAGAACTCATATCCTGAAAGTACTAGACCCTATCTCCTGTCCTGAAATCTCACAAACACTTGCTCCACCCTCCCTTTTCCTGCATCATCCCTTCTAATCCCTCCATACCTGGCTCTTGCAGGTGCACTTGCTCAGCCCAAACTCCTGGTTGATGGGACTACTTTTGAACTCCTGCCAATGACCGCGCACATGGGCCTGCATATTGATCTGATAGGACACGGCCAGCTCTGTTATCATACTGAAGGGGTGTCTCTCACACGTCCGCACAGACATGGCAAGGTCCCAGTGTCTCAGTCTCTGCAGTGGACCACAGGTACACAGCCATTCACTCCTCGTTCAATACTGTGTTTACTTGGTGTAATTTATCTGCTGCTTATTGCTTTTAACCTCGCCATATGCGCTTGAGCAGGTAGCCTAGTGGTTAGAGCGTTGGGCCAGTAACCGAAAGGTTGCTGGATTGAATCCCCGAGCTGACAAGGTAAATATTTGTGGTTCTGCCCCTGAGCAAGGCAGTTAACCAAATGTTCCCTGGGCGCCGAAGACGTAGATGTCGATTAAGGCATCCCCCTGCACCTGATTCAGAGGGGTTGGGTTAAATGCGGAAGACACATTTCAGTTGAAGGCATTCAGTTGTACAACTGATTAGGTATCCCCTTTTCCACTTTTGAGAGCAAATATCCTGATTTATGGTTCTAATAGTCCTAGTGACACCTAGTGGAGTTAGTTTGAAAAGCATTTACCTGCCACTGATCTGTAGTACAAATGAGATCATGTACAAGAAATGTCTTGAGAGATCACTGGCGTACCTGACACACCCGCAGCCCACGCAAGGTGGGGGGGCCTACATGCTCTGTTTTAATTTATAAATAATTTTGACATTAACCCTCCAAAAAGTCATTCATAAACCTTTTTAATATCCATATTTAATAGGAAGCTAAGTGTTTGTTTCTTCTCAGTGAGGAAAACAGGCCCGCAACCTGGACCTACAGGCCAAGTGAAAACATTTGACACAAAAATGCAAGGTGACGCAGTCGCATATTGTAGCTACTGTAGGCCTCTACTGTATGTATAAAAAAAAGAGACAAGTACAAACAAGGGAACTTTTTTTTAAAAGAAAGAAAGAGCAAAGCAGAAGCAGGAAAAGGACTTCAGAAGACCAGGTGAGAGTCTCTAAAATTGGATTTAATTGAATTTGATTTAATTCAATTTACCAGAGATTGCAGCCCATTTCTGTAGGCTATTAGCCAGACAAAACCTGCTGAGCTCAACAATAGTGGATTCATCTGTCATCAAGCCGACTACTTTTTTCCTAATTTTTAGGCTATTTGATGTGTAATTTTTTTTAAATATTATAAATACCATCTAAGTACTGTATATTGATGGTAGGCTAGACCGCATAATAAAACAATCCATAGTATGCTCGTGTGGAGGGTGGACTGACTGTATTATCTGGCATAAACAGACTGGTTTTACGCACAGCTTTCTAGCGAGGACGGTTCATGTCGTGCAGCTTCAGGTAGGCTACACAGGATAATTGTGTATTTAAAAAATAATCTATTGGTTGCTAATTAGTATGCTGTTGTATAGAAATACATTTTGCAATCTGCAACGTTTGAATTTCCAACTTTAATTACTGAACAAGTAATAACATTATTGCCGACAGCCAGCATGGCAGCCTTGCGACACCGTGTATATCTTCGTGAAATGTTAGGCTTAACATGAGACAATGACGACCAGATAGGCCCACCAATAAACATTTATCCATTAGCTAAAGCAAAGCTGTAGGCTACATGCTCTGGCACCACAGAAAGCCTATCATCGATTCGCATAGACATGTCGCAATTTCAGGACCATGGACAGTGATCGGTAGATTATACTTTGTGAGTAGCTGTTTGGCTGACGCATGTGTTTAAGCATTTATTGATGACACAGGTTGTGTTCCAAATGGTATTCTATTCCCTTTATAGTGCACAGCGGCGACCCATCATTCAGGACCGGTGGGGCCGAGTCCCACCTGTTTTGAGCCCCACCTGTCAAGCAAAAACATTTTTTTACCCTGTTTTGCATGTTATTTTGTCATTAATATGGGGTCACGTATCAGTTTGCAAACAATGTTAAGTAAATAAAGCCTCATAGAAACATGGTCTCCTTTTTGCTTTCTTGAGTAAGGCAGCTCTAAAATGCCGGTGTTTCAGCCTAGCTCAGTGCTTTCTGTGGTGGGGCGGCAGCTAGCGGAAAATACAGAGCGTAGGGGTTGGTAATGTTCTCTAGCTGCGCCGTGATTGGCTCAGTGTTCTGTCACTCATGGGGACACTACGTCACTGCAAAATCTACAGGGAGAGCTCGAAAATTCAAGCCCCTTGGGTGCTGCCATAGAGTTACATTAGAAGTGCCCATCCAAGAAGGCTCAAGGTCATTGGCCACAGGTAACATTACGTCAAATCACGTTATATCTACCATAGCTTTGATTGGACTGATCATGTCAACATCATACTTTCAAAATCTTAACTAGCAAGCTAGACAAGCAGTCATCATCATGAATCAAGACGACAATCTACTGGCAAATCTATTTCAATCCTTGTCATATGAAGAGAAATTATAGATAAAATGTATCAGTGCTCATCAGCCATTGGACATAAACATTACACAACAAGTTGTAAATCACAAATTTAACAATGAGTGGTTTGGAAGGGATCAGTGGCTAACTGCACGTGTTGCAAAGCAATCACTAGCCTGCTGTTCAGTGGGGAGGGTGTGTGTTCCAAGTCTGAGTTTATGGGTCTCTTTTCCAAGCTTAAAAGGATAAACATTCAAATGCAACACCATGGGCCAGAAAAGGTTGAATACAATGGCCATGCTGTCAATCCAGCATGACTTCTGCCGCATTCAAAACAACTGCGAACTCGAAAAAAAAAACTAGCTAAGACTGGAAAATACATTTTGAACGGTCATCCAAGTCGGGAACTCGAGCCTCTCAGACCTGAAGATCACTGACGTCATGATTCAACCTTGTTTTTTTCCGAGTTCACAGTTGTATTGAAAGCAGCATAAATCCAGAGAATGCCAGATTTTGATGACAAAATTTGATGACAAAATTTGCCCACAAGAAGAACTGCCATGCCACTTTCCTGTTCAAGTGAGCACAGCACACCAAGGTTAGTCCAAAAACGTCTTGTATGCTGCTGCAAAAATTATGTAATATGCCAGGGAGATATGTATACTGTAACTAAGAAAGTAATACTACGTATGTTGTGTAGTAAGCTGTTAGCATCCCATGTGCCTCACCCTTATAATTTGGTCCGTTTCCCCCTCATAACTTAGCCTACTGTTCTGACTTGGTGGTGAACATGTAGCCTATAGCCTGTTTTAGAGAAATGTAATTGAATATTGAGAGCTTTCCTTGTCTGCTTATATGCACCCTTTATTTATCCTACGGTTCTGATTTGGTTTTCAGGGAGAATATTGTGAAAAGGCTCATGTTCTGAATTCTGTCACTGTACATTTCCAAAGTGCTGAACAAATCGTTATATTGACTGTCCGTCTTAGCTCGCTCATTGATGTCTTAATCGAAATGACGGATTTCCTCTTATCCACTCATCGTTCCCTTATGCCATAGCTTGTACATCTCAATTGTCAGTAGAAACAACATTTGTTTAAGCAAGTCAGCCATATCAGCAATATCTTTTTTTTAAGTCAGTAAATGAGGCTGAATGAACTGTTTTGCTGCCAGACAAGGCTCCGCTGATAGCCAGGTGTAGCAGTGGTAAGGATTCACTCCATGGTGCTGAAAAGAAAGCTCTGCTGTTGGGACAGCTTTATGTAGGCCCTAACAGTTTGTGGGCACCATTTGTCACCATTAATAGTGCAATTAATGTATTGTTTAGTATTGTGGTGTGTAGTGGCTTTGCTGGCATGCATCAAAAGAAATTGGGGGGAGTTTGCCCCACCAAGATTTACATGCTAAAATCGTCACTGATAGTGCACTACATTTGACCAGGGCCCATAGTGAATGGTATGCCATTTTAGACGCAGACACAGTGTTTGATGCACCCTGACCTGCAAAGAGAAGCCATGCGAGTCTGGCTTTCTCACGTTGGCTGCTTTGGGCAGGAAGTAGAAGTCCTACAGTTCAATGGTTTGCGTGCAGTACTGAGGCTTCTGTAGGACGACACCAAAACAATAGCACCAATGACTTACAAAACAAATTTGTTTTCACATTTCGCCATTTTACCAAGGTACGTAACAGTAATTTAGACTTGCCCTCTTAATGACCATGCTGAAGCGCACTGCTTGTTGGGAGCAATCTGTTCCTTGCATGTCTCCTCCACTGTGGAGCTGGGATAAGGGAGGTGGGGATCAAAGGTAAGGGTTCATCATCAACCGAAAACTCACCATAACGTCACTCACATTTACCCTTTCACACACACGCGCACGCATGCACGCACACACACACACACAACACCACCTCTGATGAATGCCAAACAACTAAAAAGCAACTACGTGGAAGCAGTTAACAGTTACCATGTAACACCTAAACAAAATCACAACCCTCCAGTGATAATCTATGGCTGGCGCCAGTGGTCTGAGATTCATTTAATGTTGACTAATCCAAGTCAATAAAAAGAAAAGACATCTGCAGAGTTTCAGAATGAATCACACCATGATTCCAGGAATCTAAGCAGAGGCTGAGAACTTGTTATTTGCCTGGGAGCTTGCCCACTTAGGCATTTGCCACGGTGTGTACTGTGCTTGGTTTTCACAGTAGAGGAGGCTGTTTATCATAATTACACTGGGAGGCTAGTCACGTTGTGTGGTTCTTTAATATCAAACTGATATTAAAACTGTCTGCTCGCCTAAGGACCACTAGTCCGCCGGCCCCTGCAGCAACACATTACATGTGTCTCCAGCTGCACGATGGGACGGACACGGGCTCCAGAGTGTTGTAGTCACGTACAGAGGCCACGGCCAACAGGTCTGTCTTTAGTTAAGTCCTTCTCCTTACACCATTGCGACATAGTGCAATGTGTTCATCATTACTATGAAAGAGCTTTTGAACATGAATTATGCGCTAAGTTAACAAGAGCAAACGAAGGAAGACGCCAGCCCTCGGCCAACTGGAGTGAGAGAGAGTGAGAGTGAGAGAAAGCTTGTGGGGCAGTGTAATTACATGTCCACCAGAATCAATGTTCAAACAAACAGAACGAACATGTTACCCATGGACAGTTGCCTATGAACAGTGGTGGAAAAGTACTCAATTGTCATACTTGAGTAAAAGTAAAGATACCGTAATAGAAAATTACCAGTAAAATACTACTTGAGTAAAAGTCTAAAAGTATTTGGTTTAAAATATACTTAAGTATCAAAAGTAAAAGAATAAATCATTTCAAATTCCTTATACTAAGCAAACAAACGTCACATTTATCGTTTCTTTTTTTATTGACGCATAACCTGGGGCACTCGGCAACACTCAGACATAATTTACAAACAAAGCACTTGTGTTTAGTGAGTCTGCCAGTTCAGAGGCAGTAGTGATGACCAGGGACGTTCTCTTGATAAGTGTGTGAATTGGACCATTTTCCTGTCAACATGTAACGAGTACTTTTGGTTGTCAGGGAAAATGTATGGAGTAAAAAGTATATGATTTTATTTAGGAATGTAGTGAAGTAAAAGTTGTCACAAATATAAATAGTAAAGTACATATATAAAAAAAATACTAAAGTAGTAATTTAAATGATTTTACTTAAGTACTTAACACCACTGTCTATGAATTCCCTCCACTTGAATAGACATAAAACGAAACTTACGCCTGAAGACTCCCACCTTGAGCCCTATGTGATCTGTACCTGGAGAAAAAGGTAATAACGAACCTATGGTAGGGAAGGATCTGAGCAGCAGGATCTTAGCTGCACTGTAGCAATACCCAGTACAGCACTGTCTTCAGGAGCTGGTACTCACAGGCAGCAAAGACCCTGGAGAATATTTTTATTTAACCTTTATTTAACTAGGCAAGTCAGTTAAGAACAAATTATTATTTACAATGATGGCCTACCCCGGCCAAACCCTAACCCGGATGACGCTGGGCCAATTGTGCGCCACCCTATGGGACTCCCAATCACAGCTGGTTGTGATACAGCCTGGAATTGAACCAGGGTCTGTAGTAATGCCTCTAGCACTCAGATGCAGTGCCTTAGACCGCTGCGCCACTCGGGAGCCCGAGAAGGCCGTAGACAACCAACTGTGTGAGTTATGACTAGAATAGGGTGTCATTTAAGTTTGACATTACTCTAAGGGTGGTACTAGCACCTAGCAGCTACCTGGGTGAGCTTAAGGTCTCGTGGAGGAGTTCAAAGGGTAAGTCTCTAAGGTAGATGAAACATGTCAACTCAGTCACCAAGTAAAGCTCCAGCCATCGTTCACATGCTCTCTGAAGACTGGTTTCGTTACACTGAACCACACAGAAAAATAAGTAAACACACACTCACACAGATGTGCACAAAAACATATATCAACATGCACACAAACAAAATGTCACAGAGACAACAATAGACAAACATGGATGGATACACAATTCAGACAGCAGTGTACACGCTGAAGAAAAGTAGCAGGAGCTCTTCAGGTATTCCACAACAACCACAAGTGCTCTTGAAGGAGAATCATATTTGAAAAGCAAAAATGATGACCACAAAAAACTATGCCACTTAGCACCTATTTATGGTTATAATCTTTCCTTTTTTGCTTTTCAAGCAATGGATATGTGTTTGAGGAGATTTGGCTCCCCCTACTGTATATTTTTGAGAAGCAAATTTTACCCACCCACACACAAAGCAGGTGCTACCTACCCCAGCTTACCTTGCAGGTACCTGACGAAAGTCACACAAAGTGGAAGAGCTGATCTTATTTATCATCTCCGTTAGGCACCTGCCAATCACACACGTATTGTCTGTCACCTCGGTTATAGACCATAATACATTTCTGCTCCATTTACGATACAGGCCAGGGTCTTTAAGTGACCGGGTGCAGTGGTGCCTGGAAAAGTGGTTATACTATAATTTTGCACAAAAAAATAAATAATTCTATGACACTCTGAATGACCTGAAATTATAAATCCCATATTGGTCTTTCACAGTCAGGCCAACCCAAGCGGTACTGTGCAAGTAGACTAATAGTAGGCCTACTATTGGAACAGGTAAACGAGGCTGTCAACTGAGCCAGAAATTCACAGGTTTCAGATTTTTCTGGGTTTTGCTCTCAAAGTCACACTTTGTTAATAGAAAACCAAAACTGGATATTGTAAATCCATAACAATGCTTAAACCACATCAGGAGACCACTTTAAAGTTCTGGGAAAATCTCTCTCTCTCTCTCAATATATATATATACTCACGTTCAAAGGTTTGGGGTCACTTAGAAATGTCCTTGTTTTTGAAAGAAAAGCATTTTTTTTTTGTCCATTAAAATAACATCAAACTGATCAGAAATACAGTGTAGACATTGTTAATGTTGTAAATGACTATTGAAGCTGGAAACGGCTGATTTTTATGGAATATCTACATAGGCATACAGAGGCCCATTATCAGCAACCATCACTGCTGTGTTCCAATGGCACGTTGTGTCAGCTAATCTAAGTTTATCATTTTAAAAGGCTAATTGATCATTAGAAAACCATTTTGCAATTATGTTAGCACAGCTGAAAACTGTTGTGCTGATTAAAGAAGTAATAAAACTGGCCATCTTTAGACTAGTTGAGTGTCTGGAGCATCAGAATTTGTGGGTTCGATTAAAGGCTCAAACTGGCCAGAAACAAAGTACTTTCTTCTGACACTCGTCAGTCTATTCTTGTTCTGAGAAATAAGGGCTCTTCCATGCGAGAAATTGCCAAGAAACTGAAAATCTCGTACAATGCTGTGTACTACTCCCTTCACAGAACAGCGCAAACTGTCTCTAACCAGAATAGAAAGAGGAGTGGGAGGCCCCAGTGCACAACTGAGCAAGAGGACAAGTACATTAGAGTGTCTAGTTTGAGAAACAGATGCCTCACAAGTCCTCAACTGGCAGCTTCATTAAATAGTCCTCACAAAACACCAGTCTCAATGTCTACAGTGAAGAGGCAACTCCGTGATGCTGGCCTTCTAGGCAGAGTTCCTCTGTCCAGTATCTGTGTTCTTTTGCCCATCTTACTCGTTTATTTTTATTGACCAGTCTGAGATATGGCTTATTCTTTGCAACTCTTCCTAGAAGGCCAGCATGAGTCGCCTCTTCACTGTTGACGTTGAGACTGAGTACGCCTAAGTAGATATTCCATAAAAGATCAGCCGTTTCCAGCTACAATAGTCATTTACAATATTAACAATGTCTACACTGTATTTCTGATCAGTTTGATGTTATTTTAATGGACCAAAAAAATTGCTTTTCTTTCAAAAACAAGGACATTTCTAAGTGACCCCAAACTTTTGAACATAATGTGTATATATTTGTGTGTAGTTACCCTTTAATTCAAGCGCACATGCACAAAGCACTGTTGTTTGGTTAGAGGTGTTTCTGTAGCATATGAGGTGGAGCAAAACAAAATGGTCACTGGATTGATGCAAATAATAATGATATAATTCTGCCAAGTAGGCATAGGCTACTTTGTAGCTAGTTAAAATGTTATTGAGAAGGGTATCTACCAGAGTACGGTTAGGCCTATCATTAGCATCTCAATATTTTTCCTGTTCCTTAATCGTTTGAAACCTGGGCTTTTTATGTAATATTACAGTGGCGACCTGTCATTCAGGGCAGGTGAGCCCCACCTGTTTAGCTAAAAAAGTCAGATGAGAGCAGATACAAATTCATTGCTTTAACTAATTATGACAAATGTTAAGAAAATGTTGAGCAATGTAATAAAGTAATGACTTTTCAAATAAGTTACATTGGCTGACAATTTGTTAGCTACGTTATCCTTACAAACTGCATAGCATTACTACAGTATGTACCAGTAGATACCTAATGTTAGTTGGCTACTAATACATCAAACTTGCCAGGCAGTATATTAACTATCTGATATCTAACTAACTACCCAACGTTTATTCAGATCATTCTTAGCTAAGTGGTATAGTTGTTGTGCGTTTCAATGGACATTGTTAATTCTGGCTATCTACTCCGATTTCAGAGCACTCTCGTCTGAGTGTGCCAGAGCGCAGAATAACTGATGAATTTCAGAACAGTCAACACCCGTTGAATATGGGCGGTGTCAGTAAATGTTGGCCAAAAAAAGCATAGTTAAATTGTTGCCAGCAGCTCAATTAGTCACCAACACTCTGGATAACATGAAAACAGCCTAACCAGCTCTGTTAGGGAGAGTAAAATGGTCAGAGTGAGATGTTCTCTCATTTGTGTCTGTTAGTAGCTAGCCAACGCTCGGATCAACCCTACTCCTCGGCCAGAGCATTCAGTGTGTGCTCTGAACTAACGGACAATCTGACAACGCTCTGGATTTATGAATGCCCAGAGCACCCCCTGTACTCCAGATTGAATTTACGAACACACCCGAAATCGTAAAATGTCTAGCTAGTCATTTGTTATGCTAACAAGCTAGCAAAAGGTTGCATAGCAACAGCATCAACTTCCGGGGGACAGGTGAAGCGCTAGTACGCTCAACTGAAACGAAACCATTTGTTTACAGTATACTAAAATGAGCTAATAGTATATAGTATGTAGTATATATAGAAATTATAAAGAGTATCGGTAATTGCTCATTGGCAATTGGACATGAACATTGCACAACAAGTTGTAAATTGCAAATTCAACAATGCGTGGTTTGGAAGGAATTAATGGCTAACTGCAGGCATTGCAAAGCAAACACTAGCCTGCCATACAGTGGAGTGGGTGTGTGGTCCAAGTCTGGGTTTAAGGGTCTCTTTTCCAAGCTTAAAAGGATAAACATTCTTGCTGTCAATCCAGCATGACTTCTGCCGCGTTCAAAACAACTGGAAACTCTGAACTGGGAAATCTCATACTTCAGTGAGTTCAAGACAACTGGGAGAAAAAACTCCAAATCTCCAACTGGGAAAATACGTTTTAAACAGTCATTCAACTCGGAATTCCAAGTCGGGAACTCAGGCCTCTTTCTAGAGCGCCGACCTGAAGATCACTGACGTCGTGATTCAACCTTGTTTTTTCAGAGTTCCCAGCTGTCATGAAAGCAGCATGAATCCAGAGAATGCCAGACTTTGATGACAAAGTTTGATTATAAAATTTGCCCAAAAGGACCGCTGTGCCACCTTCCTGTTCGAATGAGCACAGCACAACAAGGTGATTCCAAAAAATGTATTGTATGCTGCTGCATAAATTATGTAATATGCCAGGGAGATATGTATACTGTAGCTAAGAAAGTAATACTAAGTGCATGTTGTGTAGTAAGCTGTTAGTAGCCCATGTGCCTTACCCTAATAATTTGGTCTCTTTCCCCCTTATAATTTATCCTACTGTTTTGACTTGGTGGTGCACATGTAGCCTATAACCTGTTTTGGAGAAATGCAATCATTGACTATTGTAAGAGCTTTCATTGTCTGCTTATATGCCCCCTTTATTTATCCTAAAGTTTTGACTTGGTGTACAGGAAGAATACTGTAAGAACTTCCGTGTTCTGAATTATATGGCTGTACATTTCGAAAGTGCTGAACAAATAGTTAAATTGACTATGTCCGTTTTAGCTGGCTCATTAATGTCTTAATCGAAATTGTGGATTATCCGTTCGTCATCCCGTTATGCCATAGTTTGTGCATCTCAATTACCAGTAGAAGCCACATTTGTTTAAGCAAGTCAGCCATATCAGCTATGTTTTTTAAAAAGTCAGTAAACCAGGCTGAATGAACTGTTTCGCTGCCAGACAAGGCTCCGCTGATAGCCAGGTGTAGCAGTGGTAAGGATTCACTCCATGGTGCTGAAAAGAAAGCTCTGCTGTTGGGACAGCTTTATGTAGGCCCTAACAGTTTGTGGGCACCCTTTGTCACCGTTATAGTGCAATGTATTGTTTAGTGTTATAGTGGCTTTTCTGGCATGCATCTAAAAAAAAAATGTGAGTTTGCCCCACTGAGATTTACATGCTAAAATTGCCACTGTAATATTATGGAGCAGGTTTTACCTTTCTTCAAAGTAGCCTAAATCCCACCAAAGAAACGTGGAGGCAATTATTTTAGAAAGACTTCCTCATACGCTTTCTCCTGTTCTATTGGGTTTATTTCTTTCCTTGTCTAGCTGGGAAAGGCATTGTGCTGTTCATATTAGCAACCCATGATAGTTGTTGCATCTTTAATCTCACCTCTTTCTAATTGTCTAACGGACATTTCTATCTCTGTCCATGAAACCACTCGCATGTGCATTTTTAAACATTTGCACATAGGCCTACGTGCGTGCACATTGCTGAGCCTGAAATGTTAAGAAGTAGTTAATCACTATTTGAGGCTAAATATTCTGATCTGTTCCATTAGCCTTATTTATTGATACGGTGTATACTGTACCTCTACTACACTACTTTGGTTAAAATTGTCACGTGTGCTCCCTCTCCGGCCTCTAGGTCACCAGTCTGCTCGTCATGGCGCACACTTGTCACCGTCGTAACGCGTAATTGCGCATTATGACACTCACCTGGACTCTGTATGGCCGTTTATGATTTCAGCTTGAAATATCTTACAGTACATTCCAGGACAAGCTGTGGAAATATGGGCAAGTTTGACATGGATTCATCCAACTGAGGTCAGACCCACAAGAGATGGGGTGTATTCTGGAGGCATCATAGTATAAGTTACAAAATGAGTTATCCAATCTGACATCATTTTATACAAGCACCTCCTGGACCTTGTTTTTGTTGAAAATAGGATTTATCGGTTTTGGCTGAGTGATTGCCTGTGTTTACATGCCACAGCATTGTTTACAGTGCAGATTTCCTCCCAACAGTGTTGCTGGACAGTCTAGTATAGTGAAGTTCAAACATGGAACTTGGTGACCCATAGGGGTGCACATATTTGTTCTAACCCAGTACTAGCTTGTCAGATTCAACTCTCATCAAGCACTTGATTAGTTGAATCAGGTGATTCAGTGCTACAAATATGCACTCCTATGGGTTTCCCAGGAATAGTAGTGTGTTGTGGTAGTCTGGCTCCTCTGGAAGAGGTGTGGCAGGGCCATGGCAGAGAGCACCCCCTCTCCCCGGTGTTCAGGAAATGCCTCTGGGTTATAAGTGCTGACGGCAGAGGAGAGGGCTGGGGGAAACCACAAGCTTAACAGTCTGACCATTAATTTCATTCATCAGTTATCAGTATACTGTTTGAGCGATTATGGGAACATGAACTGAAATTGAACCAAATATACGGTTTGTCAATAGGAGTTAGGATTTACTTTAACCCCTTGCTGTGTTCTGGTCAAATTGGACTGATTTACAAGTTATCTCTCTGAAAAATGTAGTTAATTTAATCTGTCATAAGGTTCCATGACTTTCTCCACACAGGGCATCTGAACACACAAAATATATTTTGATGATTTTCATAACATTTTGGGTGTTGTATTTAACTTTTGTTCACCTGTGGTGTTCCCGGTCAAAAATGACCGGTCGTTAGAAATGAATGGGTGAGACTACAATTAGGGTATAAAATTGAGTTCAGGCACATGCCATTCATCAGATGGACACACTTCCTCTCCAAAGACCCCCACATGCATGTGTGTTTGAGCATACACACCTCACTCCCCTTCTTGGCTTCCATGGCAACCCCACAGGAACCTTAACCCAATAGAATCTTTCCCCCACGGGAACCACGCCAGTTGGCATTCTCACAAACAATCGCAACAATGTGTCAATAATACATAGAACTTTTCTCAAAGCTCTGGTATATAAAGCTTTTTTGAGGCCTTGCTCACAATTCATTCTGTGGCAGCGCAATGTCCAAAACGATATACTGTATGTGAGGCTCTTGATCATATTTTTGATCGTGACACTGGTGAGAAGGAGAGAGTCCTTGTTAAACTTTGACACAAAGTAGTCTGTGATAAATAGCACAATATGTCTCATCTGAGTATTTGTTATAGTCAAAATAATCCATACATTATGCTTTTTGTTTTTACTCAAAAATGAGTTGCAGGGCAATGAGGCCTACAGGCCATAAATTGCGAATAGAAGTTCAAAACTTAAGTTGATAAAAAGATCTAACACAACATTAGGTGATAATATGTATTATTATGAATTTATAATCAGCTATAATGGGGCGGTCATTTTGGACCGGGAACACAGAATGAATTAAAATGAAACGAACACAACAGGAGGGTTAATGTCCCCAATGAAAATGTATGTTATTTGGTGCTGGTGGCATCTTTCACAGAGAGTTGGAGGACCAGGGGGCCTGTGTGTTTTTACCCATTCTGTTTGTCCCTGCTCGAGTTGCTGCTGCCTGGTCGACTGTGTGATTTGTCACTCCCACTCTTACCACTGTCTGGTCCATGCAAGAACAAACACATGCTACAATTATGACAGAAGTAATCAGATGACATAGATATGCACACAAACACCTAAGATACAAATATTGTAATGATAAGGCAGTGAGGAAAAATAACCCTTATATATATATTTAATTCCCTCAAGTTAACAAGACAACAGTTATTGGTTGGATTTACTGAATGAGAAAATGAAACCAATATGCTGGGGGAGAACAAAGCCAATAACCTAATCACCTCTGTCCTTGCAGAAGGGACTGACAAAAATGAGTTGTCTGTCCTCATAGAGAATGAATTCTGGATTGTCACTATAACACAAATTTCCTCAAAATGTTATCAGAGGATAAGTATTTGGCACTAACTCCTGTGACTAGGGCCATGTCTGTCTCCCACACCAGATAGGCCCAATGATAGGATGCAGCGACATTAGGACTCTAATACTGTTATCTCCAACACTCCAGCGCAGATAGTTTTTCTCGATTGCTTGATTTGTCCAAACAGAATCAACTTTTTCAAAACAAGTAACACGCAGGGAAGGGCAAATAAACATATCACAGCATGGGCTGTATTATTTTTACCAATTTTTTTTTTTACCAAAGATGACCAGTAAAGAAAGAATGTCACTCAAGAGCATGAGTATCTGTAAACAAAAGGCTTTATTTGACCTTTGTCAATTGTAACTGAGAGCTGAACTATCTTCCTCTATAGGCCCCTCTCTCTCCCTCTCCTTTCCCTCTGCTTCTTACTTGGTCCACTCTTGCAAACAGCAATCTCAGAGGTGACCTCTTTTATGCATGAATAAGGACTGATTGCTGATTGAACAATTGTGCAAAGAAGTTTAGCACACGTGCGGAAGAGGTTCACATTCATGGGAGTAATTTGTATCAGCTGTGACAATATATTTTTTTTATTTTTTTATGATTTACTCAACTGAATTTCGCATCTTTTGTAGAGCGTTGTGTTTACTGTTTTGCAAAAATGTGCATTGTGTGTGAAACCAATGAGAAATGACTTACAGTTGTGCTCATTAGGTTATGATGGAGATCAAGTGGCAAAGTCAGTAAGAGATGCAGAGATACTGTACTCGGATAAACTCTGGTAGATGGGGGGACACATTTAAGCACCGCACCTGCACTGTCCTGAAGGCTCCTTGCCCTCTTCTGCCTGGCTGACATGTAGAGGTCACTCGGGGTACCTGACTCGGTGAGATGAGGGTAGTGCAGCTCCCACTAGCTCCCCAGGCACTCCAACACCACGTCTGACAACCCATTGATAATAAAAAGACAGACAAAACACTGAGCCAGGCGAGTTGTTGTTGTTTACGTTTTCTGACAGCTCCAACTGCTACGGTATCATGACCTTTCATGGCACATTTTTCCACTGGGGGTCGTCAACCTTTCAGTGAGGCAGCACCCTCCAAGCATTTTGTTGCTGTGCTTTCAACATTGTAAATATTTGACTTCATTAAAAGGAGCAAGAGGTGAGCATAATAAATGAAAACCACATTAATGGAGAGGAGACGGAGAGAGAGCGAGAGAGAGAGAGAGAGAGAGAGCCAGAGAGAGTAGAAAAGAGAAACAGAGAAAGAGAGAACAGACGGATGGCCGAACAAATAAAAACCTGGTTGGTTGTTATGGACAACCCTGCGCGACAGGAGGTAGAACAGGTCCTCTGGAATAGCCTTGCTGGGATGACCTGGCACACTACACATTCAAAGAAAGAAACATCATAAGCACCCACATGATAACTGAAAACTCAAAACACTTATTTCATGTAAACACTGTGTGAACTCTTGTCTGTGACTTGAAAAAACAAACAAACAAACAAGGTGAGCACTTCAGAACACAACCATCGTAAATCACCCCTCCCGTCCAGCCCAAATGCTCCAAGCGTGACCATCTCATTAACTCTACAGGTGGCTCTGCCCCCTTTATGGTGGCCATTGTACTCCACACAAAAGCAGACCAAATGAAAGATAATCATGTTCCAATGTGGCAAGCAGCCTGCTCCATACTGGTTGCATGCAGCTGGCAGCAGGCCCGTGGTGGGAGATGTGTCCCGAATGTCTGATCAACTGTCCTCCCTCTGTCTCTGCTTCTCTATGGTTGTCAGTGTGTGCCCCTGTGGGCCTGGCAGCGTACCAGCGTCTGGGGCTGCTGGGCAGGCTGGTGCCTGCTGGGAGGGTAAGCTGTGGCAGGGGGGGCTCATCATGCGTGCGGGACTGTGAAGAGTCAGCTGGAAAACAGACAGAAGGAGGAGGTGTGGTGAGGACGGTGGTGATACACAGTGGGGTTTGGACTCAACAGTAACATTGTTACTGTGACAGTGACAATGGCAAACTTTCATTTTAAGTTCAGAGGTGAACTTATGGATTTGCATTGAAATTGTGATCATGTAAAAGACCCCAAATTACCAGTGTTTAAAAACTTCTCATTTCAACTTTATCTGGTATTCTGTATCCCAATGGAACCTTTGCAAAGTATTCATAATAGTTGCATTTCTCTGCAATCGTTTCCCCTGTGACTCTTCTCTGCTCTCACAGATTCGCACAGCGTATCTGGAAGTGGTCAAAGGCCTAATTGTCTCTGGGATGGCATTGCCAGTCTTGTTGGAAAAAGACTGCTGTCAGATCTCTCCAGGTGCCAATCTCCACACAACTTTGCCAGTTTCTCAACACCAGGTTGGCGTGGTTGGCACCGATCGTGTCTAGCGTCCCTCCTGGTACGCACGGCTCTTGGCTGGGGTACACTGACTTTGGCACTCCGACACAGCATGCTACTTACAGATTTCGGCTGGCTAAGAACTCTTTGGTAACATAGGAGGAGTACCTAGAAGAACCCTGGGCCCTCTGCCAACCTGAACTGATCTCCATACTGTACTCTTCAAAACCATCTTAGGATAAGAAATGTCAACACTTCTGTCACATTGTAGACATAGGTGACTTCCACAGACACACACACACACACACACACACACACACACCACACACACACACACACACACACACACACACACACACACCTGTCCTTATGGTCGTGATGGATATGTCGATGTCCACTCTCACAGTTCTCTCAGCTTATCGCTTGCCCCACCAGGTCACTGCCAAGCGGGTGACACAGTTGCCAGCGGTTGGTGTGGCCTGCTCGTCTCTGTTGACAACCCGTATGTGACAAGGCAGACAGTTGGACACGTAACCAGTCAAAATCGATTAGATAGATAGAAGAAGAAAGAAAACGAGGACCATATGGTAATGATAGAAATGTTAGGCAGCACATCCATGCTCATCTTATCCCTATTCACTCCCAGTCCTACAACTAACTACCCCTGTAGTCCTACATAGGAGTCAAATAAATAAAATGACAGAAGTAACTATCAGCACTGGTAAGGATAACGCAGCGCTACAACATGTCTCTTACTGTTCCCTCCAGGGACAGACCGCCTCGGAATGCCTTGAGAGGAGCCTTCTAACACTGATCTTATGAACAACATGATCAGGAATGTGTATTCAGTAATGTAACGTTAATAACAGCTAATCACAGGGTTCTGTATTTTTTTCCCCCCCTGACTTACACGGACTGAAAGCCATTACGTTACACCCTTATGAGATAAAGGGTTTCCGAAGATTTTTCCCATGGAGTTGCGCGAGCTGCATCCACACACACACACACACACCCATTGGCAATATATGTGTCATCGTCGTCGCCCTAAGGATTCCCCTTCACACCATCGACAGAGAAAAAGGACTGTTTGGAAAGTGTGACTTGGATGAC
The DNA here is from genome assembly GCF_965601325.2 of Salmo salar. Classification (NCBI taxonomy): domain Eukaryota; kingdom Metazoa; phylum Chordata; class Actinopteri; order Salmoniformes; family Salmonidae; genus Salmo; species Salmo salar. The sequence goes on from NC_138318.1 coordinate 7,572,996, forward strand.
AAAAAAAACGGCTAACTCTCTCCGATATGGACAGAGAATCAAGATGTTCTACTAGAGACAGGTGATTATTATGCACGCAAGGATTGGGTGCACTGTTCCATTCCTTGATCATTGAAATGTAATTGATCTGTGTGACCATATTATTATCATCATAGGGATCACGTCTAGGAGTACACATTAGGCCCCGTGTCAAAAAGCCTTTCCAGTAGATGGCAGTGAAATTATTTGACTCTCAACTTCATGTCACAAACTCTGTGGGCCCAACAACTTCAGTCAGGACAGAAATTAAGTGAGGGATATTATCCCCAAGTAATTCATAGCTGGGTATCAATTAATTTGAAAAGAACAGAATTACCACCTATCCAGCTAAAAGTTGATCAGGTCAAACAGAAGTGCACACGTTCCCAAATATATTCACATTTCAAACAACATGAAAAGTGGGTGTGGACAATACAACGTAGTTACTGTATACAAAATGTACTGCACACATCAAAGATGTAAGAAATAATATAATGTATGAATCACAGAATATACAGCCTACAAATCTATCCGGTGAATGGCAACCTACAACAGTAAATATTTATGTTTAAAACATACTCGGCTGCCCACATGACCATAAACAAACATTTTTAAAAATGACACTGACTGTTTTTTCAGGGGAATGATGCTCTGACAAGGTATCTGGGGATGTATGTTCTGGTGGGATGCATCATTTAATGGAACTGGTCCATCAAACTATGTCTCTCCATAAAACCATCACTTATTTGATTGTAGGCCTATAGACTTCTCTAGGACAGGTGGACACATTTTCATCTACTTTATGGTAGAGTGTCTTTCACGTTAGAATGCACTTTATTTGTGGCTAATTTGGGCTATTGATATGGTCTTCAAGTGTTTTTTTTTTCTCCTTGTCACTGTAGGCCAATTGTTACTTTGGGATCTTGGCCAGCACCTAGTCAAAAGTGCCATATAAATGTCATTTGATTGATTTATTATTTATTTCAGTACCAAATTTACTACAGTTACCATACTTATTTCATTCCACTAGCTTCGATGACACCCCCAAAGAGGACACATCTCACCAACAGTCCAATGGTCCTTGCTATCCAAAGTCGTTGGGACATCCCTACCCCATTGAAGTTCAAATGTAAAATGGTTAAGGTAAGGGTTAAAGGTCCAATGCAGTATCAAATATCAAATCAATGTCAATATCAAATAATTTCTGGGTAACAATTAAGTAACTTAATGTGATTGTTTGCAATTAAAATGGTCAGAAATAAACAAAAATAGCTTCTTAGCAAAGAGCAATTTCTGAAGCAACAATTTTGCTTGGACTGTCTGGGAACAACCTAATGTAGTAGTCAAAAAATAAATGTCTGAAACTAGATCCCCTACATACTGGTCTTGGTTCTCTTCTGCGCTATTCAACCAATCTGGTAAATGTGGAGGAGGAGCTAAGATGGAGTGTTGTCTTTTTCCAAAAGCAGAAGTTGTGTCACAGGCTCTCTTTCCATTTCTCCTGAAAACCAGAACATCCAGTTGTTGGGGACTCCTCTGTGATGTCACCAGGCAGGCCAAAACTACATCCCACCAAAACAGGCTGAAATTTAAGGCGGTATTTTCAAACAGCTCTTACAAAGGGCATTATCATTTTCATAGTAGCCTATTATTCCAAACTCATTGTGTGGAAATATAAAACAGAAAAATCTAGTTTTTGACTGCACTGGGCCTTTAAGGTTCGGGTTAGGGCAGGAGTTAGGGTTTAGGGTAGGGACGTCCCAATGATCCCGGAGAACACTTTCCATAGTCCAATGAAATAAAAAGTTGTTCAGGCGTTCTCGGCTTTCGAACCAATCACAAGGAAGAATAGTGCTTCGCAGCGATAGTTCTCCGTCACATTCAAAGATCTATCTTCCTGATTGGACCACACGGTACTTGCGGTGAGGTGACAGTGAGGGGGTTCGATTAATCTCGTCCGGGCGCGCGTGTTGGCGTGTTTTGCACCGGCTGAAAGTTGATTTCATTCGATTTGGAAATGGGCTGCCTCCCGGCCGTGATCCAGGTACCCCGCTCTGTACGACGGTGAATTGGGCTCAAAACAAAAGTGACGTAATTAAGTACGTGTAGTAATTAGTAGGATTCTGTGTTTTCCCATGCAAAAGTCATTTGCTTGGACAAAAACGCATTGTCTGCTTTCTCAATATTTTTTGGGGTGAAAATTCAAACATTTATTTCATGGAAAAGATGCACCATGCTGCCTTGTTGACAACATGACCGAGTGGTGCAGATTACTGGTTGATTTAAGAGGGCGCTCCTATTTCCCAGTTTTCGCCCGATGACGTGACGGGCCATTGACCAGTTCAAGCCGAGACAGGGTAAAATAATTCCCTCAATTCCGTTGGAAGCAAAAAGATGAGGGAGGGGGAACTCGAATGGAAGGCGTCGGTGCAACACAGAGGAGACAATCGAGTTTGATAGAGCTTTAAAAAATGAATATATCAGACGTAAAACCAACATTATCAAAATAACATTGTTACCCAGGATACACGGGACTTTTTACAGTATTTGACTGTCCTATATCTGTCATTACTAAAGGCAGTTGAGCCTTGTTTATATTGTTTTGCAAGCGAGCTTTGAACAGGGTCGGGAGGCCCAATCTGGTGCGGGAAGCGGCCGCCTTCTTCGGAGTGTTGTTGTTGAGTGGTTCGGTCTTTTCGCTCACCAAGTAAGTGAGGCAGTTGTATATTCAATGCAATTTTGTGAAATATACACAGATTTTCAAACTACTTAACCTTAAAATCAATGTGAGAATTGGATGTCATCTATCATGTTGCGTCTGTTAGCCTGAGCCAGCTAGCTAACGTAAGCTAACTAGCTATAGCCAAGTAGTTAACGTAAGCTAGCTAGTTACTGTAACTGGCTGCATTATTTTAGATTTTTCGCGAGAATTGTTTACGTTATGTGGCTAGTTGGGTAGCCAGCCTCGACTGTGTCACCTGAAGTTAGCAGCTAGTTCGTTAGTGAACATTAGCTATCTAGCTAATTGATCTAGGTAGCTAACATCGTAACTAGCTAGCCATATGGGTCTGTTTTGGTTGTTGAACACTGAAATACTAGCTAGTAGTATGTAGCTACTATATTATCCCAGCTAACGTTAGTAAACTTCGTTTATGTCCTGCTGCTAACGTTAGACACACTTGTTTCTTTAATACCGCTAGCTGATTGATTTAGTTGACTAGCTACCCAATGTTATAGTGTCTAAGTTAATGGGGATGTATTGTACCTAACTGCACATTGCGTTAGCCACTTCCAGAGCAGTTGGAGCCTCAGTTTGCTGAACCTGAAAATGAAGGATCACACGGTAGAAAAAAAACTGTGGCGAAATGACAGCTTCCAAATAACATATGGGTAGAGATGAACTAAAACTCCATTAGTCCAGATTTATTAGATTAAAACATTACAGTAAAAGTAAACTTAATTGTTTTGATGAGAAATGGCATATGATGACTGCAAATAATGCATTTCATGTTTTGTACCCATCACAGAGAATATGAAACAGGTGTCACGATGACGTCCAGATTTGGTAAAACCTACAGCCGTAAGGGAGGTGACGGCTCATCATCCAAGTTTGACGAGGTCCTGTCCAACAAGAGAGCCACGCTCAGCACCAAATGGGGCGAGACGACATACAAGGCCAAGGTGAGCTCCAAGCGCCCCGGCCAGAAGACTGAGGTGGCAGAGCAGCCCAAGAGGCCCAAACTCTCCAACGAGAGCTCCGAGGACCCCTTTGGGTTTGACAGCGATGAGGAGTCCAAGACGGTCACCTCTCGCGTCCCACAGGCAAAAGCCTCCCCAGTCAAGCCTGCATCCACAGAACTGCCCCTGGCAGGGAGGCCAGGCTTGACCCTGGAGTCCAGCAGCAGAACCAGCCTTGCTCCCAGTAGAGCAACCTCTAGTCTGGGGATTGACAGAACCCAACTGAGGGTCACCGAGGACACAGCCAGGTTCTTCAACACCACCCCCACAACAGGTAGGAGGACACTCATGTTGCAAAATAGGACTAATAATACATTGTAGAATGTTAGATGGGGCCAGAAGACTTTGGCTTTCAGAGGGTGTAGGGTTGAACATATCTAAATATTGTGCATGCATGGAATTTCTCTGCCTTGCAATTTGGCAGTTTTTATTTGTTATAGATTCTCTGGTACTTTTAGACTTTTTAGCCAGTACTGAAAGTAGTGTTTGAGCCAAAAGTGGCCCCCGAAAATTGTGTATAAAGTCTCATATGTGCCCCAAGTCATTGCTGTCTCTCCCTCTGACGTGTGCATCTTGCTAGTTGTCACTCAAATGACAAGGGGCTGATGCTCATTAGCAAGAACCTCAAATTGCTAGGGGTTGGCCCACGAGGGGGAAAATGGCGCAGCACAGCTTCCAGAAAAAGCCACTTTCAAACAAGGGCTAATTGCAGCTAATTGAGAAGACAGTAATTATGCTCATAGGTTATGCATGTATGAACTACACATTAACACACTGAGCCCAAATACTTAGTTGTCGCCAAAGTTCCGGATCATGTCTTTAAGATGAAATATTGTGTGCCAAGTCAGCCATCCTTAGTTACAATTATTGAAACAGATTGATTTCCTGTAATTCATTACATGCGAATGAATACAAGGTTATTATTAGGTACTAAATATTTTGATTGTCCTTAGATTTAGTGATCCAATCCTGAGCAGTAAAGAAGACATTTCTTCTAGTGAGGTTACAAAAGAATATGCATAATTATTCATTTAGGATGCACTTGCAATTGTCTCTATTCATTTCAGACCATATGTCATCCACCCATCTCATTTAGTCATCAGATTGGTAGCTGACCTCATGATTCAGACGAGTGGCCATTTTTAATGCAACACCCTGCCTTGTGACAATTTACCACTTTGCAAACACTGTTAGCGTTTGACTTTGGAGAAGTTTCCCAACTCTTGGAACAGACAAGCCTCTAATCTGTCTCTGTGTCTTTGGAGCAGGCTTCAACAGGCTCCCATGAGTGAGTTTAGCTCACCCTCTACCAACTGAGCCCCTTGTGGCTCAGTTGGTAGAGCATGGTGTTTGCAACGCCAGGGTTGTGGGTTCGATTCCCACGGGGGGCCAGTAGGGGGAGAAAAAAAGTGAATGAAATGTATGCATTCACTACTGTAAGTCGCTCTGGATAAGGGCGTCTGCTAAATGACTAAAATGTAAATGGAATATTGGGGACAAACTGTCAGCCTGGCAGGCTCTCGTGGATTACTTCCAAAGCGCGTTCGCCAGGGAGATGCAAACCCATCAGAATGTGCAGTCTATGTTGACGCGCTTCACTAATATAAAACCAGTCCACCTGACGGGGGTAGCCTCGTTTTTGGGAAGCCGGCTTCTCTGTGGCAGGTGGTTATGATTGTATTCAGCATTGCTAAAGGCGCCCGCATATTAGGTTGTTTGCCCCTAGCAGAATTCGGCTAGGCGACGCAAACGTCTGTGCCTCGCATACTCCCTAAAGACCTTTTGTTCGAGAAACAAAAAGGGGCAATATTGCCGTTTGTCCCTCTTGAGCAACCATAGCAACAACATAGGCAGAAACCCTTCCTCAAAATGAATCCAAGATAAATGAAGAAATCTGTAATTTTTATGTTTTCGCTGAGGTCTTAGTCGTGCAATTTTACATCTACCTAAGATGTTTGGTACAGTATTTCTCAAGTGAAAAAATGTCTCTCGTTGAATGGCAACAACTGCTTCACTGAAGAATCCCGTACATAGTTCCCACTCCTACTAGGCGTCGTAGTACTGTTGACCAATCGCAGACTTCGCCTACCAAACTTCGAAATAAAACCTGCTGAACACCAACGGATGACAACTTCAAATTTCGTCGTAATATATGCGCCAACTGTTGACTTGGAAGCATGGAACAGGCTTAAGTAGACACGCTGAATGTAATTTACTGCATCAAGGCAGCAACTTGTTGCTCTAGTTACGGGCCCGTTTCAATTAGAGGTCGACCGATTATGATTTTTCAACGCCGATACTGATTATTGGAGGGCCAAAGAAAAGCCGATACCGATTAATCGGCCCATGTTTTTATTTATTTACTTGTAATAATGACAATTACAACAATACTGAATGAACACTTATTTTAACTTAATATAATACATCAATAAAATCAATTTAGCCTCAAATAAATAATGAAACATGTTCAATTTGGTTTAAATAATGCAAAAAAGTGTTGGAGAAGAAAGTAAAAGTGCAATATGTGCCATGTAAAAAAGCTAACGTTTAAGTTTGTTGCTCAGAACATGTGAACATATGAAAGCTGGTGGTTCCTTTTAACATGAGTCCTCAATATTCCCAGGCAAGAAGTTTTCAGTTGTAGTTATTATAGGGACTTTCTCGCTATACGATTTGTATTTCATATACCTTTGACTATTGGATGTTCTTATAGGCACTTTAGTATTGCCAGTGTAACAGTATAGCTTCCGTCCCTCTCCTCGCTCCTACCTGGGCTCGAACCAGGAACACATCGACAACAGCCACCCTCGAAGCAAGTCTCGGAGCGAGTGATGTTTGAAACGTTATTAGCGCGCACCCGCTAACTAGCTAGCCATTTCACATCGGTTACACCAGCCTAATCTTGGGAGTTGACAGGCTTGAAGTCATAAACAGCGCAATGCATTGCGAAGGGCTGCTGGCAAACGCACAAAAGTGCTGTTTGAATGAACGCTTACGAGCCTGCTGCTGCCTACCATCGCTCAGTCAGACTGCTCTATCAAATCATAGACTTAATTATAACATAATAACACACAGAAATACGAGCCTTAGGTCATTAATATGGTCGAATCCGGAAACTATCATCTCGAAAACAAAACGTTTTTCCTGTCAGTGAAATACGGAACCGTTCCGTATTTTATCTAACGGGTGGCATCCCTAAGTCTAAATATTCCTGTTACATTGCACAACCTTCAATGTTATGTCATAATTACGTACAATTCTGGCAAATTAGTTCGCAACAAGCCAGGTGGCCCAAACTGTTGCATATACCCTGACTCTGCGTGCAATGAACGCAAAATGATACAATTTCACCTGGTTAATATTGCCTGCTAACCTGGATTTCTTTTAGCTAAATATGCAGGTTTAAAAATATATACTTCTGTGTATTGATTTTAAGAAAGGCATTGATGTTTATGGTTAGGTACAGTCGTGCAACGGTTGTGCTTTTTTCGCAAATGCGCTTTTGTTAAATCATCCCCCGTTTTGCGAAGTCGGCTGTCTTTGTTAGGAAGAAATAGTCTTCACAGTTCGCAACGAGCCAGGCGGCCCAAACTGCTGCATATACCCTGACTCTGTTTGCAAGAGAAGTGACACATTTTCCCTAGTTAAAAGAACTCTTGGGTATTTTCTGCACTATGCAATGATATGGGCAGCGACCATGTAACGCTTTTACAACATACAGAAAGAAGTGCGCTGGTTATCAAGTTTTGAATTGAGAGACAAGCTTAAAGTTTCTTTGCTGACCATAATTTTCACTTGTCTGACCGCTTGCATGATGACGCGTTTCGCACACGACTGGCCTATCTGGGTGATGTTTTTTCTCACCTGAATGATCTGAATCTAGGATTACAGGGACTTCAGCAACTATATTCAAAGCGCAGGACAAAGTTGAGGCTATGATTAAGAAGTTGGAGCTCTTCTCTGTCTGCATTAACAAGGACAACACAGGTCTTTCCATCACTATGATTTGTGTGCAAATGAACTCAAGTATACAGACAAAGTAAAATGTGATATAGGGAAGCACCTGAGTGAGTTGGATGCACAATTACGCAGGTAATTTCCCAAAACGGATGACACAAACAACTGGATTTGTTATCCCTTTCATGCCCTGCCTCCAATACACACTGATATCTGAACAAGAGAGCCTCATCGAAATTGCAACAAGCGGTTCTGTGAAAATTGAACTTAATCAGAAGCCAGTGCCAGATTTCTGAATTGGGCTGCGCCCAGAGTATCCAGCCTTGGCAAATCTCACTGTTAAGATACTGATTCTCTTTGCAACCATGTACCTATGTGAGAGGATTCTCGGCCCTTACTAGCATGAAAACGAAATACAGGCACAGACTGTGTGGAAAATGATTTAAGACAGAGACTCTCCAATACAACCCAACATTGCAGAGTTATGTGCATCCTTTCAAGCACACCATTCTCATTAACCTGTGGTGAGTTAGTGGCTTCCAAAAATATTCACCCCTCTTGGCATTTTTCCTATTTTGTTGCCTTATAACCTAGAATTCAAATATTTTTTAAGGGGTTTGTATCATTTGATTTACAGAACATACATAACACTTTGAAGATGCAAAATATTTTTTGTGACACAAGAAATAAGACAACTGAACTTGAGCGTGCCTAATTATTCACCCCCCCCCCCCCCCCCCAAAGTGAATACTTTGTAGACCCACCTTTTGCAGCAATTACAGCTGCAAGTCTCTTGGGCTATGTCTCTATAAGCTTGGCACATCTAGCTACTGGGATTCTTGCCCATTCTTCAGGGCAAAACTTCTCCAGCTCCTTCAAGTTGGATGGGTCCTCTGGTGTACAGCAATCTTTAAGTCATACCACAGATTCTCAATTGGATTGAGGTCTGGGCTTTCACTAGGACATTCCAAGACATTTAAATGTTTCCCCTTAAACCACTCGAGTGTTGCTTCAGCAGTACGCTTAGGGTCATTGTCCTGCTGGAAGGTGAACCTCCGTCCCAGTCTCAAATCTCTGGAAGACTGAAACAGGTTTCTTTCAAGAATTTCCCTGTATTTAGCGCCATCCATCATTCCTTCAATTCTGACCAGTTTCCCAGTCCCTGCCAATGAAAACATCCCCACAGCATGATGCTGCCACCACCATGCTTCACTGTGGGGATGGTGTTCTCGGGTTGATGAGGTGCTGGATTTGCGCCATACATAGCGTTTTCCTTGATGGCTAAAAAGCTCAATTTTAGTCTCATCTGACCAGAGTACCTTCCATATGTTTGGGAGTCTCCCACATGCTTTTTTGCTTATTTCTTTCTTTAAGCAATGGCTTTTTTCTGGCCACTCTTCCGTAAAGCCCAGCTCTGTGGCGTGTACGGCTTAAAGTGGTCCTATGGACAGATACTCCAATCTCCGCTGTGGAGCTTTGCGGCTCCTTCAGGATTATCTTTGGTCTGCTTAATGCCCTCCTTGCCTGGTCTGTTAGTTTTGGTGGGCGGCCCTCTCTTGACAGGTTTGTATAACCCAACCTTGATCTGTAATTCTCAACAATTCTCTCCCAGATCTGTTTGGAGAGCTCCTTGGTCTTCATGGTGCCGCTTGCTTAGTGGTGTTGCAGGCTCTGGGGCCTTTCAGAACAGGTGTGTGTGTATATATACTGAGATCATGTGACACAGATTGCACACAGGTGGACTTTATTTAACTAATTATGTGACTTCTGAAGGTAATTGGTTGCACCAGATCTTATTTAGGGGCTTCATAGCAAAGGGGGCGAATGCATATGCACTCACCACTTGTCTGTTTTTGAATTTTTTGAAACAAGTTATTTTTTTTTACTTCACCAATTTGACTTTTGTGTCCATTACATGAAATCCAAATAAAAATCAATTTAAATTACAGGTTGTAATGCAACAAAATAGTGAAAATGCCAAGGGGGGTGAATACTTTTGCAAGGCACTGTATTCACTATTTTCGATGAACAAATTAAGTTGGCTAAATAAATAGCAAAATTGTTGATTATTATTTGTGCCCTGGTTCTATAAGCGCTCTTTGTCACAACCCGGCTCGTGGAAGTGACAAACTCACTCATGGCAGGCTTACAATGATGGCAAAAAACATTTGAGTGTGCTGACCCTGGTGCTAGAGGGGTTACGCAGCTGGAGGTTGAATATTTGAAGGGGTACAGGACTATTAAAAAGTTTGGGAACCACTGATCTAGAGGATGATATGTTCATTTATTTGCTTATATCCCTTCAGAATGATGTTCTAAATTCTCCAACACTCCCTTTACCCCACTTGGCCTTCTCATTACCGACATGGTCAAATTGGGGGGAAAAGTCAGATTTATATAATTTCATTTAAAAAATGTATTTTCAGTGTTACGTTTAACTCTGGCCTTTTTCATTAGGGGATCAATGTTTAAAAAAAAATACTATATGGATTTGTTTACTTTTTTGGACTGTGAAAACTTATGGTAATGAGAATTTTTGTGAATGTTCTTAATGTATAGTATCTGGGGAAAAAAATGTTATTGTGTATATTATCTCAGTGAAAAATGACACAGGTGTGGTGTCTGTTAATTAAGCAAGTAACATCCCATCATGCATAAAAATGCTGGGCAGGCCATTATTTTGCCTACCATATCATCCTATGGCGGCATAGCCAATGTCCTAATCCACGGTGCACGAGTGGTCACTGAAGGGTTTGATGAGCATGAAAACGATGTTCAGTGGTTCCTCGATTAAGTTTATACTGCAGCGCATTAAGGTACACGTCTGGCACATCGCGTCACCGCAAGGGGGAGTTAGAAATCTGATAATGCTTCTGGGTTCGGTGTTAACTTTTGGTGCCAGGTGCTAATGTTTCTTTCCTCACTAAATTAATGACGTGAATGGGTACTTGAAACCAGATAAAAACGGATAATTGTGCACTTGAGTTTGAAGGAACTGAATGATGCGGGTGGTTGAATTTCAAACAATGGTGTAAGACCTGCTCTTCCTCTGTCTCGCGTGCACACTTTTTTTAACTGGACTGTAGCCGATCACTTAAAAGAACTGTTCAACTATTTTTGTGTGTATATACCCTTCGTTTCCTTTATTTTGGCAGTTACCTGTATCATGAAATTGTCCAGTGTTGGTGATCGTGTGCCCGCCTGTTCTTGTTTTTAGCTGATAGTAGTGGAACCCGGTGTGGTCGTCTGCTGCAATAGCCCGTCCATGACGAGGTCCGACGGGTTGTGCATACCGAGATGCTGTTCTGCACACCACTTGTTGTAATGCGCCATTATTTGCCTACTTGTGGCCCGCCTGTTAGCTTGCACGATTCTTGCCATTGTCCTTCGAATTCTCTCATCAACGCTCTGTTTTCGCCCACAGGACTGCCGCTGACAATTTTTGGTTTGTTGCACCATTCTCGGTAAACCCTAGACACTGTCATGTGTGAAAAGCCCAGGAGGCCGACCGTTTCTGAGATGAGCCTAGCACCGACGAACATAGCACGCTCAAAGTCTTAGGTCACTAGTTTTGCCCAATCCAACGTTCAGTCAAACAGTGACTGAATGCCTCTGTCTGCCTGCTTTATAAAACAAGCCACGGCCACGTGACTCACACAGTTGGAGCAAACCATTTGTGTACCTAATAAACTGGCCACTGAGTGTATATTCTTCTTTCAGTCTATGAAAACTGAACTGAAAGCATCAATCATTTGCACATTTAGCAATGACACTGCCACGTTCCTACACAAACCCTGGATATCCTCCAAGGCCCAGTGTTCACTTGTCCACCCGTAGAAACTTATTGTTTGGCTGACGGGGAAATTAATCACAGCAGACCAGAGATTAAAATACATTTTTCAGAGCCAGAACTTGGGAATGATGATAATACTTCTTGAGCTCCATTAAGGATTCATCAAGCTTAGTGTTCCGCCCTTTTTTTAATGTGGCTAATCGTTTAAAAGCTTAATTTGACCCCAAGAAAACGTTAACTCTGAGGCGCTCAGTGATGGTGACGAAAGGTGTGATCGTCTCTGCGTTGAGAGTGCCCAGACATGGGGAGAGAGAGAGGGTAGTCTCAATCCCTCCAAAGGACCGACTGCATAATGAACAAGGTCTGTTACAGCTCTGGTTGGATTCTAATCAGGCATTTTCTCAGTCAGATGATTTCTCAAGTGCAAAGGATTTGGAAATAATAAAACATTCCCATTAAAATAATTTACACAGGAGGAAGGGAAATGCCAAACACAAGCCCGTTAATTAAATGTCTTGGCATTCTCAGCAAAAACCACAACACCATGAAATAACTAGTTATTTTGAAGTCATAAATGTAAAGAGCGAGGATGTACCATCTCTCTTGTGATATGGATTTTCTCATGGAGTAGGCCTAACCAAGCTCAGTTAAGGTCAGTTATTTGTGACACAGGTTTTTAATTGTTTGCATATTTCCTTACTTGAGTTCCACAAAAGTAAGGAATTATGTCAGAAATACAAATAACTAGCTGCTTTGTATGATATCCATCCAAACTTATCTGAATTCCCTTGGATGAAGAGCTTAAATTCAGTTTTGGACTTGTCAGTGATGAAACATCTAGGTGTCGGAGATGATCAGGCTGTGGAGAGTGCGTAAGGTAAGCTATATACTATACACATCTATTCAGTGTTCATATAGCCTAGCCCAGGGCTCTCCAACCCTGTTACTAGAGAGTTAAGGTCCTGTCCTGTAGGTTTGCACTCAACCCTAATATAGCACATCTGATTCTAATAATTAGCTGGCTGATAAAATGATTCAGGTTAGCAACAACTGGGGCTGGAGCAAAAACCAACAAGAGGGTAACTCTCCAAGAACAGGGTTGGAGACCCCTGCTAGCCATTTCACCTTATTTTTTCATAAGGAAATCTGAAAATACTTTGGATACTTTCAGTAACAAGAATATTCCTGGGAAATGTGGGGTATAAGGGTTTGAGGGAGAGGACTGACTGGTGTCTCCACATGGCCACACCTCTCCAAAGTGTGCACAGTTCTTAAGTAATTTCAATACATTTTCATGACTAAAAAAGATGACTATAATCAATGCGGTGCCTGTTCCTTTATCATCGAATCACAGTCTACTTCAACTTTGCCAAACGGGTGATGATTTAACAAAAATACAATCGTTTCACAAATGTACCTAACCATAAACATCAATACACAAGTATATATTTTTAAACCTGCATATTTAGTAGAAAGAAATTCATGTTCACAGGCAATATTAGCCTCTCTGGGCTAGCGTCCCACCTACTCAACAGCCAGTGGAATCCCGTGGCGTGATATTAAAATACCTTTAGAAATGCTATTACTTCAATTTCTCAAACATATGACTTTTACACCATTTTAAAGACAAGACTCTCGTTAATCTAACCACACTGTCCGATTTCAAAAAGGCTTTACAACGAAAGCAAAACATTAGATTGTCAGCAGAGTACCCAGCCAGAAATAATCAGACACCCATTTTTCAAGCTAGCATATGTCACAAAAACCAAAACCACAGCTAAATGCAGCACTAACCTTTGATCTTCATCAGATGACACTCCTAGGACATTATGTTATACAATACATGCATGTTTTGTTCAATTAAGTTAATATTTGTATCAAAAAACAGCTTTTTACATTAGCATGTGACTAGCATTCCCACCGAACACTTCCGGTGAATTTACTAAATTACTCATGATAAACGTTCACAAAAAACATAATTATTTTAAGAATTATAGATACAGAACTCCTTTATGCAATTGCGGTGTCCGATTTTAAAATAGCTTTTCGGTGAAAGCACATTTTGCAATATTCTGAGTAGATAGCCCGGCCATCACAGGCTAGCTATTTTGACACCCACCAAGTTTGGTACTCACCAAACTCAGATTTACTATAAGAAAAATTGGATTACCTTTGCTGTTCTTCGTCAGAATGCACTCCCAGGACTTGTACTTCAATAACAAATGTTGGTTTGGTTCCAAATAATCCATAGTTATATCCAAATAGCGGCGTTTTGTTCGTGCGTTCAAGACACTATCCGAAGGGTAAAGAAGGGTGACGCGCCCGGCGCGTTTCGTGACAAAAAATGTCAAAATATTCCATTACCATACTTCGAAGCATGTCAAACGCTGTTTAAAATCAATTTTTATGCGATTTTTCTCGTAAAAAAGCGATAATATTCCGACCGGGAAACTGTTTTCGTTCAGACTGAAAATGTAAACATGGTGTCGTCTCGTGCACGCGCGCAACAGTCTCATTGTTCTCAGATCGACCACTTACCAAATGCGCTACTGTTTTTCAGCCATGGCCTGCAAAGTCATCATTCAACGTTCTGGCGCCTTCTGAGAGCCTATGGGAGCGTTAGAAAATGTCACGTTATGCCAGAGATGATCAAGATGGCCAAGAAATGGTCAGAGAGGGCGCTTCCTGTTTGGAATCTTCTCAGGTTTGGCCTGCCAAATGAGTTCTGTTATACTCAGACACCATTCAAACAGTTTAAGAAACTTTAGGGTGTTTTCTATCCAAATCAAAAAATTATATGCATATTCTCGTTACTGGGCAGGAGTAGTAACCAGATTAAATCGGGTATGTTTTTTATCCGGCCGTGCAAATACTGCCCCCTATCCCCAACAGGTTAAGAGAGAAATAGTCAACGTATCATAATTCCTATAATAACTACAACCTAAAACTTCTTAACTGGGAATATTGAACCACCATATGTTCTGAGCAAGGAACTTAAACGTTCGCATTTTTACATGGCACATATTGCACTTTGACTTCTCCAACACTGTTTTTGCATTACTTAAATTAAATCAAATTGTATTTGTCACATGCGCCAAATACAACAGGTGTAGACCTTAGTGAAATGCCTACTTACAACAATTAACCAACAATGCAGTTAATCATTTAAAAAAAAAGTATTTACAAAAAATAAAAGTAAAATAGAAAAATGATAAAATAACAGTAGTGAGGCTATATACAGGGGGTACCGGTACAGAGTCAATGTGCGAGTGCACAGGTTAGTCAAGCTATTTTGCAATATGTACATGTAGGTAAAGTGACTGACTATGCATGAGTAGCAGCTTTCAACCTGCTCCACTACAGCAGGTTCTTAACCCACTGTCCCTAGGCCGTCATTGAAAATAAGAACTTGTTCTTAACTGACTTGTTTAGTTAAATAAAATAGCGCGAGACGAATAATTAAAAATAGGAGCGCTTTATCGTTGGTTTTTACAGAAATGTTTGGAGATCGACTAGGAATGCCTGGGAGAATGAGCAGCCGATCGCAATCAACCGGTTGGTGACGACTGGTCTATGTTCTATGAGAAGGTGAAACATATATTTTCACCATAATATAACTTCTAAGTAGTCCGTCTAGGAAATCAGGAAATCCTGTTGTGCCATGTCATCACTGTGCTTATCCTGGAGAGGAGTTTGTTATTCCCTATCACACTTCATAACTCTTTTTTTAAACATTACCTGCACTCCCTATCGCCATATCAGCTAGGGTTGGGCGGTATCCAGATTTCCATACCGTGCCTGTGCCATCCCGAGATGTACTGTATTAAAACTTCTGGTAAGCCCCAAACGTCACTTACCAGAAGTACTAAGGAATCTCCGTAGCGGATTTGTTACTAAGACTGACAACCCAGCTCATAAAGTTATGTATCTCAAAACGCAGTTTGCGGCATTCACAAAGCAAATATTAGACAACATTAATTCAAGAGAGGATTGCCTCAGATTCCGATCCCACACGTGCTTTGATCTTCGCACCGGAAGTTGGCGCGAGCGTTATGACGAGCAAAAAACGTGCGCTAGCATAGGTGGTAACTGACATGGCAGAGATTTTACGCTAATACCGTCCTTCACAGAAAGTTATTAGGCCTACTAATATTTAACAGTCTGTTATATGTCCTTTTGATATAGCTGCAGGCTGCTAATGTGATGGTCAGCTCACCATTGACAAGACATGTTGAATTAATGTTAGCCTAATTGTCAGACCTGCGCCGAGTTGGAGTAGTCAGTTAGCTGAGGTAATGGATAATCAAAGTGAATGTATATTTTTGGTTGCAATCAGCTTTGAAATCAGCATATTTTGCATTGTGGCTATCACAACCAAAGTACTAGGGTAGTGAATTGATGTTAGCTTTAGCGTCAGCTTGAAGGAAAGTTGACCTACTACAAAGCTGAACGCTACCAGTATCATCTTGTATTGTAAAGTGTTCTAGCCTTTATGGACATTGTTTTGCTACTAGGAATTAAGTGTAAACATTTCAACAATGCTGTGTCAGATTATTCAAGTGCGTTAACTTCTGTGCAGCATGAGTGGGGAGCTAACATAATGCAGCCCAGGCTAGCAATGAGTAGGTGGAACATGTACGGTGCGTGCTATAAGGGCAGCGTTGCCAACTAATTATTAGGGGAAGTTGCTAGAGGCAGGTCGATTTGTTGCTAAATGACGTTGTGATATCATTGCGTAATAACGTAATGATTACGTAGAATACGCAATAACGTTACTCAAATTGACTGGCCATCTCGACGAAAAATACGATTTGACATTCGTTAGTTTAGATTTGTTTATCACATATTTTTATTTGTAAAATTAATATAATCACAACACATTTTAGATGATCAGATTTTTATTTTTAAACACAACACATTTAATTATTGAACAATTGTACGTTTTTATTTATTTTATTTTTATCTAGTAAACCTACACATTCTGAACAATTATAGTTTTAAGCAGTGTATTGGTAGTTATCATGCCTGGCTGCAAAAGTGCATTGTGAGTGACGTCACCAGCAGACCCTCAGCTCGTGCACAGGCAGCTGCAGTCAGCCAACAATGATTTGCAATTTGCTGAAATTGCTGCTGGCCGGCTGCTGCCTGTGCACGAGCTGAGCGCCTGCTGCTGACGTCACTCACAATGCACATTTGCAGCCAGGCACGTGTGTTGTGACTGAGTGAGTGTGTGACAGAGAAAATCGTTTTTGTGTCATTTAGAGGGAAAATGCGTGCATTTTAGAGTCACTTTTCAAAAGTTGCTAAAAGTTCCAAATACATTTTTAAAAGTAGCTCAATTTGTTGCTAGGTGCTGTTTGAAAATAAGAAGTTGCCTGGGTAGTCTGAAAAGTTGCTAAATCTAGCAGCAAAGTTGGCATCACTGGATAAGGGGTAGGCTGTGCTGATACAGGCTTGATCTGTGAGACACATTTTGTGACTACATTTCCCAATTTCAGTTTTATGTACCATTTACAAGATTGGCTTTGTACATTTTATTAAAGTACAGACTCAGCTTCAAAATGGTATATCATAGTCATGGGCTCCTGGGTGTAGGCCGTCATTATAAATATGATTTTGTTCTTAACTGACTTGCCTAGTTAAATGTATACACTGCAGTTGGGGGAAACATGGGAAAGTTGTGCTTATTTCATGTGGTTCACACTGGCATCTTTTAGTATGCCCATTCATGTTCACACCCTCTTAAGCCTTAGCGCCACCCATCTCTAAGTATTCATGTGAAGCCATGTGCTAAATTTAGTGGTTTTAAGGTAGTATAGTAAACAAGGGGTGAAAGTAGTAGCCTACAATAAGGAACATATCCAGGTAAAAATACGCTATAGAGTCCTTGGCCTATATCTGAACATGTTCTTCACATTCACTATATATCAAACCAGACACATCTAGCTAAGTGGATGGGTTGCTATTGTCTAGACCTGTTCACACATTCATGAACGAAAACAGATTGCCTTATCACCCCCAGACACACCTGGCTAAGCTTATGGGTCATGTAATCATTACATTTACATTTTAGTCATTTAGCAGACGCTCTTATCCAGAGCGACTTACAGTAGTGAATGCATACATTTCATACATTTTTTTCCCCGTACTGGTCCCCCGTGGGAATTGAACCCACAACCCAGGCGTTGCAAACACCATGCTATACCAACTGAGCCACACGGGCTAAGTGGAGTATTTTGTTTAGACATCTAGCTAGCTAAACAAGTTAATAATTCCAACCCATACAGTTTAGCAATACAAACGGTTTGTCATCCACTTAGCTAGCCATCCACCATGCATGAAATGCGCAGTATTAATCTGCAGGCAAAGCTAACCCACCAGCTAGCTAACAGTAGGTTATAACTAGCAATGCGAATGGGTTTCTGACTAAATTAGATGCCATTTATAATGTTAGCAGGCTAAGCAACTAGCATTAGCTAGCTAGTTAGGGTTAATGTTGGCTGGCTAGCTAACAGTAGGCTTTAACTAGCAATGCAAATTACTTTATAACAAAATGAGATACTAATATACATGAAGCTAATGTTAGGCTTTTACATGTATACATGGATGAATGCTTCATGGCAGACAAACTCCTTGTAGATGTAATCCAGTGAGAGTTGTTTTATATGAGCCTTCTGAGTTCTCTTCAGCTCTGCGCATTTGCAATCAAACTTCTAAATGCATCTCCTTCTCGCACTCTGCTTCTACCAGGCATTCCACTGAGTTCAAAACTCAGTCCACTTCTTCTCTGAAAACACTGTTGATCTCTGTTTCTTCTCTATCACTGTCATCAGAAAACTCAGCAATTTCTGGTTCAATGACATTGCTATTATCTTTAAAAACAAATGTGTTAGACTACTGATTAGGGATGCCCCCATTTTATGTTATAGGCAGTAGCCTATGGCATGGCAGACCAATCAGGACTCATCTCTCAGCATGACCAGCCCCTCCATTATCTCAGCCAATCAAGGCTAGCCAGGAAGAATCCTTTGTTTCTCCATGATTAATAACTAGACTCATATGTGTTGATATTTAGAGATCACCTGCAAATTAAGACACGTGAAAGTTCACATGTTCAAAAAAGAATTTCTGCAACAAAAAAAACAACATTTTGATAACTTTGTTAAAAAATATCTTCTGTGATTTAGGAACGCCCGCCTTACTCTTCACGTTTTGGCTCCCGAGTGGCACAGCGGTCTAAGGCACTGCATCTCCGTGCAAGAGGCGTCACTGCAGTCCCTGGTTCGAATCCAGGTTGCATCACATCCGGCCGTGATAGGGCGGCGCACAATTGGCCCAGCGTTGTCCGGTTTTGGCCGGGGTGGGCCATCATTGTAAATAAGAATTTGTTCTTAACTGACTTGCCTAGTTAAATTTAAAAAAAATCGAGAGATCCAGACTCATTTGACAGTAGTACCAAAAGTAACACATTCTAGTATCGAACTGTTTTTAATGATCTAGTATTGAAAAAGTACAGACGTTTTGGTATACCGTGCAACACTGGCCAGGCAACACACAATGACATGCTAGCTGTTCCCTTAGACTTCCAGTCAATGAGCCAACAACAATCCACTTTAAAATGCATCTCGGCAGAAATAAATATGACAATTTTTGTTGCAATGTGGCAAACGCTGTCAGGCGCTGCTCCAGAACCTCCCGTAAGTGTTCAATTTGGTTGAGATTGGGTGACTGAGAGAGACACTTTAAACCCCTATGTTCTTTTTGAGACCCCTTTTCAAAGTCACTGAGATCTCTTCTAGCCATGGTAGCCAAAATAATGGGCGACTAGGCATTTGTATTGCATGAGCCTAAGCATGATGTTGATTGCTTAATTTAATTCAGGAACCACACCTATGTGGAAGCACTTGCTTTCAACATACTTTGTATCCCTCATTTACTCAAAGGGTTATCTTTTATTTTGGCAGTTACCTGTACCAGGTTGAACATGGTGAGATTATACATTCCTAAATTGATACTGCTGTTTTATTTAGGTTATTTTACAGCTAGCTAGCTACAATCACATGCTCATATTGACTTTGGTATTATTGTGTGTAGCTACGTTTGCTTTCTAGCTGGCCAGCCAGTCTGCCCAGAGAGAACATTGCATTGTGAGTTTTGTATTCAACTTGAGCTGCAAAATATTTCGTAAACTATTTTCACATGTTGCTCCCAACCTTATTATACCGTCAAAAAAATGTTGTTAGCACATGTTAGTGTTATTTAACACCGTAAATCATAGGAATGTTTTTTTTGTGGTGTATTATTCCTTTTGAGGGGGATTCACCAGAATGTGCATGCCTGCATGCAAGTGGTATGTAGCAGCCTATTGGAACTCAACTGCAAGTATAGTTGTTTAGGAAGTCATTGTTGTCCCACATAAATAATTACAGGTGCCCGTGTTTTCAATGTCCACACCCTGTCTTCACATGTATGCTAACCCGGTCTGCTCCTGTTGTGGTGAATGAGACCAATAGAGTTGGAGATGTTTATCTGACTCAGCACTGAGATTTTTTTCCAGCTTTGCTAAAAGCTTCGAGGGTGTGCTGCTCCTCTCACAGCCCTAGCAGTAAACACTCCCTAATACATGGTTATCTCCACTTTCTGCTGTGAAAATGGCACCCATGCGGCATTGTGACAGGCATCAACTTTTTTTTTTGAGCACTTCAGCTGCTCTATGCTACATCTCTGTCAGAGACGGTAACTGCCAAGACTTATGTGGTGCTAATACATTGCTTTTTCTCCTCCAGCCAAGCCAAGCCAACCGAGCTGGTCTAATGAGGGTGCGACTGCAGAGAAACATAGCTACTCATGGTACAGCAACGCCTCGGAGAGCGACAAGAAACCCATCGCTCAGACCACCACCCTAAAGAGCGAGGCCAAGGACTCTTACGACAACTGGGATGCTGTGATGCTTCTGGGGCCCACCTCGCCCACCCCAGAGCCCACTAGAAACCCCTCAATGTGGGGTGGCGCGGGCAGCTACGGCCTGGGTCTGGCCAGGGAGGACAAGCCATCCCCAGAGCCGATCCCCAGTTACGTAGTGGGCCAGGGGGACTTCGCAGTCCCCATCGAGCCCTCCGAGTCCCAGGACCACTCCCAGTCTCTCCTCAGGGCTAGCACCAACTGCCGGACCTACCACCGGCCCAACAAAGGCAAGCAGGCCGGGGACTCTGACAGTACCAGTAGTACTAGCACCAGTACCAGCACATCCTTCAGTAGTGGGCCCGGATCTGGCCCACTCAAGACCAACAATACGGAGAACAGCAACAAGCCGGCGGGCCGTGGGAGGACGAGAGACTACACAGTGCTGCACCCGTCCTGCCTGTCGATGTTTAACGTCACCATTCAGGACCGGGTCATGGAGGAATACACCCCCGCTTCCGCCGTGGCTGCCCCCATGACAGACCCGGGAGAGGCTGGCCGACTGAAAAAGAAGAATGAACCAGCACCGGCCAAGCCCATCAGGTGACGACCTGCTACCTACTAGTGATGGGGGGGGATCGATAGTTACATATTGCAATATTATTTTGGACAATATTATATCCTTTCTCTCTCCCTCTCTCCCAGGTTCAGACCTACACAGAGCAAGGCCAAGAAAGACACCAAGCTGGACTTCTTTGGCTTTGAGGAAAACGAGGCAGGCTGTGGTGCCAACCAGGAGGAGGGCAGTTCTGACCCTGTGGCATCCGGCAGCTCCAATTACAAGATTAAGTACTTTGGCTTTGACGATATGAGCGGCAGTGACAGCGACGAAGACGAGGGCTCTCACGCCAAAGAGAGGAAGGCTAAGAGGGCTGTAGCCATCGCTGCTGCAGCCACAGCCTCCCTTGCTGCCATGGAGATGAGGGTGGACAGCCCCCTGTCCAGCAGTGAGGAGCTGGACAGTCAGACCAGCAGCAACACAGGTCAGGGACAGGACCTCAGGCGAGGTCAGTACTACCAACCCCCCTTGGGAATACACAGACCGGCATCAGTACAGGGCATACTTAGGCCTCAGGCGAGGTCAATAACATGAACTTTGAGGTCTCTTCACAGGAGCCTCACTAAATGATGTTATTACGTTCCTCAAAAGCTAATTAGAAAAGCGAGTAACGTTTTGTTTCAACCTTCGTGGTAGGTCTGTAAGGCCATTAGCGGGGGGAGTTTTTTTGGGGGCAGTGTTTGGGATGAGCACAAACAAACAAAACAGTCCTGATAAGAAAACTGAGACTCATCCTCACCCACTCACAGCTCTTTCCTATACAAGACAGACATCTCAGAGATAGATGGATATATACAGTGCCTTTCGAAAGTATTCCACATTTTGTTACGGTACAGCCTTGATTAAATAGTTTTTTCCCCCCCCTAAATCTACACACAATACCCCATAATGACAAAGCAATAACAGGTTTATATAAATGTTTAATTTATTTTAAAAAATGTAACTGAAATATGACATTTACATTTGTATTCAGACCCTTTACTCAGCACTTTGTTAAAGCACTTTGGAAGCGATTACAGCCTGGAGTCTTGAGTATGACGCTACAAGCTTGGCACACCTGTATTAGGGGAGTTTCTCCCAGTCTTCTCTGCAGGTTAGATGGGGAGCATTGCTGCACAGCTATTTTCAGGTCTCTCCAGAGATGTTCGATCGGGTTTAAGTCCGGGCTCTGGCTGGGTCACTCAAGGACATTGAGAGACTTGTCCCCAAGCCACTCCTGCGTTGTCTTGGCTGTGTGCTTAGGTACGTTGTCCTGTTGGAAGGTGAATCTTCGCCCCAGTCTGAGGTCCTAAGCGCTTTGAACAGGTTTTCATCAAGGATCTTTCTGTACTTCTCTCCGTTCATCTTTCCCTCTATCCTGACTAGTCTCCCAGTCCCTGCCGCTGAAAAACATCCCCACGGCGTGATGCTGCCGCCACCATGCTTCACCATAGGGATGGTGGCAGGTTTCCTCCAGATGTGACGCTTGGCATTCAGGCCAAATAGTTCAATCTTGGTTTCATCAGACCAGAGAATCCTGTTTCTCATGGTCTGAGAGTCCTTTAGGTGCCTTTTTGAAAACTCCAAGCGAGCTGGCATGTGGTTTTACTGAGGAGTGGCTTCCATCTGGCCACTCTACCATAAAGGCCTGATTTGGTGTAGTGCTGCAGAGATGGTTGTCCTTCTGGAAGGTTCGCCCATCTCCACAGAGGAACTCTATAACTCAGGTTTTTGGTCACTTGACTGACTGGGGCCTTCTCACCCATTTTCTCAGTTTTGGCCGGGCGGCCAGTTCTTGGAAGAGTCTTGGTGGTTCCTAACATCTTCCATTTAAGAATGATGGGGGCCACTGTGTTCCTGGGGACCTTCAATGTTGCAGAAATGTTTTGGTACCCTTCCCCAGATCTGTACCTCAACACAATCCTGTCTCGGAGCTCTACGGACAATTCCTCTGACCTCATGGCTTGGTTTTTGCTCTGACATGCACTGTCAACTGTGGGACCTTCTATAGACAGGTGTGTGCCTTACCAAATCATGTCCAATTTAATTTGCCACCGGTGGAATCCAATGAAGTTGTAGAAACATCTCAAGGATGATCAATGGAAACAGGATGCACCTGAGCTCAATTTCGAGTCACATGGCAAAGGGTCTGAATACTTTTGTAAATAAGGTATTTCTGTTTATTTTCAATGAATTCTCAAATTTCTAAAAACCTGTTTTCGCTTTGTCATTATGGGGTATTGTGTGTAGATTGAGAGATTAAAAAAAAAAAAAAAAAAAAACAATTTTAGGATAAGACTAATTTAACAAGGGGTCTGAATACTTTCCGAAGAGACAGACGCACAGCGCCTATCTTGCCACATACATACATACATACATACATACATACATACATACATACATACATACATACATACATACATACATACATACATACATACATACATACGGCCTTCCCTGTGGCTCAGTTGGTAGAGCATGGTGTTTGCAACGCCAGCTTGGTGTGTGCAACGCCAGGGTTGTGGGTTCGATTCCCACGGGGGGCCAGTACAAAAAAATGCATTAAATGAAATGTATGCATTCACTACTGTAAGTCGCTCTGGATAAGGGCGTCTGCTAAATGACTAAAATGTAAATGTAAATACATACATGCATACATGCCAGTGTAGATCTGAATATAGATTTCAATAATCTATTCTAATGAAATACTTTTGCCTATTAATGACTTGGTCACAAAGATTCACAATTATATGTAATTATATAGACTTGGTAATGAACTGTGATGTTCTGCTCTAGTCTAACACACATTTACATTTGGCATGTCCCCTGTAGATTTGATGGACTTCCCAGAGGACAACTCTGCCTCTGTGGGCCTAGAGATGCCCAGGAGACCTCAGGCAAAACAGGTGGAGAAATCCAAGGAGAGCAGGGAGACCAATAGGAAGATCTTCAGTGGTCCCAAAAAGGTAAGAGTGCGGGGTGAGTTCCTATAGAACACTTGTCCAGGGTCGTGTTAACCAGGCCACAACGGCACATCATAGCGAAACTCTTTGCAACGGAAAACAAAACAAGCTTTTCATTGGACACGTTCAGGTAGTCCCTCCCTGTTTCAGTCTGGTGCCTAATGAACTAGACCCAGAACTTTCAGCAGAGAATGAGTAGCCTGTACTCTGTAAGAGATGCCAGGCCAAAACGGCCTGTTGGATTATTTATATGTGGATGGATGAACGGTCATTGTAGTCTCTGAGATGGTTCTCATTTATCAAGAGAACCAGTAATGCCTGTTCTCCAATCGCTTAGATGAACTTGATCTTTAAGAGCTCCACTATTGAATGCGCTGTATATATGGAGATAGTTCCCAAAATAAATAGTTTTATACATATAAAATTTGTTTCCTGATCTTTCTTATCTCTCAAATGTTGGGCAGACACTTCAGAACAAACGCTAGCTTAGACAGGGCTTAGACTTAAAGTTAAGAGCAAGGCGAGTTGAGAGCAAGGCCTTGTTAAGAATGCGATTTGAAATCATATTGTGGGAAAGCCAGACGCATATGAGTTGGGTTTGTTAGTAGGGTCCGGGATGATACCAGTATTGCGGTACTCATTAGTATCGTGGCAAGGAAACAAAACATAAAGCGGAAAACAGCCCCAATGTTGGAAACATCAAGTTGTTTTCCAAGCTATAGGACACAATATTTGACATACAGCAGGTTTTTAGTAGACCAAAGAGTGTGATCTGCTTTGTTTTCATTTTTGCAGTGATAATAATATCGCAATATTTTTTTCCGTCACAGCCCTAGTTGTTAGGTGCAGGTTATAGTTTATACAATGGTTCATATAATGATAGTTTGAAGGCAGCTTGTCATGAATTGTTTTTCTTTGCATTCGGGCTACTACAAACCTGTAGAGTGCCAAGGTGCCTTCCAAGTCTTCCGAGATGCTTTCTCCACAGTCCTCATCTCTTGCCCTGTAATGTCCTCCATGCAGATAACATAATAGGCGAGCTGAACACATAAAAAAAAACAATAGCCCTCCAAAATGACCTGGGTATTCATGAGTCGTCAAAAGGCAGCGCTTTCGATTACGACTGGGCTATCTGCAGGGGTAGTGAAGTGGCAGTCTGACGCATGCAGCGGTAATGCATAATTTTGCCGGTTTATGGTAGTTCCATATTGTACCCTATTCCCTATATAGTGCACTACTTTTGACCAGGACCTGTAGTGCACTATGTACTGTAGGGTGCCATTTGGGAAGCAGCCTGTAAGAACCTTCCGAAAAACCAATTAAATTTGATGCTTAACAATGAATGTTCTTCTCTTGCAGTTTGTTTACAAATTGCTTTAAAAAAAGGTGGCTGTTTTGCATGATAATCCAACAATCCCGTCTTTTTTTTTTTTCATTCTACTTTTCATTCTGCATAACCAGTTGTGCTTCATGCATTATTTGTGTATGTATGGTCTGGCCCTCTGTGCTCTGGATATGCCTGTCTTATGATGTCAGATGTTAGAGGTTGATTTAATGGCCGTCATTATCATGACCCCTGATTCATTCATGTCGCGCTCTCTCACACGTGCGCTCGCTCGTTTTTCAACTCTGATTGTTTTGTCACAAATGTTGCGTTATGTAAGTGTGACCACTCTGGTATTGGCACGTGCGTTATAGTCTGTAGAACAGCTTGCAGATGTACTGTGGGTAATTCCTACATGACAAGATTATTATGGACAAAAGAGCAAGATTTTTTGTATTTTTTTTTTGTGAAACGGCAGTCTAGCATCAGTCATCGTCCCCAGAATATAAGTCTATGGGTGTCTGCTGGAATGCTAGTAGATAGGGCAACGACTGGAAGTCTATGGGTTAACGCTAGTTAGCATTAGCCTGCATTTGGCCGTACCAACGTTCTTTTCATCTTTGTCCACTATAGTATTAAATCCCCGTTGTAGGCTTTTCTCTATAGGTATACTCTTTTTCCGCTAACTTTTGTTTTACTTCAATGAAAAAGGCCTCCATCTTTGCAATCAACAATAGCCTAGGCCCCTCACTCTCTTGCAAGCGCGCAAGGAGTGAGAAGACAAAAGTCAGCAATTACTGGCTAAAGGAAACCCTGGGGGTGTGTGTGTGTGTAAGATGGTGTAGACATGCGTCATAAAATGTTTGCCTGCCTAAGGCCAGAGCAGGGCTCCTGTTACTGTCTCGAGTGGTGTTGGACCACAACAGCTGATGGCTGGTTGAGTGGTTTGGTTTCATCAGTGTGGTTTCACCAGTGTTTTTCACAAGTCCCCCGTCTGCAGCTGTAAATGATCCTCAGTCTTCTGCTGTGGCTCTCTCTCGCACTCAGCCTCTTTCTCTTTCAGCCTTCTAGTGGTCAGAAGTGTTGTCCAAGACAGTAGTTGTGTGTGTGTGTGTGTGTGTACTTGCTTGTACTCGTCTCTGACTTATGAAGAGGGCCTTGGGTAAACATTGGGGAGGGGGAGCTCAAGTAGTGCACTTAGAGCTAATTGCCATGTATCTGTTACACACACACACAAACTCTCTCGTGTGCATCAGGGTTTCTGTTTGGGAAATTTGGCGCTGGTGGATCGTGACCGGTAAGCTTTCTATTTACCGCAATCCATATGCATTGGGTGCGTAACGCATTAGGATGTCCACTCACGGTGCTCAAAATCACATTTACGTTATTGTAATTCATTTTAACAGAATATAAATGAGCCTGTAAAGTTCTAATAAAGTACAATGTTCTTATACCAACATGACAGGTTTTTAGTGGAAAGCAAAACATTGCCCGTTGTCTTCATCCCTGCTATAAATCATAAATTAATATTATTAGATTTGTATTTTTTTACATTTAGCCTAGAAGATCAAGTTGCCTACACAGTAATAAAATACATCTTCAAAATCAAATCTAATATTTGTATAATATAATTTGTGAATGATCCATCCTAAAGGCTATTTGTATGGACTTTTTGAATGAATAAATAACAAAAAACAGCTTTTTTAAATGCAATCTAGGCCTCTAATTTAGTGTAGGCATGAACATTTTAATTAGGCCTAATAAATATCAAAACATGGCTCTCTACCGACACCAGGGCCGGCCGGTCATGGCTAGAAGGGATACAGCTTTTGTCAAATTGACTGCAGATTTTACTTTTTGTAGCAGGTTAGAATTTACACAGCAGTTTAGGAATATTAACGTGTTAGGAAAAAGGTTAAGTTTAGCTAAAATAATCTAATAATTTTGATGTTAATTTGACAAGCTGGATCCCGTCTAGCCATGACCTTTCCGACCCGCCCCACTCCAGCTACGAATCAGAACCATCAGTGGAAAGCGGACACTAGGCGGCCACAAAATTAAGAAAATATCCTATATGTAAATAAACAATTCGTTAAGGCTGGTTCATTTGAGAGTTATTTTACAATGCTTCTGTGAAACTGTTTCCTAAACTTATTGATAACTGTTTCCTACTATAGGCAGTAGGCTGCCTAGTGATTTGCAACATCAACTCTCTGATGTGAATAGTTGGCAACAGTTTTTCGGTTACAAGTGCTACTGCATAAACTAACTGAAATGCACCAATTGTGCATGCTTCACATCATTACTGTAATCCATTCCAAATCTTTATACTATACATGACAGAGGGGCGCCACATCTTGATCTTGCCTAGGGCTGCAGCCGAACTGCTAGGACTAGCCCTGACCTACACAATTTGCCTCTAAATTTACTTGCATTTCCGGCGGACCTTGGCCTGCTCAAAATGAGCTGCTGCTGTTGGGAAGTCAAAACTGTCCAACTCCTTGGAGCAGCGTGCGATGCGCATTAGCCTCGTTACTTTTTTCCCACAAGGAGGCGCGATCTTGAAGCCATCTTTTACTCTGTTGTGGAGAAACAATCCCCTCTCGGCGGAATAATCAACACAATCTTCGCCAATTTTGCCCAGTCGGGGTACACTTAGCTGAAATCCCTTATTAGGACCTTGTATCTTTTGCGTGAGTAAAAATAGAAACACACACCCCCACACTAAAAAGCATTATTCTTTTCAATGGATCGTTTTTTTCCCCTCCTGGACAATTTGGCCGGTAGCAATTCTATTTATCAGTTTAACTTTTTTTTATCGGCCAAAAGTTGGTATTTATTGCCTAACGTATGTGTCACTCATTCCACGCAGGGCCGAGTGTCTGCGGATTTTCGCTCCTCCCTTGTGCTTGATTGAATTAAGGTCACTTATTAGTAAAGAACTCCCCTCACCTGGTTGTCTAGGTCTTAATTGAAAGAAAAACAAAACCCTGCAGACACTAGGGCCTCCATAAAATGAGTTTGAAACCTTGGTGTGCACAGTGTGTGTTTGCATGAGATAGTGCCCATGTTTACAGAAAATGCCTTGCTTCTCAAGACTCACTGCCGTGGGTGCGGTGAACCTGCCGGTCTGTGTCCTCTTGATTAGAGTAGGATCATGGTTGAAAGTTGAGGTACACTCAGTTCATTGTTTCCTGCAGTGCTCTATCCTGTGCCAGCAATGTTTTTTTTCTCTTTTTATTATTTTCTTTTCATTATTAATATCCCAGCAACAGATTTAGCCAATGGGATTCTTCTAAGCAGAGCGGAGAGGAGCCAAGGTTTTTGTGTGCACTCCGGTGTCTGTACACGGTGCTGGCAGTTGTCTCCAATCAGTCCTGCTGTTTGAGCTGTCCTGGCTGCCTCGTGGTTTAATAGGCATTCATTTAGACGTGCGCTCTCCCCACAGGGCTTGTTTTGTTACGCGAACCAACAAAGACCAATGTTTTCTATCCCATCCGCACTCTATCTCTCTGTTACATCTCCCTCTGACTAATGAAATAAAAGGTGCTATGTTCCAAGACACTGATCATTCCCAGTATAAAAAATCACCTTGAATTAGGAGAAATTGAGTAAACTTTAAATTGGCTGTTGCAGCTGGTTGGAGTATGTGTTGATCAATGTTTCTCATTTTTGTTTTAACACTGTTTTAGTAGAAAGGGCTGATGGGATTTTGTGTGATTTAAATAAAAAAGTGAAGTACACTTCATGGACTTACCTCGTCACGGTGTAAGTTTAGTTGTTTTTCTGTTTCCCCCTGCAGTCTCCCACTAAAGCTGTGTACAACGCCAGACACTGGAATAGAGAGCCAGAGGAGCTGCCCCCGCCACCCGTACCCCGATCAACCACTGCACCCGTAAGTTACCTCCTAGTCAACACCAAGGGGTGTCGCTCACCACAGACTCTACCCCCCCAGCTAGCTAGAGGTATGAGATTTCTGCAGCTCGTGAACACTGCATTCTCCCTAGCATCACTCACACCCTCCCTCCACGACCAGTGATGCTCGTCAGTGTTTCCGCTGCAGTCATTTAGCTGGGGTGCTGCGACACAGCAAAATAATTTCCCAAAAAATATGAAACTAATATTTCTGCTGAGGCGCACTTTGAAGATTCTGGAACAGTCCACAATTACTTTTCCTCAGAAAACAAAACGGCTAATGAGTAGAGAAATCTGAAACTATTCTACTATGGGGTTATCTGTTTACCCAGTCTGCTTGTGTGTTCTATGGAGATAAATATTCCAATTACAAGTGCCATAGGGAATTCCCAAAATCCAATATAGGCTGCAAAAGCAGGCTGCTCAAACTTTTACCAGCCACACTGGTTTACACTTTATATGGCCTGCGTGTACGGTCTAATGAACGAAAGCCTGAATAATTATTAACTGTAGAGCCCGACCGTTAAATTGGTTGACCGGCTAATATCGGCCGAGTTTCTTATATTTTTAAATAATGTAGTCATTTTTATCGGCCTTTATTCAA
Source organism: Salmo salar (assembly GCF_965601325.2). NCBI lineage: Eukaryota > Metazoa > Chordata > Actinopteri > Salmoniformes > Salmonidae > Salmo > Salmo salar. The sequence continues at coordinate 7,602,807 of NC_138318.1, forward strand.
CAGAGAAAGCGCTGATATTATAAACATAGAATAAACAAATGCGCCTGTCAAAAAATGACCGCAAGTGAGCAATGTTAATAGTTTCCTGAAGAGGGTGTTCTACAGGCTGCTCATTGAACAACATTCAGCCCTAGGTTACAACGGGGGGAGAGAGAGGGAGATAGTAAGTATGGTGGTTTGATGGTGAGTAGCTTGACACAGCCAGCGTATTTGAATAAGTAAATGTTCAAAAGTACACTTCACCAAGCAAGCAGCCCTGTCCTCATCACATTCTAACTTAGGTAACGTTGGCTGGCTGGCTAGCTAGCCAGCATGTTAGTTATTTAGTTTAGCTATCTAGCCAGCAAGGTAGTTAGCTTAGCTAGCTATCTGTGCTACGTATGTGCTAACACTCGATTGCCGGCAAAGTGAACTCTCGTCTTTGATACAAAAGTGACACTGTTACTGTCTGGGCCTATTATGTTAGCTAGTGGACTTATTTTAGTTTGTTTTCCTAAATATGCAATCTGCAAAAAGCAAGACATTGGCACATGTCTGTCATTCAGGCAATGTACTTGCATTCATGATGAGATCCGTAGCTAGCTAAATTAGAACATGGGACTAAAACCAGCGCGGCAAGCATTTGCCTGCATAAACGTTTTTAGTCAGCAGTGCATGCCATTGTCGTTGAAATGTATAGCCAATACATTTTGTATTGAATAACAGTATATTGTAAATATGGTACCTGTAAGAAAACATTGTCGTAATGAACAGCTAACTTGTGCTTGTAAAGTTGCCATAAAGCGTTTGTTTACATGACCTTTGGCTGTTGTAAACACGGTAGTAAATCGACTCAAAACAAATGCTGGCGCTGACACCTAGTGGTGACATTACGAATGGCATGTTACTGCATTTCAATGCTTATTTGTGAACATCAAATCAAAGTTTATTTGTCATGTGCGCCGAATACAACAGGTGTAGACCTTACAGTGAAATGCTTACTTACATGCTCTAACCAATAGTGCAAAAAAGGTATTAGGTGAACAATGGGTAAGTAAAGAAATAAAAACAACAGTAAAAAAGACAGTGAAAAATAACAGTAGCGAGGCTATATACAGTAGCGAGGCTATGTACAGACACCGGTTAGTCAGGCTGATTGAGGTAGTATGTACATATGGTTAAAGTGACTATGCATGTATGATGAACAGAGAGTAGCAGTAGCGTAAAGAGAGGTTGGTGGATGGCGGGACACAATGCAGATAGCCCGGTTAGCCAATGTGCGGGCGCACTGGTTGGTCGGGCCAATTGAGGTAGTGTGTACATGAATGTATAGTTAAAGTGACTATGCATATATGATAAACAGAGAGTAGCAGCAGGAGTCTTATGGCTTGGGGGTAAAAACTGTTGAGAAGCCTTTTTGTCCTAGACTTGGCACTCCGGTACCGCTTGCCATGTGGTAGTAGAGAGAATAGTCTGTGACTGGGGTGGCTGTGGTCTTTGACAATTTTTAGGGCTTTCCTCTGACACCGCCTGGTGTAGAGGTCCTGGATGGCAGGCAGCTTAGCCCCAGTGATGTACTGGGCCGTACGCCCTACCCTCTGTAGTGCCTTGCGGTCGGAGGCCGAGCAATTGCCGTACCAGGCAGGGATGCAACCAGTCATGATGCTCTCCATGTTGCAGCTGTAGAAACCTTTTGAGGATCTCAGGACCCATGCCAAATCTTTTTAGTTTCCTGAGGGGCAATAGGCTTTGTCCTGCCCTCTTCATGACTGTCTTGGTGTGTTTTGACCATTCTAGTTTGTTGGTGATGTGGATACCAAGGAACTTGAAGCTCTCAACTTGTGAACAGTGCCGTTTCATATTGACTATGTTGAACTCATTCAGCCAGCCACCCCTTGTGGTGGTTTAAAGCAAACACTTTTGCATACTTCTTATCCACTGCTATAGATGGACACATCTTTAAGTTGTATCAAATAAGTTAAACTAAACAAGTTTACCTTAAACAGGTTTACCTTACTGTTGTTTTTATAGTGGGTATCGTTGCTTTTTGCGGATATCCCGTAAACCCCAAATAAGATGTTAAATAACAATTTATATTTGAATGCTTATTACTAATAGCATACCTAATAATATGGGCCATGCATAGGCTATATACATGGTCCAACATGGTCCAATATGTTAAATTATTATTTGGCTAATTTCTGGAGGTGGAAATGATATTGTAGATGGTGTCAGCATCATTTTATTTTCATTCATTTTGGAGTAGAATGTCCTTTATGTAAAGTCACCAGAACTGAGCCCCCCCCCCACACACACTGCTACACATTTTTCCAGAGTAAACACATGCTCGTATTGGTCTCTTAGCCATGGTTTGCCCCCTTAAGGCCACTACTCCAATCGGTGTCCCAAGTGGCACCCTATTTCCTTTTGTAGTGCACTAGGGTACCATTTGGCATGCACACGGTCTGATTAATTCACCAAATGTCATTAGAAGCCATTGTGGCACCTTGCCATCCCTGGAATTCATTAGCCTGTTAAAAATACACTGCTCTGAATGTTGAGTTCTCAGTCTTACAGATAATGTTAGTCATGTTTTACAGGGCCCTATAACGCCCTCCTCCCTCAGACTGCTAGAAGGGACTCGGGTCGTGTGTGTGTGTGTGTGTGCACGTGTGAGTTTTTACTGTGCCTTATCTGGTCTTACGTAAGGGGCAGGAGGCTGTTGGCTGGCGTTCAACAACATGAATTGCCAGCAGCAGCAGCAGGGCCGTGTGCTGAGCAGGTGTTTGGTTTTGCTTTTCTCTGACACTCTCTCTCTCTCTCTTTCTGCCCTTTCCCTGTCTCTCCTACTCTCCCTCTCTCTACCAGGCCAGCCAGTCGAGCGGGAGCAGCAAGGATGCCAACTCTCACAAAGACGACGGCCTGTTCAAAGCGCCGCCATGCCCGCCGCCCAAAGTCATCAAGTCTGTGTCGTTCCCCACCGAGCCCTACCAGGACATTGTCACTGCACTGAAATGCAGGAAAGAGCACAAGGAGGTGAGCACCAACACAACAACACTCTCTGTTCTAGCCATCAACCTATCACTGTGGTCTGTAACTTGGCATCTATAAAGCACAGCCTGTAAGTGACTCCATGCTTAAATGAAGGTTGAATAAAATAAAATCACAAGATATTGCCCTGGAACTGTTGCTCAAGCCTCAGAGTAGGAGTGCTGATTTTAGGATTAGTTTTGCCTTTCAGATAATAATGAATATGTTTATGGACCGGTGGACCTGATCCTTGATCACTTTATGAATATGGGCCCTGGTCTACGATGTTTAAAAATGGATTTGAACAATAGCACCGATTTCATGGATGGTCCATCAGTTTAGTCCTGATCATACCTACCTGGTTTGGTCAGGTGTAGATCATCTTATTTAAATATAGACTCTTGAAACAAACCACAGTGAATTCTAAGGCCGTGCATCAATTACTCCACCTTCCTATAAGACCATATACTGCAGGATCCCTCAATCCCTAAACAATGGTTTGTGTAACCATCTGTAGTTGGTTATTTTAGGAGTCTGAGGGGTGTCTTGTATGCTAAGCAGTATTAGCCCCGCTAGAAACTGCAGTGTGGGCAGTCGCATGAGCAGGAACAGCGTAATGGGCATCCCACGTCCTTAAACTCCACCTGCAGTTAACATTTGCTGTTTTTGTGCCTGTACGCTTGGCTCGCGACCGAAAAGGCAGGCTGCGGGCGCATAGCTCTCATGCTAAGAATAGCAGGACTGAGCTCTCTAGCTCGATCTAGTATCTACCTCATCCCTGCTCCACATTCACTGCGAATCCAGAAACTCTTACCCTGCTCCCCCCCACATCAGAATTTGTCATTAGCATGCTAACAATTGAAGTGTGTTGCGTAACTATTAAGGGAAATGTGTTACGCAATTAGTATGTGTGAGAAACATGGTGATGATGGCATGGTCCCTTATTGTTTGTTACATTGTATCAGGGGGACTTGGGCTGTGTCTGAAATTGCACCCGATTCACTTATACTTTAACCAGGGCACTACTATTTGCTGCACTATATAGAGTATATGCCATTTGGGACATATACTGTTCATTCGGAAAGTATTCAGACCCCTTGACTTTTTCCAAATTTTTACGTTACAGCTTTATTCTAAAATAAATCTACACAAATCTACACATCCCCTCATCAATCTACACAAACTACCCCATAATGACAAAGCAAAAACAGATTTTTGCTTTGTCATTACAGAAGTATTCAGACCCTTTACTCAGTACTTTGTTAACTCCTTTGGCAGCCTCAAGTCTTCTTGGATATGACTTGGCACGCCTGTATTTGGGAAGTTTCTCCTGTTTTTCTCGGCAGATCCTCTCAAACTGTCAGGTTGGATAGGGAGCGTCGCTGCACAGCTATTTTCAGTTCTCTCTAGAGATTTCGATCAGGTTCAAGTCCAGGCTATGGTTGGGCCACTCAAAGACATTCAGAGACTTGTCCCGAAGGCACTCCTGCAATGTCTTGGCTGTGTGCTTAGTGTTGTTGTCCTGTTAGAAGGTGAACCTTCACCCCAGTCTGAGGTCCTGAGCGCTCTGGAGCATGTTTTCATCAAGGATCTCTACTTTGCTCCGTTCATCTTTCCCTCGAACCTGACTAGTCTCCCAGTCCCTGCTGCTGAAAAACATCCACACAGCATGATGCTGCCACCACCATGCTTCGCTGTAGGGAGGGTGCCAGGTTTCCTCCAGACGTGACGCTTGGCATTCAGGCCAAAGAGTTCAATATTGGTTTCATCAGACCAGAGAATCTTGTTCTCATGGTCTGAGAGTCCTTTAGGTGCCTTTTGTCAAACTCCAAGCGGGCTGGCATGTGGTTTTACGGAGGAGTGGCTTCCGTCTGGCCACTCTACCATAAAGACGTGATTGGTGGAGTGCTGCAGGGATGGTTGTCCTTTTGGAAGGTTCTCCCATTGCCACAGAGGAACTCTGGAGCTCTGTCAGTGACCATCGGGTTCTTGGTCACCTCCCTGAGGTTCTCCCCCGATTGCTCAGTTTGGCAAAGCGGTCAGCTCTAGGAAGGGTCTTGGTGGTTCCAAACTTCTTCCATTTAAGAATGATGCAGGCCACTGTGTTCTTGGGAACCTTCAATGCTGCAGAAATGTTTTGGTACCCTTCCCCAGATCTGTGCCTCGACACAATCCTGTCTCGGAGGTCTATAAACAATTACTTCGACCTCATTGCTTGCTCTGACATGCACTGTCAACTGTGGGACCTTATATTGACAGGTGTGTGCTTTTTGAAATAATGTCCTGTCAATTGAATTTACCATAGGTGGACTCCAATGAGGTTGTTTGAAAACAGGATGCACCTGAGCTCAATTTCGACTCTCATAGCGAAGGTTCTGAATACTTACGTAAATAAGTTATTTTCATTTTTTTTATTTTTAATACTTTTCTACAATCCAGTTTTCACTGTCTTTATGGAGTATTGTTTGTAGATTGAGGATGTTTTATTTAATCCATTTTAGAATAAGGCTGTAATGCAACAAAATGTGGAGAAAGGGTATGAATACCTTACGAATGCATTGTACCATGTGATTTAATGAGCCCAGCATGCATTGACATGACATCAACACTTTGTTCCAGCTATACACAGTAGTCCAGCATGTCAAGCACTTCAACGACGTGGTGGAGTTTGGCGAGAACCAGGAGTTCACCGATGACTTTGAGTACCTGGCCACTGGCTTGAAGAGTGGCCAGCCCCTCAACACACGCTGCCTTAGGTAAGACCAGCTGACTAGCTGCTAGTTAATGCTTTAACTACTGATACGGGGTTCTTTGGCATCTCATTGATGGTTAAAGATGGAATCGGCAGTAGTGGAAATGACACCACTGTCCGCCCCATGGCCGTTCTTATTGTTTTTGTTTTGTAGACAATGTGGAGGTGAGGAGTGTCGTACGACTTGGTAATGAAAATTGGAGTGCATATTTTTCTGTTTTGTCAATGATGTCAGGGGAAAAAGTGTTTGTTTGCTGTAAATTTGTTGTAATATTGCAAACGGATGTGGCAGTTTCACCGTTAGACATGCTTTGACAGAAATTGTTGAACTTTTACTGTCATGACATACCTGGACCACCTATTGAGATGTGCCTTTGTAAGTAAATCAGGTAAATGAGGTGAAACGGAGGCTAGAGTTCCACTTTAACTTCTATGGGCTACGTGGGACACTGGCGTCCACCTGCGGGACACAGCCAGTGAAATATCAGGGCGGCAAATTCAAAAATAACAAAATGTCATAATTCAACTTTCTCCTTGATGTAACCACATAGTCTGATTTCAAAAAGGCTTTACAGCGAAAGCAAAACATTAGATTATGTTAGGAGAGTACATAGACAAAAATAATCACACAGCCATTTTCCAAACAAGGACATGTGTCAATAAAACCCAAAACACAGCTAAATGGAGCCTTAACCTTTGACGATCTTCATCAGATGACACTCCTAGGACATTATGTTACACAATACATGTATGTTTTGTTTAATAAAGTAAATATTTATATCCAAAAACAGCATTTTACATTGGCGCGTGATGTTCAGAAAATGTATTCCCACCAAAACGTCTGGTGAATGTGCACATCAATTTACAAAAATGCTCATCATAAACGTTGACAAAATATATAACAATTATTTAAAGAATTATAGATGGACTACTCCTGGATGCAACTGCTGTGTCAGATTATAAAATAGCTTTACGGAGAAAGCACATTTTTCAATATTCTGAGTACATAGCTCAGCCATCACGGCGAGCTATTCAGGACACCCGCCAAGTTCGGGGCAACCTAAACTCAGAATTAGTATTAGAAATATTCTCTTACCTTTGCTGATCTTTGTCAGAATGCACTCCCAGGACTGCTACTTCCACAATAAATGTTGTTTTTGTTTGAAATAATCCATATTTATGTACAAATACCTACCGTTTGTTCGTGCGTACAGATCACTTATCCAAAGGCATAACGCGCGATCGCGGAACTAGAGATGAAAAGTCAAAATGTTCCATTACCGTACTTAGAAGCATGTCAAACGCTGTTTAAAATCAATCTTTATGGTATTATTAACTTAAAATTGCGGTAATATTCCAACCGGACAATAGCATATTCATTCAAGAAGAAAAAGAAGGAACGGCGCGCTCGCGTGACCGCGCATATCCAATCACTTTGTTGCCAGGCAGACCACTCAGTAACTGAGCTCCTATTATTTGCCCAGTGACAGGAGAATGCTCAAACCACTTTCTGAAGGCTGTTGACAGCCAATGGAAGCCTTAGGAAGTGCAACGTCCCCCACAGACACTGTCGTTTCGATAGAGAATCAAAAGAACTACAATTCTCAGACTTTCCACTTCCTGCTTGGATTTTTCTGAGGTTTTTGCCTGCCATAGAAGTTCTGTTATACTCAGACACCATTCAAACAGTTTTAGAAACTTCAGAGTGTTTTCTATCCAAATGTACTAATAATATGCATATTCTCATTTCTGGGCCAGAGTAGTAACCTGTTTAAATTGGGTACGTTTTTCATCCGGCCGTGAAAATACTGCCCCCTAGCCCAGACAGGTTAATTAAGGATTCCAGCTTTAAAATAATGATTAAGGTAATGTTCATCTGATCCTAGGTTTGCGGTTAACAGCACGGTTTTCCTCGCAGCATATGCACCACTGCCTTTCCCATCAGATGATGGCAAACTGGACGATGATCTAGCAGAAGAGTGACCCCCCTCTCCCCTCTTCTCTGTTCAATTCAACTTTATTAATCTCTCCTCTCCTGCAGTATCATTAGCCTGGCCACCAGGTGTGCCATGCCCAGCTTCAGAATGCACCTGCGGGCCAGAGGGAAGGTGGCCCAGGTCTTCAAGACTCTCAACGATGCCCCACAGCACCCGGTAAGTTAAGGCTGCTCCTCCAGAGATTGTGGCTGACTCGACTTGGTTTCTGTCAGATCAGTATTGAAGCTCAAACCTTTAACTGGAGCCTGCCAAGTGACAAAAGGCATTGGCGCTTAGTAACACAACTTAAAATCTGGATATCAGGTTCACGTATCCTTTCTCCTCCTCCCTTTTCCCTCTCTCTCCATTACTCCCCCCCCTCCCAGAACCTCTCCCTGTGTACGGCCAGTCTGATGTACATCCTGAGCCGAGACCGACTCAACATGGACCTGGACCGGGCCAGTCTAGACCTGATGATCCGCCTGCTGGAGCTGGAGGGGGACCACTCTGTGGCCAAGGACAACCAGCTCACTGCCAAGGAGATGTCAAAGGTCAAGGAGAAGATCCGCAAGCTGTGCGACACGGTGCACAACAAGCACCTGGACCTGGAGAACATCACGGTACGGGTTCCCTAGAGAGAGTCTACCTTAGGTCATATTCATTAGGGCATGCAACGGAAAACAAAAATTTGTGTTTCCTGTTGGACAAGTTCAGGTAGTCCTTCCCCGTTTCAGGCCAGTTATTATTTCTTTGGGGGGTGCCTAATGAATATAACTCTGGTCTATGATTACAGGATGGAGACTAGCTGTAGCTCAGAGCCCGAGACTCTTTCCTCCTCCTTGTTTTCTCCCCGTCTATCTCTAACTCTTCTCCTCCCCCTCTGTCCTGTGGCAGATGGACTACTAGAGGTTTAAATGCAGGCCTTAAACCAGTATGGATTAGCAGGTGTTGTGTAGATGTAATCTTGGATTTACGTTAATAATCTTCCTGCTTTGGCACCTCTAATGGCCGTGGCTGCTGTAAGCCATGTTTTGAATAATTATTTCAGACATTGTTGGGGGAAAACACTGCTTGATTGATGCAATGAGAGGTCTCTGTGACGGTCACCAAAAAAACATGACTTTTGTTTGTGAAATGAGAGAGATGTAGAGAGAGATGAACAGTCGCCCCTGACACACAATGGCTTTGCACGTTAGAGCCAATGGAAAGAATGTATTTGAATTGGGACTGGCGGAACTGCACAGCATTTAAAACCAGGTTTAATCTGAAGACATGATGACATGGCCCTTGATATCTGGCTTTTTAGCCTTTTGGTTTCCTTTCCTTCTATAAATATCCTCTCCACTGATTTTCTAGTCCGTGTCCCAAATGTCATCCATAGGGCTCTGGTCAAAAGTAGTGCACTATGTAGGGAATAGGGTGATATTTGGGATGAAGCCCTATTCTTCATAGAGAGCAGACTGACCATTCGCCTCAAGGCCCACCCCAACTGATTTTGATGAATTCAAGCGGTCTCTCTTCGGAATAATCACAGGGACTCACTCTCTTTTATATTTTTGTAAGCTTCCATGTTGAATTAATCATTAGAGAATCTGATTGAATGTTGGTGGAAGAACTGAATGTTTGCTTATCATCTGAGCTCAACAGTTTGTTTTAAAATTTGTAACGTTAGAAGCTAACGCTTTCATAATTAATATCTCTATCTATCGACAGTGAAATTCAAGATGTCAGTGTTGTGGTTGGACCCGAACTCTACCTACATGCAATCTAGAATTCTCCTGACAATCTAGATTTCTTTCTTCCAATTCCTCACCCTGTTATCGTCTGTCATAGTTAGCGTCTTTGAATCACAACACACCGAGTCAGTCATGTCTACTTATACCCTGTGCGTGTGTGTGAAGTAAGTATATTTTCATTACTCCCTGTGTGTTCGCAGACGGGGCATTTAGCCATGGAGACCTTGTTATCGCTGACCTCCAAGCGGGCTGGGGACTGGTTTAAAGAGGAGCTTAGGCTCCTGGGAGGCCTGGACCACATAGTGGATAAAGGTAAGCTAGACCTAGATATTTACATTTGAGTCATTTAGCAGGTGGTCTTATCCAGAGCGACTTACAGAAGCAGTCATGGTTAACCCCCAAGAGTCTAAGCCGGCGGGGAGGTTCTACTAAACTAACATGTATAATTATTTTAAGATGGTGATGCCAAGGATCGTTTAGCTATTTGATTTTGAAGTTCAGATGTCAAACTCATTCCACGGAGGGTCGAGTGTCTGTGGGTTTTCACTCCTACCTTGTATGTGATTGAATTAAGGTTATTAATTATTAACCTCTATGGGCTAGGTGGGACGCCCCACCTACTCAACAGCCAGTTGAATCCTGTGGCGCGTTATTCAAATCCTTAGATATGCTATTACTTCAATTTTTCAAAAATATGACTCTTTTACACCATTTTAAAGATAAGACTCTCGTTAATCTAACCACACTGTCCGATTTCAAAAAGGCTTTACAACGAAAGCAAAACATTAGATTATGTCAGCGGAGTACCGAGCCAGAAATAATCAGACACCCATTTTTCAAGCTAGCATATAATGTCACATAAACCCAAATCACAGCTAAATGTAGCACTAACCTTTGATGATCTTCATCAGATGACAACCCTAGGACATTATGTTATACGATACATGCATGTTTTGTTCAATCAAGTTCATATTTATATCAAAAACCAGCTTTTTACATTAGCATGTGACTAGCATTCCCACCGAACACTGCCGGTGAATTTACTAAATTACTCACGATAAACGTTCACAAAAAGAATAACAATTATTTTAAGAATTATAGATACAGAACTCCTCTATGCACTCGATATGTCCGATTTTAAAATAGCTTTTCGGTGAAAGCACATTTTGCAATATTCTCAGTAGATAGCCCGGCATCACAGGGCTAGCTATTTAGACACCCAGCAGGTTTAGCACTCATCAAAGTCAGATTTACTATAAGAAAAATGTTCTTACCTTTGTTGTCTTCGTCAGAATGCACTCCCAGGACTTATACTTCAATAACAAATGTTGGTTTGGTCCAAAATAATCCATCGTTATATCCAAACAGCGGCGTTTTGTTCGTGCGTTCTAGACACTATCCTAAAGGCTAAATAAGGGTGACGAGCATGGCGCAATTCGTGACAAAAGAATTCTAAATATTCCATTACCGTACTTCGAAGCATGTCAACCGCTGTTTAAAATCAATTTTTATGCCATTTTTCTCATAAAAAAGCGATAATATTCCGACGGGAATCTGCGTTTAGATAAACAGACAAAGGAAAACAAAGCATTCGGTCGAAGCGGGCACGCGCCTAAGCCCATAGTAGTGTTTCAGCCAGAGCCTGCCTCGATATCGTTCAACGTTTTCCCGGGCTCTGAGACCCTATGGAAGACGTAGGAAGTGTCACGTTATTGCACAGATCCTGAGTCTTCAATAAAAAGAGCCAAGATGAAACACTACTTCTCAGACAGGCCACTTCCTGCTTGAAATCTTCTCAGGTTTTGGCCTGCCATAGGAGTTCTGTTATACTCACAGACACCATTCAAACAGTTTTAGAAACTTTAGGGTGTTTTCTATCCAAAGCCAATAATTATATGCATATTCTAGTTACTGGGCAGGAGTAGTAACCAGATTAAATCGGGTACGTTTTTTTATCCAGCCGTGTCAATACTGCCCCCTAGCCCTAACAGGTTAAGGAACTCCCCATTCCTGGTTGTTTAGGGATTCATTGAAAGGAAAAAACTAACACCTGTAGACGCTAGGCCCTCCAAGGAATGAGTTTGCAGTTTTCCAAAGAAATAAAATATTTGAATATTTGATTAAACATTGAATTTGTCTTGCCCATAGAAACGCATTGAATAACCGATTCATACATGGAAAAACAGTCAAAAGGCGATGTCCTATATCTGAGAGCGATAAGACCAGGAAATTGTTTTTTTATATTTTAACATATTTAACCCCTCTTTTTTTTTTGGCACTGTACTACTTCCATATACACTGAGTGTACAAAACATTAGGAACACCTTCCTAATATTGAGTTGCAACCCTTTTTGCCCTCAGAACAGCCTGAATTCCTTGGGGCATGGACTCTACAATGTGTCAAAAGCTTTCCACAGGGATGCTGGCCCATGTTGACTCCAATGCTTCCCACAGTTGTGTCAAGTTGGCTGGATGTCCTTTGGGGGGTGGACCATTCTTGATACACAGAGGAAACTGTTGAGTGTGAAAAACCCAGCAGCGTTGCCGTTCTTAACACACGCAAACCCGTGCACCTACTACCATACCCCGTTCAAAGGCACTTAAATATTTTCTTGCCCATTCACCCTCTGAATGGCACACCTACACAATCTCAATTGTCTCAAGTCTCCTCCCATTCATCTACATTTTTTTGTTATTTTACCTTTATTTAACTAGGCAAGTCAGTTAAGAACGTTCTTATTTACAATGACAGCCTACTCCGGCCAAACCCGGACGCCGCCCTATGGGACTCCCAATCACGGCCGGATGTGATACAGCCTGGATTCGAACCAGGGACTATCGTGATGCCTCTTGCACTGAGATGCAATGCCTTAGACCGCTGCGCCACTCGGGAATCCTGCAATGATTTGAAGTGGATTTAAAAGGTGACATCAATTAGGGATCATAGCTTTCACCTGGTCAATCTCATGGAGAGAGCAGGTGTTCCTAATGTTTTGCGTACTTCCGTTAAACATTTTAACTGGTACAGGGCTATTTTCAGACGAGGCTTGTGGGCGTGCAAGACCAAAACAACCAACGTGTTCGTGAGAGTCTCCCCTTTCCACAGGCGGGTCATATTAGTGTGTATCCCAAACAGTTCTGACGCTACAGACAGATGTTGGCAGATCGGCGGGCCGACTTTAGACAAGTCCCGTGATGCATGTGGGGGTCGTAGAGCAAAATGGAGAACACCATTATGTTCGTGAGGGTCATCTTTCCGTGTGGTCATATTAGTTTGTAGACCAAACCTTTTCAACACTGGACGTTTTCGTCAGAAGGATTTTCTGGATGTCTCATGGTCTCACTAATACTGCCGTAGCTCTGCCACCTTTCACCGCAAATGTGGATGGCCGACATCGGCAGATGTGGTGGATTGAGACGCAGCCAATGCAACAACCAAAAATGATACTTTTGGTCATGTAGTGTATGTGGACGCCTGCTCGTCGAACATCTCATTCCAAAATCATGTACATTAATATGGAGTTGGTCCCCCCCCTTTTTGCTGCTATAATAGCCTCCACTCTTCTGGGAAGGCTTTCCACTAGATGTTGGAAATTGCTGCGGGGACTTACATTCAGCCGCAAAAGCATTAGTGAGGTCGGGCACTGATGTTGGTCGATTAGGCTTTGCCCGAAGTCGGCGTTCCAATTCATTCAAAAGGTGTTCAATGGGGTTGAGGTCATGGCTCTTCAATGGCGTTTCCATTTTTTTTCATTCTAACCTGATCGATGGGGTTGAGAGGTTGAACCATCTTGTTTCCTGCAGTGAAAGAATGTGTGGAGAACCTGAGCCACGAGGATGACAAGGAGAAGCTGGTGGCATCGCTGTGGGGAGCCGAGAGGTGTCTACGTGTGCTGGAGAGCGTGAGTACACACACACACACACACACACACACACACACACACACACACACACACACACAGCTTTGTTTTTGTGAATTTTCTGGACTTTTTGGCGAGTGAAAATGTATTCCCATTCAAAAACCAGTTTTTCCCTGACCCTTAAGCCTAAGAAAGCCTTTTAACAAATTCAGGACATGAAAAAAGTCCTTTCTTTTCGAAAATGTTATTTCTTGTTTTCCTACCTTGTCAGGACATTCTGGTTAGGGTTGGGCGACATGGCCTAAAATCGATTTATTTTTTACAAGCTTTTGTTGCACAGTTAAAGGTCAATACACTGCATTTCAAACAGTTGGGAATAATATAATGAATTCAGGGCTTGTAAAATTCTACTCATTTGAACCTGCTTTGTGGCAATAATCACTAATCTGGCTTTCAAGTCTATATATGAAAATGCCCTTTTCATTACAAATGTATCCAGAACTCTGCACATCCACTAATAATGGCCAACTTCTGGTAACAGGCATTATAGAACATTAACACAGGTCTCATAAACAATCTCTCAAGCACAAGCCCACTACTAGTCAGTAGCCAGCTGATCTTTATATTTCAAGTCTAGCCAAATTGGATCTATTTGCTTGCCAACAAGGTAGAACAGTTGAACTTTTATGAATACACCCTCCTGTCTGTCTCCATCTGTTTGAACAACAGCAGCCTGTTCACTTTGTTTAGATGGGCCACTTGATTTGAACATCTACCTGGATCCGAAGATGAATTTGTATAAGGATTTGGCAAAAGCATCTTTTGATGCTCATTTCACATTTCTAAAACAGACTAGATTGCTTTGCACATAAGTCTGTGGCTGAAATGCTGCTAGCTGTAAGTGGTACTGCAATGCCGCGTATGACAAACCGATCATGCATTTTCCACAATCATGTTAATTGATACTCCCTTCTTAAACAAAAATAAGTAGTAATCAATCTGCCATCAACACAATGGAAAAATCAAATGAGCTATTTAGATATAGAAATTGCGTGGCCTACGGAGAGAAACACAATGGTGGCGTTTCAGGCCACGTGGCGGAATGTGATGCGGGCGGTATGTGCTCGTGGGGTCTGGGCAGGTGTGATGTAGTTAAGGTTTGTATGACATTGTCGTTTTGTATGTGTGTGTTTTTATATTGTTTATAAAAGAAAGAAAATCTTTTTTTTTTTTTTAAGATACTCTTGTCTTAGTAGGGTCTGCTCTGTTGTACATTTTGGGAGTTGAGACTTAAGGGTATCGTTACAAAAGTTACAAAGGTCAAAGGTTAACTTCTCTATTACAGTGAAATGTCTCAACGTGCTTGGGTGTCCATATGACCCATTTTTATGTCGGACTAAACCTCAAATGCAAATAGCGAGTTGAAACGGCTTGTTGTCGGGGAGGAAGAAGTGATCTTTCGTCTCGTTGTTGTGAGTGGCAGGGGGAGGGGCTTGGTGTCTGTGTGGGAAGGTGCATACAGCACAGGAGTCAAGGAGATGTGAAACATTGTGCTAAAACATGAATTCAAATTAATTTGATATATCGCCCAGCCCAAATTCTGGTCACATGTTAAGACGTAGTTCTGATGAGGTAGGAAAACGTGTGTGTACACACACACACACACTACTGTGTTGGACAACACTTCTGACTACTAGAAGGCTGAAAATTACATCAATTCATAATCAGGGTCAGGAGCCCCAGTCATAGCCCTTACTATATCTTAATGTAAAGATATTCTCCAGTACTTTTTAGCCAGTAGTTCTGAAAGTGGCGCTCATGAGTCAAAAGTGATCATCAAATTGCGTACTACGTCACACGTGCAGATATGTGCACCACGTCATTGCTCTCTTTCAGCTCTGCTGTGTGCATCTTGCTAGCTGTCACTCAAATGACAAGGGGCTGATTCTCATTGGCTGGAACTCGAATTCCTAGGGGGCTGGCCCACGAGGGTTAATGTAGGGAAAATGGCGCCGTACAGCTTCCAGTAAACAGTCGCTTTCAAACTAGGGACTTCGTGGCTGATTGAGGTAAAACAGTAATTCTGCTCATAGATTATGCATGTATGAACTACACATTGACACATCCAGGCCAAACCGGGAGGTTAAAAAAAATACTCACTAGTCACAAAACTTCCGAAGCGTGTCTTTAAGATCAATTATAAAGTATTGATGGGAAATGTTGATCTTTGTAACAGCTGCCCATGCCCCTCTAAGCCTGCAGTTGTGCTCTGTTTCACTTTCAGCCAGACTACAGTGTATATTTAGATAGCAGGTTGCTGAGGTTAGATTACTGATCAACTCAAGTCTGTGAATCCAATGTGAGTCTCCTATAGGGGGCTCTGTGTGCTCTTGATTTGAGATGAACTGTTAATACATTGAATTCCCTGTGTAATTAACTTTCTCTGTCTTGTTGATTTGCGCAGGTAACTGTTCACAACCCAGAGAACCAGGGCTACCTGATTGCTTATAAGGACTCTCAGCTTATCTGCTCCTCAGCCAAGTGAGTGTCCTGTATGAGCGTGAACGAACACACACACACACACACACACACACACACACACACACACACACACACACACACACACACAGTCCTGTATCACCAGACGGCATCATTGTGTTTGATCGGTAGCAGTGCTGATTCAATGCATCAGGTTGGTGAATCTCTCCTCCCTCCACAGTTACATTTACATTTAAGTCAATTAGCAGACGCTCTTATCCAGAGCGACTTACAAATTGGTGCATTCACCTTATGATATCCAGTGGAACAACCACTTTACAATAGTGCATCTAAATCTTTTAAGGGGGGGGGGGGGGTTAGAAGGATTACGTTATCCTATCCTAGGTATTCCTTAAAGAGGTGGGGTTTCAGGTGTCTCCGGAAGGTGGTGATTGACTCCGCTGTCCTGGCGTCGTGAGGGAGCTTGTTCCACCATTGGGGTGCCAGAGCAGCGAACAGTTTTGACTGGGCTGAGCGGGAACTGTGCTTCCTCAGAGGTAGGGGGGCCAGCAGGCCAGAGGTGGATGAACGCAGTGCCCTTGTTTGGGTATAGGGCCTGATCAGAGCCTGAAGGTACGGAGGTGCCGTTCCCTTCACAGCTCCGTAGGCAATCACCATGGTCTTGTAGCGGATGCGAGCTTCAACTGGAAGCCAGTGGAGAGAGCGGAGGAGCGGGGTGACGTGAGAGAACTTGGGAAGGTTGAACACCAGACGGGCTGCGGCGTTCTGGATGAGTTGTAGGGGTTTAATGGCACAGGCAGGGAGCCCAGCCAACAGCGAGTTGCAGTAATCCAGACGGGAGATGACAAGTGCCTGGATTAGGACCTGCGCCGCTTCCTGTGTGAAGCAGGGTCGTACTCTGCGAATGTTGTAGAGCATGAACCTACAGGTTCATCAGTTGACTGCTTCAGGAGCCACTGACTCCTATCAGCCTTTACAGCTGCAGACTTAGAATACTGCTGCCATCAGGTTTTTTTTCTGGATCAAATAGGGGCGTAGGTGGTCGTTATGGCAGGGGGAGCGATCAGCCTGTCGTCGTGCCTGCATTTTTAGAGAATTTGAGGCCCACGTTAATAGAGCTGAGAGAGAATTGTGCAGTTTTAAAGCAAATGTCCTGTAATCCGATGCATTTTTCCATGTTTAATGCGTGGTCTTTTGCTCAAACATAATAACAAAATATATATTGCTAAATTCATTGATTTTTGACTGTTTAGCTTTTATTTTGGTGATTGGTTAGTGCTCAAAGATTTTATTTAAAAAATTGTTCTATCTTAGTCTTTAAGTTTACACAGCTTTTTTCCATCCCAATCCAAGTATTCACATAGATCTTCTTTGCCTTTTTTATATTGATTGAAATGCACTTGGCTCCTCACTGACAGATTATATCGCAAGGATAATTCATGCACAAAAGTTTCTGTATGGAGCTCTGTTTTGTAGTTTCCACATTTTTAACACTGTCAATCACAGTATCCGCCCTCGCCCTGTCCGTGTTCCCCTCTGTAAAGCAAACTCTGCCACTTCTGTGTCCCCGCTGGACCCATCAGCCCTCCATCAATACCCCCATTTCTCTCCCCTTGTAAGGGTCAGCCACCCCCCAAGCGTCCCAGTCCCCCACCCGCCTCGTTCCACCACAGCCACTTATCTGTTTAAACTCTTCCGTCTTTAACTGAATTAGCCTCGTCCCAGGCAGGGTGCGTTGACTGCAGCCGGGACCCTGACCGCCCTGCTCTGGTTCCTAACCCCTGCCTCACCCTTTGTGAACTGCCCTTGCACCCCCAGCCAGGAGGCCTCTCCGACTGGGTAAAAGAAAGAACCGCTGTCAGATTTTACACAGAGGATTCACTAGCCGCTAATTCAATTACGGGGGGGAGAAATCAGAGGGGTCGAGCCACACAGCAGCTCAGATGCCCTCATTAACAACCGCCCACCCCCCCCCCCACTCTAATGAATGAACTCTTCCTCCGCTCTCCTCTCTGCCTTAATAATAAATGACCCCCATTATCTCTAATCTCATTATTTTGCTATTTTGCATGAAGCTGTTTTGCTTCTGGTTAGCCATGCAGCCGGCGTGCGCGGCTGTTGCTAACCTTTTTGTTATAGGTTAAATTTACGCTCCGTTCTCTCCCGCTGCACACTGCCTTTTTCAAAGGTATTGGCGGGGATGCTGTCTGACTAATGGTGTAGGGCTCTGTCTATATGCGAAGAGAAACACTAGAGACGTGTTATTGCTTTTGTATCTTTTGCGGGCCTGTTTCCCATGTACCATCACGGTTTCTGAATAATACAACAATCTCATAGGAAGAATTGTTGCCCTTTTTGACTTTTTTAAAGCTTATTTTCCAGACGCACTCTGTTTGTTAGTGTTTTAATTCCATGTGAAGTCCTTCCAGAGCCCGCTTCCATATACTTTCAGTCCAGTCTTTTGTCAATCAAACGATCCTCCCATCAAATATGAAGACTATTCTTTCCCAGCACAACATCGGCAGGCTATAAGTTCAATGCCAAAATGAGAAACTATCAAGCTTGAATAGACATTGGCATAAGGGACCATAAATGGAAATTGGCTATATAGCCGACCAAAACAAGCAAAAATGTCACAATGTCATCATAACATATGCACAAACTGTTTCGGATGGGAAGCATGCGGGCGTGCTAACCCATTGCCCCTGTGTGTTGTCGACAGGGCCCTGTGGCACTGCGAGGAGATGATCCAGCGCTACAGCCAGGAGACTGAGGTGAACAGTGCCCTGTGCTCGGCGGGCACTGCCCTGCCATACGCCAGCCACAGCAATGTGGGTAAGGCCGTGGAGGACTGCATGAAGGCCATCATCGGCGTGCTGCTCAACCTCACCCACGACAATGGTGAGAGCTCCACACACACTGTATCATCTGGATATAGATTGACCAGACAGGGCCAATGCCACTCCCTTCGGTGGTCGTCAATTATGATGGTTATTGAGTAAATTTGCATACCTACACTATCTTTTTTTTTTTTTTTTTAAGTGTTTTATTTTTTATCCCTTTTCTCAATTTTGTGGTATCCAATTGTCTCATCGCTGCAACTTCCGCACGGACTCAGGAGAGGCAAAGGTCGAGAGCCGTTCGTCCTCCGTAACACAACCCAACCATCTGTAACACAACCCAACCAAACCGCACTGCTTCTTGACACAATGCCCACTTAACCCTGAAGCCAGCCGCACCAATGTGTCAGAGGAAACACCTGGCGACCGTGTCAGCGTGCACTGCGCCAGGCCCGCCACAGGAGTCGCTAGTGCGCGATGGGACAAGGACATCCCTGCCGGCCAAACCCTCCCCTAACCCAGACAATGCTGGGCCAATTGTGTGCCGCCCCATGGGTCTCCCGGTCGCGACAGAGTCTGGACTCAAACCCAGAATCTCTAATACCTACACTACGTTGTGCACTCGCCGCTCGTTCATAGAAGTGCTTTAAGATGACACCTAAAGACATTCAGCTTCCCAAAAATGGGTTATGCACATAACTGTTGAGGTCCCGTCATAACTTTGTTTTACTAGGGTCGGGGCAATACCAGTATCGCCGTACTTGTTAGCATCATGGCAAGGAGTCATAACACAAAGCAGATTTAACTTCTTTAGGAAAATGGCTCTAATGTTGGAAACAAACATTGTTGTCATCGTGATTCACATTTTTATTTATTTTCCAAGCTATAGCACACAGTATTTTACTAACAGCAGGTTTTTAAAGGACTAAAGAGTTTGGTCTACTTCATGTTTTCATTTATGCCATGGAGAAAATATCGCAGTACTGGTATCGTCACAGCTGTATGTTCTACCCCTTGTGTGTGTAGAGTGGGGAAGCACGAAGACAGGCGAGCAGGAGGACATGATCATGACAGCTTTGAACTGTGTGCTCCGCGTCCCACAGTACCTTCATCAGGAGAGGAGGTTCGACATCCGAGTACTGGTGAGCGTCGTCATTACCCAAGTATCACATTGCAGCCATGGCTTTGGTTAGATGGGTTTCCAGGGCCCATATTTATAAAGTGTCTCAGAGTATGAGATCTAGGATCAGGTCTCTCCTGTCCATGTAATTGTACTCATTGTGATCTGAAAGGTAACTGATCCTAGATCAACACTCAAACTCTGAGACGCTTTATGAATACGGGCCCTGACTTCCTAGATTTTTGTTGTTGTTTTTGTCCCCAGTTCTATTACCATTCCTCTGTAAGGAACTTACTTGAATATGTTTCAACTCGACCTAATTGATAGAGGAGGGTTTAAGTGTAGGGGATGATATTGGACTGTGTGTCTGTCCATTTTGAGGTGGGATTGTCACTGCTTCCCAAATGGCACCCTATTCCCTTTCAAGTGCACTACTTTTGACCTGGGCCCATAAAGGGTGTAATTTGGGATGCAACTGGTGTCTGCAAGGTCTGGTCTTGGTGATGGTACTCTAGGTGTGTATATGTGTATGTCTCAAGTGTGATGGTTCTCCATGCAGGGTCTGGGTCTGCTGATCAACCTGGTGGAGTACAGTGCTAGGAACCGCCACTGTCTGATGGAGATGGAGATGGACGGAGGAGCTCCCTTCAACTCTGTCCTGGTGGCTGACAAAGAGGAGCTCAAGACGGAAGGATCGCTCACCGCCATCGCTGCCCTGGTGCAGGTGGGTTAGAGAGCCGATGTGGTGTGTGTGCGCGTGTTCATAGGTCAGGTTGTATAGAGACCGCGTACATTTTCAGTGAGCGTTATACGATCTCGTAGGCATAGATCTGGAAGGGTGGATGAACTGATTACATGCAAGCGCAAACTTTTCTGACCGTATGCGTTTTGCGCCCTCAGCTCTTCCTCCAGCGGGAGCAAGCGGCCATAGCGGCAGAGGCGGAGACGGATGACTTCATCAACGACGTGCCCAAACCCAAGCTGGACCAGAGCGGCGAGTGGCAGGAGTCTGGTGGCGAGATCCAGTGGGTGGCCTCGGAGAACAACAACACCAACGCCGTCAGCGAGAAGGAGAAGGCCAAGAAGGAGGAGGAAAACGAGGAGCTAGACCTTACCAAAGGTAATGACCTACCTGGTTAAATAAAGGCTAAATAAATAAAGACAAAGTTTTAACTAATTAAGTAACCAAGTAATAGATCCATACTGACATTAGGTAACTCTGAAAAGAGATTGAGTAGAACCTATGTTTGCATTATAAATGAGGCATTGCTGAATCGGAGGTTGAAGTAATTGGCGACTCTTTCTCCTCTCTCCCCCTGCAGCTCTGCAGCATGCTGGGAAGCACATGGAGGACAGCATCGTGGCCTCCTACACTGCTCTGCTACTGGGCTGTCTCTGCCAGGGGAGTCCGGTAAGGCAACTCTCCTGACGTTCTGAGCACCACGGCTTCTCTACATAATCAAATCAAACTTTTATATAAAGTGCATTTCCAAAGAAGTCATTCAAATGAAGAAGATTAAATATATATATATATACACAAAAGGCAATAAAATGGATGAATCAAAGAATCTGTAATAACAGTTCCATCATTACATAATGAACGACATGGACCTAGTTTGGGATTGTTCACTAGACACACAGATTTAGGCTACATTTTCCGTACCATTTTGGTCATTTAGCAGATGCTCTTTTCCAGAGGTAGGGAAAGCTAACGAATCCATTGTATACAGATGCACTTGGCTAGTGCTGAGGTCGACCCATTACGTATACCTTTCTGAATATTCTGTTCTTTTCCAATGTGCCCAATCTGAACTTCAAATACCCACATCATCATTAAGACACAGACTCACTCGTCAGCGATGCCTCGTTCGAACATCGGTAGTGAACATCCGTCATTTTAAAACCTTTCAGGGACCATCAATGTTTTCCTTCCGAATTGCGGTCTTAAAAGTTTCACGGCCGACTGTCGAGAGGAAAATAAAAGCGGAGTTGATTTTTATTGCTGCTTTAATGGCCTTTTTCTCTTTTGAAGATTGTTATTAGCGATTCAATGATGCCTTGAGAGCTTAGTGCATCTCTAGTAATGGACTCTCTCTCACGGTCTCTCCCAATGGGCCGTTAGGTTGTGATTGATTGTGCCACGGTCATTATCTCGCTCTGATAAACCTCTACCGATCCCAGGCTGTAGTTTTAATCTGGACAGGGGCTCTGTGTTTTAACTCGGTAAGGTCACACCTCAGACTTCTGTTTGTCTTGTAAAACAAAATGGTTGTGGCCTGCCTGGTCTAGCGGTCTAAGCAGCTGCCTATGAAAAACATACAGCTTCCAGTATGGATCCAAATCCAGCTCATTGCTCTTGTAGCGCTCTCTCCTACGTTAACTCTCTACCACTGTCCTCCCCAATAAAACACACAAAAATATGTGGGGAGTAGGGTGCCCCACTCATTTTAAAATAAAACCATAAACTGTTTATGGATATGTTCCAATTAAATGATTTCAGAAGTTTTAGCCTTGCCTGAATACGGCTTTCAAGAGAGAACACCAGAGCAATGGATGGCCGAGTGTACTTAAAAGCAGATTACATGCTGGGTGGTGATGCATGTAGAATTGACCACAGAACATTTGGAAATAATTTTATTTTAATTTCTCCAACAATTCTACATGCATCACCACTGTTCGTCGCCACCCAGCATGTAATCTACTGCACACGGCCAACCTTGGATTTGATGGTTACAGTGACTGCTTGTTTTCCCTCTGAGATGATACGGACATTCGCTTATCACTAGAATTACTGTTATCTGACACAACATTATGCATCTGCCTGTTGTGCTTTATTTCTTCAGAGATTGGAAATGTGAGTAGAACTAACAAAGGATTCTGTTTTGATTCATTGTCTTCTTTTTCAGATGAATGTGACTACTGTGAGGGAAAACCTGCCCAAAGGAGATTTCTCAATAATGACAGAAATGCTCAAGAAGTTCCTAAATTTCATGAATCTTACAGTAAGTTCTCTCACATTTTAGATAAAATGTCTGCCTACAAGTGTCTGCTTAAAGGTCTTTATTGTGGCCTTTTTGTGTCATTGAGCTTGTACAGGCTAATGACTAATATCCCAGTCTGGCCCCTGTAGCCTTATATCTGAATAGGGATTTTGTGTGGAGAGAGTGTGTGTGTGGTAACTGACCTTTGCTCTATCGTTCTTTCCCTCCCTCCCTCTCATCGCTCTCTCCGCAGTGTGATGTGGGCACCGCAGGGCAGAAGTCCATCTCTCGGGTCATTGACTATCTGGAGCACTGTTAGAGACCTGACTCTGTGGGGAGGGACCACACTGGGGGCTGACCACTCGCCTCACACAGAGACCAGGACAGTTTGGTAGACCCAAGTCCAGACACACACACACACACACACACCACACCCACACACACAGCCTGCTAATAACAACCACCTATCTTCATCATCGTCAACACCACGTTCACTATACATACTGTGATGGCCTCCCTTCAAACACGCGAGGCCTGAAGCACTGTTTCAGTATTCCACCACTCCTATTATGATGTCTGTTTGGAACAGGAGAACTCGGAGCAGATAACAGAAAATAAGAACAACCTTCCGTTTATATTCTAGACGTTCTGTGTTCCAAACACTGTTTTTTTCCCCTTTCTGTTCCCTCACGAAGTTGTAATTTATGATTCTCAGAATGATATTCATTAAATGCTTATTTTTTTTAATTTTTTTTTTGGTTTGTGACCATTTTTCTTTATTCGATACCCCCAATTGTGCTATTCAGGTTGTGCATTTATATAAAAACTCCTTGTATCCCAAATCGATATGTTGCCTTCTTGCTACATCTGCCACATCCTCCATAGTTTTTTCTGCCTGCTGTAAAAGATGTCTCTCCCCCTGCCTCCCTCCTCTGTTTACTTCCGATTTGTCATCAAAGTGCCTGTGTGCCTGACCCCCCCCCCCCCCCCTTCAATCCATAGAAAGCATTCGGCAGTGACCCACACAACTGGAATAGGAACGCAAAGCAAAAGCTCTCAGCCCGCTTTGAAATGCTGAAAGCCCCCAGAGCCCAACGGCCCCACTGCACTGAAGCGCTTTTATTGCCTTCACGACTGTCCTCCTTTTTTGTGTGTGTGTGTGTTCTAAAAACCTCTGTCGTTGTCGTTGAGGGGAGGGTGTAAAAAGGTTTAGAAATGAACAAATAGATTTTCTTTCTGTTTCGAAGTACATGGAGTGGCGAGGATGAGAGAATTGCTAGTTTTGTGAGCACCTCACCTCTGCCCAAGTCGATACTTTCGGAGATTGTAGTAGTTCAAGGACAGACCTGAAATGGTCCTCATCTGTAGTTTTCACTAACGTGAGAGAACTACATAATTTAGTCTGTACTGGAGAGACTATTGGGTCTGAATGGCCACAGTGCTTCAGCTAGCTGTTAAAGGCTGTAGACCACATTACAGTGTTGGTTTTCTGTTTCTGAATAAATACATGCCAGTCTGGCATTAAGTTATGTTCTTCCTCTCTTCAATGCTTCAATTTCTTTTTAAGCTTTTCTCAAAAAATCAACTGGACTAAAAGACTACAAGTATAATTTTTTTTTTTTGCTTTTCAAACTTTTTAATTTAAGCACTTGAATTGATAAGAGCGCTGTTGTTCATGAACTGAGCCTCTCAGTTTAGCGGTTTCTGTATCCATACTCACTCCGTTCTGAGTTTCATAATGTGATGCCCATTATATAACCAATCTGTTTCATGGCCAGTGTTCTCAGTTTTGTTCAATTCAGGCTTGATTGGGACTGCTGTCGGCTGCATGACGTCGTCAGCTAATTCGTTGGTTATATGCTGTTTCCCATAGTTTTCTCCTATAAAACTGTAAAATCCTCTTATCCCAGCTTGAATGCGGAGGTTAGTCGGTCGTGGGGCTGTTTGGCGTTAAGATGTACAGAATTGGGGAGATTACGTTTCCCCATTTATTTCCTAGTTGCGTTCATTCCCCTTTGTATATTTCCGACATGTTTTTGTTTCTCTTCTACTACGCGCATGCACACCCACAGCCATGCAGACATTAACGCTTCAACCATCTCCATGCACACACCCTCATCAATACTTTCTAAGCTGTTAAGCCTCTTGTATTTCAATCTGATGTACGCTGTAGTCGGGAGCCACACCAGTCGTTTTTTTTTTTTTTTTTTTTTTTAAGCTTAATTAACACTTCTGAAGTTTACAAGAGCTTTATTCACAAATCTGGAAATGGATGGAACAATGTAAATACTTTTGTAAATATTGGAAATTTAGAAATGGTAGACTACTTTTCTGAATCCAATCCAATTTATTTTATACAGCATTTTCAGTTGTTATTTGAAAGACAGATTTAAAAAGGTGTAAAAAGCCAAATGCAGGAACATGCTCTTTGTACCAATTTCAAGAATGTCTTTGGTTACTTGTATATAATTTTAACTTGAATAAAAATTGCTACTTTCAGTACATCTGTGTCTGATACTTTTGTGTCATGTTTTGGAATAATCTATTGCTCTTTTATGCAGCATAAACTGCCCCTATAACTTTCAGACATGCAAAAGTAGACTGAACTGTGAGGGGGAGAAAAAGTCAGATGCCAAATTGTTAATGTGTTTTTACTTGAGCCAAATAATCTACATAAGGTATCAAACACGAATCAACATGTTTTTTTTATGGGAAAAAAAATAAACAATTACGAAGCACAAACAAAACCAGTTATTTTGTGCCACTAGTTCTCTCCCACAGGTTCATAAACCCTCTAAGCTCTGTCTTCTGGTCTTCGCAGGGCGCACGTATCACTTTCCCACTGTCTCTACATGCGGTATCGTATGTTCCTGGCCCAGGTAGCTCAACAGTTGAGTCTTCTGCTGTATCGTTCACTGTTGGCATGCCAGTTGGGGCCGTGCGCACTTGCTCGGTGCTCTCAAGTTCAGTGGTGCTGAATTCCGTGCCGCAGGGCCTGTCCTGCAACAACTCGCTGAGCGTCGTGATGTAGATCTGCGCCATCTGAAGAGTCTCTGACTTGGACAGCTTCTTGTCGCTCTCCAGGTTGGGGATGACGCTCCTGAGGCGGTCGAATGCGACATTGAGCCCGAGCATCCTCCTCCTCTCGCGGGAGTTTGCAGCCATACGGCGACGCCTTTGCGCTCTATCGATGGTGCTCCGGTCCTGCTCAATGTATCTGAGCCCTGGCAATCTGAGCTCCACAATAGCGCACGGGTCACACTTGCCCCTGCGCTCTGCCCTCTCTTCTATCCAACTGGTCTGCACAAGAGCTCCATGTGGACCGTCTATACGATGCGCTTGCACTTTCAAATCCGCACCAGTGTCTGCGTCTCTGGAGATAAATGGCACAAAGAGACTTTTGCGGCGTGGCATTGTCCTGAATAGGGTATAGATTCAACGGTGCAGACGTGTAACTGAATTTCTAGACCCGTCCCTTAAAGTTTTGAGTGTGAGGGGTGCATTTATTGACAAACGCCAGAGCTTGTGAGGATGCTATGGGCGTGGCGAGGGTCGTGTGCACGTAATGAATAGAGTTGGATCCCTTTGATAATGTCAGCAGGAAGTCTATTAACCAAGTTCATCAAAAGTGGATTAGGTCCATTTGAGTGATTACTGGGTGCATGTGGCTTGGCTCTGGGGAGGAGTGCGATCAGGCCACTTTTAGAGTTCGTTGTCTATTCATTATTTTTATTAAGATTTAGGCTAATGGCATAGCATAGGCTATGAATGTCTTGTTATTTCTGCAAAAAATAACTGTCAAAACATACCTTTTTTGATAATTGCAACCATGGAAAAATATAAATTGTATCAAATAATATTGGCCTTTGTGAGATATCCTGACTACAAATACAATAACTTCATATCTTCACAAAGTGATTTGTAGGCCTGATATTTGAAATCAAGGGTCTAGCCTCACGCTCACAGAAGAGA
The DNA here is from genome assembly GCF_965601325.2 of Salmo salar. Taxonomy (NCBI): domain Eukaryota; kingdom Metazoa; phylum Chordata; class Actinopteri; order Salmoniformes; family Salmonidae; genus Salmo; species Salmo salar. Next base: position 7,629,552 of record NC_138318.1, read on the forward strand.
GGAAAACCTTGGGTGAAATAATTATAAATAAATGTGTCTAAAAAGCGACATTAACAGCAGGCTAATTGACTTGCCACACACGCAGTGCTTAAACTAATCCATTTAGCGGTGCTACTAAAGAAATGTGACCCGTTTTCTCCGCGCACATTGTAACTGCGGTGACCCACGCTTTTCATACCACAGCTTCTCCAAAAAACAGTAAATAAACCAATAATAGGCTACACATATATTGAAGACTGGTCTGCGAGTTGGAGAGCTTCAGTAACACGTGGTGAGGTTGGGTATAGGCCTAGGAGGTCCTGACAGTTGTTGGCACACTCCGCATATTAAAATTAATGAAGCGTCTCATTGAACCGAGGACACGGGCCTGCGATCAAACCCTGCCGGATGGGTAGATTAGAACCCCCCGCCACGAGGGTAAATTGGGGTGCATGCATGCCTGTCAGAGCAAGACAAGAAGAAACGAGACCAAATTTCACTGACGGGATTAAAGGTGGAGGGTAAAACGGGCATTTTTTTTCTTTTCAGTGTTTGCCATCGACGACATAAGACGCAAACCGGACGCACGAGCAAAATTGAAAGGAGAGGCACACGCTTGTTAGAAATCTTTAACTTGGTCGGTGCGTCGAGTAAAGTAGATCTAATAAAACAAGCGCATTCTAATGAGCAAATGATTTAACCGTAAATTGTCAAACTCTACTCGATTTAATCCCAAAATATGAATTTGAATAGGCCAAGACAAACAATTGATTTGAGGAAATGTATTCCTTTCCTATTGGATTAAAACGGATCAAGAGTCTGAAAAATTATTTGGTGATGATGATTTGATTATTCATGATAGAGCAGGCTAATAATCCACTGCTTTTAGCAAAGAATAATTAAAACGTCACTATATTTTTAAAACTCATGTTTCATTTTCACAAATTAGCCTAATCTTCAGACAAATTAGTATTTTACTGGGAGAAGAATAAGGGAACATTCATCTAGGCTTATTGGACAAAAATGTAGTTCATAATAGCAGAGGAAACAGAACCCATTGTCGTTGCTGTCTACAGGAGAGGTTATATGCAATGTTCCCTCAAATTATGGGGGCAACTGAGCAAATTTTAGATCTAGTGAGCGGAAACTTGAGCATTGTGAGAATTTTGTGCAACTTCCTCCGCTCGTCAGTGAACACTGAAGCTGTACCCATACAGTTTTAGACAGTAGTCAATAGGCTATTGTGGCTATTTGAGGCCTACCAACAAAACTAATGGAGCAAATTCCATAACATTGTCACATCGACATAGCTTTTGATTTATATGATATAGCCTTCAGTAGTCTATAAGTGGTGTACAATACATTGCATGGGCTTGATATTAATTCATACTTTTTTACTTGGTCTGTAACACCATGGGCCAAGTAGATGACTGCAAATTGTACGGTATTGTGTTGTATGATGCAAGATGCCACTTTACAAAATACAATTAATTATTATTTACCATACAGAGAATTAGACAATGTAGGCTACCCCTCTGCATATTGGCTTATTTTCACATTCACGCCAGTCTCAAAATATAACAGTGGCCCTTTAAGACAGAAACTGTGTTCGAATATTCATACTAACCACACTAACCGTACTATTTGTGACGTGATTTGGGTATAGTATGGATATAGTATGCCAAAATTTCGCGGATGTCGTACTTTTAGAGCCCGTACTGCAATTCTTCATAAATGGGCGTGGCTTCACAACGGTTTCAGATTTGAAGAAAATGTCGGAAAATATGCAACTGAAGTCTGAAGAGAGCGGATACAAATTCGTTGCTCTAACTAATTATGATACATTTTAACAAAATGTTGAGCAATGTAATAAAGAAATAATTTACGTTACGAACCGCATAGCATTATAGCAGTACCCAGGTAGCAAAAACAGGTTTTATAAACGTTTTTTTTTAGGTGTTGGATTGGTTGTCTAAACATTCTGAATGCATTCAGATAAATGTTCGGTTTTGGTTAAAGTGTAGGTTTGTCATAGGTGTCATCAACGTTTGGTAAACGTTGGTATTAGTGTAATTTACAACGTTGGCTATTAGTTCCTTTTTAAATGTTAATGAACATTTATAATAGGTGTATTTTACAACGTTGGTTGGGTTTCAAACGTCCAACGTTCGTCAATGTTTAACAAACGTTGGTTAACGTTGGTAATAGGTGTTATATGCGATGATGGCTTCAACTAATAAAGACAGGAAATTTCAGCTATATAGTTTTATTTTTTTTAACTAACAAGGAAATACAAAATACAATATAAAACTGTTAATTACTAACTCTTGATTAACTATGTTTGGATTGGTAACTATTTACATGACTGAAAGGGGACTATAATACATAACCTTTTATTTATTTAACCAACAAGGAAATACAACTGTTAATTACTAACTATTGATGAACTATAACTGGATTAACAACTAATTACATTACTATTTCCCTGGACTCCGTGCTTGTGCTCCTTCTCTTTCTTGGGCTTCTGTCTCTCTCTATTATTTCAGGTGGTGTGGTCTGAAACAAAGTAACTGAGTGTTAAAACTCATCATTGGACTAGTAACATGTACTTTTTATTTCAATGCAAGGTGACTTGATCTAAGTTACATTGACACATCTGTGTCAGCGAACACACCCTGGGCTTGGCTTGAGAAATCCGAAGCAGCAGCAGTAACCAATACAACCAAAGGAGAATTATGATCCGAAGAACACAAGGCAAGGGGGTAACGTAATGTTTCGTCTGGTCAGCTGGCTGGTTAACTAGCAGAATGGTAAAGCTAGATAGTGTTAATAAGCCTTGTTTACTCTAACGTTAGTCAATTTAGCTAATGTTAACGTTATGTTAAGTGAGTCAACCGAGTTAGGTTAGCTAACGTTACCTTGTACTGAAATGTTAACTAACTTAACTAAACGTTAGCTAGCTAACTCCAGGCATTCAGTTGTTTAATAATTTAACATCAACACTGATTGCATAATGAAAAGCTAACGTCACATGTTATCACATATACAAATTACCAAGTGACCCGACGACGTTAATGCAGGGAATTCACTTCACGGGCAGTAAGAAAAGAGCGTCTTGTCTGCACTCAAGCGGAACTGTGCGTTTTTATGGCAATGGGAGTGCAAGCAAAAGTTCATTTTGAAACCTAGTGACAATGTTTATAAACGTTGGCCAAGAGTTCCTTCTTGTACGTGTCAAACAGTACCAAATCCCAACCTATTGGCTACTTTGGAATAGGTTTGAAATACATTTATTTTTAAACGTTCATTTTGAAACCGCCTGACAATGTTTAGAAACGTTGGCCAAGAGTTCCCTTTCATAAGTGTCCAACAGTACCAAATCTCAACCAATTGGCAACCCTAGGAATGTTGAGAGAACGTTGTTACAACGTTTGTTTTTGCAACACCAATATACAACCTTTCCCAACCTAGTCCAACATTGGCTTAGGTTCCAGGAACGTTTTGTGCTACTTGTGTATGTACCGGTGTGTTAGCTAGTTACCTATCGTTAGTTGGCTACAACTACATCGAACTTGCCAGGCAGTATGTTAACTATCTGCTATCTATCTACCCAACGTTTATTGACTTGATTATTCACATCATTCTTAGCTAAGTGATATAGTCGTTGTGTGTTTCAATGGACATTGTTAATCTACTCGGATTTCAGAGCATTTTCGCGCAGAATAACATGCATTTACAAACGCTCAACACCCGTTGAATATGGCCGGTGTAAACGTCGGCAAAAAAAGGCGTAATTAAAGTGTTGCCAGCAGCACAGTTACAGTCACCAACCCTCTGGATAACATGAAAACAGCCTAACCAGATCTGCTAGGGCGAGTAAAATGGTCAGAGTGAGGATTTCTCTCGTTTGTGTCTGGAAGTTGCTAGCCAACGTTAGCCAGTTAGCTTGGGTGCTTGACTATCGTTGAAGGCTCAGATTTTTTATTTATTTTATTTTTATTTCACCTTTATTTAACCAGGTAGGCCAGTTGAGAACAAGTTCTCATTTACAACTGCGACCTGGCCAAGATAGAGCAAAGCAGTGCGACACAAACAACACAGTTACATATGGGATAAACAAGCATACAGTAAATACACAATAGAAAAGTCTACATACAGTGTGTGCAAATGTAGTAAGATTAGCGACGTAAGGCAATAAATAGGCCATAGTGGCAAAATAATTACAATTTAACAATTAAACACTGGAGTGATACATGTGCAGAAGGTGAATGTGCAAGTAGAGATACTGGGGTGCAAAGGAGCAAAAACATTATAATAATAACAACATGGGGATGAGGTAGTTGGGTGGGCTGTTTACAGATGGGCTATGTACAGGTGCAATGATCGGTAAGCTGCTCTGACAGCTGATGCTTAAAATTAGTGAGGGAGATATGTCTCCAGCTTCAGTGATTTTTGCAATTCGTTCCAGTCATTGGCAGCAGAGAACTGTAAGGAAAGGTGGCCAAAGGAGGAGTTGGCTTTGGGGGTGACCAGTGTGGGTGCTGCTATGGTGACCAGTGAGCTGAGATAAGGCGGGGCTTTACCTAGCAAAGACTTATAGATGACCTGGAGCCATTGGGTTTGGCGACTAATATGAAGTGAGGGCCAGCCAACGAGAGCAAACATGTCGCAGTGGTGGGTGGTATATGGGGCTTTGTTGACAAACGGATGGCACTGTGATAGACTACAGGATCAACCCTACTCCTCGGCCAGAGTGTCCAGTGTGCACTCTGAATTTACGAATGGACAATCTGTCAACGTTCTGGATTTACAAACGTCCAGAGCGCACACTGGCACTCCAGATTTAGTTGACGAACACACTCAAAATCGTAAAATGTTTAGCTAGACATTTGTTATGCTAACAAGCTAGCAAGAGGTTGCATAGCAACAGCATCAACTTCCTGTAGACAATCACATTTCTAGTACGCTCAACTGAAACGATACATTTCGTTTACAGTATACTAAAATGAACTAATCGTATATAGTATGTAGTATATACTCATTAAGTATGTAGTACACATTATGTTAGTATGGGTATTCGAACACAGCTAGAATCTTTTTACCTGACTGGCTTTTCAAAGACAGCTTGAAATGTAGCCTACACCTTTTGTGCCCTTGCAGGAAGCAGTAACTCCCCATTGCTGAACTATACTTATCTATAACTGGGCTAATAAATTGCTAAATTGCAAAGAATATCAGCAAATGTGCACATGCAAGGCTCTGATCTGATCTGAAAAGTGCATTCACTCATGGGTGATTGAAAAACCGCTGGTGCTCTGTCCCGGCCAATAGAATTCTACTCTGTTGAGCTCTGGCTCTACCTACAACAAAATCACAGAGTCAGTCTTGCAAAGTTAGATTTGTTTTGGCTTGTTGCATTGAAAAGGCGCTGATATAGTGTTGATTCGATCACTGAAAAACGTTGATAGTGCAAACTAATGGGGCGAACTCAATATCTTGCCTCTCTGCGCGGCATGGCATTTCTTCTGTGGCGCAGTCCTGGAGGAAGTGCACAGCCGCACACGTGCACAGTTTAGAAGGAACGTTGGTTACATGGCACCTTTATAAAATATAAACTAGCCAGGCTATTACCTGATCATTTGTATAGGGTCAGAATGTTGTAAATTGGATTCTGTCTATAATCCGGGGCCCACTTATAGAGATAGATAGAGGAGCCATCTTTGTATCTGTGCCATTATAGCGTCTGTGACCACATCGGCCACGCCATTAAGGCAATCTCTATTTTGAAGTAGTCAATTTTCTTCTTCAAGATTGACTGATCCCCCCTGATGACCCGGTTGGACATGATTTCAACAGGGTCACCAGGAGGGATCACCCAATGAAGTTGGAAGCAGTGAGGTATAATACGAACTGGAGACTGCGCCGAAGATGTCGACCGTTGTTTTCAAGGTAATCTACTAATCTTCTCATACGCCAATTTATGGACCTTCTATATCTGGGTTGCATTCGGTTTATACGGACCAAAATTACATGTGCACTAGCATTCAGGGAGCAGCGCGAGCAGCGACAACGTCATCACGTCTTCCAAAAACATGGCAGACATTGGAGGAATATAAAATGTTAATATCTTCGGCTGTGAGTGTTGGGGAAAAAATTGGCCTCAGCGACAGTTATTATAATAATTCAATGGATGTTTTGTGGACAAAGGTGATGAGTAAAGTGTCTTATTAGGTTTTTTAAAATTGGACTTCTCTGTGTGGCCGTCTATAGAAATTACCTTTCTGGGCCGGGCGTCAGTTAAACTGCAGTACCGAAGCAAAACTGTAGGAGCAGTCAACTGTGTTTTTAGGCCGGGAACACTGGCCCCTTAGTTGGAAGGCCCACCCAGTTTACTTCATTAAAATGGTGGAAACCCTCAATGGCACTCCCTATGTTAATACTGCCCTTTGGCCACTAGAAGCCTCTATCATTCTCTATGAGCCCACTTCATTAATAGCCTCATTTTGTCAGTGCTAGCGAGCCCTTTCCATCATCCTAGGCACAGACAGAAGTAGACCACATAATCGATAAAGATCAGTCACCCTGATACGTCTTCTTGATATTTCAGAGTTATGTTTCATGATGAGGAAAGTTTGAGAAAACCGTTCAAAGTCAAGTTCCTATAGAATATGAAAACGTAAGGCCTACTAAACTATGGACATGACCTGAAGGCTTACTGTTATTTTGCGACACCCAATCTATAGGCTTCATGAAGGTAATTATGGATCTTACAGTAGCCTACTGTAAATTATTATCAGATTAGGCTATGGTCACTGAAGGAGGGGTGGCCCATAGACTATGTGGGTACAGAACATGTCTGGCTATCACGTAAAATGTTTACCATTCCAACCCTTCCAATTTGATCATAATCTTGGACTGTGCATATTCTGTCTCATTTCCAAATTCTCCACTTACGTGAGTAAATAACCACTTTATCCATTCTACACTGAGGTGAGGAGGCTATTTGAATAGCTTTTTACACAATGTCTCACACTTCTGTCACTTGTAACTAATTGACGAACCCTTTCCATGAGAACATACAATGTAACTGCACATAGTAACTGTATATGGATCTCCTTTCTATTGGACCTGTAAATCGCCACTGCTCGTCCTTGGTACCCTGTCAAAAACCAAACCTTAAAGGCCCGTTTAGCATCTGTGGTCATTGTGAACCAAAACAGCCCAAAGACTTTGATGTGTTGAAACAGTAGCAGCCTAGTAGGCCTATAGACAGAGAGGATGGGGAGTTCAGTTCTAGGAGCCATTGACGTGAGTGGTCATCCTCAACCAACCAACCAACCCTCCTCTCTGGTGGTCATTTGTTTCATTTCACACCAGAGGGCCTTCCTTTCTCCCTCATTGGTCGCCTCAGTGGTCGCCTCCCTACAGGTCCAATTACCAATCATCGATTAGGCCAACCAGGCATGTGGGCTGGGGAACACTTAATCAGCCGTGCCACTCCGCTAATGAAAGAGCTGCCTCCCCTATCGCCTCGTCAGGGCTCCAGCCGGTCTCACATAGGAATGTGTGTGTGTCTGTGAGTGAGCGAGTCTGTTCGTGCGTACGTGTGAGCAAGACAGAGAGAGAGACAGCCAGAGAGAGAGACAGCCAGAGAGAGAGAGACAGAGAGAGACAGCCAGAGAGAGTGACAGAGACAGCTAGAGAGTGACAGAGAGAGAGAGACAGCCAGAGAGAGTGACAGAGAGAGACAGAGAAAGAGAGAGTATGAGCATGCGTCTAGTCTGTACGTGTGACTGTGTGTTTATACATGCGTGTGGACGGCCATCCAGTGCATACCAAACCAGTAGAAGGCACAGCCTATATGAGCAGCTTTCTTAGCGTGACGCCTGCCATGCAGTGCTATTGTGTTGCTTAGCAGTGATGCATTCCTGATTGATCTTTGAGACTGTGCCTGGGTGATCAGGGGAGGACCAACCCTCCTATCCCCTGGTCCTCATGCTGTCCTTCCCAGCCCACAGCAGCCCTGTTCTGGGGAAAGATAATTACTTTTTCATTCATGGTGACATAGCCATAGCCATTAGGGTTGATGCAGCAAGGCAGGCAGGTTGTTCTTAGCTGTTATTTCAGCTTTGCCTGTTTTGTTCTAACCCCAGGTAATAACATAGTGGTAATATTTACCCTCTCAACGAGTGGTTGTGTAATGTCTGTATGGATTCTATGGTATGCTATTGTAGTATTTATATGTTGTGTACAGAACATGAGAAACAGTTTAGCTGGCCGGCCACATCCTCAGCACTGGGATATTAGATGTGTTTTTATCCACCATCAACACAGTGAATAAAGCCAAATCCGACTGGTAGAGATGGGAGACGATCCAATAACATTTTATGGAAGCCTTTTATTACATCTATCATTTCCCTTTCTGAATTTTGGCACTGTCTCTTTCTAGCACTACAGGGTTCAATACAGCTCAGACGTTTTAGTGACTGTAGTACACTAGACTAAGCAGATGACACACAGGCACAGCGTTCTCTCCTGTTGCTATCTGTGAGCAACAGGTGTTTGATAACGTGTGAGCATGATGTGTGAATCGCACCTCTAACAATTAGCAACTACTGAATTATCAGTGTGCCAAAGAAGTAGGCATTGGGATTACTTCCAAGTACATTATGAAAAATGTCTTTGTTGCAAATGGCACCCTATTCCCAATGGGCCTTGGTCAAAAGTAGTGCACTAAATAGGGAATATACTGCCATTTGGGATGCAGACAATGGCTTGGATACAGGGTTTCGAATCAGAACACTGGAGATTTTTCTCAGTATTGTTGTTCTAGATCCAAGAGCTGGTAAACGTACATGAAGAAATGTGATTTCTGCACGATTCGAAGGGCATGATTATTTTAACAGTAGTGGTGAGGCAGAGAATACTCAGAAGGTAGATGAACATCTCTGTTATCTCTCAGAACATCATGAACCTCAACTGTTATTGCACCTTTGGGGAAAGAGGGAGAAAAAGACAGAGAGAGAGGGTAGAGAGAACTAAAAATGACATGACCAGAAGGTCTTACTTACACAGAAATGAGACTTCATGATGGCTGGATCTCTTGTTTCCGCTTGCGTGCATTTATCAAATACAATTTATTGTCCCTAAAGTAGATTTTCTTTGAAAACGCAAATAAAGAAGCCCAAGAGGCATTTCACGTTTGAAAACCAGGCTTTCATACTGTTATGCACAAAGAAGTCAAGGCTACTTTGAAAACACATTTCTGTTGCAGTTTAAAGAACATACTTGTATTTAAAATGAAAATAACATGATGTATTATAAATGGAGAACACTGCATATTGAGAGCTAGCGGTTGCCAGATTGGAGGGTTTATTTACCAGCCTGTGGGCATAAGGCTGCTGCTCACTGATGGTGGGGAGCCAATTAAATTTGGGATCAATATTTCCTCTTTCCGCCAGAGCTCTGCTTCTTCTTTCTTTCTGCTGCATGCACTGGTTGGTCTCTCTCTCTCTCTCTCTCTCTCTCTCTCTCTCTCTCTCTCTCTCTCTCTTTTTTTTTTCTTCATTTTTTACTTTGCCTCTCTCACGCTGCATCTACTCCTGAGAGACATACATGATTACTGTATCATATCTGCTTTAGGATGCATCAAGGAGTCGCTAATTTGCAAAGCACTTTTCAAGACTGTATATCATCCACAGGGATCACATTTCTGCTTGCTTTCCAACTATTATTATGGCAGTGACCATGTATTAGTAACAATGTGGATCGATGGCATTATTAAGCAATTGATACCTGAAGGCAAAAAAGTGTGGAGGAGACGTGAGTTTACGCGTGTTTATTTGTGTGTGGGTGTGTAGCCTTATTTCTGTATGTTTGTGTGGGTGCAGACAGTGTGGTCATGGCTGACTGCTTGTGGTTTCTGAGTGCAGTCATCTTAGTAATCATGTGAGGTAGCTCAGTCAGTGAGTGAGCACAAAATGGATCTTCACACTTTAGCATTTTGGGTGTGTTGTGCTTAAGCCTGGCACTGGAATATAAGAATCACATTGTTTTCTCCAATAGTGTGCTGGGTACTGAGCTGAATCTCGTAGAATTGGTAAACGTTATTCCTGGAAATGTACACTGAGTGTGCAGAACATTATGGTGTGCTCTGTTTTGCTCTACGACCCCCACAATCGTCACGGAACTCGTCTGAAGTCGGCACTGCCGATCTGCCAACTTCTGTCTGTAGCGTCAGAACTGTTTGTGCTACACACTAATATAACCCGTCTATGGAAAGATGAGACTCTCACAAACACATTTTTCTCTAAGACGCCTGACAAGACTCTTCTGAAGGTAGCCCGTTACCAGTTAAAGAAATGAATGGAAGTATGCACTGAGTGTACAAAACATTAGACTGACCAGGTGAATCCAGTTGGAAACTATGATCCCTTATTGATACCAGTTGTTAAATCCACTTCAATCAGCGTAGATGAAGGTGAGATAATTAAAATAATACTTTTTAAGCCTTGAGACAATTGAGACATGGATTGCGTTGCACGGGATATGGTAGTTGGTGCCAGGTGCACCGGTTTGTGTCAAGAACTGCAACGCTGCTGAGTTTTTCACGCTCAACTGTTTCCTGTGTGTATCAAGAATGGTCCACCACCCAACAGACATCCAGCCAACTTGACACAACTGTGGGAAGTATTGGAGTCAACATGGGCCAGCATCCCTGTGGAATGTTTTTGACACCTTGTAGAGTCTATGCCCCAATGAATTGAGGCTGTTCTGAAGTAAGGTTTTCTGGGGGGAGAGCAACTCAATTTTAGGAAGGTGGTCTTAATGTTTTGTCCACAGTGTATCTGTAATGTGCTGGCCTCTGTTCCCCAGTAAGGTTTGGGAATTTGTCTTGTGGAGATAAATGCGAGTGCTCCACGACGAGGTCTCTGGAGGCTGTTTAAAAATGAATGAAGAGTCAGCTTCATCTTGCTCTTTCCTTAATGGCAATCTTTAATCACGGAATCATACACAGACACACACTGTCCTCTCGCTCATCCACTCGCACATGCACACACTCACTTACACCCAAACACGCAAATTCATACCCATATGCACTCACGTGCTCTCACACACGCACGCACGCACGCACACACACACACACACACTAAATCTGGAGCGCACCCACAGGCAGGTACATATGAGTAAAACGGCCCACGCATCCCTGTGAGGCTGGATCTGTCTAGGTAGAAGAGAGAGATTGGACTCGCTGCGATCCCATTTTCACAGCGCCGAAGCTGAGCTCCACTCAGTGACGCATTAAATATGCATGAGGCTGTGCTGTATGAAACTGATACTAAACTGGAGGGCTGTCTTCTGTTCTGCTCACAAACAAATCTCACTCCGCTCTAATCTGAAGCCGAGTGAGTGGGGGGGGGGGAGCGCTACACAGTAGACACTGCTCTTTGGTGCCCGCGGACTGTGGTGCATGGTGGGGGTCTGTGTCCCGTGGTGCCGACCTACCATGTTAACACACCAGGATAGCTAGCCAAGCCTTTTCCTTTCAGAGCGCACATAGAGGGTGACTAATCCTCCAGATTACATGAATTGCTCGTGTTAATGTGAGCATGTGTTCTTTAAAAATGCAAAATGTGTAAAAGTACAATCCTACTCTTCTTTGGAGTTTGGTGTGTGGGGATGAAGATGTGTTTGAATGTGTGTGTGCACACGCACGCACGTGTATGGGTGTTTATGTGTCATTAAATGAGGAAAGATACCAAACTGAATTTGGTACAAAAGGATTTTAAGTACTCTGAGCCGTCGGCTTGGAATGCCTTACAAAGTTCTTTTAAACTGGAAGAACTTGTCCCGATTGGTGTTTTTAAATCATCGATGAAGAATTTTGAGACTGATTTCTTGACCTGTCAATGTTTTATGATTATGTTATACTCCTGTGAATTCTATGTTTTTTTTTTTTACTAGATTACCTGTAGTTTGTCTGTAATGGTGTAATGACTTGGTGCTGCCTATCTTAAATCTCAATGAGCCCTTCCTGGTTAAATAAATAAAATAAAAACAGCCTGAAACAGGTGATGGACCTGGGATATTCTCTCTCTCTCTCTCTCTCCTCTCTCTCTCTCTCTCTCTCTCTCTCTCTCTCTCTCTCTCTCTCTCTCTCTCTCTCTCAATTTGGTGTTTGTCCCATTTTGTGAATTCTTGGTTGGTGAACGGATCCCAGACCTCACAACCATAAAGGTATTTTTAGCCAGTTCCTAATTGGTATGTCTCTCTCTCTCTCTCTCTCTCTCTCTCTCTCTCTACCCCCCCCCCCCCCCCCCCCTCTCTCTCTCTCTCTCTCTCTCTCTCTCTCTCTCTCTCTCTCTCTCTCTCTCTCTCTCTCTCCCCTCCAGTGGTGTAGCACAGTGCTATTCTACAGGGAGGAAGTGATGGGAAGCGATGTGTGTGTGTCAGACAGCTCACAGTGAAGCTCCGGTACAGCTGGGTTCAATGTGTTTAGTAGGCCATTAGTAGACCTCAGACACGTCTGCACAGCTAATGATATTAGCAAGGGGGCTAGCCAATCAGACAGGCAGGAAAACTACTGACATTAGCAGGGGAAGCTAGCTATTCAGACAGGCAGGAAAACTACTGACATTAGCAGGGGAAGCTAGCTATTCAGACAGGCAGAAAAACGACTGACATTAGCAGGGGAGGCTAGCCATTCAGACAGGCAGGGGAACTATTTTCATTAGCTGTATCATTACAATTACCAAGGCAGGTTAGTCATTCGGACAGGCAGGAAAGCAGATGAAAGCAGGTCATGGGCAGAACAAATGAATCCATGTTCAACACCTTCAGGCGTTAATGCAACCCCTTCGAATCCCTTCTCCAATTCACCAACAGACTTTTCATTGAATTCTGCATTTTCATGTTTCTCATGTGCTATTCAGTGTTGGAAGGCCTTACTGTTGTAATTCATTTCAAACTACTAGCTGTTTAAATCGTATACGGTCTTCAGCCTTGGGGTAGAATCAACACCTACCTGGTTACCAAATTCTGCTTTCATTATCCCCTCATATGCAGAGGGCTCAATATAGAGGATTCCTACAGCAATGTAATGGAAATGAATGCTGTGAAATCTGTGAAATCCTCATCTCGGGTTGATAAGGAGGCACAACACACCATTCCACCCACATTTCATCAGCAGCACACCTCTAGCATATTCCCACAAGAGTACAATTCATTTCAGAGCAAACCAAGCCTCTGCAGCTTCCCCCACCACAAATCATTTCCAAAAGGAGGCCGGAACACCAAGGACCCCTATTTGCATCCTCCTGGATAATTCACTCAGATACATTTTTTTGAGGAGTGCATTATTTTCCCCGTACCATCGATCACTGTATGTCTGTGGCAGAGATGGACTATATTTAGGGTACTAGACAGATGAACAATACCACGAAGTGTGGAAGGATAGATGGATGGACTGGGCTGTGGATGGATATATGGATACTTCACTGTGTTCGTGGATGAATTGCAATAAGGTGACTGTGTTGTTTAGGGCAGATGGATGAGCTACTCAGAATGAATGGCTGGATTGTGCTTTGGGTAGAACTATGGTTGGTAAATTGTTTTGAATAGATATTTTTTATTTTTTTGGATGCACCATGCTGAGCTATGTTTGCGTGGTGGAACACGGGTTCTTAGTGTAGGACGGATAGAGTGGAAGAACTCCACTAAAGGGATGTAGGTGGTAGAAACAGAGAGCACATAGACCCGCTGCTTAATTCCTCTGCCTATATGCAGTGAGCTGTTGCATAAAAAATAGTTTGACAGCAGTTTTTTTGGAAAGGTTGTTTTCGTTTTATAACCTGACCCTTTCATCTGTGTCTTGCTGCGTTTCCTAAACGAACGTAGCACCTCCTATTCGGATCTGTTAATTATGAATAAAGCTAGGGCAGATGGGAGAGAGTTCAGAGCTGGCGCCTCATATACGTCAAGTCCTATTATCAACCCTGTCTGGTGTGAGAGGAGGACTTGACCACTCCTGTTGAGCAGGGAGACAGGTACACTGACTTCCAAAGAGTAGGAAACATGCTCAGCAACACACCCTTCTCTGTGAACCTCTCTGTCCGGCCTTCCGTTTGTCCGTCTGTCCGTCCGTCTGTCCTTCAGTCTGTCCATCCGTCCGATATGTTTGTCTGTGTCTGCCTGTCTGTGTGTCTGTCCTCCTCCCGACTCATTCACTCCAGTGAACATGGGAGACGGGTTCATTTGAAATTCATCTCATCTTTTTCTTTCTCATAAAAACGTGGTTTGCTGTTCAGGGTGTCGACCAAAAATGTTCAGACAGTGGAGAATACCAATATTACAGGAAAGTCAGACATTCAGTCAGTCAGATTTCCAAGGTATCTGTGAATCTTTTGATATAGAAAATGTCCAGCCTAGATCAAATAGTAGCATTTCTATACTAACCCCGGTAGTATTTTATACCAACCTCTAAAGAATCTAAAGCTGACATTTTGGTTTGATTTTAAAGGAATGCTCTATAGAACTTTTAATAGTTCTTTAATCTCTCTCCCAGCATATCCCTGTACTATATTTCAATAAATAATCCATGGAGACACTGTATAATAGGACATGGGATATTCCTTCAGTGGGCACTGCCGATGCTGAAGAAGTTCCAGTGCTTCCCGCATCTGTCACAAGCGGGGTGACGGGAGAACCAGAGATACAATACATATACAAAAGTAGGTGGACACCCCTTCAAATGAGTGGATTCAGCTATTTCAGCCACACCGTTGCTGACAGGTGTATAAAATCGAGCACACAGCCATGCAATCTCCATAGACAAACATTGGCTGTAGAATGGCCTTACTGAAGAGCTCAGTGACTTCCAACGTGGCACCGTCATAGGATGCCACCTTTCCAACAAGTCAGTTCGTAGAATTTCTGCCCTGCTAGAGCTGCCACGGTCAACTTTAAGTGCTGTTATTGTAAAGTGGAAACGTCTAGAAGCAGCAACGGCTCAGCCACCAAGTGGTAGGACACACAAGCTCACAGAATGGGTATGCTGAGCGCTGAAGCGCGTAGCGCAGAAAAATCGTCTGCAACACTCACTGCTGAGTTCTAAACTGCCTCTGGAAGCAACGTCAGCACAAGAACTGTTCGTCGGGAGCTTCATGAAATGGGTTTCCATGGCCGAGCAGCCGCACACAAGCATAAGATCACCATGTGCAATGCCAAGCATCAGTGGGAGTGGTGCAAAGCTCGCCACCGTTGGGATCTGGAGCAGTGGAAACGGATTTGGCAGATGCCAGGAAAACGCTACCTGCCCTAATGCATAGTGCCAACTGTAAAGTTTGGTGGAGGAGGAATAATGGTATGGGGCTGTTTTTCATGCTTTGGGCAAGGCTTCTTAGTTCCAATGAAGGGAAATCTTAACGCTACAGCATACAATGACATTCTAGACGCTTCTGTGCTTCCAACAGCAAGGTCCATACAGAAATGGTTTGTCGAAATTGGAGTGGAAGAACTTGACTGGCCTGCACAGAGCCCTGACCTCAACCCCATCGAACACATTACATTTACATTTAAGTCATTTAGCAGACGCTCTTATCCAGAGCGACTTACAAATTGGTGCATTCACCTTATGATATCCAGTGGAACAACCACTTTACAATAGTGCATCTAAATCTTTTAAGGGGGGGGGGGGGTTAGAAGGATTACTTTATCCTATCCTAGGTATTCCTTAAAGAGGTTGGGTTTCAGGTGTCTCCAGAAGGTGGTGATTGACTCCGCTGTCCTGGCGTCGTGAGGGAGCTTGTTCCACCATTGGGGTGCCAGAGCAGCGAACAGTTTTGACTGGGCTGAGCGGGAACTGTGCTTCCTCAGAGGTAGGGGGGCCAGCAGGCCAGAGGTGGATGAACGCAGTGCCCTTGTTTGGGTGTAGGGCCTGATCAGAGCCTGAAGGTACGGAGGTGCCGTTCCCTTCACAGCTCCGTAGGCAATCACCATGGTCTTGTAGCGGATGCGAGCTTCAACTGGAAGCCAGTGGAGAGAGCGGAGGAGCGGGGTGACGTGAGAGAACTTGGGAAGGTTGAACACCAGACGGGCTGCGGCGTTCTGGATGAGTTGTAGGGGTTTAATGGCACAGGCAGGGAGCCCAGCCAACAGCGAGTTGCAGTAATCCAGACGGGAGATGACAAGTGCCTGGATTAGGACCTGCGCCGCTTCCTGTGTGAGGCAGGGTCGTACTCTGCGAATGTTGTAGAGCATGAACCTACAGGATCGGGTCACCGCCTTGATGTTAGTGGAGAACAACAGGGTGTTGTCCAGGGTCACGCCAAGGTTCTTAGCACTCTGGGAGGAGGACACAAGGGAGTTGTCAACCGTGATGGCGAGATCATGGAACGGGCAGTCCTTCCCCGGGAGGAAGAGCAGCTCCGTCTTGCCGAGGTTCAGCTTGAGCTGGTGATCCGTCATCCACACTGATATGTCTGACAGACATGCAGAGATGCGATTCGCCGCCTGGTTTGAATTCACCTTTGGGATGAATTGGAATGCCGACTGCGAGCCAGGCCTAATCGCCCAACATCAGTGCCCGACCTCACTAATGCTCTTGTGGCTAAATTGAAGCAAGTCCCTGCAGCAATGTTCCAACATAGCCTTCCCAGAAGAGTGGAGGCTGTTGTAGCAGCAAAGAGGGACCAACTCCATATTAATGCCCATGATTTTGGAATGAGATGTTTGACGGACACATGTCCACATACTTTTGGTCATGTAGTGCATACCGTCCCACGCTCCAGCTTTCTCTCCCTCTCACACTCATCCTCATACAGTATTAACAGGGCTCCGTTGTGTTGTAATCACCCTCTCCATCATCCTAGACTGCCCAGTGTGTGGCCGTCAGGCAAAACCGGCACCCCGTGGATGCCATAGTCAAATTTTAGCCCAAGCGTGTCGCTGGACCACAAGCTATGATTTACATTTACATTTTAGTCATTTAGCAGACGCTCTAATCCAGAGTGATTTGCAGTAGTGAGACTATACATTTTCATACTTTTTTCCTATGATGGCACTTGTTGTGTGTAATGGGGCACACCCAGGCCAGGCAGACTCCATTTTGGGGATCTCTGGGATGATTTCATCAATTATCCATTGGATGGTGCTGTGTCCCTGGGAAACTGCGTAAAATCACGGAGAGGGCGGAAGAAGCCAGGCCCACCAAAGGCAGGGGGATAAGAGCTAGTGAAAGCCAGGATGTCTGTTATTTTCAGGTGACTCATAACAAATATACTGACAATATATTTACCACAGTGTTCTTTTTCAAGGTTCATTTGATTGACTGACTTCACCATAGGTTGCTATCATTTAGCTGAGCAGTGGTGTAAAGTACTTAAAGTTGAAGTCAGAAGTTTACACCTTACATACATTTAAACTCAGTTTTTCCCATTTCCTGACATATAATCCTAGTAAAAATGCCCTGTTTGGATCACCACTTTATTTTAAGAATGTGAAATGTCAGAATAATAGTAGAGAGAATTATTTATTTCAGCTTTTATTTCTTTCATCACAATCCCAGTGGGTTAGAAGTTTACATACACTCAATTAGTATTTGATAGCATTGCCTTTAAATTGTTTAACTTGGGTCAAACGTTTTGGGTAGCCTTCTACAAGCTTCCCACAATAAGTGGGAAGCTTCCTACTGACAGAGCTGGTGTAACTGAATCAGGTATGCAGGCCTCCTTGCTCGCACACGCTTTTTCAGTTCTGCCCACACATTTTCTATGGGATTGAGGTCAGGGCTTTGTGATGGCCACTCCAATACCTTGACTTTGTTGTCCTTGAGCCATTTTGCCACAAATTTGGAAGTATGCTTGGGGTCATGGTCCATTTGGAAGACCCATTTGCACCCAAGCTTTATCTTCCTGACTGATGTCTTGAGATGTTGCTTCAATATATCCACATAATTTTGCTTCCTCGTGATGCCATCTATTTTGTGAAAGTGCACCAGTTCTTCCTGCAGCAAAGCACCCCCACAACATGATGCTGCCACCCCCAGGCTTCACAGTTGGGATGGTGTTCTTCAGCTTGCAAACATCCCCCTTTTTCCTCCAAACATAACGACGGTGATTATGGCCAAACAGTTCTATTTTTGTTTCATCAGACCAGAGGACATTTCTCCAAAAAGTACGATCGTTGTCCCCATGTGTAGTTGCAAACTGCAGTCTGGCTTTTTTATGGCGGTTTTGGAGCAGTGGCTTCTTCCTTGCTGAGCGGCCTTTCAGGTTATGTCGATATAGGACTCGTTTTTCTGTGGATATAGATACTTTTGTACCTGTTTTCTCCAGCATCTTCACAAGGTCCTTTGCTGTTGTTCAGGGATTGATTTGCACTTTTCACACCAAAGTATGTTCATCTCTAGGAGACAGAACGTGTCTCCTTCCTGAGCAGTATGGCAGCTGCGTGGTCCCATGGTGTTAATACTTGCGTACTATTGTTTGTACAGATGAACGTGCTACCTTCAGGCGTTTGGAAATTGCTCCCAAGGATGAACCAGACTTGTGTAGGTCTACAATTTTTTTTATGAGGTCTTGGCTGATTTCTTTTGATTTTCCCATGATGTCAAGGAAAGAGGCACTGAGTTTGAAGGTAGGCCTTGAAATACATCCACCGGTACACCTCCAATTGACTCATAAAAATGAGTTTTAATGACTCCAACCTAAGAGTATGTAAACTTCTGACTTCAACTGTAAGTAACAATACTTTATAGTACTACTTATGTAGGTTTTTTGAGTATCTGTACTTTACTATTTACACTTTTGCTCTAACTTCACTACATTCCTAAAAAAAATGATGTACTTTTTACTCCATACATTTTCCCTGACACCCGAAAGTACTAGTTACATTTTGAATGATTAGCAGGACAGGAAGTTGGTGCAATTTCTTTGACGTAATTCCTTCCCTTGTAAATTATTTCTGACTGTTGCCCGTGACTATCCATAAAGAAAAAAAGAAATGGTGACATCTGGTTCGCTTAATTTAAGGATTTTGAAATGATTTATACTTTTACTTTTGATACTTAAGTTTATTTTAGCAATTACGTTTACTTTTGATACATAAGTACATGTAAAACCAATTTGCTTTCTATTAAGGTGTCTTACTTTTACTCAAGTATGACAATGGGGTTCTTTTTCTACCACTGTAACCGAGTAACTCCTTAGAGATCTGTGAAGTGATGTGAAGACCTTAGAAATGCTCTGTCCAAACCATTACATTTCAACTGCTATTCACCTCATAATGAGTGTGCACTGGTTTCCCTCAATGAAGACCTTCAGTAAGAATTGATGTGGATCAAAGAATACATGAATACATTCTCCTAACCTGTTGTGTACATTCACTACTTTCCAACAACAACAGACCTCTTTCTTGGTCTGAGCCCCCATTGTCCACCTTCCTTCTGAAGTGTGCACTTGCACACTTTATCACATTGATGTAACAATGGTGGAAACTCCCTCAAGCCAATGCTTACATCAATCCTATGCTTTTAAATCCATGATGGGGAGGTTTGCAAGTGCACACTCTTGCCATCCTCTTGGACTTGTGATCCTCCCATTCAGAAGACCTCTGGGTATGGACCAGTTGTTCCGGAATTGCTCTTTGGGGCCAGTAGTGGGCACTATATCCCCACAGGCAGTAGTGCTCCACAGCTCCAAAGCTCCAGCACTGTTGGCATCAATTCCTAGATGCAGAAGAAAGAGTTGGCTCCTCGCTCACAATGGTCTTGTTTGATCTCTGTCTCATCATACTCATATAGATTAGATTCCCATACATATTCAATCCGGTCAGGATAATGGATAGATAGATTAAAGCACTGTATTATCCAATGAGTAAATGATCCACTATAGACTATACCTCTTGGTGATCGTCTCACAACCAAATGCCTGCCTCCGAGGATGTTTTTGCAGGATTTCATTTTCAGTTCTGCTTCTGAATCATCATTCAGAACTAAACATGTCTTGAGTTGATGAGGGTTAGGTCTGTGTGTTTGTGTGTGTGTTTACGTGTGCGTGTGTGTCCTTTGCGTGTTTGCATGTGCATTTGGTTGTTTGAAGAGTTGTTTTAAAAGTGTGTGAGTGTCAGAGGTTCTGTCACACGTTAAACCAATAATTCCTTTCACCTCCATCTGCAACTAATGTGTGACGGATGTTGTGTATGTCAAAGGAAAGGTACAACACACAGGGGAAGGAGATGCGCTCTCCTCAAAGGAGAGAGCAATATTTCCATCGCTCTCTCTCCATCAATACAGGGGTGTGATCATTATTTTCATTACATTTGGGGGCAGGCAGGCTATTTGAAAAGGCAGTGCACTCAGAATATTTGACAAGCGAGCAAGCATTCAAAGGCACAGGCTCTGTGATGATGATGTCCCACTCAGTATTCAACAGCTCTGGTATTGGATTGTGCCACTGTGATTCCACTTCCATCCAGACCCATTTTATTTCTACCCACCCCCTCTCTCCGTTCCCATCATGCCGTGCCACAGCCCTGCCAACTCTATTTCCTGAAATCAATTTCAGTGGCTGTCTAAGTGTGATGATGCAGCCTATAGCCTGGCCTCATTACCATTTTAAAATGTGTTTAAAATGTACTTTCTAACAATATGATCATCTACAATGCTTAAAAGTATCTATCAATGGCTGCGTTTAGACTGGCAGCCCAATTCTGATATTTTTTGGGGGACCAAATCTTTTCACATCACGTCTTTTTCAGAGCTGATCTAATTGGTCAAAAGACCAATTAGGGAAACAAAGATGAGAATTGGTCTGCCTGTGTAAACGCAGCCTATTTGATGCAGCTCTGTCTTTTAAACTAAAGCGTACTTGACTAAAATATGCACATTTAAACAAATTAATGCAATTAACTCATATCATGGTTTCCATTGTATTGCCTGGTCTAATTCACGAAGTAAAGCGTAGTGTTGAATACTATTTACAACTCGTTCCCTAGCAGTTTGTTTGTTGTGTCCTGTATGTACAGGCAGTTTATGCTAGCTTTCCTGGGTGACTCTTCTTAGTCCTGCCAAGCGGGAGAGTTAGGCTCTGTTTAGAGCTGGAAAAAGGGTAATCCCTAGGTAAGCTGTTTAGCATTTAGGCCTGGTCTTAGACCCCATTAACTGTATCTGCATTTGTATTCGCATGACAGGAAACTCATGTTAATGCAAAGTCTAAATGCACACAATGCATATTGCATTACATTATATTGCATTGCATTGCATATGCATATAGGGTTCGGAATGTAAACAGATTTGCCTGACCACCTCCAGAGGTGGACGAGCTCGCATTGTTTTCCTATATCAGCTCAGTGTAAATGCAATCAGACCAGCCTGACCACGTTCAGTGGTTAGCGTCATCAGTGCCTCACCTAAGAATATTCCAGCGTTATTCAAACTCCGCCTCAGTGTTCCACCTATTGAAAAAGAGCAAGGGCAGAGCAGACTGTCGCAAATGAAAAGGTGGTGTCAGCGTTTAACCACCTGCTTTACTAAAATGTATCGACGGCGGCTCATTATTTATAGGCTACAGGACAGGTGGCATATAATTTCTGTTTAATGGTTTTCAATTTCGTCATCATTTTCGTCATCACTATCACACTATAAGGCCTAACCGTGTCTCTTTCCCCATCAGACTTTCCCCATCAATTCATTTCATACACGTGTCTTTACATTATCTGATAGGCTGCAGGTAATGTTATTTCTGAAAGGCTATTTTGCTAGGTCTTTTTGAGACAATATTTCTACATATACTGTGCATTCGGAAAGTATTCAGACCCTTTGACTTAGTCCACTTTTTGTTACGTTACAGCTTAATTCCCAAATGGATGAAATTGTTTATTTTCCTCGCCAATCTACAAACAATACCCCATAATGACAGAGCAAAAACAAGTTTTAGATTTGTTTGCAAATCGATAAATAAAAAATATTACATTTACATAAGTATTCAGACCCTTCACTCAGTACTCTGACGCTACAAGCTTGGCACACCAGTATTTGGGGAGTTTCTCCCATTCTTCTCTGCAGATCCTCTCAAGCTCTGTCAGGTTGGATGGGAAGCGTCGCTGCACAGCTATTTTCTGAAGAAATTTGGTTTGTCACCTAAAACCCTCATAAACTTTTACAGATTCACAATCGAGAGCATCCTGTCGGGCTGTATCACTGCCTGGTACGGTAACTGCACCGCCCTCAACCGCAAGGCTCTCCAGAGGGTAGTGCGATCTGCACAATGCATAACCGGGGGCAAACTACCTGCCCTCCAGGACACCTACAGCACCTGATGTCACAGGAAGGCCAAAAAGATCATCAAGGACAACAACCACCAGAGCCACTGCCTGTTCACCCCGCTATCATCCTGAAGGCAAGGTCAGTACAGGTGCATCAAAGCTGGGACCGAGAGACTGAAAAACAGCTTCTATCTCAAGGCCATCAGACTGTTAATCAGCCATCACTAACATAGAGAGGCTGCTACTGTCACGTCCTGACCAGTATAGGGGTTATTTGTTATTATAGTTTGGTCAGGACGTGGCAGGGGGTGTTTGTTTTATGTGGTTTGGGCTATGTATTTAGGTAGAGGGGTGTTTGTTTTATGTGGTTCGGGGTTTGTTAGTCTATGTTCTATGTTAGTATATTTTCTATGTTCTATCTAGTCTTTTGTATTTCTATGTGTAGTTAATTGGGGTTGGACCTTCAATTGGAGGCAGCTGGTTATTGTTGCCTCTGATTGAGGGTCCTATAATTAGGAGTTTGTTTTTCATGGGTTTTTGTGGGAGATTGTGCTTGTTTAGCTGTGTGCCTGACAAGACTGTCCAGTTTGTTTGTGTTTTGTATACGTTTATTGTGTTTTCCTTCTTCACCAAATAAAAAGAAGATGAGTACATATTTTCCCGCTGCGTCTTGGTCTTTACCCTACGACAACCGTGACAGCTACCAACATACAGACTCAAATCTCTGGCCACTTTAATAAATTGACTTAATAAAGGTATCACTAGTCACTTTAAATAACGCCACTTTAATAATGTTTACATATTATGTTACTCATCTCATATGTATATATTGTATTCTATACCATCTACTGCATCTCGTCTGTGCTGCACGGCCATCGCTCATCCATATATTTCTAGGTACATATTCTTATTCATCCCTTTACATTTGTGTGTATAAAGTAGTTGTTGTGAATTTGTTAGATTACTTGTTAGATATTACTGCATTGTCGGAACTAGAAGCACAATCATTTCACTACACATCTGCTAACCATGTGTATGTGACCAATAACATTTGATTTGATTTGATTTTCAGGTCTCTCCAGAGATGTTCGATCGGGTTCAAGTCCGGGCACTGGCTGGGCCACTCAAGGTGTCTTAGCTGTGTGCTTAGGGTCGTTGTCCTGTTGGAAGGTGAACCATCGCCCCAGTCCGAGGTCCTGAGCGCACTGGAGCAGGTTTTCATCAAGGATCTCTCTGTACTTTGCTCCGTTCATGTTTGTCTCGATCTCACTGGCGCCGGAGAAGATGGCTGCTGTTTAACTGGCTCTTAACCAACCGTGCTATTTTGTTAGATTTTTTGCATTGTTTGTAACTTATTTTGTACATAATGTTGCTGCTACCGTCTCTTATGACCGAATAGAGCTTCTGGACATCAGAACAGCGATTACTCACCTCGAATTGGATGAATCATTTTTCTTTAATGAGTCGGATGGGAAGGATATCCTCCAAACACCCGAACAGGCCCTCATCCCCGTTATTCACTGGAGAAAGAAACTGAGACTTCGCGGAAAGAGATCGGGGTGCCTTGTGAGGATCAGTGTCGCGATCATGAGGAGAGACGGACCAAGGTGCAGCGTGATTGGAGTTCCACATCTTTATTTTAGTGAAACTTAAACCAAGAAACAAACAACGACCGTGAAGTACCGTAGTGCTACATGCACTCACTCAAAACAATATCCCACAAGACACAGGTGGGAAAAAGGCTACCTAAATATGATCCCCAACTAGAGGCAACAATTACCAGCTGCCTCTAATTGGGAACCATACAACTCACCAACATAGAAATACAATGAATAGAACACCCCCCTAGCTCTCTATGGTCAGGGCGTGACAGTACCCCCCCAAAGGTGCGGACTCCGGCCGCAGAACCTGAAAACAAATGGGGAGGGTGGGGGGTGCCTAGTGACAGTGGCGGCTCCGGTGCAGGTTGTAGCCCCCGCCCAGACCCCAGATCCGGCCATGGCGCCGGGCTGAACGCCGTGCCTGGACTGTGCATCGGCGCAGAGGAAGACTCCGGCCTTGGAGCGGTACTGGATTCACTTGAAGCTCCGGGCCGTTGACCGTCACTGGAAGCTCCGGGCCGTTGACCGTCACTGGAGGCTCCGGACCGTTGACCGTCACTTGAGGCTCCGGACCGTTGACTGTCACTGGAAGCTCCGGACTGTGAACCGTCGCTGGAAGCTCCGGACTGTGAACCATCGCTGGAAGCTCTGGACTGTGAACTGTCGCTGGAAGCTCCGGACTGTGAACCGTCGCTGGAAGCTCCGGACTGTGAACAGTCGCTGGAAGCTCTGGACTGTGAACCGTCGCTGGAGGTTCTGGGCTGTAGAGGCGCACTGCAGGCCTAGTGCGTGAAGCCGGCACAGGTGGCACCGGACTGGTGACACGCACTTCAGGGCAGATGCGGGGAGCAGGCACAGGACGTACCAGACTGGGGAGGCGCACTGGAGGCCTGATGCGTGGAGCCGGCACAGGTTGCACCGGACTGGTGACACGCTCTTCAGGGCGAGTGCGGGGAGCTGGCACAGGACGTACCGGACTGGGGAGGCGCACTGGAGGCCTGATGCGTGGAGCCGGCACAGGTGGCACCGGACTGGTGACACGCACTTCAGGGCGAGTACGGGGAGCTGGCACAGGATGTACCGGACTGGGGAGGTGTACTGGAGGTCTGGTGCGTGGAGCCGGCACAGGTGGCACCGGACTGGTGACACGCACTTCAGGGCGAGTGTGGGCAGCTGGCACAGGACTCACCAGACTGCTGACAGGTTCTTCAGGTCGAATGCCATGCAGAACACACCTACATAACATTTCTTTCCTCTCTCTCTCTCTCTCCCAACTTCTCCATCGCCCCCCTGACGGTCTCTGGCTCTTTAGGGCGAGTGCGGGGAGCTGGCACAGATGGCACCGGACTGGTGTCACGCTCTTCAGCACGCCATACTCCTCGCCAAAGTCATTCTCTGGTAACCCTCCTCACACTGCTCCATCGACTCCCAGGCAGGCTCTGGCTCTCTCCTTGGCTCGGCCGACCACCCCTCGTGCCCCCCCCCCAAAAAAAAAATCTTGTGGTTTCTGTGGCCCGGCGTCGTCGCTGTCCCCCTATGCTCCTTGGCGACTCCCGCCAAGGAAGGGTCTCATGTCCTCCCATGATTTCTTCCCAGGTCCAAAACTCCTTTACCTCCGTTACACACTGCTTGGTCCTTGCTTGGTGGGATATTCTGTCACGATCGTGAGGAGAGACGGACCAAGGCTCAGCGTGATTGGAGTTCCACATCTTTTAGTGAAACTTAAACAAACCAAGAAATAAACAACGATCGTGAAGTACTGTAGTGCTACATGCACTCACTCAAAACAATATCCCACAAAACACAGGTGGGAAAAAGGCTACCTAAATATGATCCCCAATTAGAGGCAACGATTATTGCCTCTAATTTGAACCACACAACTCACCAACATAGAAATACAATGACTAGAACACCCCCCTAGTCACACTTTGACCTAAACACCATAGAGAACCAAGGACTCTCTGGTCAGGGCATGACAATCAGGTGACGAGTGGATAATCTGCCTTTGCCATCCGTACTGTTAGCCAACATTCAATTGCTGGAAAATAAATGGTTCGAACTGAAAGCACGTATATCCTACCAACGGGGCATTAAAAACTGTAATATCTTATGTTTCACCGAGTCGTGGCTGAACGACAACATTAATAACATACAGCTGGCGGGTTATACACTATCGGCAGGATAGAACAGCATCCTCTGGTAAGACACGGGGCGGGGGCCTATGTATATTTGTAAACAACAGCTGGTGCACGATATCTAAGGAAGTCTAAAGGTTTTGCTCGGCTGAGGTAGAGTATCTCATGATAAGCTGTAGACCACACTATCTACCTAGAGAATTTTCATCTGTATTTTTCGTAGCTGTCTAAATACCACCACAGACTGATGCTGGCACTAAACCGCACTCAATGAGCTGTATACTGTCATGGGCAAACAGGAAAACGCTCATCCAGAGGCGGCGCTCCTAGTGGCTGGGGACTATATTGCAGGGAAACTTAAATCAGTTTTACCTAATTTCTATCAGCATGTTACATGTGCAACCAGAGTGAAAAAAACTCTACACTACCTTTACTCCACACACAGACACGCTTACAAAGCTCTCCCTTACCCTCCATTTGGCAAATCTGACCATAATTCTATCCTCCTGATTCATGCTTACAAGAAAAAATTAAAGCAGGTAGCACCAGTGCCTCGGTCTATAAAAAAGTGGTCAGATGAAGCAGATGCTAAACTACAGGACAGTTTTGCTAGCACAGACTGGAATATGTTCCGGGATTCTTCCGATGGCATTGAGGAGTACACCACATCAGTCACTGGCTTCATCAATAAGTGCATCAATGACGTCGTCCCCACAGTGACTGTACGTACATACCCCAACCAGAAGCCATGGATTACAGGCAACATTCACACTGACCTAAAGGGTAGAGCTGCCGCTTTCAAGGAGCGGGACTCTAACCCAGAAGCTTGTAAGAAATCCCACTATGCCCTCCGATGAACCATCAAACAGGCAAAGTGTCATTACAGGACAAAGCTTGAATCGTACTACTTCGGCTCCGACACTCGTCGGATGTGGCAGGGCTTGCAAACTATTACAGACTACAAAGGCACTACAGAGGGTAATGCGTACGGCCCAGTACATCCTGCCATTCAGGATCTCTATACCAGGCGGTGTCAGAGGAAGGCCCTAAAAATTGTCAAAGACTCCAGCCACCCTAGTCTAGGTCCAAGAGGCTTCTAAACAGCTTCTACCCCCCAAGCCATAAGACTCCTGAACATCTAATCAAATGGCTACCCAGACTATTCGCATTGCCCCCCCCCCCCCTCTATGCTGTTGCTACTCTCTGTTATTATCTATACATGTTCAATTTAATAACTTTGCCAACATGTACATATTACCTCAATTACCTCGACACCGGTGCCCCCGCACATTGACTCTGTTCCGGTACCCCCTGTATATAGCCCTGCTATTGATATTATAATACTGTTTTTAATTATTTGTTATTTTTATCTCTTACTTTTTTTTAGGTATTTTCTTAAAACTGCATTGTTGGTTAAAGGCTTGTAAGTAAGCATTTCACTTTTAGGTCTACACCTGTTGTATTCGTGGCATATGACAAATAAAATTTTATTTGAAATAGTCTCTCAGTCCCTGCAGCTGAAAAACATCCCCACAGCATGATGCTGCCAGCACCATACTTCACCGTAGGGATGGTGCCAGGTTTCCTCCAGACGTGACGCTTGGCATTCAGGCCAAGTAGTTCAATCTTGGTTTAATCAGACCAGAGAATCTTGTTTCTCATGGTCTGAGAGTCTTTAGGTGCCTTTTGATGAGGAGTGGCTTCCGTCTGGCCACTCTACAACAAAGGCTGATTGGTGGAGTGCTGCAGAGATGGTTGTCCTTCTGAAAGGTTCTCCCATCTCCACATAGGAACTCTGGAGCTCTTTCAGAGTGGCCATCGGGTTCTTGGTCACCTCCCTGACCAAGGCCCTTCTCCCCCGATTGCTCAGTTTGGCCGGGCAGTCAGCTCTAGGAAGAGTCTTGGTGGTTTCAAACTTGTTCCATTTAAGATTGATGGAGGCCACTGTGTTCTTGGGGACATTCAAAGCTGCATCATTTTCTTGTACCCTTTCCCAGATCTGTGCCTCGACACAATCTTGTCTCAGCGCTCTAAGGACAATTCTTTCGAGTAATTAAAGAGCAGCAGTAACAGACAGACAGTAACAGAGTTCAAGTAACAGACACGTCAACGTCAACTGTTCAGAGGAAACTGCGTGAATCCGGCCTCTGGGTCAAATTGCTGCAAAGAAACCACTACTAAAGGACACCAATAATAAGAAGAGACTTGCTTGGGACAAGAAACATGAGCAATGGACATTAGACCGGTGGAAATGTGTCCATTGGTCTGGAGTCCAAATTTGAAATTTTTGGTTCCAACCGCCGTGTTTTGTGAGACGCGATGTTGATGAATGAATGATCTCTGCATGTGTATTTCCCACCGTAAAGCATGGAGGAGGAGGTGTTATGGTGTGGGGGTGCTTTGCTGGTGACACTGTCTTTGATTTATTTAAAATTCAAGGAACACTTAACCAGCATGGATACAACAGCATTCTGCAGCGATACACCATCCCATCTGGTTTGGGCTTAGTGGGACTATAATTTATTTTTCAACAAGACAATGACCCAACGCACCTCCAGGCTGTGTAAGGGCTATTTTACCAAGGAGGAGAGTGATGAAGTGCTGCATCAGATGACCTGGCTTCCACAATCACCCTACCTCAACCCAATTGAGATGATTTGGGATGAGTCGGACCGCAGAGTGAAGGAAAAGCAGCCAACAAGTGCTCAGCATATGTGGGAACTCCTCCAAGACTGTTGGAAAAGCATTTCAGGTGAAGCTGGTTGAGAGAATGCCAAGAGTGTGCAAAGCTGTCATCAAGGCAAAGGGTGGCTATTTGAAGAATCTCAAATATGAAACATATTTTGATTTGTTTAACACTTTTTTGGTTACTACTTGATTCCATATGTGTTTTTTCATTGTTTTGATGTCTTCACTATTATTCTACAATGTAGAAAATAGTAAAAATAAAGAAAAAGCCTTGAATGAATAGGTGTTCTAAAACTTTTGACCGGTAGTGTATATATACAGTTGAAGTCGGAAGTTTACATACACGTAGGTTGGAATCATTAAAACTCATTTTTTCAATCACTCCACAAATTTCTTGTTAACTAACTATAGTTTTGGTAAGTCGGTTAGGACATCTACTTTGTGCATGACACAAGTGATTTTTCTTGTAATTTCTTTGTTTACAGACAGATTATTTCACTTATAATTCACTGTATCACAATTCCAGTGTGTCAGAAGTTTACATACACTAAGTTGACTGTGCCTTTAAACAGCTTGGAAAATTCCCGAAAATTATATCATGGCTTCAGAAGCTTCTGATAGGCTAATTGACATAATTTGAGTCAATTGGAGGTGTACCTGGGGATGTATATCAAGGCCTACCTTCAAACTCAGTGCCTCTTTGCTTGACATAATCGGAAAATCAAAAGAAATCAGCCAAACGCCTGAAGGTATCACATTCATCTGTACAAACAATAGTACGCAAGTAATAACACCATGGGACCACGCAGCTGTCATACTGCTCAGGAAGGAGACACGTTCTGTCTCCTAGAGATGAACGTACTTTGGTGCGAAAAGTGCAAATCGATCCCAGAACAACAGCAAAGGACTTTGTGAAGATGCTGGAGGAAACAGGTACAAAAGTATCTATATCCACAGTAAAACGAGTCCTATATCGACATAACCTGAAAGGCCGCTCAGCAAGGAAGAAGCCACTGCTCCAAAACCGCCATAAAAAAGCCAGACTACGGTTTGCAACTGCACATGGGGACAAAATTTGTACTTTTTGGCGAAATGTCCTCTGGTCTGATGAAACAAAAATATAACTGTTTGGCCATAATGACCATTGTTATGTTTGGAGGAAAAAGGGGGAGGCTTGCAAGCTGAAGAACACCATCCCAACAGTGAAGCCTGGGGGTCGGCAGCATCATGTTGTGGTGGTGCTTTGCTGCAGGAGGGACTGGTGCACTTCACAAAATAGATGGCATCATGAGGACGGGAAAATATGTGGATATATTAAAGCAACATCTCAAGACATCAGTCAGGAAGTTAAAGTTTGGTCGCAAATGGGTCTTCCAAATGGACAATGACCCCAAGCATACTTCCAAAGTTGTGGCAAAATGGCTTAAGGACAACAAAGTCAAGATACTGGAGTGGCCATCACAAAGCCCTGACCTCAATCCTATGGAAAATTTGTGGGCAGAACTGAAAAAGCGTGTGCGAGCAAGGAGGCCTGCAAACCTGACTCAGTTACACCAGCTCTGTCAGGAGGAATGGGCCAAAATTCACCCAACTTATTGTGGGAAGCTTGTGGAAGGCTACCTGAAACGTTTTAAAGGAAATGCTGACAAGTACTAATTGAGTGTATGTAAACTTCTGACCCACTGGGAATGTGACGAAAGAAATAAAAGCTGAAGTACATCTTCTCTCTACTGACATTTCACATTCTTAAAATAAAGTGGTGATCCTAACTGACCTAAGACAGGGAATTTTTACTAGGATTAAATATCAGAAATTGTGAAAAACTGAGTTTAAATTTATTTGGCTGAGGTGTATGTAAACTTCCGACTTCAACTGTACATATAAACTGAATAAAAATATAAACGCAACATGTAGCAATTTCAAAGATTTTACAGAGTTACAGTTCATATAAGGAAAGCAGTCAATTGAAAATAAGTTAATTAGGCCCTAATCTATGGGTTTCACATGACTGGGAATATGCACCTTTTGGTCACAGATACCCCCAAAAAAGTTAGGGTGTAGATCAGAAAACTGATGTGACCACCATTTGCCTCATGCAGTGCGACACATCTCCTTTGCATAGTTGATCAGGCTGTTGATTGTGTTGTGTTGTCCCACTGCTCTTCAATAGGTGTGTGAAGTTGCTGTATATTGGCGGGAACTGGAACCCCCTGTCATATACGTTGATCTAGAGCATCCCAAACATTTCTGGTGAGTATGCAGGTCATGGATGAACTGGGACATTTTCAGCTTCCAAGAATAGTGTACAGATCCTTGCGACATCGGGCCATGCATTATCATGCTGAAACATGAGGTGATGGCGGCGGATGAATGGCACGACAATGAGCCTCAGGATCTCGTCACAATATCTCTGTGCATTCAAATTGCTATTGATAAAATGCAATTGTGTTCGTTGTCCATAGCTTATGCCTGCCCATACCATAACCCCACCGCCTCCATGTGGTACTCTGTTCACAACGTCTGCCATCTGCCCGGTACAGTTGAAACAGGATTCATCTGTTAAGAGCACACTTCTCCAGCGTGCCAGTAGCCACCGAAGCTAAGCATTTGCCCACTGAATTCGGCTACAACGCCAAACTGCAGTCAGGTCAAGACCCTGGTGAGGACAAGCATGCAGATGAGCTTCACTGAGACTGTTTCTGACAGTTTGCGCAGAAATTATTTGGTTGCACAAAGCCACAGTTTCGTCAGCTGTCCGGGTGGCTGGTATCAGATTATACCACAGGTGAAGAAGTCAGATGTGGAGGTCCTGGGATGGCGTAGTCTGTGATTGTGAGGCAGATTGGACGTACTGCCAAATTCTCTAAAACAATGTTGGATGCGGCTTATGGTAGAGAAATCAACATTCAATTCTCTGGCAACAGCTCTTTTGGATATTACATTTACATTTTAGTCATTTAGCAGACGCTCTTATCCAGAGCGACTTACAGTAGTGAATGCATACATTTCATATTTCATATTCCATATTCCTGCAGTCAGCATGTCAACTGCACACTCCCTCAAAACAAGAGACATCTGTGGCATTGTGTTTTGTGACAAAACTGACCATTTTAGAGTGCACAGAATTTCAGAGAAATAAGCTTTTTGTGCATATGGAACATTTCTGAGATGTTTTATTTCAGCTCATGAAACATGTGACCAGCACTTTACATGTAATGTTTATATTTTTGTTCAGGGGACCAAAACTTTACATGTTAAGTTTATATTTTTGTTCAGTATATACACTGCTCAAAAAAATAAAGGGAACACTTAAACAACACAATGTAACTCCAAGTCAATCACACTTGTCCACTTAGGAAGCAACACTGATTGACAATACATTTCACATGCTGTTGTGCAAATGGAATAGACAACAGGTGGAAATTATAGGCAATTAGCAAGACACCCCCAAATTCGCCACTGGCACCCTGTGCTCTTCACAGATGAAAGCAGGTTCACACTGAGCACATGTGACAGACGTGACAGAGTCTGGAGACGCCGTGGAGAACGTTCTGCTGCCTGCAACATCCTCCAGCATGACCGGTTTGGCGGTGGGTCAGTCATGGTGTGGGGTGGCATTTCTTTGGGGGGCCGCACAGCCCTCCATGTGCTCACCAGAGGTAGCCTGACTGCCATTAGGTACCGAGATGAGATCCTCAGACCCCTTGTGAGACCATATGCTGGTGCGGTTGGCCCTGGGTTCCTCCTAATGCAAGACAATGCTAGACCTCATGTGGCTGGAGTGTGTCAGCAGTTCCTGCAAGAGGAAGGCATTGATGCTATGGACTGGCCCGCCCGTTCCCCAGACCTGAATCCAATTGAGCACATCTGGGACATCATGTCTCGCTCCATCCACCAACGCCACGTTGCACCACAGACTGTCCAGGAGTTGGCGGATGCTTTAGTCCAGGTCTGGGAGGAGATCCCTCAGGAGACCATCCGCCACCTCATCAGGAGCATGCCCAGGCGTTGTAGGGAGGTCATACAGGCACGTAGAGGCCACACACACTACTGAGGCTCATTTTGACTTGTTTTAAGGACATTACATCAAAGTTGGATCAGCCTGTAATGTGGTTTTCCACTTTAATTTTGAGTGTGACTCCAAATCCAGACCTCCATGGGTTGCTAAATTGGATTTCCATTGATTATTTTTGTGTGATTTTGTTGTCAGCACATTCAACTATGTAAAGAAAAAAGTATTTAATAAGATTATTTCATTCATTCAGATCTAGGATGTGTTATTTTAGTGTTCCCTTTATTTTTTTGAGCAGTGTATATACACTGAATGTACAAAACATGTCTCTTTAATTCGTCGGGACATGGACTCTATAAGGTGTCGAAAGCATTCCACAGGGATGCTGGCACATGTTGACTTCAATGCTTCCAACAGTTCTGTCAAGTTGGCTGGATGTCCTAATACCATACCCCGTTCGAAAGCACTTAAATCTTTTGTCTTGCCCATTCACCCTCTGCACACATACACAATCCATCTCTGAATTGTCTCAAGGCTTAAAA
Source organism: Salmo salar (assembly GCF_965601325.2). Classification (NCBI taxonomy): domain Eukaryota; kingdom Metazoa; phylum Chordata; class Actinopteri; order Salmoniformes; family Salmonidae; genus Salmo; species Salmo salar. The sequence continues at coordinate 7,662,769 of NC_138318.1, forward strand.
ATCCTTCTTTAACCTGTCTCCTCCCCTTCATCTAGTCTTGCCCATTCACCCTCGGCACAAATACACAATCCATGTCTCAATTGTCTCAAGGCTTAAAAATCCTTCTTTGAACTGTCTCCTCCCCTTCATCTACAATGGTTGAAGTTGATTTAACAAGTGACACAAGCTTTCACCTGGATTCACCTGGTCAGTCTATGTCATGGAAAGAGCAGGTATTCCTAATGTTTTGTAATTAAAAAAAAATCAGATTATGAAATGACCCCGACACAGCACCCCTATTGATTAGGCCTATGTTTTTAGGGACAAGACAGTTATTCTACCCATCTTCCTACAACAATATGCAATAACACATTTTTGTTTTGTTTTCAAGTGAGTACACCACTCTAGGCTGTAAACTGCAGTGAATTTGTAGAGTTATTTGAATAACCGTGAGCCCTGCGTTTTGAAAGCAGTAAAATCACTGGGAGAGCCAAGCCAGGATAAAAGCTATATTGCAACCTATGTTCTGATTATTGCACATTAAAGGTTGCACATACAAATATTTAAGGGCCCAAACGCAGGGTTGTTGAGCGTGGCCCTGCTAACATTACAAGTAGCCTATATGCAAACAGAAAGTAAGGAAAATGGATAGCAAGCAATTTATTGACAAAATGAATCTTGCCACTATGCTATATCTGACTGGGTAAATAACTTTATTTTGAGTTAATGTGGACCCATGGACTCAGACTTGAGCGCCGGGACTCGGACTTCAGCCATAGGGACCCTCAGAGGTAGTAATCACTTTGTTTTGGAGCTGTTCAGAACAAGGTTAAGGGCAGGGAAAGCTTGTTGGACTCTAAGAAGGCTTTGTTCTATAATATTAGCTCCTGTTCCACCATTAGCCCCCATTCTACTTTTAGACATCAATTTGGCTGCGGCGTCTGTGGAACATTGATAACAATGGCAATGACGCAACCAAGTGATGGAGGTGCAACCCATAGTACTTTGTCAACACTGGTGACTGTGCTACTCTTTCTCTTTCTCTCTCTGCACTTGTGTGTGTCTGTTTGTTTTGTAAGTAGTGTGCCATATTTATGCAGGCTGAATTAGGAATTTATATCACGTTTCAGGTATGACCCAGATGCAGACAGTGTCGAAGAAACAAAAGTTTATTTCTAATACAAGGGCAGGCAAACGACAGGTCAAAGTAGGCAGGGGTCAGTAATCCAGAGAAGGTGCAAAGGGTCCAGAACGGCAGGCAGTCTCAGGGTCATAGCAGGCAGGGGTCAATAATCCAGGGGTGTGGCAAGGTATAGAACGGCAGGCAGGCTCAGGGCAGGCAGAAGGGTCAGAATCGGGAAGGACTAGGAAACAGGAGCAAGAAACAGACAGGAGCAGGGGAACAAACGCTGGTAGGTTTCACGAACAAAACTAACTGGCATAGACAAACAGAGAACACAGGTATAAATGATTTATGATTTATGTGATTTATGTTTACTATAGATTCATGAGGCAATAGAAATGTGATGTGACTAAAAATGAAAGGATATTTAGTTGACTAAAATGGCCCACTGTATTCGTTATTTTGACAGTAGCTAGACTAAATCAATATTCAACTGACAAAAATGTGACTAAGACGTAATGGTATTTTGGTCAAAATGCCTCAGACTAGACTAAATCTTAAAAAGAATGTCAAAATGAACACTGCTTTGTTCTTATATCGTTAACACTTAGCTCTAAGTATAAGCAAGTGCAAGGAAATGAGCTGCAACGAGGTAGGCCTATTCGTTCAGCACTTTTGAAATAGACAATGACAGAAATTCTGATAGATGTTAGTTCAGAGAAATTCAGCAAGATGTTGAGGCCTTAACTTTACTCTCCTTAAGTTACCACAGAGAGAGTGAGAGACAGAGAGAGAGCGAGAGAGAGAGACACTGACTCAGCGGTTATCCTACCATTTGAAGTATTTTATTATATGGTCTTTAGAGGAAGGAAATTGAATCACGAAGATCCACTTTTTTAGACAATCTGCTGAAGTACAGACAGCACATTGAGCAAACAAAACAAACCTCGCAATATGAACTGGTATTACATGTGTCTATTACTGAACTCTTTGTTGAAAAAAACATTTGAATGGGAAAAGACTGCCACAAACATGTTTACAGATGACATCAGCGCTCCAGGACTATGACAATGGTCTAGAGGGTCTCTGGGACATTGTAAGAACATATACAAATCAAAGAGCCTAATATAGTAACTGTCTGTATTTGTATGTATCCCTCCCAAGTGGGATACATACATTCAAAATTCCAGACAACATATCATCTACCTCAGTCCAAGTTGTTTGACGGCTGGACATTTCTATAACAGACACATTAGCGTACCAAGCCATGCTAACACAAATCTGAAAGGCTTTGATCATTTTTTTTCTGTCTGTGAGATGTAATGTAAGCCCTATGCAAGACCTTAATTGGAATCATTTCATACCTTACACAGTTGGATATTGATGTTGTGTTTTTATAGTTAATTCTTGGTTTCTTATCTTTCCAAAAAAAGCCAGAAATAAACGAAGTATCTTTTTAAACCAGTACTGAGGGAACTGAAGTGGTATAGCTGACATAAGGAACGATAGTCTAGGGAGTATGTTCATCTTTATCACCTCTGCTCATCCCCATAGTGATAAAGGTAGAACTATCCATCTCTTAAGAGGTTAATGTCATCCCTAATGGTTTTTAGGAGACCGGGTCCATTTAGATCAAATATCTTATTGATCGGTGACCTGATATTTATCCCTAGGTATTTCATATCTTGTGGTTTCCATATGAAGGGAGCAGTACCAAGGTGGGTTGGAAAGGTGGGATGGTTCAGAGGAATAGCCTCACTCTTACAATTCACTTTATATCCAGAAAATTGGCCAAATGCTCTTATGAGCTGTAGCACACTTGGTATCGAACAGCTGGAATTTGACAGTGTTAGTAAGATATCATCAGCATATCAAATCAAATCAAATGTTATTTGTCACATACATGTGTAGCGAAACGCTTATGCTTCTAGTTCCGACAGTGTAGCAATATCTAACAAGTAATATCTAACAATTTCACAGCAAATACCTAATACACATAAATCTAAGTAAAGGAATGGAATGAATAATATATAAATATATAGATGAGCAACGTCAGAGCGGCATTGACTGAGATACAGTAGATTGTATAGAATACAGTATATACATATGAGATGAGTATATGTAAACATTATTAAAGTGACATTAGTAAAGTGACTAGTGATTCATTTATTAAAGTGGCAATGATTTCAAGTCTGTGTATGTAGGCTGCAGCCTCTCTGTGCTAGTGACGAATATTTAACAATCTGATGTCCTTGAGCTCGTTCCCAGCTTTGATGCACGTGTACTGACCTGGCCTTCTGTATGATAGCGGGGTGAACAGGCAGTGGCTTTGGTGGTTGTTGTCCTTGATGATCTTTTTGGCCTTCCTGTGACATCGGGTGCTATAGGTGTCCTGGAGGGCAGGTAGTTTGCCCCCTGTGATGCATTGTGCAGAATTCACCACCCTCTGAAGAGCCCTGCGGTTGTGTGCGGTGCAGTTTCCGTACCAGGCGGTGATACAGCCCGACAGGATGCTCTCAATTGCGCATCTATAAAGGTTTGTGAGGGTTTTAGGTGACAAGCCAAATTTCTTCAGCCTCCTGAGGTTGAAGAGGTGCTGTTGCGCCTTCTTCACCACACTGTCTGTGATGTGTACGCCAAGGAACTTTAAACTTTCCACCTTCTCCACTGGTGTCCCATCAATGTGGACCGGGGGGGTGCTCCCTCTGCTGTTTCCTGAAGTCCACGATCATCTCCTTTGTTTTGTTGACATCGAGCGAGAGGTTATTTTCCTGACACCACACCCAGAGCACTCACCTCCTCTCTGTAGGCTGTCTCATCGTTGTTGGTAATCAAACCTACTATTGTTGTGTCGTCTGCAAACTTGATGATTGAGTTGGCTACGCAGTCATGGGTGAACAGGGAGTACAGAAGGGGGCTGAATATGCACCCTTGTGGGGCCCCAGTGTTGAGGATCAGCAAAGTGGAGCTGTTGTTTCCTACCTTCACCACCTGGGGGCGGTCCGTCAGGAAGTCCAGGACCCAATTGCTCAGGGCAGGGTTCAGACCCAGGGCCTCGAGCTTAATGATGAGCTTGGAGGGTACTATGGTGTTGAATGCTGAGATCCCAGATGGGATAGGGCAGTGTGCAGTGTGATGGCGGCTTATTGGGGCGGCAAGCAAATTGGAGTGGGTGACAGGTAAGGTGGAGGTGATTTGATCCTTGACTAGTCTCTCAAAGCACTTCATGATGACAGAAGTGAGTGCTACGGGGCAATAGTAATTTAGTTCAGTAACCTTTGCATTCATGGGAACAGGGACAATGATGGCCACCTTTGAGCATGTGGGGACAGCAGACTGGGATAGGGAGAGATTGAATATGTCCGTAAACACACCAGCCAGCTGGTCTGCGCATGCTCTGAGGGCGCGGCTAGGGATGCCGTCTTGGCCGGCAGCCTTTCAAGGGTTAACACGTTTTAAATGTCTTACTCACGTCGGCCACGGAGATGGTTGGTGCATATAGGTTGGTTTTGAAGTCATGACCACTCAAAGTGATACCCCTTATATCTTCCTTAGCTCTAATAGTGCAGGCAAGGGGCTCTAGTGCCAAAATTAATGTACTTGGGGAGGCCGGTCAGCCCTGCCTTGTAGAACGGAAAAGCTGAAAGGTCAGATATTATGCCATTAGTCTTAACTGAAGCAATAGGTTGATGATAGAGTGTCCTAATCCACTGCATAATAACAGACCCAAAACCAAATTTAGAGAGTGTGTAAAACAGAGAAGCTTTCTCTGCATCCAACAATACTGCTGGATGCTGGAGAGAGCTAGCCCCTGACTTGCTTACAATTTATGTTAATGAGGGACTGTGTTGTTGCAGAAATAAATAGGCCTATGCAAATGGTATGGTATGTTATGAATTTCGAGATATGAATAATGAAGTTACTTTTTTTTTCAAGTGGGGTGCCAATTTTTAAAATGTTGAGCACCTTCCCCCTGAAAGGGCTGCGCATGGCCCTGATCCCTGATGTTTTCCTGAACTTTCCAATACCTTTCTGATGCATGTCAATTACTCCAAAGCATACTTCCTTCAGACTGGAATATGCCATTACCTGATTTGGCATATCTTTGTGCCATAACTTTTACTGAGATAATGGCAATAAGGTCAGATTCAAAAGATTCATAATGTAATTTTAACATATTTGTTTCTGATACCCCCAAGTGTCCTAAATAGAGAACCAGAGATTCAAATAGCTTGATAGTCAATGTTAATAATATCATGTATGAATACATTTGATATCATGTTATTAGGCCTATGAGGCAATTCGCTAAGTGATTTTGTTTTACAAAAGTGTCTCCCTCAGAAATATTGACTACCACTGTCTTATAAGATGGAAATGGGAAAATACATAGAACTAGCCTAGCACCCATGTGATGTATAGGCAAGATTTAACTTACTACTTGAATTGTGACCACAAACAAATCTGCTTAAATGGGAGGGAAAAGTGAGATTCGAATACAATGCAGACACTATCCAGAGCCCACGTATTTTAATACCAGGTGTAATTGCAAGTATTTACGAGGCCCATGTTCGCAACGTTATCTTATCACATCTGTGGGATCATGCAAGGTGTAAACGGGGTCTTAGCTGCAGTAGGAACCCTATTGAAGGGCTGAGCTTTAGACCTGCCGTCATCCGTCATTTTGGTGGGGTTTTTGTAACCTGGATATTGCTGCTATGGACAACTGTTTTCAGGACAAGCCATGTATCCTGAAATTCTTCAACTGCAATAAATTCAAATACGTTTTTTCTACAACCACGGGACTCCACCTATCACCTCCCTTGGCTACTCTGGGTCTGCTAGGTGCTACCAGCTTCATTAGCCACTTTAGTATTTAATCATGCTAATTCTGGAGCTAATTGACTCATTAGACCTGGATCCGAATGGACCAGAGATGGGCTTTCCAGAACCTCTTTATCCTGACTGCCTAAGTAGTTGCCTATACATCACATGGTATTGGGTGCTAGGCTACTTCGGTATGTGCTCGCCACAGTCCTATCTGTGCACATGCTTGCTATCGGGGAAACCTGAGCTCACAGTCAGATTCTGCCTGGGGAGTCTTCGTAATTATCTGCTGCAGTGTTCCCCGGGTTGGTTGTGCAGCAGGTGGCAAGAGGAGAGCAGAGCAGAGGGAGCCTGTGTGGGCAGAGTGGCATGGCTGGCAGGCTTTGGAGTATGAGTCAGCGGAGCGGCGGGGAGCGAGAGAGAGGGAGAAGAGTGAGATGGGGGAGGCGTGTAAGGACTGGGAGGGTGTGGAGGGAAGGCGAAATGAGGAGAAGGAATGTGGGAGTGTGGGGAAAGGGAAGAGAGAGAGAAAATGAGAGAGGATGAACTCAGCTGTGTGTTGTATGAGCAGCTATGATAGCTTTAACAGCCAACTGGCTGACCTTTGCAAATGGGTTCAATCATCATGTGATGAAATTCTGAACCTCCACCTCCTCTCTGCATGCACAGGACCCAGTATACTGTCATAATGATTTACATGTGTGTGCATTCTTGCGTGTGGGTCTGCCTATGTGTGTGTGTGTATGTGCATGTGTGTGGCAATGATGATTGTTTACTTTACTGGACAGTGTACTCTCATATTTTGTGTGAAATTCCACTAATGGCAGTAACAATGCGTGGGTACAATCTACACTGTATTTGTTATGATAATTGCTTTGTTTGCTGTTAATTCAAAGGCCTTGCGACCGTGATATATATGTAACCGGTGCTGCACTGCACCGCTGTAACTCTGCGTTGTGCGTGGTTGATTGAGACTATAGACGTGGACTTTGGAGATCAGGTAGTTTTAATTAAGCAGAATTCACTCTCTGCATCCTGCATCTGCATCCAAAAGAAAATAAAACATTTGTAGAGCACATATGTTCCGCGAATCGTCTCCTCGTTCTACAACAGATGCACAATACAAGGGACTGGGATCATTCGAGGAGCTAGCCATCGTTCACACATACAATAGCCTGCTAATACCTCAGCTAGCTATTAACCACATGTTGAATTCAGAATGTTGACATCATCCTAAAAAGTACAATTACAAGTGCATCCTAACAATACCATCCACTTATGAGTAACCTCTAAATATACAACATTATTCATGAACAAAACACTGTGTGTATGACTTTGTGCTTAAAAGAATCAAACTTTTCTGAAGACGACATAAAAAGCGTGCCTACCTCTCATAGTGCATCAAAATGATTTGCGCACAAGCACACAGGGCAAAACGTAAGTACACACTCCCCTACTCCCAGGATGCAGACATGCATAATAACAAATCAACATGACATATTAATATATGAACCTGGTGAAATTCACATAGTACTTTAACAACTGTTACATATAGGCCTAAAGCCCGAGACAATAAGAAGACAGTGGCAGAATAAATTCAACCACACCTTTGTTTTTATCACAAAACAGGATAGCAACCCCTGTCCGGTGAAGTCCACAACGCATATTGCAAGGAACAGACAGGTACATGACCTACATGGTTAAGCAATTTAATGTTTCTGAACGTTTCGGACTACGAAACAACTATTGATTTTATTACCACAGAGAGATACAGCAAGTCGCAAAGAAAACAGGAGCAGCCTCCACTATCCAGCATCATTTCAAATTCAAAATGTCATCATCAAATCACCTCTGCTTAGTCTAGTCTAATACACTGACAAGTAAAAGATACCAAAAACAATTTAGTCCAACCAACTTAAGCTAAATATGATGTGGCTGCCCATGGTTCTGATTTCTGCTTTCCCCCGTGCGTGTGTTTGTGTGCGCACGTGTTCGTGCAAGTAGAAAAACATGTTGTCTCACCCTACTTGTAGAGAAAAGCTAATGTCATCCTCTCTTTCATGTTGACGAAACGGTCTCTCACTCTGTCATACACTACAAGCTAAAATGCTTGCTCGCTAGTCTAACTTCCATTCATGGGCAACGTTAGCTAGTTAACATTAGCCTTCTACATCTAGCTACTGCATATATTAAACTTCCAGCCTCTCTGGCCAGGGGCACAACAATGTATGAAATAATGGTTGGATCAGAATCGCTGTTATAATCATTGGCCAGTACTGAGAATGAAGTAAAACCACAAGTCTAAATTCCTATCTCCATCCATGGCTAATTTAGGAAAGGAACAATTTTAGCTAGCTAGCCACCGGAGGACAACAACACAATGAGATGCAACAATTCAAGTTGTTATTGTTATTGTTGTATGCTCTCAAAGCGATTTGATAGGAGAGACGCCAAATCCCAGCTGGCTTCCCTTGACACAATTTTTGTTGTTGTTGCCAGGACCATCGACAGCTGAGCTCGTTTAGTTTAGCCCAACGCTGATTGGCAAATTTTTTACACTTTTTTTGTCAAGTGAGGCCAAATGCTTGCTGGCTTCCCTTGCATTCAATGCTACGGGCAAAAATGTCATACCTGTTTGGACCAGACAGTATCGGATAGATGGCCTACACGTAGGGAGACAGAAGGGCGCTGTTTCGCTCGCTCGGATGCGTTCTCCTGTGAGATACATTCAGCTTCTTGCGAATTGAAGGAAAATTATGAGAAACAGATCAATTATTTTATGTTTTTTTTATATATTTATATACATTTTTGGGGGGAAGCCTGACTTCCCTTGGCATCCATGAATACACGCCACTGATTAATGTCAAATCCCCATAGCGCGGCGGCTAGTCGCGGATCTTAGTAGCCTACTATCAGTTACCAAACAGGTTAGCACCTTCAATCATGCTTCCCCTTTTAAGTGTGAATCACTTTTTTTTTCTTTTTTTTACATAAACTGAATATATTGCATTATTTAGGATGTTTAATACAGAAGTGTATACTTTACTAAATAAAATAAATTGTTTGAACAACAACGTGCCAAAAGTAGTTTCACGTAAAACAATTTTCAAAATAATGTGCCTTCCCCAGGATTCGACCCAATTCCGTGGTGCTGGTCTCTGAGACCCCAACTCTACCTTCTGAGCTACCGTTCAGGTGGCTCTACATAACAAAAAAAAATCCTAACTATATTGTAAGGTGTCAAGCAGAGGTCGTGTTTGAAAGCAACTTGGAATCACCGGAACCACAGCAAAATCTGTGGGATCTCGGATCAGAAAAACCACGTGATCAGAAGCTTCTGACACCCTTGATCACGTGACAATGTTACTTTGAAACGAGCATCGGTACATTGGGTCGGTAGTAGTTTGAAAACTGCATCGGAGCTCCGGTATCAATCGTCCTTTCGCTGCTGCAACGTCTGCCACTTGCAGGACCAGGCCAATTTGTTAGGTTTAAGAGTTTTGTTTGTTATGGTTAGCTTGTAGCTAATTCTAGCGCTATTATGCATGTCTTGTATTGACATATTATTGGTAGCCTAATTCATTTCCACACATTGAGTGTTGTTTAATGACCTTTATTGGAAGTGTTTATCACACGCTACCGCAGTGATTTGTAAGGCATTATATGCTACTGTTATTAGCAGGCTGCCATTGTAGAATTTCTGTCATTTCTTTAACTTTCCAGCCTGCTCTCGTGCGCTTGCACATGCGCAGTAACTAATTGCCTTAGATAAGATCTATAGCCAAGCCTGAGGGAAAATACATCTTAAGTGCCTACCCTGGCCTTCTATTTCTCTCCCTGGTGATTTGATATATTCCTGCTGTGTGAATATCCAGTGTTTGCATGTTATATTATAGCAGTCATTGTTAGAACAGCATGCTTTCTATTTGTACATCTCTTTTTGTTATTGCATTCTTAATTATGTAGAGTTCACTTTCACTATTGCATATCTCAAGAGTCTCTTGTAAATGGATCCTAATGACTGTATTGTTTTGCCTTTCCTTACAACCACAACAACCATGTAAATGGTGTGTGTGTGTGTGTGTGTGTGTGTGTGTGTGTGTGTGTGTGTGTGTGTGTGTGTGTGTGTGTGTGTGTGGGTGACCAAGTTACAGTGATAGGCCTCAACATCAGGTTCTAACCGGACAGCCCTATAGTGGGCAGAACCAAAACCAATCAGAATTAAGTAGATAGTGGGTGAGGGCATACTGTATACAGCCAACCGCTCAGACCAGCTCCAGCTAGCCGTTTTTTCATGGTCCTAGTTCTCGCCGGATTTAGCGACCAACAGTTTTTTCAAGCTGTCAGCATGTCAGGCAGTGTGTGTGTGTGTGTGTGTGTGTGTGTGTGTGTGTGTGTGTGTGTGTGTGTGTGTGTGTGTGTGTGTGTGTGTGTTGGGGCCCAGCAGATGGCAGCGTGAGCATGGGTCTAATGAGATGAGATTGGCTTTCTCAGGGTGACGTGACAGGCAGCGGAGGCAACATAACGGCTCAGGCTTTAACATGGTCTTATACAGCCCTTTATATTCCCCCCCAACCGCAGTTTTACCATCCTGCCTGGTTGCCTTTATCCGTGTCCGTTGACTGACAGACAAACCTCCAAAGCTCCATCCATCCTTGCTTCACTATTCAAACTCCAAGAAAGTAGATGTTTGTGGAAGCCTATAATCCATCCCATACAGTGATATTATTCTTGTAGAATTGGGAGAGGGAAAGCACATGCAGAGGGGAAAGGGTCGGGGGAAAGGGGAAAGCACTTACAAATGAAGGGTATACTTATGTAGCACATGGGGATGTGTGAAATTTACTCCTCAACCTTACGTATCCCCACTTGCGCCACCGAATAGCTAGCTTTTTGCTTGGCCCTGACTGGTAAGACACTTTAGGGGGGCGGTCATGTGTGCTAGAAAGGCAAAAGGTCCAGGTTCTGAAACGGGAGGAAGTCCTGGATTTGAGCTGAAATGGGAGGAAGTGATACTCGCTAAGCAAGCAGCGTGACGTCCTTAACTCTTAACTCCTTTACTCTTAAATGTTCATTAAATACTTTTAACATTTCAAGCATTTGTAGTCAACAGTATATACTGAACAAAAATATAAACGCAACATGTAAAGTGTTGGTCCCATGTTTCATGAGTAGAAATAAAAGATCACAGAAATGTTCCACACGCATCAAAAGCTTATTTCTCTCAAATGATGTTCACAAGTTTGTTTATATCCATGTTAGTGAGCTTTTCTCCTTTGTCAAGATAATCCATCCACCTGACAGGTGTGGCATATCAAGATTAAACAGCATGATCATTACACAAGTGCACCTTGTGCTGGAGACAATAAAAGGCCATGATGTGCAGTTCTGTCACAACAACAATGGCAAAAATGTCTCAAGTTTTGACAGAGTGTGCAATTGGTATGCTAACTGCAGGAATGTCCACCAGAGCTGTTGGCAGAGAATGTAATGTTAATTTATCTACCATAAGCCACATCTAACGTTGTTTTAGAGAATTTGGCAGTACGTCCAACCGACCTCATAATCGCAGACTACATGTAACTACGCCAGCCCAGGACCTTCACCTGCAGAATCATCTGAGACCAGCTTCCCGGACAGCTGATGAAAATTTGGGTTTGCTTAAACGAAGAATTTATGCACAACCTGTCAGACACGTCTCAGGGAAGCTCATCTGCGTGCTTCTTGTGCTCACCACGGTCTTGACCTGACTGCAGTTCGGTGTCGTAGTGGGCAAATGCTCAACTTCTATGGCCACTGACACACTGGGGAAGTGTGCGCTTCATGGATTAATCCCGGTTTCAACTGTAAGGGGAAGATGGCGTCGTTTGCTGATGCCAATGTTGTGAACAGAATGCTCCATGGTGGCAGTGGGTTTATGGTATGGACAGGCATAATCTATGGACAATAAACACAATTCCATTTTATCAATGGCAATTTTAATGTTTGGGATACTCTGGATCAACGTGTACAACACTGTGTTCCAGTTCCAGCCAGTAACCAGCAACTTCGCACAGCCATTGAAGAGGAGTGGGACAACATTCCACAGTGTACAATCAACAGCCTGATCAACTCTATGCGAAGGAGATGTGTCACACTGCATGAGGCAAATGATGGTCACAACAGATTCTGGCTGGTTTTCTGATCCACGCCCCTACCTTTTTTTTAAGGTATCTGTGACCAACAGATGCATATCTGTATTCCCAGTCATGTGAAATCCATAGATTAGGGCATACTGCATTTATTTCAGTTGACTAATTTCCTTATACAGTATGAACTGTAACTCAGTAAAACCTTTTAAATTGTTGCATGTGCGTTACATTTTTTTGTTCAGTATAGATAGGGCACTCACTCCAGGCGGGCTTAACCCGCAGCTCCCTGCCTAGTCCTTCACAGTCAATCCCTGGGCATCACACAGATCTACAACTGTCTCTCCATAGGAAATCCTATGTCAGACAGAGCCACACACAAGGTGTGGAATCTAAATGTTTTGGGGCTTGGAAAATGGTATTATACATTGGCCTGTACAGAGCGATGGAAATGGTGTTGTGGCACTTGAGCAAAAATCCTTGTTTCCTTTCTGGAATGAGGTGGGGAACTGGGATTCCCAGACAGGCTGAGCAACCTCTCTGCTAAACCAGCCTTGGCTTTGATTCCCTCCATGTGTGCGTGTGGAGACAGCAAAAACCACAAAGTAAGCACATAACAACAAGCGATGACCTGTGCTGATGTCTGCTCATCTGTATTACTCGGAGGATAATATATAAGCAATTAGTGCAATTACTCTACCTTTTGATGCATTTCAGTAAGGCATAATCACCTAAGCACTCAACGTGGGAGACGCCATTCCAATCGCGCCAAATTCAGACAGCCTTTGACATATTCCAACAGTCGGTGTTGTCCCAATGTACCCACGCAGGCGTAAACCATAATGAATCTCGTAGGAGGCACCAATACACTTTCATTTCTGAGAGAGCAAGCGAGAAAAAGAGAGAGAGGGAGATACAGAAGCATATTACCGGTTTTTTAAATCGCTTTGGTGCAATTTTTGCAAATATGTGGTACATTTTCAGAACTCTTGGCACAAAAATCTAAACCGATCATCAAAATGGCCAGCCTGGTCTCGTAGTCCAGAAGAAACATAGTAAACAAAATCCGGGACACTCAAATTAGTATGTCAGATTTGATTTGGTTATATAAGACAGAAGGTTACTTAGTGGTGGTTGGTCGTGGTGGATGGGTAGTCATATAACATGAATGTCTAGCAACCTAAAGGTTGCGCGTTCAAATCTCATCACGGACAACTTTAGCATTTTGGCTAATTAGCAACTTTTCAACTACTTGCTACTTTGCAACTACTTAGCACTTTAGCTAAACCTTCCCCTAACCCTAACCTTAAACCTAACTCCTATCCTTAACCCTAACCCTTAGCCTAGCTAACATTCACCAGCTAGCTGGCATTAGTCACCTAGACACTTAGCCACAAGAAATTGGAATTCATAACATATTTGTAACATCTTGTATGTTTGCAAGTTCGTAACATATAAACTCAGCAAAAAAAGAAACGTCCCATTTTCAGGACCCTGTTTTTCAAAGATGTTTCGTAAAAATCCAAATAACTTCACAGATATTCATTGTAAATGCTTGTTCAATGAACCATAAACAATTAATGGACATGCACCTGTGGAACGATCATTAAGACACTAACAGCTTACAGACGGTAGGCAATTAAGGTCACAGTTATGAAAACTTAGGACACTAAAGAGGCCTTTCTACGCACTCTGAAAAACACAAAAAAAAGATCCCCAGGGTCCCTGCTCATCTGCGTGAACGTGCCTTAGGCATGCTGCAAGGAGGCATGAGGACTGCAGATGTGGCCAGGGAAATAAATTGCAATGTCCGTACTGTGAGACGCCTAAGACAGCACTACAAGGAGACAGGACAGACAACTGATCATCCTCACAGTGGCAGACCACGTGTAACAACACCTGCACAGGATCGGTACATCCGAACATCACACCTGCAGTACCGGTACAGAATGGCACAACAACTGCCCGAGTTACACCACGAACGCACAATCCCTTCATCAGTGCTCAGACTGTCCGCAATAGGCTGAGAGAGGCTGGACTGAGGGCTTGTAGGCCTGTTGTAAGGCAGGTCCTCACCAGACATCACCGGCAACAACGTCGCCTATGGGCACAAACCCACCGTCGCTGGACCAGACAGGACTGGCAAAAAGTGCTCTTCACTGACGAGTCGCGGTTTTGTCTCAACAGGTGTGATGGTCGGATTCGCGTTTATCGTCGAAGGAATGAGTGTTACACCGAGGCCTGTACTCTGGAGCGGGATCAATTTGGATGTGGATGGTCCTGGGGCGGTGTGTCACAGCATCATCGGACTGAGCTTGTTGTCATTGCAGGCAATCTCAATGCTGTGCGTTAAAGGGAAGACATCCTCCTCCCTCATGTGGTACCCTTCCTGCAGGCTCATCCTGACATGACCCTCCAGCATGACAATGCCACCAGCCATACTGCTCGTTCTGCGTGTGATTTCCTGCAAGACAGGAATGTCAGTGTTCTGCCATGGCCAGCAAAGAGCCCGGATCTCAATCCCATTGAGCACGTCTGTGACCTGTTGGATCGGAGGATGAGGGCTAGGGCCATTCCCCCCCAGAAATGTCCAGGAACTTGCAGGTGCCTTGGTGGAAGAGTGGGGTAACATCTCACAGCATGAACTGGCAAATCTGGTGCAGTCCATAAGGAGGAGATGCACTGCAATACTTAATACAGCAGGTGGCCACACCAGATACTGACTGTTACTTTTGATTTTGACCCCCCCCCTCCTTTGTTCAGGGACACATTATTCAATTTCTGTTAGTCACATGTCTGTGGAACTTGTTCCGTTTATGTCTCAATTGTTGAATCTTGTTATGTTCATACAAATATTTACACATGTTAAGTTTGCTGAAAATAAACGCAGTTGACAGTGAGAGGACATTTATGTTTTTCTATATTTTTACTATTATTTTTACATTGTAGAATAATAGTGAAGACATCAAAACAATGAAATAACATATATGGAATCATGTATTAACAAAAAAAGTGTTTAACAAATCAAAATATATTTTAGATTCTTCAAAGAAGCCACCCTTTGCCTTGATAATAGCTTTGCATACTCTTGGCATTGGATGGAATTGGATGGAAAGCTAGATGTAACCACATTTCAATCCACAGTTTTCATGCGAGTAAAGTTGTACCATTTAAAAAAATCAGGACAGCTGTGATGGAAACAGGACGTTTCGGTACAATTTTATAAATGCCTACAGATAATTTGTTAATTTTCCATGGTGGGATCATTTTGTGTCTAAAATGTATACTGCGAAAAATGGTGGTGGATATGCTTTTATGCACAAATACTGATATAATAACCATCATATCTATATAATTTATAGATCAGCAGGTAAGGGTTCCCTTGAGCGGCTAGATGTTCTTTACCATTCGGCCATTAGATTTGCCACCAATGCTCCTTATAGGACACATCACTGCACTCTATACACCTCTGTAAACTGGTAATCTCTGTATACCTATCACAAGACCCACTGGTTGATGCTTATTTATAAAACCCTCTTAGGCCTCACTCCCCCCTATCTGAGATATCTACTGCAGCCCTGATCCTCCACATACAACACCTGTTCTGCCAGTCACATTCTGTTAAAGGTCCCCAAAGTAAACACATCCCTGGGTCGTTCGTCTTTTCAGTTCGCTGGAGCTAGCGACTGGAACGAGCTGCAACAAACACTCAAACTGGACAGTTTTATCTCAATCTCTTCAAAGACTCAATCATGGACACTCTTACTGACAGTTGTGGCTGCTTTGTGTGATGTATTGTTGTCTCTATCTTCTTGCCCTTTGTGCTGTTGTCTGTGCCTAATAATGTTTGTACCATGTTTTGTTCTGTTACCATGTTGTTTTGCTGCCATGTTGTGTTGCTACCATGTTGTTGTCATGTTGTGTTGCTACCATGCTGTGTTGTCATGTGTTGCTGCCTTGCTATGTTTTTGTCTAAGGTCTCTCTTTATGTAGTGTTGTGTTGTCTCTCTTGTCGTGATGTGTGTTTTGTCCTATATTTATGTTATTTATTTTTAAATGTTTAATACCAGCCCCCCTCCCCGCAGGTCTTTTGCCTTTTGGTAGGCCATCATTGTAAATAAGAATTTGTTCTTAACTGACTTGCCTAGTTAAATAAAGTTTAAAATAAATAAATAAATAAAAATATAGTAACCATCATACTGAAGCAAACTAGGAGCAATGATATGGTATGTGGTCCTCCCATTACAATTTGGGAAACCATGCAGTTTATTAGGCTACAGATGAAATCAATGATGATGAACTTCACAGGGTGGCGAAAGTCCACGAGTTAAATGCTCATTTCCAATAAATATCGACGGTCTTATTCTGGTGACATGATGATCGATGTTTCACTGCCGTTTGACAAATACAAATATTCTCGCTCTTATCTATAATAATCTCAGAATGTAGACTAGCCTACCCGCTCAAATATCAGCCATCTTTTGACTAGAACGCATGTGCCTAATCTGGTTTTGGCGCATTTGCTATTTAACGCAACAGTTTTTGTGACAAAACATACACAGCAATCGGTAGAGTTGAAAATGTGATGGAAACACATTGAAGTTTCAATTTTTATTCGGTACATGTAAACTTAAGCGAAAAATTACATTTTGTGTGCACTATGTCATCACGCACTCAGTTTTCTCTGCAACAAGTCAGTTTGGTGAAAACTCATCACTGGAGGGAAAATGAACATTTTCTTTATGCAGGTTTTAGAATATTCACATGAACATGTGTCGCCCATTGGTTGGAACCCTAGCTACTTTGGGCAATTTTTCAGAAGTAAGTGGTATATTTTTGAATCTCTTAAACCTGTTTGGGCGCATGAACCGCTAGCGAGACACCTGCGACAACATCCAGTGAAATTGCAGAGCACGAAATTCAAAATACAAAAATTGTCATTTTAAACATTCCTGAAAATACAAGTGTCATACATCATTTAAAAGCTTACCTTCTTGTTAATCCAACCGCGTTGTCAGATTTAAAAAAGGCTTTACTGTGAAAGCATACCATGCGATTTTCTGAGGACAGCGCCCCACATCAAAACACTTTTTCAACCAGCACAGGCGTCACAAAATCACAAATAGCGATGAAATAAATCACTTACCTTTGAAGATCTTCCTCTGTTTGCAATCCCAAGGGTCCAGCTACACAATGAATGGTCATTTTGTTCGATAAAGTCCTTCTTTATATCCAAAAAAAGTCTGTTTAGCTGGCGCCAAGGATCTCAGTAATCCACTCGTTCAACATGCATACAAATGAATCCAAAAAGTTACCGGTAAAGTTCATCCAAACAGGTCAAGCGATGTTTCTAATTAATCCTCAGGTACTCTAATATCTAAATAAATTATAATATTTAAGACGGAGAATAGTATGTTCAACAGGTAAGATAAATAACGAAGAGCGCGCACCTCATTTACGCGCCAACAAGACTACTTTTCTAATGAGAGACACCTTGGAAAAACTACAACTACTTGCTAATTTAAAAAAACAAGCCTGAAACCATTTCTAAAGACTGTTGACATCTAGTGGAAGCGATGGGAACTGCAATCTGGGTCCTATCTATTTGTATTTCCCATTTTCCATACAGTATTTGCCTAACTTAACATGCACAATGTTTTAAATAATTTGTATCCAATGACAGGTTGTAAGCATGTTGAGGAATATGTCACTTACAGTTTCATCATACTTATACAGTTATGCAGAAAATGTTATTACGTGCAATCAATTGGTGCAAAAGATGGAGACTCATGACCAACCAGACAAAAACACAGATAATGCATTTTAGAATACCAGGTACTAAGTGTTTTTCTATTTGGTTTTGGTGAAGACATTCTTGAGTTTGCTAGCAATTATACATATTGGAGTATTTTTATTGATGAACATATGACTTTTCTATACAGAACATCTGCCTTGGCCGACTCAGCAAGTAGAGTTCTTGGGGGAGTTAAAGGAAAAAACAAAAAACACTCAAAGATCTCTGAAGCTGGAGTCTTTAATCTCCCTCTCTAACTTTAAGCATCAGCTGTCAGAGCAGCTTACCCATCACTGTACCTGTACACAGCCAATCTGTAAATAGCACACCCAACTACCTCATCCCCATATTATTACTTACCCTCTTGCTCGTTTGCACCCCAGTATCTCTACTTGCACATCATCATCTGCACATCTATCACTCCAGTATTAATGCTAAACTGTAATTATTTTCACCTCTAGGGCCTATTTATTGCCTACCTCCCTACTCTTCTACATTTGCACACACTGTACATAGATTTTTCTATTTTTATTTTCTATTGTGTTATTGACTGTACGTTTGTTTATGTGTAACTCTGTGTTGTTGTTTTTGTCGCAGTGCTTTGCTTTATCTTGGCCAGGTCTCTGTAAATGAGAACTTGTTCTCAACTGGCCTACCTGGTTAAATAAAGGTGAAAGAAAAAAAAGATATTGCTTATGCTACATATTCCAAACTGTATCAGACATGCATGGGTCCTGTTCTGGACTATTCAGCAGGAGTGTGGAGTGCTAAGAGGTATCTCCAAAATGAATATGTCTATAACAGAGCAGTACGTTACTTTTTAGGTCTCCACAACTTTGCACCAACAGTGCATTTGGAAAGTATTCAGACCCCTTGACTTTTTCCACATTTTGTTACATTACAGCCTTATCACATTTGGATAAGTATTCAGACCCTTTACTTAGTACTTTGTTGAAGCACCTTTGGCAGCAATTACGGCCTTGAGTCTTCTTGGGTGTGACGCCTGTATTTGGGGAGTTTCTCCCATTGTTCTCTGCAGATCCTCTCAAGCTGTCAGGTTGGATGGGGAGCGTCGCTGCACAGTTATTTTCAGGTCTCTCCAAAGTTGTTCCATCAGTTTCGAGTCTGGGCTCTGGCTGGGCCACTCAAGGACATTCAGAGACTTGTCCCGTAGCCACTCCTGCGTTGTCTTGGCTGTGTGCTTAGGGTCGTTGTCCTGTTGGAAGGTGAACCTAAGGATGGTGCCAGGTTTCCTCCAAATGTGACACTTGGCATTCAGGCCAAAGAGTTCAACCTTGGTTTCATCTTCATCATGGTCTGAGATTCCATTAAGTGCCTTTTGGAAAACTCCAAACGGGTTGTCATGTGCTTTTTACTGAGGAGTGGCTTCCATCTGGCCACTCTACCATAAAGGCCTAATTGGTGGAGGGCTGTAGAGATGGTTGTCCTTTTGGAAGTTTCTCCCATCTACACAGAGGAACTCTAGAGCTCTGTCAGAGTGACCATCGGGTTCTTGGTCACCTCCCTGACTAAGGCCCTTCTCTGATCAGTTTGGCAGGGCGGCTAGCTCTAGGAAGGTTCTGGTGCTTTCAAACTTCTTCCATTTAAGAATGATGGAGGCCACTGTGTTCTTGGGACCTTCAATGCTGCAGACATTTTTTGGTACCCTTCCCCAGATCTGTGCCTCGACACAATCCTGTCTCGGTGCTCTACGAACAATTCCTTCGACCTCATTGCTTGGTTTTTGCTCTGACATGCACTGTCAACTGTGTGACCTTATATAGACAGGTGCGTGCCATTTCCAAGTCATGTCCATCAATTGAATTTACCACAGGTGGACTCCAATCAAGTTGTAGAAACATCTCAAGGATGATCAATGGAAACAGGATGCACCTGAGCTCAATTTCGAGTATAATAGCAAAGGGTCTGAACACTTAAGTAAATAAGGTATTTCTGTTTTTATTTTTAATACATTTGCA
Source organism: Salmo salar (assembly GCF_965601325.2). Lineage (NCBI taxonomy): Eukaryota > Metazoa > Chordata > Actinopteri > Salmoniformes > Salmonidae > Salmo > Salmo salar. The sequence continues at coordinate 7,682,596 of NC_138318.1, forward strand.
AAAATGGGATATTGTGTGTAGATTGAGGGATGTTTTTATATTTTTGAACAAGGCTGTAATGTAACAAAATGTGGGAAAATGCAAGGGGTCTGAATACTTTCCGAATGCACTGTATACTTGCAATAACTGGGGACATAGGCTGGGAACCCTGTGAGGTGAGATGGAAGGCGTGTATGGTGAGGCTTTGGAATAGACTGTTGGCTATGCCAATTGCCAGAGTAGCCAGTCAAGTTTTTCAATGGGATCTATCCATAGGGGGGGCCTGGGAAACTGAAATGTCTGACCTTTTCCAACAGTCAACACCTGTACCAAAACCAAATTAAGGGAGACATAGATATTATTAAAAAACAACCGATCCTGCAAAATGAAAAAACATGGGTGGAGGAGATTAATCATTAACCCAAATTGAGAACCTTTTTGTTTGATTAAGGGTGAATTGGTGTGTGAGAGATATAATATGTATAACCTACCTAAAAGCAAGAGAGCGCTGTGTGCACATGTAAGATCAGGGATATTGCCCCTGCATATTGAAACAGGCTGGTATTGTGGTAAAATGGAAGAGGAAAGACTGTGTAACTATTTTGACCTCGAAGAAATAGAGAATGAAAGCCTTTTTACCACGATATACGCATGCTCTTATTCCAGAAAGCCCTTCAGACATACCCTGGCATTATGTGGATGAGTGTTGAGGAGAAACTGCAATGGTTTTCTGTCCATTGTGTATTTCTGTTTGCGGAATATTTAGATAAAGCCTAGAATAAAAGAAAAAGGGCGACCTATAATTACATTATACAAATATTTAGCTTCTATGTGGCAAATGGCATATGTATATACTGTACATATGACAAATCTGCAGAAATAAGGGTATTGTAAAGCATCTGGCTACTGTAAAAATGTAGCATGGTGTTGTATGCCATTTCTACCCCATGCAACATTGTTTTCTACGTGACTTGTCTACTGACACAATATCGCCTGTCTCTCTGCTTGACATTCCTCACCTTACAGTGTATCAATGAAATTCAGACAATGAGTCCAAATATATTTTTAAATGCAACCCGGGTATTTCAGCAGGGCGTTGTACACTACACTATAATTCCTAATGGTAGCACGTAGTGGGGCCCTATTTCCGGCTGGCGTCATGGCAGCATTAGTGTCAAAGTACTTTAGTTTGCAATTGAATCATGTAAAAACTGTCGCAGTGGCATTTTCCAGCCCTAACTTCAGGTTCGGCAATTTATCTGCATTCGGAAAGTATTTTTCCACATTTTGTTATGTTACAGCCTTATTCTAAAATGTATTTTAAAAAAAAAGAAATAGATCTTACCTGTTTTTGCTTTGTCATTATGGGGTATTGATGAGGATTTTCTTCTCTATTTTAGAATAAGGCTGTAACCATAACAAAATGTGGAAAAAGGGAAGGGGTGTGAATACTTTCCGAATGCACTGTAGGTCTACATTTTGTTATTTTGTTTCTGTAAGCCCTTTAACAAACTAGAACGGACTAACATTGGAATTTGATTCCAAGGCAATACATAAAAGAGCGTAAATACATAACTTGAAGCAACCACATATTTCGCCATGGAGCGCTTTCTGATTGGCCAGTGAGGGGCCAAGCCTAGACGCACCCACAACTTGTTTATTCATCAAAGCCCAGCCCTTTCGCTCCAACGCCAGCAAGTGCGCCAATAATTGTAACAGTGAAAATAGCCCAAAGAAATCTGACACACCCATGAACCTATCATTTTTTCTACTTTTTATATTTTTGATAGTGAATGTTATCAGATCTTCAACCAAAACTTAATTTTAGATAAAGGGAACCTGAGTGAACAAATAACACAACAATGACATACTTATTTCATTTATTTCGTAAACACCCAATGCCTCATTACACTCAATAACGGGTTGTGCCACCTTTCAGCTGCAATGACCGCAACCAAACGCTTCCTGTAGTTGTTGATCAGTCTCATGTCACTCTGGAGGAATTTTGGCTCAACCCTTGCATGCAGGACTGCTTTAACTCAGCAACATTTGTGGGTTTTCAAGCATGAACTGCTTGTTTCAAGTCCTACCACAACATCTCAATTGGGATTAGGTCTGGAGGCAGCAAAGCAACCCCAAACCATCACACTACCACCATGCTTGACCGTTGGTATAAGGTTCTTACTGTGGAATGCAGTGTTTAGTTTTCGCCAGACATAATGGGACCCATGTCATCCAGAAAGTTATACTTTTGACTCATCTGTCCGTAGAACATTTTTCCAAGAGTCTTGATGATACCAACACCAGCAAGTTCACCGATAATTGTAATAGTCAAATAGCAAAAAGATTCCTGACCCACCCCTGAATCTATAGCACTACACCCATGTGCTTAGATTTCCCATTGCGTTAGGTTTGTTAAAATAGAGCCTTCCTACAAGTGTTATGAGTTTAAAGTTTTATATTTAGGGTTTTGCAAATATACCACTTAATCTGAAAAAGTTGCCAAAATGATTGAAATAAATATCTGTAATTCAGTTGCCTTCAAATTTAGCAAGGCCCTTGCAAATCACTCTCTGCAACAGACACCCACACACACCCGGAAGCGCAGATTGACCAGCAATTGCTTGGCTTCGAGACCCTCTGGAGTTTGTATTCCCTGCGGCTCAGAAAACCATTAGTTCTCATCTTCACTGACAACACACCACCAATATGTTTTAACCAGCAACCACCCCAGCATATTGAGTAACACATTGGAAAAATAACGGGAAGATCACTTACAAAGGTGACACAACCATATGTTAATTTGCTGCATGAATATTGATATATACTGTACTGTGCTGTGATAAAGTTTTTGCCCCCTCTCTAATTTTCTCTAGTTTTGCATCTTTTTTGACACTGAATGTTATCAGATCTTCAACCAAAACCTAATAGTATATCAAGGGAACCTGAGTGAATAAATAACACAACAATTACATACTTATTTAATTTATTTCATAAACATAGTTATGCAAAACCCAATTCCCCCTTACACTCAATAACTGGTTGTGTCACCTTTTAGCTGTGTCACACCCTGATCTGTTTCACCTGTCCTTATGCTTGTCTTCACCCCCTCCAGGTGTCACCCATCTTCCCCATTATCCCCTGGGTATTTATACCTGTGTTTTCTGTCTGTCTGTGCCAGTTCGTTTTGTTTCGTCAAGTCAACCAGCGTGTTACGCCGTGCGCCTGCTTTTTCATTTTCTCTGTTTTTTTGCTAGTCCTCCAGGTTTTGACCCTTGCCTGCCTTGACTCTGCACAAGCCTGCCTGATCATACTGCCTGCCCTGACCTCGAGCCTGCCTGCCCTGTACCTCCTGGACTCTGACCTTGATATGATCTTTTGCCTGTCCACGACCATTCACTTGCCTGCCCCTTGGATACTAATAAATATCAGACTCGAACCATTTGCCTCCCGTGTCTGCATCTGGGTCTTGCCCTGTGCCCTTATAGTACGAACTGGCCATGACAGACACAGCAGACTTGGACCAGCTCCGCCACGCTGTCTCCCTGCAGGGAGCCACCATTGGAAGGCATGAGGAGATACTGCTGGACCTTTTGGAAGGGCTTCGTTCCCTGACGGAACGACCATTACCAAGGGTTCAAGGCTATTATGGAGCAAATCAGTGAGTTAACTCATAGGCAGCCTGCCACCTCTGAGACCTCCCAACCACCCAGTAACCTGTCTACTATCAGTGGTGGGTTTGTACAACCTACCCCGGCTCCCCGAGAACCCCACTTACCTCCTCCAGAGCGATATTCTGGGGATCCTGGAACCTGCCGGGGTTTTCTTTCTCAGTGCTCCCTTATTTTTGAGCTACAGCCATCTTTGTTCCCTTCGGATCGGTCGAAGATAGAGTATATTATTACGCTAATGACGGGAATGGTGCTCTCCTGGGCTACGGCAGTTTGGGAGCAACAATCCGCCATTTGTCGTCATCTGGAAGATTTCATGGCAGAGGTGAGGAAGGTGTTCGATTCTCCGGTATCCGGGAGAGAAGCGGCCCGAAAACTACTTGAATTACGTCAAGACTCCCGTAGTGTGGCAGACTACGCAGTAGATTTTCACACGTTGGCCGCCGAGAGTGCCTGGAATCCGGAGTCCCTATTTGATACCTTCCTTCACTGACTTTTAGAGGAAATAAAAGACAAAAGCTAGCAGCTCGGGAGTTACCGTTGGGCCTCGATTCCCTTATCGCCCTTACTCTTAGGATTGATGGGCGTCTACGGGAACGCAGGAGTGAGAGGAGGTCTGGTCTTGGGCACACTCCTTCATCCGCTGCTGCTCGTTCATCTCTTAAGGAATCCGGAAGTCCACGAAGGCTGTATTTCCGAGAAGACCCAAAGCCACCCGAGTTCCCTCGAGGATCATCGGCGACAGGTGAGTCAGATACACCGGAACCTATGCAACTGGGTGGAGCTAGATTATCGCCTAGGGAATGTTCACATAGGCTAAGTTTCAACAGTTGTCTGTAATGTGGGACTGCGGGACATTATATAGCCACCTGCCCGGTTAAGAGACCTATTTCTTTAGTAGGTACAAGAACTCTGGTGAGCCAGACTGAGAATCCTCTAATTCCCATCAACCACACTCCCTTTTTTGTGATACTGCTGTGGGGAGACCAGTCTAAGTCTCTCCGGGTGCTCATTGACTCTGGGGCGGATAAGAGTTTTATGGACGTTACCCTAGTTTCTGAATTAGGTATCCCCACTCAACTCCTCTCTGTTCCCATGGACGCTAGAGCACTGGACGTCCACTCCATTGTTAGAGTTACCCACAGTACTGTTCATGTTAATCTGTGGGCTTCAGGAAATCACAGTGAGGCTATACAGCTTCTCCTCATTGAGTCCCCACATGTTCCTGTTTTGGGATTTTCTTGGCTACAAAAACACAACCCCGTTATTGACTGGACCATGAGTTCAACCTGGGTTGAAGTCCGTTCTGCCATTCCCATTGCCACAAAGCAGAGCAGCCTTCCCCGAGACGGCCTCCTCAGGACTTAAGTCAAGCCTCAGATTTCTCTGCCATCTCCGTAGAGTACCATGACCTCCTGGAGGTTTTCAGCAAGGCATGGGCTACTTCTCTTACCCCTATGATTGTGCCATTGACCTTCTCCCAGGCACCACACTGCCTCGTGGTTGGCTATATTCCCTATCCGCCCAGGAGACCAAGACCATGGAAGAGTATATTGAGGACTCTCTGGCTGCTGGAGGCATCCGTCCTTCTGCATCCCCTGCCGGCGCAGGGTTTTTTTTTTGTGAAAAAGAAGGACAAGACCCTGCGTCCGTGCATTGACTACCGGGGCCTTAATGACATAATGATCAAGAATTGTTACCCCCTACCAGTCCTCTCCTCGACTTTCAAACCTCTCCAGGGGGCTACCATCTTCTCCAAGCTGGACCTTTGGAATGCCTACCACCTGGTTCGAATATGCGAAAGGGATGAGTGGAAGACAGCCTTCAACACTGCCAGTGGACATTATGAGTACCTGGTCATGCCGTTTGGACTCACCAACGCCCCCGCGGTCTTCCAGGCCATGATAAACGATGTGCTCCAGGACATGTTAAATAGTTTCGTGTTCGTCTACCTCGACGACATCCTGTTTTTTTTCTCATTCTGCCTAAGAACACGTCCTCCATGTTTGACAAGTCCTTCAGCCCCTCCTGGAAAACCAGTTATTTATGAAAGTGGAGAAATGCGAGTTCCACCATTCTACCCTCTCCTTTCTGGGATATGTCATTGCTGAAGGAAATGTGCAGATGGACCCGGAAAAGGTCAAAGCAGTAGTGGATTGGCCCCAACCTACGTCCAGGGTGCAGCTACAACGTTTCCTGGGGTTTGCCAATTTCTACCGGCGTTTCATTCGTGGCTACAGCACCCTGGCGGGCCCCGTCTCGGTACTCACCTCTCCCAAGGTACCGTTCACATGGTCCCCAGTGGTTGACAGAGCCTTTGTGGACCTGAAGCATCAGTTCACTACAGCCCCCATCCTCGTCCATCCGGACCCGTCCTGTCAGTTTGTGGTTGAGGTTGATGCTTCTGACGTTGGAGTGGGGGCTATCCTGTCCCAGCGACCTGTCCAGGACCAAAAGCTCCATCCCTGGGCCATCCTGTCCCATCGTCTCAACTGTGCAGAAAGAAACTACGACGTGGGTAACTCCTAGCGGTAAAGATGGCACTGGAGGAGTGGAGACGCTGGAGGGAGCAGAACATCCGTTTTTGGTTTGGACCAATCACAAGAATTTGGAATATCTCCGCACAGCCAAACACCTTAACTCCAGGCAGGCCCGGTAGGCTCTGTTATTCACCAGGTTCAACTTCACCATTTCCTATCGCCCAGGGTTCAAGAATGTTAAACCTGACGCCATCTCTCGCCTGTACAGTCCCGCTGCCACATCCTCTGACTACGAGACCATCCTCTCTACCTTATGCCTTGCCGCTGATGTGGGCTCGGCTATTGAGACCCTAGTCCACAAGGCACAACGTTCCCAGCCTGCCCCTGGAGGGGGGCCCGCCTAATCGGTTGTTCGTCCCTAATTCAGTCTGGTCCTGGAATGGGCTCATTCCTCCAGCTTTACCTGTCATCCAGGTTCACGTCAAACCCTGGCCTTCCTCCGACAAAGTTTCTGGTGGCCTTTGTCACCGCATGCACCGTTTGTGCTCAGAACAAGACTCCACGGCAAGCCCCTTCCGGCCTCCTTCAGTCACTACCTGTCCCTCATCGTCCCTGGTCCCATATCTCCCTGGACTTTGTCACTGGGCTCCCCCCATCTGATGGCAACACTGCCATTCTGATGGTAGTGGATTGGTTTTCCAAGGCCGCCAATTTCATCCATCTCCCCAAACTACCCTCTGCCAAAGAGACGGCCCAGCTCATAGTGCAGCACGTCTTCAGGATCCACGGACTCCCGGTGGACATGGTCTCCAACCAGGGTCCTCAGTTCTCGTCTCAGATCTGGAAGGCGTTCTGCACCCTTATTGGGTCGTCGGCCAGCCTGTCCTCCGGATTCCATCCCCAATCCAACGACCAGTTGGAGCGAGCAAACCAAGACCTGGAAACAACCTTAAGATGACTCGTCTCAACCAACCCCACCACCTGGAGCTGACAACTGGTCTGGGTGGAGTATGACTGGAACACTCTTCCCTGTTCGGCCATGGGACTCGCTGAGTTAAAGCAGTTCTGCATGCAAGAGTGGACCAAAATTCCTTCACAGCAATGTGAGAGACTGGTCAACAACCACCAGATGCATTTGGTTGCAGTCATTGCAGCTAAAGGTGGCACAACCAGTTATTGAGTGTAAGTGGGCAATTCATTTTTCACACAGGGGGAATTGGGTGTTGCATAACTTTGTTAATTCAATAAATACAATGAGAATCCTTCTATTGGTTATTTGTAAACTCAGGTTCCCTTTATCTAATATTAGGTTTTGGTTGAAGATCTGATAACATTCGGTCTAAATTATTTTTGCAAAAATAGAAAAAATCAGAAAGGGGGCAAATACCTTTTCACGGCACTGTACATAGCCTTATGTGTCAAGTTAGGTTACCATAGCATTTCAGTGGCTGATTGGCTACATGAGAAGCCTGTGTGAAAGACTGCAGGAGTTCACTCAATCTGTCTGTCAGTCAGAGACAAAGTAATCCATCTGGCCCGTTCCCCAGCTCTCCCTCTAGGCACAGGGCAGCAGTAATGACTACTGTTTGTGTTAGGCCTGCAATGTCTCTGACCCCCAGCTCTGTTAGCCTAGTCCAGTGCCCCTAGCTTCATGGGCACGATGAAACTGTGCACTCTGAATCATGGAGAAAAAGGTTATAATCTTGGGTCCTGTGTGGGGGTGCCCCCGGTGGCCTGGAGGATCAACATGCAGGGCTGGAGACATGCGCGCACACACACACAGATATACACACAAACTCTGCCATGGAGAGTCTGCATTTTTCCTCTGGGACTTCAACACACTGATCATGGTCAAGCTCTGTGGTCACGTCCTTACTCACCTTCCTCTTACTTTCCTTCTTCCTCTCTAATGCTGTATTTCTTTGTCTCTCTGCACCACTACTTTTTCTCTCCTAACCTCTTTTTCCGCATCTTCCTCTCTTTTTCTGGGCTGGCAGTCTGATAAAGAACTCCCAGAGGTTTGGAATAATCCACTGCTGTGCTGTGGTCAAAAGACAAAATACTGCTCCAGTGAAGAAGTGAAAGGAAATTGTGATTTTGTAAAGAGAGGACATTGACCTTTTGCTAAAACACTGATACTTTAGTGTGGGTGGAGGGTGGATATTACAGATACAACATTATTCATTTTAATAATGGGAATTATATAAAATTAAGTGCTACGAATGCTAATATCTCCATTTGAAAGAATCTGAACAGAGCAGAGTGGAGCAGTGGGCACACTCCACTGGCTGTCTTCTGAGAGACAGAGAGGAGGAAGTTGGCAGGCTTGATGAAAGAGTGAGAAGGGGATGAAGGGGTAGTGGTGTCCCAGTGCAGCTTGTAGGCTAGAGCTGACTGACTGCTGCATGCTGGAGTGGGAGGAGGGAGCTTCAGCTTCTCTGTGTGTTTCAGATAGAAAGGCTGTTGTGCAGCAACCAGTGTGTTGTCCAGGTAGAAAGGATCAGGATTTTTTCCTAGCCATGTGACCTGACTAGCACTATACCATACTCTAAGGCCCTAATGTGTTTTTCTTGGTCAGGATAGACTGCTGGCACTCGCTATGAGGGATATGATTGGGAATCCACAGTAGGCTATAATTTGTTGTTCACAATTGGGTGGCATCTAACGAGTTTGTTTTGGTAGCACTCTATTGTTGTTATAGTGAAGAAAATAGCAATTTTCTTCCATGATTCAATACAGTATTTCTGGTCAAGATTCTGCTTCATTTTCACGGCCCTAAACTTGCTGACCCATCATTCCCCGCTGTTGTGCAGGACAGTGTCTTCCTCCAGTTAATGTAGTGTTAGATCTGTATTGGGGCTGTGTAGGTGTGTTGTGTGTTTGTGGTGCAGCTTTCTACTTTGGGGTTTCTTTCTGTTCCACAGTAAGGGGACATTAGTATTATTAATAGTGCAGTGTGTTTCACTGAAATGTGTCCCCAGGCACTCCAGCGCCAGGCATGCAGCGTTCTCCCGAAATATGCTCTCCCATCAGCCCACAGAGCCTTCAGAACAATAATGGACAAAGAGGACAGCTTAGGGATGTCCCCAGTTCTGTAGATATACAGTACCAGTCAAAAGTTTGGACACAAATGTACTTTTAACAAGGCACACCTGTTAATTGAAATGCATTCCAGGTGACTACCTCATGAAGCTGGTTGAGAGAATGCCAAGAGTGTGCAAAGCTGTCATCAAGGGTGGATACTTTGTTTAACACTTTTTTTGGTTACTGCATGATTCCATATGTGTTATTTCATAGTTTTGATTTCTTCACTATTATTCTACAATGTAGAAAATAGTCAAATAAAGAAAAACCCTTGAATGAGTACAGTAGGTGTGTCCAAACTTTTGACTGATACTGTACGTATGGACAAAAAGTTACAGAGAAGCTTTGAGTGTAAAAAATACATATTGAAATCGAAGGTGAAGGGATGTCAAAGGAAGGGCATTAAGTATTTTGTTTATTACTGAAGATGTTTGAGAATTTGAACAGAAATAATTGCTTGGAACACCAATACTTACCCCTATCACTGAATTAAAATAAACATAAAAAATTGTGCATACTGACAGTTGCACTATCCGGAATCCTTGGGACGTCCTTGCACCATTGAAGTTGACATTTAAAATGGTTGAGGTTAGAATTAGGTTTGGGTAGGGTTTAAGGTTGCGATTAGGGTTTATGGTAGGGACGTCCCAAGGATTCCGGAGAGCACTGACCCTGACAGTGAACAGTTCAAAACCCATAACACTCCCTCTTACTAGAGTGAGAAATATGCATATCCATGTACAAAATATTCGCTGTCTCCTAACCCTATGTGAGTACAGTTGAGACTAATTGAATCATTGTAAGACAAACTTGCTTTCGGCAATGCCTTGTCTTTACAACAGATTTGTATTAACCTGGGAGCTCGCCTACCATGGAGTGGGTTTATTTTCCCTTTGCCTGGCCCTTCCAGTTGCAGATGACATTTATTTTTTTATGTTACCATTCAGCTCTGTAAATGTATCACTCGCTGCAGGTCAAATGTGGGCACAGAGAGGCCATTTATTAGCTCTCTACATGCATGAAAATGCACACACACACATGGGAGTATGTGCACCACACACAAACACACAACCTGCTCTTAGCCCCATGCCTGTTTTTCCATGTAGTGAGATTGGTAGTGATTGTGGCGAGGGACTGACTACCTGTCAATCTGACGCGGCTACACACACACACACACACACACACACACACACACACCCCTAAGCCTAGACTGTCACAGCACTCCACACTCTCCCAGGGCAGATGTCACTAATGAATTAGGCTGCCATGGAGACTACAAGGAGACTGCCTATATTGTGTTTAGAGCAGGGAGGCCGCTCTGTGAGATGTCTGTGATTCCTCCATCCGTAGTCATTCACATTCCTACCTCTCATTCCCCAGGGAAGGAACTGTACGTATTTTGTTGTTCAGGTGTTGTGAGCTATACCTGACAGTACTGAACTCCTGATGCAATCAAGCGCTGAATTTGTCCCATTACTCTCTAGCAACTGCAGTTCACTAACAGGCCAACACTATTTTCACAAGCAATTAATCAGTCGCTCACTGGCTTGTCAGCAACAGTGTTCTGATTTCTATACACCAGGCAGGGTATCTGTTTCAGTCATTGCACTGTCAAATTGTTGTTGTCATGAGCAGCATTTAGGGAGTTTAACACAAATTCATACATTTATAATCAGAACAAGCTTTGATGCAAGCTATTCATTGTTCAGTTAGTACAATCTCTGTGCCTAGTGTTTTATTTATTTATTATTCTGAATTCATCATCACCCACTCTCGCTGCTGGGTTAGAGAGGTCTGTCTGTGGCCGTTGTCTTTGAACCTTTTCCTTCCCTCGTGGATTCCTTGCTTTTTCAGCCAGACTTCCCCTTAATCTTAATATAGTCTGTCTCCATAATGATGGTTACAATATAAACAATAAGTAAACAAGATTGCCGGCCATATCAAAAGAGCCATTTCATTATTATTGTCGTCCCACTAATAACACTACTTCATTTCTCTTAGCACGGGAGCTTTTAAGAGGCATCATTTGAGATGAAAGAATACATGTCATTGTATTTACTATTCCCTCACATCTAGTCTTCTTCCATCTGTCTCTCTAGTGTCTGCGACCCGGGGACGCATGGTAAATACTAAGCATAAACCCCCATTGCAGTCTTTCTTAGAAAAGTGTTTGGGTTAGATCAAACAGAGCAAAACAAATAGGATTCCTATTTTCTTCTCGAACGTTTCATTAGCTTTCTGTGAGTACAGGGCTCTCCAAAAGACCTACTCGTACTCCTCACGTTCAGGGGTGAACAGCCTTGCTGCTACTGCTAGACAAGCCTATACGATACTTTACAAAAACACAGAAACTTGTTATACAAAGGCAAAGAAAACAGGAGCCTATTCAATTGAACATGGTAACCGGGTTTCCGAGATAAGACAAAACTAAATTGTTTGGCATCCATGTTGCCTTCAAGTACTTGGAATCATGTATTCAACGAAACAATGTTGAGTGTGAAACAAAAACTAAAATGCATGTTGATTCGTGTGTTTTCTCGCTGCGAGGGAAAATGTTTTTTTTTTTTTAATTAATGCCATAAACCCATTACAGTTTTTCTCAATTGCTAACAAGCATCATTCAATACTGAAGCCACTTTTTCAAAAGTCTTCACACAGTCTGCATTACCAACATGCATCTTGGCCAAACAATTAATCTCACCTCCAAAACTCAATCAAACCATCAAAACACTTCATACATGTGTCACCATGTGGCCCTACAGGGGTGTATATCATGGCTCCCCCCTCTCTCACTCTCCCCACCACAAGTTTTATGACTTTAAGACAGGTCATAAATACCTGGTAGAAACTGGCATGTAGTATTGAGGGAGAGAGTCTACCAGAGCAAAGAGCTTCTCTTAGTTCAAAACTCCTAATCCCCAAAATGGCAGAACTAAACAATATTTCTACTTTTGAGAATGTAGGAATTGTCCATGGACACTTAAGGGACAGTCGTGACGAGTGTGTTTAATTTGGTGATCTCATGAAGGACAGGAAACACACATAACTGTATCTCTTAAAGTGTAAATTTCCCAGCTGTCAGGTTTACATCTAAATATTGTGAAACGTATGTGATTAAACATGAAACTATTTGTGAAAAGATGTAATGTGATGTTAACCTAAATGCGAGTATGGATTTTCATATAAAGATTAACTAGTCAGTGGCCACACCCCCGTGAGCCCAGACATCACATTAGGCGTCATGGACCGCACTTTTCTGTATAAAACCCACTCCTGACGAAATTCACATTAGACTAGAAAACATGCAGCTGATGCTTCATGTGAAATGGTTTAAACTACAACTCTACCAAATGACAAGTCAGAGAACGTCGGGACAGAGTCCCCATGTTGGAATGGCTACAATTCTATAGGCCATCGGAGACCATACAGCTGTAGTTTGGCTTCATGGCTGGAAATGGTTAAACTCTGAGACTATCGATCACTACAGAATAAGAGCAAATCTTAGACGTATAATTACTAGTCTGCACCTTGAAATTACGTAAGTCTAGAACGAGAATACCGACAACCGCCGAAGCATCGATTCTATGAGAACATTTCTGAATGCTACTCTAAAGTATCCATTCTAACCACCTACAACCACGAAAGACATTGTAACTTCTGGGAAAGTTTACCAAAGACTCTGATGAACTCTACAGGACGATCGAGTGTTTTCAACGGAGCGACAACAACAACATTTGGGCTTAAATATATTCATTGCAATTATTCTCGAATGAGCGGCCGTTCATGTGCAAATGTTTAGCATTTCAATTAGTATAATTATCCACTGTGTGTAGTGAATCCATTTAGTCTTTCCCGCTCTTTCTCAGTCCCCACCCCTTTCCTTTATCTACCAAGCCATCATATCGGCTTCGTTCGCTAGGGACTTTTTCTTTGTATCATTGTTAGTAACCAAAATCTACTGTTTGTGATGTATTTCTGTGATTATTTATTTAGTTAGTTAGTAAATAAATAATTAAGCTAATTTGTATATTGCTGATTCATTATGGAAACTATGGTTCGTGCAGATAACCAAGAATTTCACGATGTTTGGAATGAGACTAACAAAGGTAACAATTAATAATCATTAATGGAAGACTAATTGATAAGATATTACAATATCTGAAGAGTTATATTCAGGAAATTATAACTCTAACTCTAAACATTTTCCCGTTGTGCCCCGACTTTCTAGTTAATTAATGTTTACATGATTCGTTTAGTCACGTAATAATTAAAACTAGAGAACTGATTTGATATAAATAAGTCTTCAAATGTGATAGTCCAGACACGACACGTCTCAAAATAAGCTTGTTCGATCATAACACTGGCAACAACTCTCACTCAGAAAGCATACATTGTCACTCATAATACACTGACCTAAAAACAAGGAGCATTACATAAATTATGAACTTCTCTCTTTGAAGTTTGAATGATTTTTCACATAAATCAGTATTTCATTATAGGTTAAGAATAATAGCTTTTCACTTCATTGACTGTACTTATGTAACAAGAATGAATCAGAAATGCAGCAATTTGCTTCAATAGCCTTTATATTTTCCTATATCTTTGCATATAGTAATTTACTTGTGAAAAATAAAAAGTTGAAAAAAAAAAATCCTCAAATTCCAGGTCTGCAATAATAAATATAAAAAAAACATCATCGACATGTATAGTATAATCACTCATACTGTACAGCACTGTGAGGGTTCTAGTTCTCATCAACATGTATATTATAATCACTCATACTGTACAGTACTGTGAGGGTTCTAGTTCTCATCAACATGTATAGTATAATCACTCATACTGTACAGCACTGTGAGGGTTCTAGTTCTCATCAACATGTATAGTAGAATCACTCATACTGTACAGCACTGTGAGGGTTCTAGTTCTCATCAACATGTATAGTATAATCACTCATACTGTACAGTACTGTGAGGGTTCTAGTTCTCATCAACATGTATACTATAATCACTCATACTGTACAGTACTGCGAGGGTTCTAGTTCTCATAAACATGTATAGTATAATCACTCATACTGTACAGTACTGCGAGGGTTCTAGTTTTCCCTCTCTCCCGCATTTGGCCACAAGTTCTCATCAACATCACATCTTATGTCTTCTCTGGCGATGCATTTTGGAAAGTATCTTCTGGAATGTCTAATCCAACCCTGGCAGTCTTCAGGAGAAGTGTCTCCACACCCCGCATTCATGGCATCCAGTAAGGACATCTGGTCATGTTGATGGTGGTCCTAAACCTTCCACCTCCATGCAGAGAAAAACTCCTCTATGGGGTTTAGGAAGGGGAAGTATGGAGGCAGGAATATTACTGACATCTTGGGATGTGCAGCAAACCGGTCTGTGACTGCAGCAGAGTGGTGGAATGCCACATTATGCCACACAACAACAAAAGGTAGGGGCGTTTCTTGCCTCTCTCTCCTCCGCTGGCACAAGTCGATTATATAGGTCAGCGGTCCCCAACCCCCGGGCCGCGGACCGGTACCGGTCCGTGGGTCATTTGGTACCGGGCCGCAGAGAAAGAATAAATAACTTACATTATTTCCGTTTTATTTATTATCTGAGTCTGAACAATGTTTTATTTTGAAAAATGAACGAGGAGCACACCTTCTCTTATACACAGAAATAAGATGGTTATCCCGAGGGAGATCGCTGGCCAGACTGTTTGAATTACGAGAGCCGCTGCAGAGATTTCTCTCAGAAAAAAAGTCACCGCTGGCAACACATTTCAGTGACGAGGAATGGGTCGCAAAACTCGCTTACTTGTGCGACATATTCAACCTGCTCAATGAACTCAATCGGTCACTTAAGGGGAAAATGGCAACTGTCTTCAAGTTGGCAGATAAAGTAGCTGCATTTAAAGCCAAACTGGATTTGTGGGGACGGCGCGTGAACAGAGGTATATTTGACATGTTTCAAACATTCGCGGGGATTTTGGAAGAGACTGAGCCCGAGCCTTCATTGTCCCAGCTGGTGCACGATCACCTGTCTTTGCTTTTAAAAGAGTTTGAGCGCTACTTCCCAACCACAAAAGACCCACGAACTGCCAAGGAATGGATCCGCGACCCATTTGTCAACAAACCAGGTGAATCCAGCATGTCTATGCAAGAAGAAGATCAACTGCTGGAGATCGCAAATGACGGCGGCCTTAAAAGTATGTTCGAGACAACAACTCTGCCGGTGTTCTGGATTAAAGTCACGGCAGAATACCCTGAGATCGCCACAACAGCACTGAAAACCCTGTTGCCATTTCCGACATCCTATTTGTGTGAAGCGGGATTTGATTGGACAGTGCTGCACACATTGTGATGTTAACTCCTCTCTGGCCTGGGACATCCACGGTTGCTCTTTGTCCAATCACATTTCTTCCCCTGTGGCGTGTTTTTGCCAGTTTGAATCCAGCTTCATCCACAAAGATGAATGTATGTGCAGTTTGCCTGGCTTCCATCTCCATTACTCTCTAAAATACAGTAAATCAACAGTTTTATAGTACTTTACATTATGCATAGCTGTGTATGTACCCTGTTTGGTTATTGAACAGACATCTTACCTGGACATATTGATACTGGAGTTCTTTCACATGTTCACCGTTTCTCTCAAAGGGTACAATGTACAACTGCTTCATCCATATTTAATGTTTCTCTAGGACTCTGGCAATTGTCGTTGTGCTGACTGTATTCACATTCCCAAAAGTGATATTCTCTGCCAGCACTTTGTCCCGAATTTCCCGCAGTTTTATTGCATTGTTGCCAATTACCATGTCAACAATGGCAATTTCCTGCGCATCTGATAATATTCTGCCTCTACCTCCTGTGGGAGGCAACCTTTTGGATCCTACTGAAAACACAAACAATCAATATATTTCAAAATGTCAGTTCATGTAAAAATGTGAACATACTGTATTGTACTGTACTATGTAGTTCAATTATCATTGAAGGATGCACATCTCACCTGTTGTTTTGCCGGAAAATTCGTAATATTGATGCAAACGTTGAACGCTGCAGATTTGGTTGCACCCTTAAACCGGCCTCTCTCAAAGAGAGAACATGGTTTACAACATGATCAGTAATTGTGGCCTTTATCTCATCAGAGACCACCACTCTTTGTCTTCCTCTCCTTTGTCCTCCACCCATTCTCCCTCTCCCTGACACTCTTCTTTCCCCACCAACCTGTCTTCCTTGATCCATGTTTCCAAACTAAACCATTCCGAAGCCGTCCTCTTTTGTCTGTTTGGTAACCAGACTAAAAACAGGACACTTGGGTAGGCTTTCAGCTGAAATTGCAATCAGCTGTGTCTGGAATAATTAAATATTCTGCTGAGATTTTCTATATGTTTCAATCTGGTTACTGCAGAAATGCACGACATTTGCCATCATTATGTTTTGAATGTGTTTTTAACAGTTTTGGAAACTGTGTTAGCATTTGAAAATATGTGCTGCAAATATATAGTTTTTCAGGTGGGGGAGTATGAATGAGAAAAGAGTTCATGGATTTCGGAGAATGTGGTCATTGAATGCATTTTGTGTGAAAGCAATGAAAAATGATTCACAGTTTGGTCCACATACACTTCTGTTTCGCTGACTGTGTGAAGACTTTTGACAACGTGACTTCAGTTTTGACCAATGCATGTGTAACGGTTGTCGTCTGGAATGGAGGACAAAAACGCAGCAGGAATGTGGATGCTCATCTCAATATTTATTTGAAAATAAAGTGAACACCAAAATAACAAAAACGACGACGAACTCACGAACAACCAAACAGTCTTGTCAGGCTCACACACGCAAAACAAGAAACAATCTCCCACAAACACTACACCAAACAATTACCCATATATAGGACTCCCAATCAGAGGCAACGAGAAAGCACCTGCCTCCAATTGAGAGTCCAACCCCCATTAACCTAAACATAGAAATACAACTAACTAGACTAAACATAGAAATACATTGACATAGAACAGTGCCCAAAAACCCCGGAATACATAAATCAAATACCCTTCTACAAAACCACCACCCTGAACCACATAAAACAAATACCCTCTGCCACGTCCTGACCAAACTACCATAACAAATAACCTTTATACTGGTCAGGACGTGACAGCATGTTAGCGATTGAAAAAAAAAATGTATATAGAACTGTATTCATCCCCTCTGGGGCGATTAGATTTGATTAAATATCTCTGTAATTTAAAGATGTACTGTTTATTTGGTAGCTAGATCATCAGAACTCTGTGTTTGAACTGAACCAGAATGATATCATCTGTGAAGGCGACTATGAGAGCGAGTGATGCTAGTCAGGAGGCTACATTTATCTCCTCACAGCTCTCCTCTTATCAGCGACGACAACACATGCTCTATTCATTATGCTGCTTCAGACTAAATCATCCACACAGTTTGACTTTTTCTGTCTTAACACAACTGGTGTTTTAGGGAGTACATTGTTCCCAGGGTTTCCCTTGAGGCCTTCACACTGCAGTGACAAGCGTAGAGAGTTAATTGTCTGTGTGTGTGTTTCGGTTGCTGAAGCCCCGTAGTTGTTTGTTTCAGAGATGAGGCTTAGAGAAAGAGCCTTAAGTCTCCTTTAATGGCTCTGTGTTGATGTTTTCGGGGCCAGGTGGTTTATGAAAGATAGCCTGGTGCATCAGTGTGCAAATGTGTGCAGTCGCTGCAGGAGCTCACGAGTCGGGAGTGACGTGCTCCATGTGTAATTAAATGTCAATCAATAGCTGGCGCTCTCCATCACTCTGGATTAGTTGTTATGAAAAGGCAGAGTAATAGATAGAGATGTAGGGTCTGATTGAAAGGAGGTGTGTGTGTGTGTGTGTGTGTGTGTGTGTGTGTGTGTGTGTGTGTGTGTGTGTGTGTGTGTGTGTGTGTGTGTGTGTGTGTATTAGACCATAAAGGCAACATATCCTTGTTTTACTTACTCCTCCCCAGGCACTTTAGCTTCTTTCTAGTTGTTGTTTGTTTTGCCTTCAATGTAGAATTCCCCCCCCCCCCCCCCGTATTTGCGATAAAGGTTTACGAAACACTGGGTGATAAGTTTAACTCCCATTGAGTCACAGACAAGGGTTACACTAGGCTAATGACATACTTAACAAAATAGTCAGGCGTGCTAGATATCAGGCTCCATAAAACATGGAATTATCATGGAATTCTGCCACTGCTGTGCCTGCATTGCATATTATGCCACCGCTGTCATTTCACCGTCATACATTAGTAACTACATATTAAGATTCCTGAATTAGATATGGCCATTTGCCCAATTAGCACAGTATGACACATAGCCCTTTAGGTGTGGGCGGACTTGTTAAATTAGACAATAATTGCTTCACACTTCTATTTCCTTCCATCATGATATAGAAGTAAGGAAACGTCCACCATTCTAGACTGCTCAGTCTGTGGATTAGAGGGCAGAGATGATTGACAGGCTAAGAGTCTGAAAAGGCCCACTCGTCAGGAGCATGTGCAGTGTTATTCAGTTTGACTCAGCAGCTCCATTTCACACTCCAGGGGTGGAAACTTACTGATCCTTCCTGTTCATTTTCCCTTTTTCATTTTCCAAATGCAAAATGCATCACAGCGTCCTCACTGGCAGTGGCACGGCACATTGTATAAATCAACATATGAGTGAGTGTGTGTTTTGGGTTTGTGTGTCTGGGACACAGCCTCTGAGGTGGCATGGCGTGTGTGTGTTGACTGAGAGAAATCTCTGTCACTGGTTTTCCTGGCCCGCTGCACACATGGTGTAAACACGAAGCATCACTCCCTGCCTACTGTTCACACACACACACACACACACACACACACACACACACACACACACACACACACACACACACACACACACACACACACACGCGCCAGGTTGCTCAAGATCCAATGCAAAATCAACTTCCATCCAGGTCGGGAGATTTCCTAAAAACTGACCACTAGGGGCAACCGTGAGCGATATTAACTTCAAGTGGGCTTGAGGTTTGCGAGGGCGTTGTGGACGGGGATGGTGGATGGGCGAAAGCACAGGCTCCGAGTGTCGCATGTTCAATCCCAGTGCTAGGCACTCCTTTAAAACATTTTTTTTGTTTTAACCCTTTCCCAAACCTTAACCATAACCATTTGGAATGAAGGCCTGAACTTAACCGTCAAGTTGTTTTTGCTTTAACCCTATCCCAAACCTTACCTTAAACATTTGGAATGAATGCCTAAACTCGACTTTTGAAATTGGACATTTATGGACAAACGTTGGATTCTGAAGTGAGACTGTGAGAGCTTGTTACACACACACCACCCTCGCCACGCTGCAAGACTAATCTCCAGTCACCACGGCAACCAAAGAGAATGCAGCGGGCTCAAAACAGAGCCACATAACTATCAGGGTTCACAAACAATGGCAGCCAATAGGTAGTGGACTTCACAGAGTGGTGTTTCATAAAGTCTTTAACTGTACCCTTATTTTCAAAAAGTCAACATTGATTTACCACAGACACACCACACATCTCTCACTTCTCCTGTACTCTGATTCTTCTTCTTGACACCATCCGTCATCCAAATACACCTGTTAACAACCAAACTATTTTATTCATGTCCTCTTTTCATGTGGTATCTTTGAAGTGTTCTCCGGCTGAACAGTGGGGGTTTTCAGAGCATCGGATCAGAGTGCTGGAGTTTCATCGATACTGCACTGCTCCCGGTCTCTGCCCTGGCCCTTGCTGACTCACTGACTCTACTCGGCCCACATATGTGGAACCCACACCAGCCTGCTGTGGGGACTAAATGGAGGCAGATTAAACAGCCTACTCAAAGAGCCCATCCACCCAGCCCCAAATCACAACCTGGCCACCACATCGAACGGCAGGCAAGGGACTGCGATTCCTCCCTGCTTGTCTACTCGACTGCTTTGCTTGGGGCTGGAGCGCGGCTAGCCTTTTTAAATGGCTTCCACTTGGGTCACCTTTGATGTGAATGTCAGCTCTTTGTCCAGACGAGGCCTTGCTGTCAGAGAGAATTTGGGCTGATGCAGTGAGCATCGTCTGTCCCAAACCTCATCGCTCCCTGATTAGAAAGTGAGCATGAAGGTAGTCTGCAGAGTCCATTTTCAATCAGATTGCATCGGCTAAAGTACTCAAGTCACTGAGAATGAGAGGCACTCACACATGCAATGTTCCCACAAAATTACATGTATATTTAAACAGCAGTTGTATGTCTACATTGAACATGCATCAACTCACTGACCCATCAGCAATTTTAGAGGACACACAAGCAAACCTCTTGGCTTTCTTGTTCCGGAAATGGCACATCATCAGAGAGAACAGGCTGTAGAGGCACATCTTTGTCCTCACTGTCCTCTGGATGTGGCGAAAGTGAAGCGAAAAGAACCCGCTGCGATGAAAGGTGGGAACAACCCAGGGAACATGGTAGGGTCCATGGAGTACACTCAGTAGTGATCTCATTCTCATCCTCTCTCTCTCTCTCTATCTCTTGAATTTTATCCCTCTCCACTCTCCCTTTCTCTCTTTTCTCTGGCACACGCAATGTCACTCCTTTTTTCATCAGTCTGCGTGTTCCCTTTTCATACACAGTGCCTTCAGCAAAGATAATGGCAACGGTTGTAATATCACACAATATTACTGTCGATAGTGGATCAGCAGGCGAGACATTGTTTGGTAGCGTTCAGGCTTGTGCATCTGCCACTGGCAGATCTGTGTAGTCTTCCATGTCAAATCCAAATGCACGCAAACTAAACTCACCGTATGCCCGCTGAAATGTTTGCTTAAAGTTTACGCAAGAGTGACCTAGTGATTCCCATTGAACAGCTACTTCTCTGCTGCTGCCCTATTGTCAAACTTCTCTTTCGGAAGGCGAGCAAGCTTATAATACTGCAGACACATCAAACACAGATTTGATGGATTTTGGGTAGTCATCATATTTGTGGTTGAGGCATAATGGTTTGTACCCTCAAATACTGTTACCACACCATCAGCAATGCAAACTGCATTTGCAAAAGGTTAGCACGGTAGAACATGGTTGCATATCACAGAGAAGCTTAAACCGGTGCTCTCTGTGCTTAGTAAGAGAGTGAGAGAGCGGAGCCGGAAAGAGGGAGAGATTTGAGAGAGGGAGGGAGGGATAGATAGATAGAGGTGTGGGAAGGGAGTTGTTGAAGCTGCCAGGGAGTGGTAGGATAAGGGAAATTAGATTCAAAGTACCTGCTCTGTTATCAATAGCGTTGCTGCCTGTGTAGTGGGTTGAAAGTCCTTGAGTTAGAACTAAAAGTAAAGAAGATTCTTAAACTAAAACCAGGGGAGAACGACTGCCCCGAAACATTAAAGCCACGGAAGTTCAAGGCCGACCACGGTACTGCAGGCATTGTTAGCAGAAAACAGGATCCCCCATTATAGTGAATGGAAAAAATGAAAATCTTCGTGGTCAATCTTCGTGTAAATACAGAATATTTCAAAGACAATCATGGTACCAATAACTTCTTCTAATACACCAGATGTATGTCCTTGAACCAATTTATTTTTAAATCGCACACAGAAGAAGTTATGAGGATAATTTAGTTGCTAATGGCAGCCTGCAGTACCCCGGTCGGCTTTCAACCTGAGGTACTCAGAGAGAGGAGGCATCACCGAGCTAACCTGCAACGTCCCATCCTGGAGTAGCTCAAACTGAACATGTTATGTCTCCATGAGACACCATCCTAACCGACTTCATTCAATGCGCTATTGAGTCTTCACATAGGAATAAATGTTGTCACGTGATCGATGGCTTTGTCCATTCATACTGTTGAAGTTGGAAGTTTACATACACTTAGGTTGGAGTCCTTAAAACTCGTTTTTCAACCACTCCACAAATTTCTTGTTAACAAACTATAGTTTTGGCAAGTCGATTAGGACATCTACCTTGTGCATGACACAAGTAATCTCTCCAACAATTGTTTACAGACAGATTATTTCACTTATAATTCACTGCATCACAATTCCAGTGGGTCAGAAGTTTACATACACTAAGTTGTCTGTGCCTTTAAACAGCTCAGAAAATTCCAGAAAATGATGTCATGGCTTTAGAAGATTATGATAGTCTAGTAGACATAATTTGAGTCAATTGGAGGTGTACTTGTGGATGTATTTCAAAGCCTACCATCAAACTCAGTGCCTCTTTGCTTGACATCATGGGAAAACCAAAAGAAATCAGCCAAGACCTCATAAAAAAATTGAGGACCTCCATAAGTCTGGTTCATCCTTGGGAGCAATTTCCAAACGCCTGAAGGTACCACGTTCATCTGTACAAACAATAGTACAAAAGTATAAACACCATGGGACCACGCAACTGTCTTACCGCTTAGGAATGAGACGCGTTCTGTCTCCTAGAGATGAACGTAGTTTGGTGCGAAAAGTGCAAATCAATCCCTGAACAACAGCAAAGGACCTTGTGAAGATGCTGGAGGAAACAGGTACAAAAGTATCTATAGCTACAGAAAAACAAGTCCTATATCGACATAACCTGAAAGGCCGCTCAGCAAGGAAGAAGCCACTGCTCCAAAACCGCCATAAAAAAGCCAGACTACGGTTTGCAACTGCACATGGGGACAAAGATTGTACTTTTTGGAGAAGTGTCCTCTGGTCTGATGAAACAAAAATAGAACTGTTTGGCCATAATGACCGTCGTTATGTTTGGAGGAAAAAGGGGGAGGCTTGCAAGCCGAAGAACACCATCCCAACTGTGAAGCACGGGGGGTGGCAGCATCATGTTGTGGGGGTGCTTTGCTGCAGGAGGGACTGGTGCACTTCACAAAATAGATGGCATCATGAGGAAGCAAAATTATGTGGATATATTGAAGCAACATCTCAAGACATCAGTCAGGAAGTTAAAGCTTGGTCGCAAATGGGTCTTCCAAATGGACAATGACCCCAAGCATACTTCCAAATTTGTGGCAAAATGGCTCAAGGACAACAAAGTCAAGGTATTGGAGTGGCCATCACGAAGCCCTGACCTCAATCCCATAAAAAATGTGTGGGCAGAACTGAAAAAGTGTGTGCGAGCAAGGAGGCCTGCAAACCTGACTCAGTTACACCAGTTCTGTCAGGAGGAATAGGCCAAAATTCACCCAACTTATTGTGGGAAGCTTGTGGAAGGCTACCCGAAACAATTGACCTAAGTTAAACAATTTAAAGGGAATGCTACCAAATACTAATTGAGTGTATGTAAACTTCTGACCCACTGGGAAATAAAAGCGGAAATAAATCATTGTCTCTACTATTATTCTGACATTTCAGAATAGTAACTGACCTAAGACAGGGAATATTTACTAGGATTAAATGTCAGGAATTGTGAAAACTGAGTTTAAATGTATTTGGCTAAGGTGTATGTAAACTTCCGACTTCATCTGACTAAAAGTAAAGGTGATTCAGGGAATACCTTTTTTATTTTGCTGGATTAAGTCTATCCATTCCTGTGCAGTCAAGCATTATGCAGTAGATGCAATTACAGTCAGGACAGAAGAGGGCGCTCTAATTAGGGTGTTGGATTAGGGCTCAAGGGAGTTATGAGCAGACTTCATTATTAAAACGAAGTTGAATCATTCTTCCTTTTTACAATGGATTTCAGGTAAATATTATTTTATTTGTCCAAACCGAGAGTGTTATAAAGTGTTCTTTGAAATGCAAGAGGGGCTGCTAGCTAGCTTGGGTGTCCATGTTAATGTCCAAGTAACTATTTTGTAATGTATATTAGTGAATATATTGGACGGTATACAGTATTTGTACAAACGGGAGAATAATGTCATCTCATGGTTCAAGGTAGTTGGGTGGTTATTACAGTAATACTCTGTCATGGTTCTATTATCAGCCTTTTGAACTGTTGTCTGCTGATGTGCTCATCATAAAATGGCGGCGCTTGCTATACAAGACTGGGACACTATGTGAATGGTAGTGTGTTCATAGAGGAGATTGAGATACTGCATAGTTTTTTGTTATATTGTGCAATGTCAATGATATTTTTATTATTTAGTCAAATTCAATCAGATTAATTTCCTATTTATGTAAATGTGTGTGCTTCCTTTTCCCACTTAATTTCTGATTAACATCCTACTGCTCTCAGATCTCCAGTCTGAGGGTAGTAACACCTGCAAGTCGTTATAATTTCAGAGGTGATTCCCACTTTACTACCGCTGCGTCCGTGTTACTGGCGGAATACATTACTGCTCAGACGCTGTAGGGAGGGAATGGCACTGCTATTCCCATGATCTCGAGAGACATTTTACTCTCCAGTCTATGTCTGCATCATCATGTTCTCTCTGGGGGGTTAGTGTGTGCGTGCGTATGTATATGTCTGTGTGTGAGGGTACAGATGCAACAGCAGCACCCATAACACTGGATGTTAGGCCATCCACAGATATACTGATTGTATTTATGGATGTATTGTGTCTCCAGGTGGCTCAGTCAGAAGGGTTTCTGACAGCGTGGTCACCCTGCTATTAACTGACTGAAGAGAGGCAGGACCTCCAATATGGCTGCCTACTAAAAACATATCACGACCTCTGATGGAGTGCCCTGTTTTGACTTCATAGCCTTGACTAACAGATCCACGGGTTGGCCTGTCATGAGTTGAGGTGTACTACAGTGGCTTATAGGCAAAAAAACTGTAAACTATTCACCCCCCCCAAAGTCAATACTTTGTAGAGCCACCTTTTGCAGCAATTATAGCTGCAAGTCTCTTGGGGTATGTCTCTATAAGCTTGGCACATCTAGCCACTGGGGTTTTTGCCCATTCTTCAAGGCAAAACTTCTCCAGCTCCTTCAAGTTGGATGGGTCCTCTGGTGTACAGCAATCTTTAAGTCATACCACAGATTCTCAATTCGATTGAGGTCTGGGCTTTGACTAGGCCCTTCCAAGACATTTAAATGTTTCCCCTTAAACCACTCAAGTGTTGCTTTAGCAGTATGCTTAGGGTCATTGTCCTGCTGGAAGGCGAACCTCCGTCCCAGTCTCAAATCTCTGGAAGACTGAAACAGGTTTCCCTCAAGAATTTCCCTGTATTTAGCGCCATCCATCATTCCTTCAATTCTGACCAGTTTCCCAGTCCCTGCCGATGGAAAAACATCCCCACAGCATGATGCTGCCACCACCATGTTTCACTGTGGGGATGGTGTTCTCGGGGTCATAAGAGGTGTTGGGTTTGCACCAGACATAGCGTTTTCCTTGATGTCCAAAATGCTCAATTTTAGTCTCATCTGACCAGAGTACCTTCTTCCATATGTTTGGGGAGTCTCCCACATGTCTTTTGGCGAACACCATACGTGTTTTCTTATTTTTTTCCTTAAGCAATGGCTTTTTTCTGGCCACTCATCCGTAAAGCCCAGCTTTGTGGAGTGGCCTGATCTGTACTTTTCCACAACGTTGTTCCTGACCTGTTTGGAGAGCTCCTTGGTCTTCATGGTGCCGTTTGCTTGGTGGTGTTGCAGACTCTGAACAGGTGTGTGTATATATATATATATACTGAGATCATGTGACAGATCACGTGACACTGAGATTGCACACAGGTGGACATTATTTAACTAATTATATGACTTCTGAAGGTAATTGGTTGCACCAGATCTTATTTAGGGGCTTCATAGCAATGGGGGTGAATACATATACACACACCACTTTTCCATTTACTTATCTTTAGAATTTTTTGAAACAAGTACTTTTTTTCATTTCACTTCACCAATTTGGACTATTTTGTATCTGTCCATTACATGAAATCCAAATAAAAATCTATTTAAATTACAGGTTGTACTTTTGCAAGGCACTGTATATTGTGCTACATCAAGACATAGCACCAAGCAACATCTGTTGCCCCATTGAACATGGCTGCTGACTGAATCTGTGTAAATATTGTGTTAAACTTCATGCTTATATTGTACATGCAACATAATAGGGATTTCGTCCATCAGATTGACAAATGACAGAGAGAAGTGCCAAAGCCACTGGTGCATTGTGCTGTGTGACCGGCACTAGTGAGCATATAATGAATGAAGGAAGAAAAACATTTGAATTCACCACACTGCACCGCAATGGAGAGAGATGCAGCAGCTAATGGGGATCCCTAATAAATACAAATACAAATACAAATGATAATCTCCAACCAACGGTTCCCTATTAGAGATGAATCATACATTGGGGGCTTGAAATATTGACGAGAAAGAATATTGTACATGGTTGCTTATTAGTGCCTTTTTAACAGCTACAAGCAATGCCTTGTGGTAAAGTAGAGCCACTTCTCTTAGAACGGTGTTTAGCTCCGTGTTAGCAGTAAAGCAAGAACGCAATGTAAGTCGAAGGCATAAAGCATTTTTTATGTTTCATGTTTTGACAGATATGCTTTGGACTCCTGTGAAGGCTGTGTGTGATGCATTCTGCTACACTACATGACCAAAAGTATGTGGACACCTGCTCATCGGAACATCTCATACCAAAATCATGGGCATTAATATGGAGTTGGTCCCCCCTTTGCTGCTATAACAGCCTCCACTCTTCTGGGAAGGCTTTCCACTAGAGCAGTGGTCACCAACCTCTTCTGTGTCAAGATCACTTTCGCAGTCAACAAGCAAGCTGAGATCTACTGCTCAGATTTTTTGTTGTTGTACATTAACCTGACACAAACAGTTTTGTAGGAAGGAGGTTTGGGCAGTAGGCCTAATACATTATCACAGCATATTGGCTATATGATTGGCCTGCCAATATTGTTAATCAGACCGTATTATATTTCAAAACTCAAGCTTTGATAACAAGATAGATTGAAACAATTAGCTTTTTTATTTGACTGGACTGATGGAACCTGCATCTGATGGTTAACAAGGTTAAATCACCACGTCAGTGATCTTCAGGTCGAAAGTCTGAGCTCTAGAAATGATGTCAGAGTTTTCCGACTTGGAATTCCGAGTTGAATGACCTTTCAAAACGATCTTTCCCAACCGCCTCTCACGTTCGATGCTCTCTCCTTCCTTTCCAACGGTGAGACTGACCAGAGAGAGGGGACACCGTCTTCCACCTGATGGCGAAACTCGAGTTGCACCGCATCTGCATCATGCACAAATTCATGTTCAAGGCGGTGACCCGATCCTGTAGGTTCATGCTCTACAACATTCGCAGAGTACGACCCTGCCTCACACAGGAAGCGGCACAGGTCCTAATCCAGGCACTTGTCATCTCCCGTCTGGATTACTGCAACTCGCTGTTGGCTGGGCTCCCTGCCTGTGCCATTAAACCCCTACAACTCATCCAGAACGCCGCAGTCCGTCTGGTGTTCAACCTTCCCAAATTCTCTCACGTCACCCCGCTCCTCCGCTCTCTCCACTGGCTTCCAGTTGAAGCTCGCATCCGCTACAAGACCATGGTGATTGCCTACAGAGCTGTGAAGGGAACGGCACCTCCATACCTTCAGGCTCTGATCAGGCCCTACACCCAAACAAGGGCACTGCGTTCATCCACCTCTGGACTGCTGGCCCCCCTACCTCTGAGGAAGCACAGTTCCCGCTCAGCCCAGTCAAAACTGTTCGCTGCTCTGGCACCCCAATGGTGGAACAAGCTCCCTCACGACGCCAGGACAGCGGAGTCAATCACCACCTTCCGGAGACACCTGAAACCCCACCTCTTTAAGGAATACCTAGGATAGGATAAAGTAATCCTTCTAACCCCCCCCCCCCCCTTAAAAGATTTAGATGCACTATTGTAAAGTGGTTGTTCCACTGGATATCATAAGGTGAATGCACCAATTTGTAAGTCGCTCTGGATAAGAGCGTCTGCTAAATGACTTAAATGTAAATGTAATGTTGTTCCTATGACCAGAGAAAGTTAAATATTCCTTCATATTACAATCGACACGAGGAGCTGCTAATAATAATAAAGCGCATCGATACTTGGTAACTAGTCATCATTAACCCACTGCCAGCTAGCCAACCGTTACCGACTAGCAGCGCTGTAGATACTAATACTTTACAACGGAACGATTTGACTAGTGCAGTGTTACCTAGCTAGCTACTTAGTTGTCTTTGTCATAGCTTGATAATTGTTAGCTAGCCAGCCATCGAGGTTAGCTAGCCAGCTATTTCCGTCCCCCGCGACGCCATTTTTCCTAACCCAGCTAACTATTACCGACGAGCGGCATTGTTGAAACTAAATACACTACAAGGAACGTCTTGATTAGTGTTATGTTAGCTAGCTAGCTACAAAGTTGCTTTGTATCATGACAAGGTGTAGTACTGAAACTACCGAGGTTACCTAGCCAGCTACACGTTCAAAGTCAACAACGCAGCCACTGCAAGCTAGCCTACTCCACCAGCCAGCAGTACTGTATCATTTTAGTCAATAAGATTTTTGCAACGTAAGCTTAACTTCCTGAACATTCGAGACGTGTAGTCTACTTGTCATTCCAATCGCCTTTGCATTAGCGTAGCCTCTTCTGTAGCTTGTCTACTATGTGTCTGTCTATCCCTGTTCTCTCTCCTCTGCACAGGCCATACAAACGCTCCACACCGCGTGGCCGCTGCCACTCTAACCTGGTGGTCCCAGCGCGCACGACCCACGTGGAGTTCCAGGTCTCCGGCAGCCTCTGGAACTGCCGGTCTGCTGCCAACAAGGCTGAGTTCATCTCAGCCTATGCTACCCTCCAGTCTCTAGACTTCCTGGCGCTGACGGAAACATGGATTACCACAGATAACACTGCTACTCCTACTGCTCTCTCCTCGTCTGACTACGTGTTCTCGCATACCCCTAGAGCATCGAGCCAGCGGGGTGGTGGCACTGGAATCCTCATCTCTCCCAAGTGGACATTCTCTCTTTCTCCCCTGACCCATCTGTCTATCTCCTCATTTGAATTCCATGCTGTCACAGTTACCAGCCCTTTCAAGCTTAACATCCTTATCATTTATCGCCCTCCAGGTTCCCTTGGAGAGTTCATCAATGAGCTTGACGCCTTGATAAGTTCCTTTCCTGAGGATGGCTCACCTCTCACAGTTCTGGGTGACTTTAACCTCCCCACGTCTACCTTCGACTCATTCCTCTCTGCCTCCTTCTTTCCACTCCTCTCCTCTTTCGACCTCACCCTCTCACCTTCCCCCCCCTACTCACAAGGCAGGCAATACGCTTGACCTCATCTTTACTAGATGCTGTTCTTCCACTAATCTCATTGCAACTTCCCTCCAAGTCTCCGACCACTACCTTGTATCCTTTTCCCTCTCGCTCTCATCCAACACTTCTCACTCTGCCCCTACTCGGATGGTATTGCGCCGTCCCAACCTTCGCTCTCTCTCTCCCGCTACTCTCTCCTCTTCCATCCTATCATCTCTTCCCTCTGCTCAAACCTTCTCCAACCTATCTCCTGATTCTGCCTCCTCAACCCTCCTCTCCTCCCTCTCTGCATCCTTTGATTTCCTCTGTCCCCTATCCTCCAGGCCGGCTCGGTCCTCCCCTCCTGCTCCGTGGCTCGACGACTCACTGCGAGCTCACAGAACAGGGCTCCGGGCAGCCGAGCGGAAATGGAGGAAAACTCGCCTCCCTGCGGACCTGGCATCCTTTCACTCCCTCCTCTCTACATTTTCCTCTTCTGTCTCTGCTGCTAAAGCCACTTTCTACCACTCTAAACTCCAAGCATCTGCCTCTAACCCTAGGAAGCTCTTTGCTACCTTCTCCTCCCTCCTGAATCCTCCTCCCCCTCCCCCCCTCCTCCCTCTCTGCGGATGACTTCGTCAACCATTTTGAAAAGAAGGTTGACGACATCCGATCCTCGTTTGCTAAGTCAAACGACACTGCTGGTCCTGCTCACACTGCCCTACCCTGTGCTTTGACCTCTTTCTCCCCTCTCTCTCCAGATGAAATCTCGCGTCTTGTGACGGCCGGCCGCCCAACAACCTGCCCACTTGACCCTATCCCCTCCTCTCTTCTCCAGACCATTTCCGGAGACCTTCTCCCCTACCTCACCTCGCTCATCAACTCATCCTTGACCGCTGGCTACGTCCCTTCCGTCTTCAAGAGAGCGAGAGTTGCACCCCTTCTGAAAAAACCTACACTCGATCCCTCCGATGTCAACAACTACAGACCAGTATCCCTTCTTTCCTTTCTCTCCAAAACTCTTGAACGCGCCGTCCTTGGCCAGCTCTCTTGCTATCTCTCTCAGAATGACCTTCTTGATCCTAATCAGTCAGGTTTCAAGACTGGGCATTCAACTGAGACTGCTCTTCTCTGTGTCACGGAGGCTCTCCGCACTGCTAAAGCTAACTCTCTCTCCTCTGCTCTCATCCTTCTAGACCTATCTGCTGCCTTTGATACCGTGAACCATCAGATCCTCCTCTCCACCCTCTCCGAGCTGGGCATCTCCGGCGCCGCCCACGCTTGGATTGCGTCCTACCTGACAGGTCGCTCCTACCAGGTGGCGTGGCGAGAATCTGTCTCCGCACCACGTGCTCTCACCCAGGGCTCTGTTCTTGGCCCACTCCTATTCTCGCTATACACCAAGTCACTTGGCTCTGTCATATCCTCACATGGTCTCTCATATCATTGCTATGCAGATGACACACAATTAATCTTCTCCTTTCCCCCTTCTGACAACCAGGTGGCGAATCGCATCTCTGCATGTCTGGCAGACATATCAGTGTGGATGACGGATCACCACCTCAAGCTGAACCTCGGCAAGACGGAGCTGCTCTTCCTCCCGGGGAAGGACTGCCCGTTCCATGATCTCGCCATCACGGTTGACAACTCCCTTGTGTCCTCCTCCCAGAGTGCTAAGAGCCTCGGCGTGACCCTGGACAACACCCTGTCGTTCTCCACCAACATCAAGGCGGTGACCCGATCCTGTAGGTTCATGCTCTACAACATTCGCAGAGTACGACCCTGCCTCACACAGGAAGCGGCGCAGGTCCTAATCCAGGCACTTGTCATCTCCCGTTTGGATTATTGCAACTCGCTGTTGGCTGGGCTCCCTGCCTGTGCCATTAAACCCCTACAACTCATCCAGAACGCCGCAGCCCGTCTGGTGTTCAACCTTCCCAAGTTCTCTCACGTCACCCCGCTCCTCCGCTCTCTCCACTGGCTTCCAGTCGAAGCTCGCATCCGGTACAAGACCATGGTGCTTGCCTACGGAGCTGTGAGGGGAACGGCACCTCCGTACCTTCAGGCTCTGATCAGGCCCTACACCCAAACAAGGGCACTCCGTTCATCCACCTCTGGCCTGCTGGCCCCCCTACCTCTGAGGAAGCACAGTTCCCGCTCAGCCCAGTCAAAACTGTTCGCTGCTCTGGCACCCCAATGGTGGAACAAGCTCCCTCACGACGCCAGGACAGCGGAGTCAATCACCACCTTCCGGAAACACCTGAAACCCCACCTCTTCAAGGAATACCTGGGATAGGATAAAGTAATCCTTCTAACCCCCCCCCTTAAAAGATTTTGATGCACTATTGTAAAGTGGTTGTTCCACTGGATATTATAAGGTGAATGCACCAACTTGTAAGTCGCTCTGGATAAGAGCGTCTGCTAAATGACTTAAATGTAAATGTAAATGTAACTCATTCATTGCAGCTGCAGCCTGAGCGCAAGTACAGAGAAGCGCGTTTTGTAATAGTGTTGAATAAAAACAGTGACAGTGCTGAATATAAACCTAAACACGAACTCATTCATAAAAACAGCAGCTCTTTGCTGTATTCGTTAACAGTCTCTCTGTGGTCATGGTTTTAAAAGTTTATTAAATCTTACGTAGGCTAGTAGTCAATTAAACTTGGCTGTGGCCAGGGTCATGGAAGCTCTGTAGCCATGGTGATTTGAGCTATCCGATTGGGTAGCGCAGTAGGTGCACACGATTTAGTCACAGATTTGCCGGTCTGGAGGTGGATTTTGTCTCATGGGAACACTTTGCCCACCCGGTGCGCAGGACTTTTGAATCAAGTGCACCTACCGGCAACAGCTCAACACAATTTTAAAAAAGGAGCACAAGCCTTTTTCGTTCGATGGCTTTTCTACAGAAATATTTGGTGATCGACTAGGAATGCCTTGAAGATTGACCAGTCGATCGCGATTGACCGGTTGGCGACCCCTGCACTAGATGTAGGAACATTGCTGCGGGGACTTGCTTCCATTCAGCCACAAGAGCAGTAGTGAGGTCGGGCACTGATGTTGGGTGATTAGGCCTGGCTCGCAGTCGGCAGTTGGCACTATGCATTCGGGCAGGTAACGTTCTCCTGGCATCCGCCAAACCCAGATTCGTCCGTCGAACTGCCAGATGGTGAAGCGTGATTCATCACTCTAGAGAACGTGTTTCCACTGCTCCAGAGTCCGATAATGGCAAGCTTTACACCACTCCAGCCGACACTTGGCATTGTGCATGGTGATCTTAGGCTTGTGTGCGGCTGCTCGGCCGTGGATTCTCATTTCATTAATCTCCCGACAAAACAGTTATTGTGCTGACGTTGCGTCTAGAGGCAGTTTGGAACTCATTAGTGAGTGTTGCAACTGAGGACAGACAATTATTATGCGCTTCAGCACTCGGCGGGTCCATTCTGTGAGTTTGTGTGGTCTACCACTTTGCGCTGTTGCTCTTAGACGTTTACACTTCACAATATTAGCACTTCCAGTTGACCGGTGCAGCTCTAGTAGGGCAGAAATCTGACAAACTGACTTGTTGGAAGGGTGGCATCCTATGATGGTGCCACGTTGAAAGTCACTGGAGCTCTTCAGTAAGGCCATTCTACAGCCAATGTTTGTCTATGGAGAGATTGCAAGGTTGTGTGCTCGATTTTATAAACCTGTCAGCAACGGGTGTGGCTGAAATAGCCGAATCCACTAATTTGAAGGGGTGCACATACACCGAATCAGATTCCAGGCAATCTTTTCTGTCTGAAGATCAAAGTCAGAAAAAGATTAGTAATTCATCCCTACAGGGACAGGGATGGAGGGATATAGAGACTGATGCAATGTTGACAGTCTTTCATATGCCCCTTTTTATGCTATCGCAACCAAATGCAAAGCGTGTAAAATAGTTATCACAGCCGAGTTATTTTTTAGAATTTCAAACGACAAAGGTTTCTTTTGCAGCAATAACATGTTGGCTAATTTATGTTACATTTATTTTCACTTTGGGGAAACTACTTAAGTACAGTCGCTGTATGATACACATGACACATTTGGTATGTCAAGAATGGTGTTTGTCACAGACCAACATGTAACAAGGCTGATGCTCTATACTGGAAATACAAAGAGGTCTATAATTCTTCATAGATCAGATATGCTTCCACACAGAGGCAGTGTTCCAAATGGCACTCTATTCATTACATAGTGCACTACATTTGACCATAGGTTGCCATTTGGGACACAGATAGAGTCAGGTAGGAATGTGTATTCCGTATCTAACAGTGTGCATTATTAAATGAATTGCCAAGGGATGGTTTGTATGTTTAATGATTGGGTATCTCTCTCCGGTGTAGTGTTGGGAACAGAAGCTTATCAGACTAACACTGAGCATGATATCACAGCCAGGAAATCAGGGAGAATCAGGCTTCCTCATTTGATTTGTTCTGAATGGATTCTGTAAGCATCCATGCTTTCAAATCATCTTTGAAGACTTGCAAAATGATTGCCATTGCAGATACTACAGTATGCATTTACATACTGTAAAGTATTTATTGGACACAGGCTAATTATGTTTTCAAATCATTTTCTGAAGGCTTGGGGAAATCTTGCCACCATACAACATGCATTCTGGCCCAGTAGGCTTACATACTATACAGTATTTATGTGACACAGACTAACTATGATTTTAAAAGCTAGAGTAGGAACTTCCATATTCAGCCACATTCTCTCGGTCACCATGACATCATATATTATTCCTCTTTTCCTTTTTCCAATTTGTTAAAAGTAGCTTGGGAATGAAATATGGAATATATTCTCCAAATGTGATATTTAATTCCTTTTCGGTTTAACATTTTCTGTATGCCGATGGAAAGGTTAATGGCTGTTGAGATGGTGAGAGGGGGAGAGAGAGATATGAACAAAGAGCAATTCTGACAGCCTTTGTCATGTTATTCAATTCCCTCTGTCTTTGAGTCTGTAGTACGTTCTGCTCTACTCCACTGGCTTTTAGCATTGTGGAAGGATATTTGTTGAGTGCGGCAGTTAAATTACAATTCAGCTTTTAGATTTCTTACATTTATTATTTGAATAAAATTCCTTTATCCACTGTGCCAGTTTTACTTTGTGAAGAAGCCTACTTTTAGTCACTTTACAGCTAATTCAAATCACCTTAAGGCCAAAGCAAATCTTTACCCTCTCAACAAAGCTTCTATTTCTTTGTATGGATTGTATAAATCAACCTATATTAATTTCCCACTTACTCCCCCTTGAGTATAAAATACTGGGGTAATATTTGCCATGCATGTATTTGTTAGCTCAAAGCAAGCAATCCAATGGGTTGTAAGAAACAAGCCTTCTCTAGTCTGCATACAGCTCCCTTCGGGAGAGACTGATGCTTCCAGGGTTTAGTTTTCTCTTACGCCAGGCTCCTAATGGAACCTTTGTTTCCTGCATCGCCTCACTCCTTAAGGCATTTTACATCCAAGCATTGGCACTGGCAGCCCACTGTTCCTCTGATTTAAAATCAACCGCACCATTTTGGCTCTAACTCTGCCTTTTAAAGTTTTACCTTCTCCTCTCACTTCCCCTCTTTCTACCGCTCTTTCAGACATTGCTTTGTTTTGAAACACACAATCAGAGCCTGAGTCAAACTCGCAGGCGAGAGGCAACAGAGAGAGATAGAGAGAGCTTGGTGCTGACTGTATCTGACTGTAAGGGGGTCAGGGAGTGTGGGATGGGGAGCATTGTTTGTAATCCTAAAACAGCGCTGAGGCCAGAAACAAACAGCGTCCTATACAGCTCTATCATAGTGGGGGCTGATATAGTGATGTACTGGTACTGTAAAGGACGTGTTCGACATACATTTAATGTAATATCCGCAGATAGCCTTCACCTCCCATCATCAGCCTATATGGATTGTGTAGCTACATCGACTGAAGGCCCCTGGGCATTTTGTGGTTGCACCTCCGCATTTAAGGTATGTATGCCAAATACTGTACATTCTCTGGTTATACAGTAAGGAATCTCTCAACCCTTGTACAAAGGCTATTTGTCCTGTGTGCCATTTTCCCCTCTATTCACAGATGATTGTACAATGGAGGCTTTGGGAAACTGGGATGAGAGGTTTGTGATTCTATAATTAGATGGGTCATCATTATGATGAGGCTGTTTACAGACAGCATTCCACACATGCTGCAGTCAGCATCACCTATCTGTTCTCTCCCTAATGATTCATTCATTACATATGATGCTGTCATAACACAGCCATTACAAACTCCATAGCGTCATTTGTGACCCCTAGAGTCGATTTGATGCACCTGTGCGTCACACAGTGATTTTGAATATCGAATATCTCCCGCGTGTTTATGGTACATTTACATTTTAGTCATTTAGCAGACGCTCTTATCCAGAGCGACTTACAGTAGTGAATGCATACATTTCATTTAATGCATTTTTTTTTTTTTGTACTGGCCCCCCGTGGGAATCGAACCCACAACCCTGGCATTGCACACACCATGCTCTACCAACTGAGCCACAGGGAAGGTAGAGACTTACTGTTTCTTGTAGTGGCTGCAGCTCAATCCCCTCTTTACGTCGATATACAGTTTGCGCCTATTCCATAACATGGGGCTTGTGAAAGCGGCCTTTTTCCACATGAGAGGATCCAGACAAGAGAATTGTCACAAAATCATCTGTAAAACCCAAACCGTATGAGCTACAAACAAATATCGAAAGGAGAGACTCTCATGAACAGGACGGTGTCAGTTGTATGGCTCTATGACATCCACAAGCTTTATGGCAGCTGTCTGAAGTCTGTAGCAGACATCCTTCAGACCGAATTGTTAGAGCTACAAACGACACTAAACACAAATATAAACGCAACATGCAACAATTTCAAACATTTTACTGAATTACAGTTCATATAAGGGAATCAGTCAACTGAAATAAATTCATTAGGCCCAATCTGTGGATTTCACATGACTGGGAATACAGATATGCATCTGTTGGTCACATATACCTTAAAAATAAGGTAGGGGCGTGGATCAGAAAACCAGTCAGTATCTGGTGTGACCACTTTTGCCTCATGCAGTGCGACACATCTCCGTCGCATAGAGTCGATCAGTCTGTCGATTGTGGACTGTGGAATGTTGTCCCACTCCTCTTCAATTGCTTTGCGAAGTTGCTGGATATTGGCGGGAACTGGAACACTCTGTCGTACACGTTGATCAGAGCAACCCGAACATGCTCAATGGGTGACATGTCTGGTGAGTATGCAGGTCATGGAAGAACTGCGACATTTTCATCTTCCAGGAATCTCGTACAGATCCTTGTGACATGGGGTCGTGCATGAGGGGATGGCGGCAGATGAATGGCACGACAATGGGCCTCATGATCTCGTAACGGTATATCTGTGCATTCAAATTTCCATCAATAAAATGCAATTGTGTTAGTTGTCCGTACTGAAGCCGGTTATGACGCTGAACTTCAGTCAAGGACGACGAGATGCACTTCCCTGAGAATATTTCTGACAGTTTCATCAGCTGTCCGGTTGGCTGGTCTCAGATGATCTCGTAGGTGAAGAAGCCGGATGTGGAGGTCCTTGGCTGCGGTAAAATGATGTTGGAGGCGGCTTATGATAGAGAAATGAACATTCAATTCTCTGGCAACAGCTCAGGTGGACATTCCTGCAGACAGCACACCAATTGCACGCTCCCTCAAAACTTGAGACATCTGTAGCTGTCACGCCCTGATCTGTTTCACCTGTTTTTGTGATTGTCTCCACCCACCTCCAGGTGTAATCCGTTTTCCCCATTAGTCCCTGGGTATTTATTCCAGTGTTCCCTGTTTGTCTGTTGCCAGTTTGTCTTGTCTTGTCAACCAGCGTTTTTTTTCTGTGCTCCTGCTTTTTCTTATCTCTCTTTTGCTAGTCCTCCTGGTTTTGACCCTTGTCTGCCTTGACTCTGAACCCACCTGCCTGACCATACTGCCTGCCCTGACCTCGAGCCTGCCTGCCATTCTGTACTTCCTGGACTCTGACGATGTTGATGATATTTTGCCTGTCCACGACCATTCTCTTGCCTGCCCCTTGGATTATAATAAATATCAGAGACTCGAACCATCTGCCTCCCGTGTCTGCATCTGGGTCTCGCCCTTATAGTAGCATTGTGTTCTGTGACAACTGCACATTTTAGAGTGGCCTTTTATTGTCCCCAGCACAAGGTGCACCTGTGTAATGATAATGCTGTTTAATCAGCTTCTTGATATGCCACAACTGTCAAGTGGATGGATTATCTTGGCAAAGGAGAAATGCTCACTAACAGGGATGTAAACAAATTTGTGCACAAAATATGAGAGAAATAAGCTTTTTGTGCTTATGGAAAATATATATTTGTTGTTTATATATTTGTTCAGTATAATATGTCACCAAAATCGAAAAGAGAGACTCTCACGAACACAAAGGTGTCAGTTGTTCTGCACACAAACTTCAGGGGATTCATCTGAAGGTAACCCAGTACCAGGCTGTAAAAATTGCAGAAAGTGCATAGGGGGGAAAATGTGCCAAAAATAACATGACCAAAAATGGGTCTGAAGTGTCTGTCCTATATCTCAGATATAGGACAGACACTTCAAAAACTTGTTCCTATGGTTACTTTTTTTACTTTCTGTTTTGCCATTGATGAATGTGTTAATCAATGAGTTTCTATGGGCTACAGCAGTAAAGGGCAAATTCAATGTTTCATCAAAAACGATTACTTTTTTTTTTTTATACCTACAGGGGTGCTAAAATTCAGAATCAAATGGCTAAATTATACATTTTATTACCATCTTAAAACAATTCCATATGTTAGCTTAGTAGATATTGCCATCTAAGTGCTTAGACCTACATTATTAATATCCGTCGGTCACACACTTAGCTTTCATAGCTGTAGCTGTGGCTAATAATGAATATGTGCTGAGAATTGTGCTTTTCAGAAGAGTACAGGGGCACATTCCAAGCCCTGGGTGTGTTCAGCCACAGCTGCGTCTATGCAGTGGCCTCTCTCAGGCAAGATAGACCTGCTATAGTGCTGCATAACTCAGCCATTACTTATCATCTCAGGTCCTGACATCAATTAGCCTCGACTGGAAGTGGGGGTGAGAGGGTACAGTCAGGGGAGTTGTGCTGCACCCCTCCAGCGGGCTCCTCCACTCTGAGCAGTGACAGGCTAGGTGTGAGAGTGCCTGCCTGATCTCCATCTCGCCCTTCACTCTCTCTGCAGTCAGTCCTATCCAAAGTGCTATCCACAGGGGCCCCAGGCAGTGGTGTAGTGGAGGGTGTACGCAGGTATACGTCGTATACCCACAATTTTGTCAGTGGGCATTGCTTACTTACTTCTTAATCCCCACGATGCGTATCAAAGTAGTGTAGTGGAGGTATACGACATATCAAATAATAAGATGGATCATAACTTTTAGATTAAAACATTAATTAACTATTATTTCTAAAAATGTTAAGTGCAGCAATGTGCACACGGTGGTAGGTCTACATGCAAATGTTCCAAAATGCAATTTGTGGGAAAACACAGTTTCATGGACAGAGATGGAAATATCCATTATCAATTTAGAAAGAGGGGAGATCTAAAGATGCAACAACTCATGGGTTGCTAATATGACAAGGATAATGCATTTGGCTGCTAGGCAATTAAAGAAAGTTGACTGGAAAACCAATAGAACAGGAGAGCGCATATTAGGATGTCTTTATAAAATAATTTCCTCCACCTTTCTATGGTGTTGTTTTGGCTAGGCTACTTTGATGTAAGGTCAGACATGCCTTATAATATGAAGTAAAATTTCCAGGTTTCAAACAATTAAGGGACAGGAAAAATGAGCGATGCTTATGATAGGCTTAACCGTCTTCTGGTAGATGGAAAGGCTTTACCAAAAACCTTCTCAATTCAATGTTACCTAGATATAAAGTATGCCTACCTGGCAGAGTATCATGATTATTTTTCGTAAATCTAGTGGGCATTTGTTTTGCAAACTCCATCTCATATGCACTACAGAAACAATGCTAACCTAACAACAGTGCTAGGTGCCTTTGCAGTTTAATTAAAAGTGTAACTTTACAAAAAAAATCTTCTTTGATTTTTCCCAGACCTCAAAAGTGGTCTCCTAATGTTCTTTAAACATTGTCGTGGACTTAGAACATCTAATTATGCTGTTTTTCTATACAAAAGTGACTTTGAGAGCGAAAAGCTAATGGTCTCATTTACTGTATCTATTTCAGTTGTAGGCCTAATATTAGTCTACTTGCACAGTACCTCTTGGGTTGGCCTGACTGTGAAAGACCTGTATGGAATTTCGATTTTTTGGTCATTCAGAGTGTCACTGTTTGTCAGGGCGCCATTCCTTTTTATTTTATTTTTTATTTTTTTATCGAATCCAAAACATACAATATACTTGCAGTGAAGCCACTCAAAAACTACACCACACCAGTCATCCAACAGACTCCCATTCAGAGCGACACACAGTAGTATCCAGGGTGCCATTCCTTTGCTGGGTGGGCCGTTTGGGAAATTTTGGGCAAATGTAAGTACTTCTCCAGGCACCACTACACCACCGCCCGTAGGTAGGTAGGTAGGTAGGTAGGAAGGAAAGTAGGTAGGCAGCAGACAGACAGCAAGACTCTGACAGGCCAGCCAGGCCAGGGGACCAGCGGAACAGGGGGAAGCAGCTGTCTGTGTTATCCAGCGCCTGCCCCGAGGACCACTCGTGCTCTGCTCTCACTAGGAGAGGTCTGAGTGACGTGGGAGTCCCTGATAGTGAGGCCTAGTGACGGACAGCTCTCAGGATGCTGACAGTCTTGTTGTTACTTCAGTCACCTGGTGGGACCCTGATGTGTAACTAGTATGTCTTCTGTTAACCTGTTGGCACAGGGTTGACACTTAAGTCAATACATTGCAGTCAATGGGAAAAGATGTGTCAACCAATTGACGCTTATGTCAATACATTCCAGTTAATGGGAAAAGATGAGACAGGCAGACCTCTCTCTCTCTATTCTCTAATCCCCCTCTCCCTGTCTCTCTCTCTCCCTCCCTGTCTCTCTACTTCACTTTGCCTCCCTGTCTCTCTTTTTCTCTACCTCCTCTTTATCCCCCTCTTCTCTCTCCCTTCCCTTTCGTTCACTCCTCTCCCCCTCTCTCCCTCCCGCTCTCTCCCCCTCCCTCCTTTACCCTCTCCCTCCCTCCACTTCCTCTCCTTTCTCCCACCCCTGTCTGTCTGACTTTTTCTCTCTCTCTCTCTTTCTCTCTCTCTCTCCTCCCTGCTCTATCCCCCTCCCTCCTTCACCCTCTCCTTTTATATCTCCCCTCTGTCACTTTCCCCCTTCTCTCTTTCCTTCCCCCATTCTCTCTCCCTCCCTCCCTCCCTCCCTCCCTCCCTCCCTCCCTCCCTCCCTCCCTCCCTCCCTCCCTCCCTCCCTCCCTCCCTCCCTCCCTCCCTCCCTCCCTCCCTCCCCTCTTCTCATCTCTCTCTCACCTCCACAGATAGAATATTGATCCATAATATGCATCAAGGGCATTGAAGCACAAGTCAATACATTGCATTCAAGGCAAAAAAGGTGA
The DNA here is from genome assembly GCF_965601325.2 of Salmo salar. Lineage (NCBI taxonomy): Eukaryota > Metazoa > Chordata > Actinopteri > Salmoniformes > Salmonidae > Salmo > Salmo salar. The sequence goes on from NC_138318.1 coordinate 7,723,559, forward strand.
TGATACAGCTGCAGTGGGTAAATAGGTGAAAGACAACGACAGGCAGACAGACAGGCAGGCAAGCAAACAGGCAGGCGTGTCCAATAGAGGTAAAAAATGCTTTGGGTTGATTGACTTCAAACATCAAATGCCTGTCCCCCGGTCTCAAATATGTAACATTTGGGAAGATTCAACCTTTAAAACCCTTTGAAACTGCCCCTATGACCCCCAATTAAGTCACGTCCTGTAATTGCAGGAGGCTGATTTTTTTTCTTCTTTAAACAGTGCCCTGAGTTTCAAGTTGTTACAGAGGACAGAAGACAGTGTTTTTGTCTAACTGCAGATAGAGAATGAATCACCATGCTGAGGATGAATTAAGCCAAGGTTGTCAAACTCATTTTCCCCTGGGGGTTTCGCATTCGGTCTTCAACGAGGTCCAGACGGCAGCACTGAAATTGTTTTATATTTCCTTGCCTTCAAAATTAGCAAGACATAGTCCTCTATCCAACGTTTTGGGAATTGTTTATGCTCCCTGTCTCAACATGGTGCTTCATAATCTCCCTGCACTTACACAAAAACACTGTCACGACCCTCTGTAGAACGGAAGATTCTTAATGTAAAGACTTGAAACTCGGGACATTGTCAAAGAGTGTGCCCAGGCATTTATTGAAAAGACTCCTGAGTACTGGAGGAAACTTTGAAGAGTGGTCACTTGCTGGCACAGTCATAAAATCTGATTTTAAACCTAACCTTAACCATATTGCTAACCCTAATGCCTAACCCCCAACCTTAAATTAAGACCAAATAGCAATTTTTTTGTTTTCATTAATTTTTACGATGTAGCCTATGTTATCTTGACTTTGCAGTTGGCCCATCTAGTGGAAACTGCTCAGTTCTGCCTCCAGAGCAAGACTCATGACAATACACGTCAACCTGTGAAAAATGCGCTCTGCGTAGCGCGATCCCAGTCTATGGAATATAAGTTTGAGGGAGTTCCTCCCTTCTAAAGTCCTCGGGGGCATTGTGCTCCATACTGTCAAGTTTAATTGAATAAAACCCAGAGGATGACTTTTATTGCTCAAGCTAATTAGTACTGATAAAAAATAAATAAAAATAAAAATACATAGGCTGAACAGAACACACTTTTGATAGACTTCAGCATCTGCAAATGATTGAGATATCAAAGTGTCACCAACAAAAAGTAAACATAGGCCTATAGCAAATGCATCGTGTGGCATAGATTTTTCACATGCAAATGCATTTTTTCGGTTGCGCTCAAGGCATGCCATTCCCTGAGAGCAGCATTTATTTTTTCGATTTGAAGCAATAAGCCCAATTATTCATCCATGAGAACAACATCATAAACACCAGAGTAGGCTAATAAGTCCTTCGTTTTTGGGTTATGCTCAGGTTAAACACTTTGACTAATATATATATTTCCATATTTCCAAGTGTTAATCTTGAAGATCAAGGGGTTTTAAATTAATTGGAACGTCTAGGCATCTGACAGACATTGGATAATCTTTGGATTCCGACAGCATTCGCACCATTGGAAGACATAGCTTGGACTGTAGCCTACAAAAGCCTATTCTGAGTACAATATTTTTGCTGGTAATGAAACAAATTCCAGTTACATGGTATCTGTTACTCCCCATCCCTGGTTTTCACTTGATTAGTTAATTTCACATGGTCAGGTGTAGGATTGCATTCATCGGGAGCGTCTTTGTTTCTATCCTCAACCGTTCTGCTGATGTCACTCAAAAGCACATAAACTCTAGGTTAGGCTTCAAGTGAGGCCGACCTTTCTGCAATGTAGTGGGGGGTGGGGAGAATTCATTCATTGATTCATTGTTAATTATGCTCAATCCTAAACCTAGACTCAACCCTAACCCTAGCTTCATATTCACTCCCGGCTCAACCCTAACGCAAACCCTTGACCGGACCTAACCCTAACTCTAGATTTATGTCCACATCCCGGCTCAACCCTAAACTTCAACCCCACCCTCCATGGGGACTGTAGAAACCAGAAACATACGTTTTTCCAACACAATCTCACACTCAATTCGTGCAAATACAAAAAGTATTGCAGCAGATTTTGTGCGTTTTTGTGGCTTAATTCGTGTGAAAATACATTTTTCGTGGGCAAACTTCAGAACAATTCTTTGAAAGTTATTGGAGCAATGCATGATGGACAATGCTGTTCTACACTGCATTTTTTGGTGTCCAATATTTATTTATTTATAAGGTACCAGTCAAAAGTTTGGACACACCTACTCATTCAAGGGTTTTTCTTTATTTTTACTATTTTCTACATTGTAGAATAATACTGAAGACATCAAAACTATGAAAAAACACATATGGAATCATGTAGTAACCAAAAAAGTGTTTTATATTTGAGATTCTTCAAAGTAGCCACCCTTTGCTTTGATGACAGCTTTGCACACTCTTGGCATTCTCTCAACCAGCTTCACTTGGAATGTTTTTCCAACAGTCTTGAAGGAGTTCCCACATATGCTGAGCACTTGTTGGCTGCTTTTCCTTCACTCTGCGGTCCAACTCAGTAAAAATAAAGAAAAACCCTTGAATGAGTAGATCTGTCAAGTTTTGACTGGTAGTGTATATAAAAAAACATGTTAATAACCCAATATTGTTAATCAACCAGGTTGTCACCGAAATAACAATAATAATATAATAGTAGCCTATTACTGTTTTTATATTAATGCCAATACTTCTATGCTTGTTTTAGTTTAATACTTTGGGATACTGGTACTACGTCAGATTTTATGAGGGTTACCAGATTGGAGAAAAATACAGATTTGTATGTTTTTTTTGTGTGCTATTGATGAAGGTATTTGATTGGGGAATGGGGATCCATTTTCATAAAAAAATAAAATAAACATGTGATGGGATGGGATCTAGTGTTGGGGAGCATTCTCACCGCGTTTGCTGAGCGGATAAGCGAGAAAGGGGGAATGCTGTAAAACAATGGTAGTGTGTCAAATGACACCCTATTCCATATGTATCCCTATAGGCCCTGTTCAAAAACAGAGCACTAGGGAAACGAGTGCCATTTGGGAGGCAGTTAGGGTATGGAAGCATTGTAGGCTACTGCCTCTGTCCAGACGCTTGTGTTTTTGTGACACATACAGGTCATGAGAATGAATCTTTAATACCTATACAATTACTGAATTTGAATTGAACACACCCCACAAGAAGTAGAATTTGAATAAAATGAAATATAATTTATCAAATAAAATTCTAATGACCAATTGATTCTATACATCACTATACAAATGTTTATTTTGACATTATGTATGTTGCCATAATATACACTGAGTAAACGAAACATTATAAACACCTGGTCTTTCCATGACATAGACTGACCAGGTGACTCCAAGTGGGAGCTATGATCCCTTATTGATGTGACTTGTTAAATCCACTTCAATCAGTGTAGATGAAGGAGAGAAGGCTTAAAAATACTTTTTAAGCCTTGATACAGTTGAGACATGGATTGTGTCAGTGCCATTCAGAGGATGAAATATTATATATTAAGTAAATAAATCACCCATCATCAACATATTTTCTTCCATCAAATCCAACCACACATTTTCACCCCATGTATTTAATGCTACCTACAATTTAAATTGTTTTATGGATCTGGCAATGTCGCAAAGAAGAATATCCGGTCACGTTACGTCCGAAGTCAGAAACTCTACTCTCGTTGGTCCTAAAGATTTGTTTACGTTTTTGCTAGACGCAACTCAGACAGGAAGAAATCATAGATGAGAATGGACCATCAGACATTAATATAGATAACTAGCTAGTTAGTCAGTTTTCTATAAAACAGAATTGTAGTTTTGTGAAGTAAAAAAAGGAAAGCTGAATGGGATGCTCACTAGTTTATTATTTCACAGAAAGTTAACACTAGCTAGCTAGGTTGTCTAAGTTGTAATTGCTAGCTACAAATACAGTAACGGTAGCTGGCTAACTACATGGGTAACGTTGGTGCAGATTTAAGGTGTTTAACAGGGGAAAGAGTTACCAGTGGTTTTATATATTTTGTACACGTGCACTTAGCTACCTGGCTGTATTTGTATTGGTTAGTGCCGATTTAAGGTGCTTAAGAGGGGATAGTGTGTTAGTAGTGGTTTTTAAATATATTGTACACATGTACCTAGCTACCCAGCTGTATGTGTCTTGCAGAGTATAGATCAGAGCTCCAGCAAGCGTTTTGCGACAGCTAGCAACAACAACAACAAATCCTGTGTAGTAGCAATGTAAAAATACAAAAACAGCACATCACACCCAGGAGATTTCCTTAATCCCACCTGACCCGTCAGAAGTCAAGATGGAGCTACCAGCATATTGCTTACACCTGTCCAATACTTCCAGATCCACACAATGGGACAGTACGGGTGCCTCTACAACACCGTACCAGCAGGGGCCCAGGCAGTACTGGACAAAATGCAATACTCTGAGATGTTATTCAGAGGCATGCTAGTGTCACATCGAGATGTTTTACATGAAGAAATATCTGCCTATCATTAAACCATGGTCAAATGAATGGTAACCTACGATTCGAAAGTTTCCCCTTTAAATATATTACCAATGCTACATTTTCTTCTTGATACATCTGCAATAGTTTGAAATCAAGTATACCGCATGCGCACTTTCTATAATTCCAAACAGGATAGGAAGATGAGAGATAAATCTGTGTGCCTCAAGTTAAGATGTTTCCTTATTACTGTGGTCATCAGTCATTTAACTTCCGAGAGTACTGTAGTAGTGTCAGGGTTTTCACTGTGTTGGGGGTGATCTGCTCATTAAAATTAGCGTTGTGTGAGGACTTGATGGCTGTATATCCATACAGTTACTGAAAGAATACACCATTGCTACTTCACTTTCCATACACACTACCCAAAAGTTTTATTTTTTAAAAGTTTTATTTCACCTTTATTTAACCAGTTAGGCCAGTAGAGAACAAGTTCTAATTTACAACTGCGACCTGGCCAAGATAGAGCAAAGCAGTGTGACACCAACAACACAGTTACACATGGGATAAACAAACGTACAGTCAATAACACAATAGAAAAGTCTATATACAGTGTGTGCAAATGTAAGATTAGGGAGGTAAGGCAATAAATAGGCCATAGTGGTGAAATAATTACAATTTAGCAATTAAACACAGGAGTGATAGATGTGCAGAAGATGAATGCAAGTAGAGATACTGGGGTGCAAAGGAGCAAAAAAAAAGAAATAACGTGGATGAGGTAGTTGGATGGGCTATTTATAGATGGGCTATGTACAGGTGCAATGATGGATAAGCTGCTCTGACAGCTGATGCTTAAAGTTAGTGAGGGAGATATGTCTCCAGCTTCAGTAATTTTTACAATTCGTTCCAGTCATTGGCAGCATAGAACTGGAAGGAAAGGCAGCCAAAGGAGGAGTTGGCTTTGGGGGTGACCCAAAGGTACCAGGCCAGTGTTTGTAACCACTGAAGTAGTTAGTATTGATGAATACACAGTGAATCCATACAATCTACTGTATTTCATAACATAACAGCCTATGGTTTTAATATTTCAATATTGTTTCAACAGGATGGACCTCTGTTTCCAAGGACAAGAGATGAAAGAGTAGGTGGCAGGAAAGATGAAGACCAATGAGGCAGGAGGAGAGCAGAGAGAGGAGACAGCAGGAGAGATGCTGAGAGAGGAGGCAGGAGGAGAGCAGAGAGATGTGGCAAGCAGAGAACGGAGGCAGGAGGAGTGAAACAGAGAGGAGGTGGGAGGCAAGAGTCAGACAGAGGAGGTGGAGAGCCCAGGAGCAGAGCAGAGAGGAGGGGTGGAAATCAGTGGCAGGACAGGAGGTTGAGGAAGAGAGGTCAAGAGAGGACCACAGGGCTTCCAAGTAAGAAATACACTATGTACTTCATAACACAGTAAAAATGGTGTTTAAGTGCCCAAAAATATTTTTGGAAAACAATTTGGCCAATAATTTGTTAATGGGGATCTACTTTTAGAACATCAGCCAGTGTTCTTTTACTCGGACCCCAAAACAAAAGCCACATGTTTTAATTGTCCTGTCTTCTACCTTAGAGGTTTTCATTCACTCCCACTGTGTTTAAAAATCATTGAATTGGTACAAATGGTTTGCTACTTCTTTAAAATGCTGCTTTCGGTGGCCGGTGTAGTGGTTGTTTCAACTGTGGCTGACAAGTGAAGGTTACGGTAGAGCTTTCTAATAACGTCAATCTAATGGTTTTGAATTATTGAATGGAAGTAAATGAGTGCATTAGTCAGGGAAAAAGCTAGACTCGAAATTCTAACTGAATCAAGCTACATTTCACTAATGTTTCGCTTCGCTAATTCAGTCTGGAATTCCCATTGTATTGATGGCCTTTGTACAAAACGTATTCATAAAGCAATTGGAGGTTTCTTGCTTTTATCATTAGGCCAATGAGAAAAAAAGGGAATTAGTGAAGTGAAACAGTAGTAAAAATCATTGCACAGAGTGAAACGTTGTGTTGGATCTCAAATCTAGGAGAAGGGAGAGAACAGTGTCTTCAACAGATAGCGTGACGCCTTTGTCTGCACGTCATAGTTAATAGCAAGTTGTAATAATTGTCAGAAGACAATGGGGTGAGAATCAATCAGAATTGGGCAGCTGCCATCCTTTCCAGCATTCTCTTCTTAACACCTAACTAGTTGCTCAGCCAACCACGGGTACTCCATCTATCGATTGTCCCTAATATTCAGGAGAAAATATCCATTTTGAAACATCATGTATCAAACAGGTATGATACACTTATGTGTATTGACTGCCGTATTAATTAAATGTCTGAAGTTATCTTTTGTTTTAGTTTAAACATATCCTAAAGGGTTTTTAACTTCTAGGCGAATATGCAAATATTTTGTTGCTCTGTCACTGCCTTTATAGGTAGATTCAGCTCGATGACGTAGATGCACAAAGTAAACAGCAGAAGTGGGTCAATTTCCATAGCAACTAAGAGCGTTGAAGCACAAGTCTTAACTTCTCTGCTGTTTTGGTCCTGTAACTACCACGTTGTAGCAACGTGAAGCTAACCGGTGCACATGCTCAGATCCTTTGTGCGACTGTGTGAATGCAAAGTCTTGCATCGCGATCGTTGCAATATCTGCAGTGCTGGTCATGGCAACTCCATAACACTAAGTCTACCTTTAATTATTCAATGTAGGGATATCAGCAAGTGATATACTGTATATTCTGTGCCACTGAGCCCCCGATGCGCACTATGGTTATGGGGTGGGAGAATTATGTCTGATTCATCCCAAAGATGTATTGTGCCAAACTCTGAGCTCAAAATTCAAAAGGCACTCGCACATCTGAGCAAACTTTTAGCAGGTGCATGGCAACAGTTGAACAAGATGAATGAAAAAGGAAACCGCACACTGCTCTTGACATTATCACTGATCTTTAATAAGCTTACGTATCGGCCTCACAGTTTTCGTCAGAGCTTTTGTGAATTTTTTTTAATTAGCACCTAGCCCTACCCACATCCATTCCACACATGGAAAGGGGTTGGAGGCGAAGGAAAAACAAATAAATGCTACCAAATATAACAATATGCATTTTATAAATATTAGAATAAAGTGCGTAAATAACACGTATAAAACACGTATGTAAAACCACAACAAGGACATAGCAAGTTTTCATTAATCATTGGGTACATCATACGAAAAACATCAGAGTAATCTTAAATAGGGATGTAATCCATGTTCAAATTCACAACATAACATACATAGGCATTTCATCATTAAGTCCTTTAGGAAATAATATCTGGAGGGTGAAAATCCCAAAACATTCTCTTTTACTATTACTAGTATTATTAATATCACCTCCCCTGTTTGATATCTTAACTTTCTCTATGCCAAACTCTGAGCTCCAAAAAACAAAAAAGAAAATTTTTGTGTGAATAAAAGGGCCCATCTCGCCTGATTGGAGTTGAGGCGCTTGGCACTGCGGAGATATTCCAGGTTTTTAATGGTCCGTCCACACCAAGAATGGATGTTTCCGCCCCTTCTAACCAGTGCCTCTACTCCTCCAACGCCATCTTAACAACGAGTAATTCTCGATTTCCCACGTTACAGTTCCTCTCAGCGGGGTTAAGACAATGGGAAGGGAAGGCGCAGGGATGCAGCTTCTGGTCCTGGGCAGAACGCTGGGACAGGACAGCCCCCACTCCGAAGTCCGAGGCGTCGAACTCCACCATGAACTGACGGGACGTGTCTGGATGGATTAAGATTGGGGCTGTAGTGAATCGTTGCTTGAGGTCTGAGAACGCCTGGGCAGCTTCTGGAGACCATATGAACGGAACCTTGGGAGTGGTGAGTGCAGAGAGGGGGGAAGAAAGGGTGCTGTAACTCCGGACGAAACGACGGTAGAAATTAGCAAAAGCCAATCCACCACCGCTCTCACCTTGTCAGGGTCCATGTGAATATTCCTTGCAGTGATGACGTATCCTAGGAAGGAGGGGGTGGAGCAATGGAACTCACATCTCCACCTTCACAAAAAGCTGGTTCTCCAGGAGACGCTGGAGGACCTGTCGCACATGGAGGACGTGATCTTGAGCTGACTCTGAATAAATGAGGATGTCGTCAAGGTAGACAATTACAAATCGGTTCAGCATGTCATGGAGCACGTCATTGACCAGGGCCTGGAACACTGCGGGAGCGGAGCGTTGGTCAGTCCTAACGGCATCACCAGGTATCGTAGTGCGCATTAGCCGTGTTAAATAATGTTTTCCACTCGTCTCCTTCCCGTATCCGAACCAGATGGTAGGCGTTTCGAAGGTCCAACTTGGAGAAGATGACCGCCCCCTGGAGAGGCTTGAAAGCTGAGGACATGAGTGGTAGCGGGTAACGGTTTTTCACCGCAATGTCATTAAGACCCTGGTAGTCGATACACGGATGCAGGGTCTTGTCCTTGTTCTCCACAAAGAAGAACCCTGCGCCGGCGAGGGAAGAAGATGGACACATAATCCCTGCAGCCAGAGGGTCCTCAATATACCCTTCCATCACTTTGGTCTTCTGTCCCGACAGGGAATACAATCGCCCCCGAGGCGGTGTGGCGCCCGGGAGAAGGTCGATAACACAGTTGTAGGGCTGATGTGGAGGAAGGGATGTGGCGAAGGAAGAGTTGAAAACCTCCCATAAGTCCTGGTACTCCGCGGGAACTTCGGAGTGATCCGAGGCTTTACCCACACCAGCAGGGATAAGTCCCGGGGCAGGCTGCGCTGACTTCAGACAATGTGCATGGCAAAATGGACTCCAACCCATAATGGAACCCATAGTCCAGTCGATTAGGGGATTGTGCCTTTGGAGCCATGAAAACCCCAAAACCATGGGTACATGAGGAGACTCCAGGAGCAGAAACCGCATAGACTCACTATGGTTGCCGGACACTCGCAGGTAGATAGGAACCGTATTGTGGGTGACTCTGCCAATAGAGCGCCCACACAGCGCTCTGACGTTCATCGGAATGGAAAGGGGTTGAGTGGAGATACCCAGCTCTGACACCAGGGTAGTGTCCATAAAGCTCTTGTCGGCCCCAGAGTCAATGAGCACCCAGATGGATTTTGACTGGCCTACCCACAAAAGGGTAGCACGAGTAGTGAGAGATTGAAAACTCCCTGTACGGCTCACCAGTGTACTCATACCTAATGATCAGCCTGGTCTTTTAATGGGTAGGTACAGTTGAAGTCGGAAGTTTACATACACTTAGGTTGGAGTCATTAACCTCTCTAGGGGGTGTGGGACGGTAGCGTCCCACCTGGGCAACATCCAGTGTAATTGCAGAGTGCGAAATTCAAAAATACTAAATTCAAATATTTAACATTCTTGAAAATATATGTGTTATACATCAAAATAAAGCTTAACTTCTTGTTAATCCAGCCGCCATGTCAGATTTCAAAAAGGCTTTACGGCGAAAGCAAACCATGCGATCATCTGAGGACAGCGCTCAGCACACAAAACATTACGTACAGTTACCAGCCAAGTAGATTAGTCACGAAAGTCAGAAATAGCAATAAAATGAATCACTTACCTTTGATGATCTTCGTATGGTTGCACTCACAAGACTCCATGTTACACAATAAATGTTTGTTTTGTTCGATAAAGTCCCTCTTTATATCCAAAAACCTCAATTTTGTTGGCGCGTTTTGTTCAGTAATCCAATTGCTCAAATGCGTTCACAAGAGGCAGACGAAAATTCCAAATAGTATCCTTAAAGTTCGTAGAAACATGTCAAACCATGTTTTTAATCAATCCTCAGGTTGTTTATAGCCTAAATAATCGATAATATTTCAACCGGACAAAAGCTTCGTCAATATAAAAGGAAAACATGAAAGGCACGCTCTCGGTCGCGCGCAGCAAAGAGCTCTGAGGACATCCCAGGGTCCACTCACTCAATGTTGTCATTCTCCCTCATTTTTCAGAATAAAAGCCATAAACAATGTCTAAAGACTGTTCACAACTAGTGGAAGCCATAGGGAACGGAATCTGGGTCCTATCCCTTTAAATGGTGAATAGGCTTTCATTGAAAAAACAGCCATTTCAAAGTAATGGCACTTCCTGGATGGATTTTCCTCAGGTTTTCGCCTGCCATTTCAGTTCTGTTATACTCACAGACATTATTTTAACAGTTTTAGAAACGTTGGAGTGTTTTCTATCCAAATCTACTAATTACATGCATATCACAGCTTCTGGGCCTGAGTAGCAGGCAGTTTACTTTGGGCACGCTTTTCATCCAGAGGTTAAAATAGTGCCCCCTACCCTAGGTTGGTTAAACAGCTTGGAAAATTCCAGAAAATTTGTCATGGCTCTTCCCATCATTGTGAAGCAGAATTCACCAAGCGTTGGATTGTTCACCCACTAATAGGGAACGTGAGCTGGGTTTTGACTGTCGTGAGACAGGTTAGTTTTACCCTTCTGAAAGGCTAATTGACATAATTTGAGTCAATTGGAGGTGTACCTGTGGATGTATTTCAAGGTCTACGTTCAAACTCAGTGCCTCTTTGCTTGACATCAAAAGAAATCAGCCAAGACCTCAGAATTGTTTATAGACCTCCACAAGTCTGGTTCATCCTTGGGAGCAATTTCCAAATGCCTGAAGGTACCACTTTCATAGTACGTAAGTTTAACCTCTCTTGGTTAAACAATAGTACGCAAGTTTAACCTCTCTTGGGTAGGCGGCAGTATTTTGAAGTTTGGATGACAAACGTGCCCAAAGTAAACTGCCTGTTACTCAGGCCCAGAAGCTAGGATATGCATATGCATGGTACTATTGGATAGAAAACACTCTGAAGTTTCTAACACTGTTAAAATAATTTCTCGTATATCAGAACTGATATGGCAGGCGAAAATCCATCCAGGAAGTGGGATTTTTTTGATGTGAGTTGTTTTCCATTGAATGCCTATTGACATTGTTATGGGTTAGGGCCCAGATTGCAGTTCCTATGGCTTCCACTAGATGTCAACAGTCTTTAGACATGCTTTCAGGCTTGTATTTTGAAAAACAACGAGGAAAATTACCGTTTGGTCAGTGGACAGGGGAAGTATGCAGAGCTGGATTGGGCGCGTGACCGTGAGCACGTCGTTCGTTGTTTTTCCTTTCTATTGAAAACGCTATTGTCCGGTTGAAATATTATTGATTATTTAGACAATAGACAACCTGAGGATTAATTATAAACATCGTTTGACATGTTTCGACGAACTTCACTGGTACTATTAGGATGTATTCGTCTGCATGTTTTGACCGCCCTGGAGCCAGTGGACACTGAACAAAACGCGCCAACAAAACTGAGTTTTTGGGACATAGAGGGACTTTATCAAACAAAACAAACATTTATTGTGTTACAAGGAGTCTTGTTAGTGCAACCATAAGAAGATCATCAAAGGTAAGTGATTAATTTTATCGCTATTTCTGACTTTTTTGACTCCTCTACTTGGCTGGAAAATGTTTGTATGCTTTTGTAAGCGGGGCGCTGTCCTCAGATAATCGCATGGTATGCTTATGCCGTAAAGCCTTTTTGAAATCTGACACAGCGGCTGGATTAACAAGAAGTTAATCTTTAAGCCGATGTATAACACTTGTATCATTATGAATGTTTATTATTCCTATTTCTGTCATTTGAATTTGGCGCTCTGCAATTTCACCGGATGTTGGCCAGGTGGGACGCTAGAGAGGTTAAACACCATGGGACAACGCAGCCGTCATACCGCTCAGGATGGGGACGCGTTCTGTCTTCTAGAGATGAACGTACTTTGGTGCAAAAAGTGCAAATCAATCCCAGAACACCAGCAAAGTACCTTGTGAAGATGCTGGAGGAACAGGTACAAAAGTATCTATATCCACAGAAAAACTAGTCCTATATCGACATAACCTGAAAGGCCATTCAGCAAGGAAAAAGCCACTGCTCCAAAACCTCCATAAAAAGCCAGACTACGGTTTGCAACTGCACATGGGGACAAAGATTGTACTTTTTGGAGAAATATCCTCTGGCCTGTTGAAACAAAAATAGAACTGTTTGGCCATAATGACGGGGGAAGGGGGATGCTTGCAAGCCGAAGAACACCATCTGAACCGTGAAGCACGGGGGTGGTAGCATCATGTTGTTGGGGTGCTTTGCTACAGGAAGGACTGGTGCCCTTCACAAACTAGATGGCATCATGAGGTAGGAAAATGATGTAGATATATTGAAGCAACATCTTAAGACATCAATCAGGAAGTTAAAGCTTGATCGCAAATGGGTCTTCCAAATGGACAATGACCCCAAGCATACTTCCAAAGTTGTGGCAAAATGGCTTAAGGACAACAAAGTCAAGATACTGGAGTGGCCATCACGAAGCCCTGACCTCAATCCTATGGAAAATTTGTGGGCAGAACTGAAAAAGTGTGTGCGAGCAAGGAGGCCTGCATACCTGACTCAGTTACACCAGCTCTGTCAGGAGGAATAGGCCAAAATTCACCCAACTTATTGTGGGAAGCTTGTGGAATGCTTCCCAAAACATTTGACCCAAGTTAAACAATTTAAAGGCAACTCTACCAAATACTAATTGAGTGTATGTAAACTTCTTACCAACTGGGAATGTGATGAAAGAAATAAAAGTTGAAATAAATCATTCTCTCTACTATTATTCTGACATTTCACATTCTTTAAATAAAGTGGTGATCCTAACTGACCTAAAACAGTGAATTTTTACTAGGATTAAATGTCAGGAATTGTGAAAAATTTAGTTTAAATGTATTTGGCTTAGGTGTATGTAAACGTCTGACTTCAACTGTAGGTAAGAAATGTCCCGTAGCTAGACAATACACACAGCTCTTGGTGTTAAGTCTCCGTAAGTGCTCAGCAGGAGACAGTCTAGCACTGCCCAGTTGCATGGGCTCCGGAGGAGATATGTCGACAGCCTCAGTGATTTCCGAGAGAACTTGGGTGACATCAGATCCACTCGGAAATGTAGACTCCTCGGAGGCGAGGTGGAAATCGAGGATGAGCGAGGGCAGGGAACACACTCCCTCTCCCACCTACGTTCCCGTAGCTGCCCATTGTTCCGGATAGTCAAGGCTATTGAGGGTGTCGAAGTCCATGGGTAGCTCCCGTGCTGCTCACCTCCGATAATCCGTGAAGGAACGCGTTGACCTGGGCTTTTGGTTTCCAGGCACTCTTAGCCGCCAACGTACGAAAATCCTTTGCGTAGTCTACCACACTACATGAGTCCTGATGTAGTTGGAGCAGCTTACGAACAGCCTCTCTCCCAGACAATGGAGAATTGAACACTTCACGTACCTCCGGCACAAACTCCTCCAGACTGAGGCAAACGGTGGACTTTTGCTTCCACACAGCCATAGCCGAGGCGAGTGCCCTCCCGGACATCAGCCTTATCAAATACGCTATCTTCGAGCGGTCCGAGGTGAACGAAGAAGGCTTCAGCTCGAAGATGAAGGAGCACTGGGAGAGAAACACCCAGCAGGTTCCAGAATCTCCAGCGTAGCGCTCCGGAGGAGGTAAATGAGATTCTCAGGACACCAGGGTAGGTTGTGATAGAAGAGCCGCTGATGGCGGGGTTCCTGAGAGTCTGGGGGATTACTGTTTTGGCTTGCTGCCTAGTTGGGAATCCGTGGAATTGCTCCAGCAATGTATCGAATGCATGGTCATGGCATTCTGCCAAGGTATGGAGACCCTCCATAAGGCATTGCAGTAACTCCTCGTGTCTTCCAAGGTTGGCTCGTTGGAAGGAGACAGCGTTGCAGAGCTGGCCCGAGTCTGCTGGGTCAGTCATGGCCAGTTTCGAACTATCACGGCTCAGGCTAAGACCCAGATGCAGACACAGGAGGCGGATAGTACGAGTCTCAGAGTTTATTATAGTACAAGGGGCAGGCAAAAGGTAGGTCAAGGCAGGCAAAGAGTCGTAATCCAAATCAGAGTCAGGCAGGTACAGGACGGCAGGCAGGATCAGGACAGACAGAAATTCTAGAACTGGAGCACAGGAAACATGGGAAAACGCTGGTAGGTGTCACGGTTGTCGTTGGGAAAGGAGGACCAAAATGCAGCAGGAATGTGGATGCTCATCTTTACGTTTATTGAAATAACGTCTTGTAATGCTTACTCACGCTAAACAAGAAACAGGCAAAACAAGAAACAATCTCCCACAAAATACACACCCAAACACACCCTAATATATAGGACTCTCAATCAAAGGCAAAGAGACAACACCTGCCTTCAATTGAGAGTCCCAACCCCAATTAACTAAACATAGAAACAGATACACTGGACAAAACATAGAAATACATGAATCTGACACAGTGCCCAAAAGCCCCGGAATACATAAATCAAATGCCCTTCTAAAAAAACACCACCCTGAACCACATAAAACAAATACCCTCTGCCACGTCCTGACCAAACTACAATAACAATTAATCCTTATACTGATCAGGACGTGAGAGTAGGACTTGACGGGACAAGACAAACTGGCAACAGACAAACAGAAAACGCAGGTATAAATACACAGGAGAAAATGGGGACAAATGGGAGACACCTGCTGGGAGGTGGAGACAAGTACAAGACAGGTGAAACAGATCAGGGTGTGACAGTAGGCCCATATTTCTGCATTTGAAAGAACAAAAATAGAAACGCAAAAGCTTATTTCTCTCAAATTCTGTGCACAAATTTGTATACATCGCTGTTAGTGAGCATTTCTCCTTTGCCAAGATAATCAATCGACCTGACAGGTGTGGCATATCATGAAGCAGATTAAACAGCATGATCATCACACAGTTGCACCTTGTGCTGGGGACAATAAAAGGCCACTCTAAAATGTGCAGTTTTGTCACACAACACAATTCCACATATGTCTCAAGTTTTGAGGGAGCGTGCAATTGACATGCTGACTGCAGGAATGTCCACCAGAGCTGTTGCCAGATAGTTGAATGTACATTTTTCTACCATAAGCCGCCTCCAACGTCGTTTTAGAGAATTTGGCAGTACGTCCAACCGGCCTCACAACCACAGACCACGTATAACCACGCCAGCCCAGGACTTCCACATCCGGCATCTTTACCTGCGAGATCATCTGAGACCAGCCACCCGGACAGCTGATGAAATTGTTGGTTTGCACAACCAAATTATTTCTGCAAAACTGTCAGAAACCATCTCAGGGAAGCTCATCTGCATGCTCGTCGTCCTCACCAGGGTCTTGACCTGACTGCAGTTCGGCGTCATAACCAACGTCAGTGGCTAAATGCTCACCTTCGATGGCTACTGGCACGCTGGAGAAGTGTGCTCTTCACAGATTAATCCCTGTTTCAATTGTACTGGGCAGATGGCGTCGTGTGGGCGAGCAGTTTGCTGATGTCAACGTTGTGAACAGAGTTCCCCATGGTGGCGGTGGCGTTATGGAATGGGCAGTCATAAGCTACGGACAGCTAACACAATTTAATTTTATTGATGGGAATTTGAATCCACAGAGATACTGTGACGATATCCTGAGGCCCATTGTGCCATTCATCCGCCGCCATCACCTCATGTTTCAGCATGATAATGCACAGTCCCATGTCGCAAGGATCTGTACACAATTCTGTGAAGCTGAAAATGTCCCAGTTCTTCCATGGCCTGCATACTCACCAGACATGTCACCCATTAAGCATGTTTGGGATGCTCTGGATCGATGTGTATGACAGCGTGTTCCAGTTCCCGCCAATATCCAGCAACTTTGCACAGTCATTGAAGGGGAGTGGGACAACATTCCACAGGCCACAATCAACAGCCTGATCAATTCTATGCGAAGGTGTAAGGCCCTGGCCATAGAGAGGGGTTTTTGTTCTTTATTTTGGTTAGGCCAGGGTGTTACATTAGGTGGGCGTTCTATGTGCATATTTCTATGTTGGTTTGTTTCATTGATTTTGGCCGTGTGGCTTCCAATCAGGCACAGCTGAAGAGTGTTGTTGCTGATTGGGAGTCACACATAAGTGCCTGTTTTTCCGTTGGGGTTTTGTGGGTAATTGTTTCTGTTGAGTGTTTTGCACCTGACAGGACTGTTTGGCTGTCAGTTTTCTCGTTTTGTTTTGTGTAGTGTTCTTTAGTAAATTAAAATCATGAACACTAACTCCGCTGCGCCTTGGTCTACTCTCTCTCACGACAGCCGTTACAGAAGGAGATGTGTCACGCTGCATGAGGCAAATGTTGGTCACACCGGTTTTCTGATCCTCACACTTACCTTTTTTGTAACAGATATGTGACCAACAGATGCATATCTGTATTCCCAGTCATGTGAAATCCATAGATTAGGGCCTAATGAATTCAATTCACTTGGCTGATTTCCTTATATGAACTGTAACTAAAAATGCTTTTATATTTTTGTTCAGTGTAAGTTGACCATATAAAAAGCTTGACTGATTTCTCTGTTACAATTCAACGAAACACTGTAGGCTTTTTACAGGTATGCGGCTACGCTTCAGTGCTGGTCTCAGATCACTTCAACGTGGAGGTTAGATGTTTTCTTTCTTCATCATCACTTTTCACGCAGCCTAGATTTATCTTTCTCCGATGCTTGTCTGTCTGTCTTACCCAATTTCACCAGGGATAGGTAACATGCATCTGGTGCAGCATTGTAGCAGCTGCTGCAATTCACTGTTTTTATTTCAATTAACAATTACACCAGACAGATAAATGATTTATAATACGTCTTGGTGATTCAGTAGTTAATCATTCAATGACTTTCTAAACTATGCTGGTATTATTTATTGTCCATTACTAAATATGTTTATTAAATTGAATTCTTAGCTCGAAATAGTATATATGTTTTTTGTTGTAAATCTCTTTTTATTAGAATGTTATTTCCTTTTAACAGGGGTTACATAGACAGACTGCAGCACAAAGTGCAGCAGACAGACTAAGTACAATAAAGTATTAAGGATACAGCAAAACATTATACAAAAAGGCAGTCATAAAATAAAAATAAATAAAAAAACAATACAAACATCACAGTTATAACATGTGTAACGATCGTCGTGCAGGAAGGAAGAAGTGGACCAAGGCGCAGCTGGGAGCGAACTCATGTTATTTATTACAGACTGAAATAACACGGTCAAAACAGAGAATAAACGTATCGCTACTGCTCCAACAAAAAGAGACAACAACCCACAAACATCGTGGGGGGAAAAGGAACTTAAATATGATTCCCCAATCAGAGGCAACTAGTGACAGCTGTCTCTGATTGGGAATCGACAGAACCCAACATAGAAATACGCCCCAAAGCAAGGCTATACCAAAAACATAGAAAAAAAACTATAGAAATGCCACACCCTGACCAAAATAGAAGAGTTCACCTGGTCAGGGCGTGACAGTACCCCCCCTCCAACGGTGCGTACTCCCGGCGCACCAACATAAAGTCTATTAGGGGGGGGGACCCGGGTGGGCGCCTCACCCTCGGTGGAGGCTCTGGCCCCGGGCGTGTTTCTCCCCCTGCCTCCACCCTAGCCCTACCCCTCTGGCCCGGACTGGACCACGGTGGAGCGGCATGCTCAGGCTCCGGAGCGGAGCCGCCGACCGGAACAGGACTGGTCACCGGTGGACCGGACACAGGCCGTGCCGGACTGTGGACACGCGCCGTGGGCCTGGTGCGGGGAACAGGGACGGGCCGGACAGGACCGGGGACACGCACCACCAACCTGGTGCGGGGAGCAGGGACGGGCCGGACTGGCCTGGGGACACGCACCACCAACCTGGTGCGGGGAGCAGGGACGGGCCGGACTGGGGACACGCACCACCGGCTTTTTGCGGGGAGCCGGGATGGGCCGGACTGGACTAGGGCCACACACCACTGGCTTGGTGCGGGGAGCAGGGACGGGCCGGACTGGACTGGGGACGCGCACCACTAACCTGGTGCGGGGAGCAGGGATGGGCCGGACAGGACTGGGGACACGCACCACTGGCTTGGTGCGGGGAGCAGGGATGGGCCGGACAGGACTGGGGACACGCACCACTAACCTGGTGCGGGGAGCAGGGACGGGCCGGACAGGACTGGGGACACGCACCACTAACCTGGTGCGGGGAGCAGGGACGGGCCGGACTGGACTGGGGCCACACACCACTGGCTTGGTGCGGGGAGCAGGGACTGGCCGGACTGGACTGGGGACGCGCACCACTAACCTGGTGCGGGGAGCAGGGATGGGCCGGACAGGACTGTGGACACGCACCACTAACCTGGTGCGGGGAGCAGGGACGGGCCGGACTGGACTGTGACCGCACACCGGCGACACAGTGCGCATAAGCGGCGCCGGATATCCTGGACCGAGGAGGCGCACTGGAGGTCTGGAGTGCACAGCTGACATCACCCGTTCTGGCTCAACACCCACCTTTGCCTGGCAAGTGTGGAGCGCTGGCACAGAACGCACTGGGCTGTGCAGCCGTACCGGAGACACAGTGCGCGTCCTCGGCGCAGGATACATCGGACCGAGAAGGGGCACCGGAGGCCAGGAGCGCTGAGCCGGCACAACACGTCCTCGCTGAACACTCCCCCTAGCCCGGCAAATGTGGGGCGCTGGCACAGAGCGCACTGGGCTGTGCAGGCGCACTGGCGATACCGTGCGCACCTCTGCCACCCAAGGCTCTTCCTCCACGCTGTCTCTACGCAGGTCCTCCAGGACCTGCCACATCTCTGCCTCCTCCTTCGCCGTTATCCCCCACGAGAGCAGTGGTCTGGGCTCTTCCTCTGCCCTTCCGGACCACCCCATTAGCCCCCCCAAAAAATTTTTATTGGGGGTGTCTTCCGGGCCTCCTCGACTGCCGCCTGCGACTCCTTCCACCGGCTGGCATCACCTCCTCGACCTGGGAATCCTTCCGCCAGGGTCCTTTCCCCGACATGATCTCCTCCCAGGTCCAGAACTCCTTTCCCTCGCGAGCCCATCTCATGCGCTCCTTTTCCTCCCGCTGCTTGGTCCTGGTTTGGTGAGTTGTTCTGTAACGATCGTCGTGCAGGAAGGAAGAAGTGGACAAAGGCGCAGCTGGGAGCGAACTCATGTTATTTATTACAGACTGAAATAACACGGTCAAAACAGAGAATAAACGTATCGCTACTGCTCCAACAAAAAGAGACAACAACCCACAAACATCGTGGGGGGGGGGAAAAGGAACTTAAATATGATTCCCCAATCAGAGGCAACTAGTGACAGCTGTCTCTGATTGGGAATCGACAGAACCCAACATAGAAATACGCCCCAAAGCAAGGCTATACCAAAAACATAGAAAATAAACTATAGAAATGCCACACCCTGACCAAAATAGAAGAGTTCACCTGGTCAGGGCGTGACAACATGGGGCATTTATGGGAGGTTTTCTACATACTGTAGGACCACAATGGAGACCAGATTTGCCAAAATGTATCAAACTTCTGGTGTAAATCAAAGGTACGTTTCTCTAGAGGTAGGATAGCAGAAGCTTGAGAAAAGCCACATTCTCACACATGGTACTTCACGTGTGGACCACATTAACAATATGCATTTTTTGGCTAAGTAAACAAGGGTATTGAACAGATGTTCAGAGTCTGGGTGAAACACAACGTTACAATCAAAGTAGAGCAAATATACATTTAGTAAAAAAGCTAGATTTTCTGGATGTGTAAATAAGTATCATTCCAATAAGACTAGATAATGCTATAGTACCAAACAGTGTGCATGGAAATAGTCTTTTTATTAGTAGCAATAATTCATAAATGGCACCATACAGGGTTCTATATGGAACACATTTTGTTCAGTTAAGAAGAACCCTTGGGGTTCTATATTTGGTTCAGTGAACGAGTGAAGGTCTATTAATAGAGTCATTCTGTCAATTAAAAAACAAGTGGCAATGCAAATAAATTGCTTTGGTCAACATGCTTGTTGTTCTTTTTTTACTTGTCCATTTCATATCCATTACATTGATAATACTTTTACCTCTGGTACAACCAAGTGAAAAACATAAGCAATAGTACACCTTCATTGTTGACACATGCATTTGATAAATGCTATTCCCAATTACAGTATAAAGACCTTAAAATACCCCAACAAGGAGTCTGATCATTTAAATAAACACTACAGAGCAACGTGGCAAGGTCTATATCGTACAGTAAAGCGTTCTCATAGCTAAAAGAAATATGTTCGAGGTTAAACAGAAACTCTCTCCACATTGGCTCCAGACACCACCCTGCAGGTCGATTGACACTTCAAAAGTCAGCAGTTGAGGGAGATTGGAGAAGGGCATGGCACGCCTCTTCAGGTTGTACACCTTTATTGATGCCCCGAATTTGTAATTACGTTTCAAGATTTGCCTCGACAACGTTGTCACCATTGCTTGACCCTCTGAAATGAAACAGAAACTAAACGGTGTTACAGTTAGTATTAGTTTCGATAATGTTTTCCTAATATGCATATAGAACTCCAACAATGGTACAAATATTTCCATTACTCTCACCTGCATATTTCCTCATTAAAAACGCACAAGAATTTGCGTTACAGAGCAGAGTGGTAGATGGTCTTTGACGCAGCTTTTGCCCTCTTCTCCAACGCAGCGTTGAGTATTCTCTTGGACTCCAAGCTGGCAAGTGACCACCGCTGCACCATATGTGTTTTCTCCATTGCCTTGATCTTTTTGTGTGCCCTGATAATACACATACGGCAAAAAAATATGCAATAAATAGTAGAAAAAGTAACGGCATATTTTCAAAACAGTATTCAACACAAAAATCTAAATGTAGAAATTACTTTTCTGTCCTTTGGTTCCTCCTCCTGAAGATTCAAGTTATGCTCTAGAAGTAAAATATATATATATATATATATATGCGGATCCGACTTTTCCAAACTCCTCAAGTCAGTCTATAGTACTAATGTCATCATCATTTGTGTCTTTCGAATCGAATTAAGTTTTCAAAAGCATTTATACACTTAGCTGCTACAGACCGGATCATACATCAACACGACTTAAGCCTCAATCAGTTTGTCTACCCCATTTTATCAGCAATGTGAATGAACCCATGCCACCAATTGGATGCTGGAAGACATCGGACACAAGCTTGACCCAAGACAGTTTGGATGCAGAAAGGGCAGGTCGATGACAGATGCCTTGGTCAGCCTCCTAGACATGATGTAAAATCCACTGATGCAAGCAAGACCATCTGCACTATAATAACAACAGATTTTAACAAAGCCTTCAACAAAGTTCACCATACAGTGGTAGCAAAGTGCCTGATTCAGCTAGGAGTCAGAGTCCCTTATCCCCTGGGACTGTAGCTTCATCTCCAACAGGAGGCAGAGGGTGAAGTATTAAGCCACCTTCTCATCGTGGCAAGTTGCAACAGCTGACCTGTGGAGTTGCTTCTTAAGCCGTTTTCACATTGGCAGTTTGATGTGACTCAAATAAAAACATTTTGCAAATCCAATTCAAATCTGTTATTTTTCATGCAGTCTGAACATCCAAAAAGCACATGGAATCTGATATTTCAAGCCACATTTCAAGCCTTCGTAGGTGGTTTTAAGAGATACAAATCTGATTCCTGGCCATGTGACTTGGTATGAACGGTCAAATCTGATTTATTTGCCCTCAAGTGGTTTTTAGACTTATTTGGCATATCTTGTTGCTCGCTAGCAACTCTGTTGACAGTTTGACAGTCTGTTGACAACATGTGGTAGATAACTAGCTTGTTAATTGTTTACAAAACAATTTAGCTAGAAATCTAAACAGCTACCTAGCTAGCTAATTGACTGCCTTGGCTAGCCAAAAAGGACTCGTATTGAAAGTTGCTCATCTTATCATTTAAAGCTTTAAAAGTGTTCTTACAGAACAATTTTTAACATTCAAAGCAACTGGGAAATGTCCATGGCTGGCATTGTTTTCACCTTAGCTTGCTACATAACTTCTGTGCAGGGTGGGGTAGGTTACTTTCTAAATGTAATCTGTTACAGTTAATAGTTATTTGTCCAAAATTGTATTCAGTAACATAATTCTGGGATTACCCAAACTCAGTAGTGTAATCTGATTACATTCAGTTACTTTTAGATTACTTTCCCCTAAAGAGGCATTAGAAGAAGACAAAAATGTATGTTACCAATTGAACCACGTCTATTGCAGGATAAATCAATGTTAAAGTTTACATAGCTGGCCATATATGGATGTAAAATGTTACGTTATGGGTTGGTTATGTAGGCTTCTTCTAACCCATCGCTTGCGACTACATATACTAATATGATTAAATTATATATTTTCATTAAAAACCTAAGTCTATCAGAATTACAGTAATTCCAATAAATGTTATATCCCTTGATCTTCAAGAATAGAACTTGGAAATATGGAAGTATAGATTAGCCAAATTGTTTTACCTGAGCATAACCCCAAAACTAAGGACTTATTAGCCAGCCCTACTCTATTGTTTATGATTTTGTTGTCATGGAGGACTGATTGGGCTCATTGATACGAGTTGAAAAAGAAATGCTGCGCTCATGAAATGACATGCTTTGAGCACTACTGAAAAGGGCTATTTACATGTGAAAAATTAATGCCATACGCTGCATTTGCTATAGGCCTATTGTTTAACTTCTGTTGGTGACACTTTGATATTATGCAGTTGTTTAAAGGGCAAATTCACAGATGAAACAATAACACAATGGTCACCCCGCCTCTGTTTTGGTAAAAAGCTGAGGGATGGGTCTGGAGAAATGTAACCACTCTCAGATTAATAGACAGAGCTATGGATGCAAGGACTGACCATCCATGATATCAACATTATTGTTTTAACCATGTTATGAGGCTATACAGTGTTTGTTTATGTTGTTTACAAACATTGGAGAAAAACAAGCTTATATTTTGGGTTCTCATGGAGTTTGACAGTTGAAGTAAACTCATAAGGCAGTCATAAGATATATTCTTCAAGAATCAATGTATATATATATTTATATATATACACACACTTCCGTTTGGGGTCACTTAGAAATGCCCTTGTTTTTGAAAGCAAAGCACATTTTTTTGTCCATTAAAATAACATTAAATTGATCAGAAATAGTGTAGGCATTGTTAATGTTGTAAATGATTATTGTAGCTGGACATGGCAGATTGTTTATGGAATATCTACATAGGCATACAGAGGCCCATTATCAGCAACCATCACTCCTGTGATCCAATGTCAATTGTGTTAGATAATCCAAGTTAATCATATTAAAAGGCTAATTACATTTACATTTTAGCAGACGCTCTTATCCAGAGTGACTTACAGTAGTGAATGCATACATTTCATACATTTTTTTTTTCCCGTACTAGTCCCCCGTGGGAATCGAACCCACAACCCTAGCGTTGCAAACACCATGCTCTACCAACTGAGCCACACGGGATCACCGCAATTGATCATTAGAAAACCCTTTTGCAATTATGTTAGCACTCTTGAAAACTGTTGCGCTAATTAATAAAGAAGAAAATAGTCTGGGCAGCCATTTGATTAGATGTTCAGGAGTCTTATGGCTTGGGGGTAGAAGCTGTTTAGAAGCCTCTTGGACCTAGACTTGGTGCTCCGGTACTGCTTGCCGTGCGGTAGCAGAGAGAACAGTCTATGACTAGGGTGGCTGGAGTCTTTGACAATTTTTAGGGCCTTCCTCTGACACCGCCTAGTATAGAGGTCCTGGATGGCAGGAAGCTTGGCCCCAGTGATGTACTGGGCTGTTTACACTACCCTCTGTAGTGCCTTGAGGTCGGAGGCGGAGCAGTTGCCATACCAGGCAGTGATGCAATCAGTAAGGATGCTCTCGATGGTGCAGATGGAGAATCTTTTGAGGATCTGAGGACCTATGTCAAATCTTTTCAGTGTCCTGAAAACAGGTTTTGTCGTGCCCTCTTCACGACTGTCTTGGTGTGCTTGGACCATGTTAATTTGTTGGTGATATGGACACCAATGAACTTAAAGCTCTCAACCTGCTCCACTGCAGCCCCATCGATGAGAATGGGGGCATGCTCGGTCCTCTTTTTCCTGTAGTCCACAATCATCTCCTTTGTCTTGATCACATTGAGGGAGAGGTTGTTGTCCTGCACCACATGGCCAGGTCTCTGACCTCCTCCCTATAGGCTGTCTCGTCGTTGTTGGTGATCACTGTTGTTTCAACGGCAAATGTAATGATGGTGTTGGAGTCGTACCTGGCCGTGCAGTCATGAGTGAACAGGGAGTACAGGAGGAGAATGAGCACGCACCCCCGAGGGGCCCCTGTGTTGAGGATCAGCGTGGCGGATGTGTTGTTACCTACCTTTATCACCTGGGGGCGGAATGTCAGGCAGTCCAGGATCCAGTTGCAGAGTGAGGTGTTTAGTCCCAGGACCCTTAGCTTATTGATGAGCTTTGAGGTCACTATGGTGTTGATCGCTGAGCTGTAGTCAATGAATAGCATTCTTACATAGGTGTTCCTTTTGTCCAGCTGGGAAAGGGCAGTGTGGAGTGCAATAGAGATTGCACCATCTGTGGATCTGTTGGGACGGTATGCAACTTTTAGTGGGTCTAGGGTTTCTGGGATAATGGTGTTGAAAACAAGTTTCTCCGGTCTGATGAAACCAAGATTAAGCTCTTTGGCCTGAATGCCAAGCATCACATTTGGAGGAAACCTGGCACCATCTCTAAGGTGAAGCATGGTGGTGGAACCACCATGCTGTGGGGATGTTTTTCAGCGGCAGGGACTGGGAGACTGGTCAGGATTGAGGGAAAGATGAACGGAGAAAATTACAGAGAGATCCTTGAAGAAAACTTGCTCCAGAGCACTCAGGACCTCAGACTAGGGCTAAGGTTCACCTTTCAACAGTACAACGACTCTAAGTACACAGCCAAGACAATGCAGGAGTGGCTTCGGGACAAGTCTCTGAATGTCCTTGAGTGGCCCAGCCAGAGCCCGGACTTAAACCCGATCGAACATCTCTGGGGAGACCTGAAAATAGCTGTGCAGTGACGCTCTCCATCCAACCTGACAGAGCTTGAGAGGATCTGCAGAGAAGAATGGGAGAAGGCTGTAATCGCTGCCAAAGGCGCTTTAACAAAGTACTGAGTAAAGGGTCTGAATACTTATGTAAATGTAATATTTCAGTTTTTATTTTTAATACATTTGGAAAAATGTCTAAAAAACTGTTTTTGCTTTGTCATTATGGGGTATTGTGTGTAGATTGATTAGGTGAAAAAAACAATTTAATCAATTTTAGAATGAGTCTGTAACGTAACACGTCTGAATACTTTCCGAATGCACTGTACATTGATGACATTGCAGAATGCAATGTTCTAGAACCAATGTGCTCCGAGGTCAATGAGCACTCGATACAGTTCAACCCGAATAAGTGCAAAGTTCTGCATGTTTGCTTTACAATCAACCCGCATATTTTGGAACCACGGTACCTAAATGGACACACTCTGCAAAAACATCTGATATTCGTACTGAAGGGACCCTGCATCCAGGATGTCCAGTGGGACCAGCAGGTGGAGTCCTTGTTGAAAAAGGGGAACCAGAAACTCTGTGGTCCTTTGTGGCTAAGAGTATTTCTTGCGCCGACCTAGCTCAAATTCTAGGTGTCTGATTAAAAAGAGACTTTAGCATCCATAAAGCAACCATTGGATTTTTAAAAGGCCGGATTGAGTAAATTTGTAGGTGCAGCAGTTTTTATTAAATGCATAATTTATCGCTCTCATATGCTCATTTCTGTCCGTTAACCTCTATGGGCTAGGTGGGACGCTAGCGTCCCCCCCGTGGTGCACTCCATCAACAGCAGGTGCATTTCAAGAGCGGCAAATTTGAATCCAAATAAATGTCAAAATTCAAATTTTTAAAACATACAACTATTTTACACCCTTTGAAAGATAAACATCTCCTTAATCTAACCACGTTTTACGATTTCAAAAAGGTTTTACGGCGAAAGCATAAATTTAGAGTATGTTAGGACAGTACATTTACAAGAGTTGTGTGCAATGTTTTGTCAATTCAAAGACAGGGTCACCAAAACCATAAAACCAGCTAAAATGATGCACTAACCTTTTACAATCTCCATCAGATGACACTCCTAGGACATTATGTTAGACAATGCATGCATTTTTAGTTCTATCAAGTTCATATTTATATCCAAAAACAGCGTTTTACTATGGCATTGATGTTGAGGAAATCGTTTCCCTCCAATAACCGGCAGTCAAGTCAGCATCACAAATTAAATAATTAAAATTAGACAACATTGGTAAAACATTATATTGTCATTTAAAGAATTATAGATTTACATCTCTTGAACGCAATCAACTTGCCAGATTTTAAAATAACCTTACTGGGAAATCACACTTTGCAATAATCTGAGCACTGCGCCCAGAAAAATACGCGTTGCGATACAGACTAGTCGTCATGTTGGGGAGATCTAAAATCGAAAATACTATGTAAATAATCCATTACCTTTGATTCTCTTCATCAGATGTCACTTCCAGGTATCACAGGTCCATAACGAATGTCGTTTTGTTCAAAAAAGCTCATAATTTATGTCCAATAATCTCCGTCTTGTTAGCACATGATCTAAGCCCGCCGGACTTCACTTCATGAACGAGGGGAAAAAATATATTTACGTTCGTTCAAACATGTCAAACGTTGTATAGCATAAATCATTAGGGCCTTTTTTAACCAGAACATGAATAATATTCAAGGTGGACGAATGCATACTCTTTTATAACGTATTGGAACGAGGGTACCCAACATGAACTCGCGCGCCAGGTGTCTAATGGGCCATCATCGTTCCATGGCTCTTGTTCGGTCAGATCTCCCTCCAGAAGACTCAAAACACTTTGTAAAGGCTGGGGACATCTAGTGGAAGCAATAGGAAGTGCCAAAATATTCCTCAGCCCCTGTGTTTTTCAATGGCATAGGTTTAAAGGTAATACAACACATCAGGTATCCACTTCCTGTCAGAAAATGTCTCAGGGTTTTGCCTGCCAAATGAGTTCTGTTATACTCACAGACACCATTCAAACAGTTTTAGAAACTTTAGAGTGTTTTCTATCCATATATAATAAGTATATGCATATTCTAGTTACTGGGTAGGATTAGTAACCAGATTAAATCGGGTACATTTTTTTTATCCAGCCGTGCAAATACTGCCCCCTAGCCCTAACAGGTTTTTTAAGAACCAATGATGTGCTACCTTTTTGTCGCATTTTTGACAATGCTAACATTTTTTAAATCTGAAACCACAGAGTTCTAACACAGGTTTGGTTGCTCGGCAACAACACAGCTGTTTGCACCATGCTGCCACTGCCATTCATAAGAAGTGTGTGCAAATTAATCTAGGCTACTGTATATAGTTAGTTATATGGTGGTATTAAAGCTGAGGTTAATCAATAAATACAAACATATTTTGATTAGCTTAAGTTTAAAACCACCAAACTCTGGGAAACTGCCACTCTACTCACGTTCACTGTAGCTAGCTACGCTACATTTCCTCAAAGAACAACCAAGACCACACAAACCATAGCCGAGTAAAAAAATAGTTTTGTTAAGAAATGCTAACGTTAGTTATGAATGCTAACGTTAGTTATGAACCGCATATAGTAAACGGTTGACCCCAAACGCACATGTAAACAGAGCCTAAATTGTGCATGCTAGCATCAATTTACCAGACCCGACTGACAGCATCGCCCTTTCAAACATGGGTAGAATAAATTCCAGCTCATGCGTAAACTCTTTCTCCTGCAGTCTTGTCAATCTTATAATCCACATTTGTGCTGACTGATCTCTTATTTGATGTAAATGGCATGTTATAGAACGGTCCAGACAATTATGTTGTGATTTAGCTTGTTTTTGATAAACTTACCACAGCTGTGATTCACTTCCTCATTGCTGGTTGTGCAGTATCAGGGCACGAGCTACATCACTAAACGGAGAGTGTGTCAGTTTCTAAAAGGATGTATTTAGGTATTTTTTAGGAGCTTAAACATGTCTTTTGCATGACCTGATACTGTCCACAAGCGATGAGTAAGTGAATTGCGGCTGGGTTAAGTTCTCGAGTGGTGTAGTGGTCTAATGCCTCATCTCAGTGCAAGAAGCATCACTTCAGTCCCTGGTTCGAAACCGGGCTGAGTCACATCCAGGCCGGTGTAGGCCGTCGTTGTAAATAAGAATTTGTTCTTAACTGACTTGCCTAGTTAAAATAAAAAAGTATCTCAAAAACAAAGTGTCTGGACCCTTCTATAACATGCCATTTACATAAAAAAGAGAGATTTAATTCAGAAATAGGAAAACTCTCCTTAAAGGCAAAAATTAGGTGGTTGGTTGGGCGTATAACGTGAATGTCTAGCAACCCAAAAGTTGAGTGCTTGAATCTCATCATGGACAACATTAGCATTTTAACTAATTACAAACTTTGCAAACTACTTAGCATGTTAGCTAACCCTTCCCCCAACTCTAACCTAAATAACACTTTAACACAACTCCTAACCTTAACCCTAACCATTTAACCTCACTCCTAATCTTAAACCTAACCCCTAGCCTAGCTAACGTTCGCCACCTAGCTAACATCAGCGTTAGACACCCAGCTAACGTTCGTTACAACAATTTGGAATTCATAACATATCATACGTATCGCAAATTCGTAAAATATCATACGAATTGCAATTCGTAACATATCATACGAATTGTAATTCATAACATATCATGCGAAATGGATGATGGACATCCACAAATTAATATATACCATACGAAACGTAACATATACTAAATGTGACAGAACGCATCGATTCAGTCTTAAGTAGCAACATTTGAAATGGATAAAAGTAGAGACTCAGAGCTAGAAAATTGTATATCATACACTACAGTTGAGGAACAATGGGAAAGTAAATCTGCTTTGAAAGTTGATAAACTTGTAACCTCACTTTTGAGGAAATGGTCTTTTAATGATTTTGTACACCTACTGGAGACTTCTTTTTCATCTACACCCATTCAGCATCATTCACACCCTCTTAAACTTTAGCCCCACCCATCTCTTTAAGGGTTGATCTGAGCATTCTGTCCTAACAACAGCAGTGAAGCACCCAAGCTAACTGGCTAACATTGGCTAGCTACTTCCAGACACAAATGAGAGAACAGTTCACTCTGAGGCTCTGTTTTTGTATTGCATTTATTATATGTTGAGTAAAATACGGTTATTTACTCATATCTACTGTCCTGCGCCTGACTCCTATACACCAGCAACACACAGACCGCCTTACAGCAACAGTTTGGGCCGCCTGGCTCGTTGCGAACTAATTTGCCAGATGTTTACGTAATTATGACATAACATTGAAGGGTGCTGTCGCAATATTTAGACTTATGGATGCCACCCGTTTGATAAAATACGTAACGGTTCTTATTTCACTGAAAGAATAAATGTTTTCTTTTCGAAATGATAGTTTCCGGATTTTACATTATTAATGACCTAAGGCTCGTATTTCTGTGTGTTATTATATTATAATTAAGTCTATGATTTGATAGAGCAGTCTGACTGAGCGGTGGTAGGCAGCAGCAGGCTCGTAAGCATTCATTCAAACAGCACTTTACTGCGTTTGCCAGCAGCTCTTCGCAATGCTTCAAGCATTGCGCTGTTTATGACTTCAAGCCTATCAACTCCCGAGATTAGGCTGCCAATACTAAAGTACCTATTAGAACATCCAATAGTCAAAGGTATATGAAATACAAATGGTATAGAGAGAAATAGTCCTATAATAACTACAACCTAACACTTCTTAACTGGGAATATTGAACCACCAGCTTTCATATGTTCTCATGTTCTGAGCAAGGAACTTAAACGTTAGCTTTTTTTACATGGCACATATTGCACTTCATATTAATGCCCATGATTTTGGAAAGAGATTACATTTACATTTACATTTAAGTCATTTAGCAGACGCTCTTATCCAGAGCGACTTACAAATTGGTGCATTCACCTTATGATATCCAGTGGAACAACCACTTTACAATAGTGCATCTAAATCTTTTTAGGGGGG
Source organism: Salmo salar (assembly GCF_965601325.2). Classification (NCBI taxonomy): domain Eukaryota; kingdom Metazoa; phylum Chordata; class Actinopteri; order Salmoniformes; family Salmonidae; genus Salmo; species Salmo salar. The sequence goes on from NC_138318.1 coordinate 7,754,062, forward strand.
GGGGGGGGGGGGGTTAGAAGGATTACTTTATCCTATCCTAGGTATTCCTTAAAGAGGTGGGGTTTCAGGTGTCTCCGGAAGGTGGTGATTGACTCCGCTGTCCTGGCGTCGTGAGGGAGCTTGTTCCACCATTGGGGTGCCTGAGCAGCGAACAGTTTTGACTGGGCTGAGCGGGAACTGTGCTTCCTCAGAGGTAGGGGGGCCAGCAGGCCAGAGGTGGATGAACGCAGTGCCCTTGTTTGGGTGTAGGGCCTGATCAGAGCCTGAAGGTACGGAGGTGCCGTTACCTTCACAGCTCCGTAGGCAATCACCATGGTCTTGTAGCGGATGCGAGCTTCAACTGGAAGCCAGTGGAGAGAGCGGAGGAGCGGGGTGACGTGAGAGAACTTGGGAAGGTTGAACACCAGACGGGCTGCGGCGTTCTGGATGAGTTGTAGGGGTTTAATGGCACAGGCAGGGAGCCCAGCCAACAGCGAGTTGCAGTAATCCAGACGGGAGATGACAAGTGCCTGGATTAGGACCTGCGCCGCTTCCTGTGTGAGGCAGGGTCGTACTCTGCGAATATTGTAGAGCATGAACCTACAGGATCGGGTCACCGCCTTGATGTTAGTGGAGAACGACATGGTGTTGTCCAGGATCACGCCAAGGTTCTTAGCACTCTGGGAGGAGGACACAAGGGAGTTGTCAACCGTGATGGCGAGATCATGGAACGGGCAGTCCTTCCCCGGGAGGAAGAGCAGCTCCGTCTTGCCGAGGTTCAGCTTGAGCTGGTGATCCGTCATCCACACTGATATGTCTGACAGACATGCAGAGATGCGATTCGCCGCCTGGTTATCAGAAGGGGGAAAGGAGAAGATTAATTGTGTGTCGTCTGCATAGCAATGATAGGAGAGACCATGTGAGGATATGACAGAGCCAAGTGACTTGGTGTATAGCGAGAATAGGAGAGGGCCTAGAACAGAGCCCTGGGGGACACCAGTGGTGAGAGCGCATGGTGCGGAGACAGATTCTCGCCACGCCACCTGGTAGGAGCGACCTGTCAGGTAGGACGCAATCCAAGCGTGGGCCGCGCCGGAGATGCCCAACTCGGAGAGGGTGGAGAGGAGGATCTGATGGTTCACAGTATCAAAGGCAGCAGATAGGTCTAGAAGGATGAGAGCAGAGGAGAGAGAGTTAGCTTTAGCAGTGCGGAGAGCCTCCGTGACACAGAGAAGAGCAGTCTCAGTTGAATGCCCAGTCTTGAAACCTGACTGATTAGGATCAAGAAGGTCATTCTGAGAGAGATAGCAGGAGAGCTGGCCAAGGACGGCACGTTCAAGAGTTTTGGAGAGAAAAGAAAGAAGGGATACTGGTCTGTAGTTGTTGACATCGGAGGGATCGAGTGTAGGTTTTTTCAGAAGGGGTGCAACTCTCGCTCTCTTGAAGACGGAAGGGACGTAGCCAGCGGTCAAGGATGAGTTGATGAGCGAGGTGAGGAAGGGGAGAAGGTCTCCGGAAATGGTCTGGAGAAGAGAGGAGGGGATAGGGTCAAGTGGGCAGGTTGTTGGGCGGCCGGCCGTCACAAGACGCGAGATTTCATCTGGAGAGAGAGGGGAGAAAGAGGTCAAAGCACAGGGTAGGGCAGTGTGAGCAGGACCAGCGGTGTCGTTTGACTTAGCAAACGAGGATCGGATATCGTCAACCTTCTTTTCAAAATGGTTGACGAAGTCATCCGCAGAGAGGGAGGAGGGGGGGGGGGGAGGAGGATTCAGGAGGGAGGAGAAGGTAGCAAAGAGCTTCCTAGGGTTAGAGGCAGATGCTTGGAATTTAGAGTGGTAGAAAGTGGCTTTAGCAGCAGAGACAGAAGAGGAGAATGTAGAGAGGAGGGAGTGAAAGGATGCCAGGTCCGCAGGGAGGCGAGTTTTCCTCCATTTCCGCTCGGCTGCCCGGAGCCCTGTTCTGTGAGCTCGTAGTGAGTCGTCGAGCCACGGAGCAGGAGGGGAGGACCGAGCCGGCCTGGAGGATAGGGGACAGAGAAAATCAAAGGATGCAGAAAGGGAGGAGAGGAGGGTTGAGGAGGCAGAATCAGGAGATAGGTTGGAGAAGGTTTGAGCAGAGGGAAGAGATGATAGGATGGAAGAGGAGAGAGTAGCGGGAGAGAGAGAGCGAAGGTTGGGACGGCGCAATACCATCCGAGTAGGGGCAGAGTGAGAAGTGTTGGATGAGAGCAAGAGGGAAAAGGATACAAGGTAGTGGTCAGAGATTTGGAGGGGAGTTGCAATGAGATTAGTGGAAGAACAGCATCTAGTAAAGATGAGGTCAAGTGTATTGCCTGCCTTGTGAGTAGGGGGGGAAGGTGAGAGGGTGAGGTCAAAAGAGGAGAGGAGTGGAAAGAAGGAGGCAGAGAGGAATGAGTCAAAGGTAGACGTGGGGAGGTTAAAGTCACCCAGAACTGTGAGAGGTGAGCCATCCTCAGGAAAGGAACTTATCAAGGCGTCAAGCTCATTGATGAACTCTCCAAGGGAACCTGGAGGGCGATAAATGATAAGGATGTTAAGCTTGAAAGGGCTGGTAACTGTGACAGCATGGAATTCAAATGAGGAGATAGACAGATGGGTCAGGGGAGAAAGAGAGAATGTCCACTTGGGAGAGATGAGGATTCCAGTGCCACCACCCCGCTGGCTCGATGCTCTAGGGGTATGCGAGAACACGTGGGCAGACGAAGAGAGAGCAGTAGGAGTAGCAGTGTTATCTGTGGTAATCCATGTTTCCGTCAGCGCCAGGAAGTCTAGGGACTGGAGGGTAGCATAGGCTGAGATGAACTCAGCCTTGTTGGCTGCAGACCGGCAGTTCCAGAGGCTGCCGGAGACCTGGAACTCCACGTGGGTCGTGCGCGCTGGGACCACCAGGTTAGAGTGGCAGCGGCCACGCGGTGTGAAGCGTTTGTATGGCCTGTGCAGAGAGGAGAGAACAGGGATAGACAGACACATAGTTGACAAGCTACAGAAGTGTTGTTTCTTGTATTATTGTCTCTTGTGTCTTTAGAGAACTGTTTCACTTTGATATCCTTTTTCTTCTGTCCTGATTTTCTCTTTCTTTTCTTCTGTTAACTAGATATTCTTTGTTGTTCTTCGTTAGCTAGCTAGCTTCTTCCAAAAGAGTCCCTAGCAGCTGCTTAGCAACTGGTAAACAGTTCAGCTAGCTAAGATAACTACAATTTTATGAAAAATAGTTATTTTTCAAAAGCCTATCTTCTTTGTTTGTTGCTTGTTTTTTCTCCTATTCAGTCTTGCAGTTTTCTTTTGCTTTTTTCCGATGTACTTCACTCTAAGAACCATGTAAATTTCAATATTTGTAGGAGCTCATTTTTCAGCTGCTGCTGCTCAAATTGGAGTTCCGGAAATGAGATGAGATGAGAATGAATGAGATGTTCGACAAGCAGGTGTCCACATCCTTTTGGTCATGTAGTGTACATATAAATTATGTCTTTCAGATTTACGTACAGAATAATACAAAACGCTATGAGATCAGGTTTCTACCTGAAGCAGAGTGTAGTCAAAATAAAATAAGGAAACACTTTTTAACATCGTGATTAAATTAGTCTGTTTTCCACAAATTGACTGTTTTAGACTATTGTATTTTAACCAAGCAAGATAAATAATTGTGAAATCACTACTGAATGAATGAACAAAGTAATTTTGGAACAAACGCTTCCAGACATTTTAATGGTCTGTTTAAGTCAAAGTGTTAGGTTGCATTCCTAATTTCACTCTGGCTATCTGCTCTGATTTCAGAGCCCTCTCGTCAGAGTGTGCCAGAGTGCAGAATAACTGAGGAATTTACGAACGTGCAACACCCGTTGAATATGACCGGTGTCAGTCAACATTTGCAAAAACAATTAATTAAATTGTTGCCAGCAGCCCAGTTACAGTCACCAATGCTCTAGATAACATGAAAACAGCCTAACCAGCTCTGCTAGGGCGAGTAAAATGGTGTGAGGTGTCTGGAAGTAGCTAGCAATCTAGCCAACGTTAGCCAGTTAGCTTGGGTGCTTGACTGCTGTTGTGAGGTCAGAACGCTTAGCTCAACCCTATTCCTCAGCCAGAGCATCCAGAGCGGGCACTCCAGATTGAATTTACGAACACACCCTTAAAAACAGGATTCATAGTGTAATGCTTAGAGTTATTTTGACCATTCTTTCATTCATAGTTTTGACAGCCCCCTCTTGACACACATACTCATTTCAATTTATTAGGTTTAATTTAAAAGAGCCTTTGGGTTCGTGGAGAGGCAGGTAAGTGCTAGTGAGTGTGTTGGTGTGTACTACTGTAAGACTCTCGAGGAAGAGGTCCCTCATCTGTGAGATGCATGCCATCCCTACGGCAGGGTTTCCCAAACTCGGTCCTGCCCCACATTTTGGTTTTTGCCCAAGCACTACACAGCTGATTCAAATAGCCAACTCATCATCATGCTTTGATTATTATAATCAGCTGTGTAGTGCTTGGGCAAAAAGCAAAATGTGCACCCAAGGGGGGCCCCAAGACTGAGTTTGGGAAACACTGCATTATGGTACTGCCAAGGGACACAGTGATTTATGGCATGGCAAAGTGGCGGATTGTGGGCATGCACCTGTCACAGAGAAATGCAAATACCAGCTGGGCTATCTCTATGCGCTTCTTGATATCGTACTCCCACTGGAACATCCAACTCCTCCGCTGTGTGATGTCAGTGTAGACCTCCTTTGTCCATGGGACAATTTGTATGGACTACCTCCAAATCAGCTTGCATCTGACGCACCAGCGCTGTCCCTTTTGTGTGTCCCAAGTCATTTCCACCGAGGTGGATCACCATGATGTATTCATGATCACACCTCGCCTTGTTCTCAATGGAAGAACCCTTCCATTGAGAACAGCTCATCCATATTTTGAGCTCCTCTAGTCATCTAGCAGCTACATTGTGCAATCGCATAGTAAATATTTTCTTCAGTCTTTGTTTCCTTGCTCTCGCCAATTTGCTTTGAGCAATGATTAGTAGGATTATGAGCTGGAATCTTACAACATTGTGAGGGTTCACAAGGAGAACATGTGTTAATCTGTATTATAATGTATAATAATGTTGCATAATCAACTTCCGGTGTAAAAACCATGGAAAATAAAAACAAAAAATCCTAAGCAACCTGCCTATTCCACCCATGCTCTACCAAGGTTTTCCAGCATACAGCATTGACCTACTACAGTAGCTATGTTGGTATTGTACTTATTTAGGCAGGTAACTATGTTTAGGCAGGTTGCTTAGGATTCAAAACTTCTCAAACAGCCTAATTCATACTCTTCAGAAGGATAATGGACTTTACAGTGTCCTGCTGTAAAAATGATGTTTACCGGTATATACAGTGCCTTCGGGAAAGTATTCAGACTCCTTGACTTTTTCCACATTTTGTTACGTTAGCCGTATTCTAAAATGTATTAAATTGCCCCCCTCCCCCATCAGTCTACACACAATACCCCATAATGACAAAGCAAAAACAGGTTTTTAGACATTTTTGCAAATGTATTAAAAACATTTACATACGTATTCAGACCCTTTACTCAGTACTTTGTTGAAGCACCTTTGGCAGTGATTACAGCCTCGAGTCTTATTGGGTATGACGCTACAAGCTTGGCACATCTGTATTTGGGGAGTTTCTCCCATTCTTCTCTGCAGATCCTCTCAAGCTCTGTCAGGTTGGATGGGGAGTGTCGCTGCGCAGTTATTTTCAGGTCTCTCCAGAGATGTTCGATCGTGTTCAAGTCCGGGCTCTTGCTGGGCCACTCAAGGACATTCAGAGACTTGTCCCGAAACCACTCCTGCATTGTCTTGGCTGTGTGCTTAGGGTCGTTGTCCTTTTGAAAGGTGAACCAGTCAGTTTGAGGTCCTGAGTGCTCTGGAACAAGTTTTCATCAACAATCTCTCTGTACTTTGCTCCATTCATCTTTACCTCGATCCTGACCAGTCTCCCAATACCCGCCGCTGAAAAACATCCCCACAGCATGATGCTGCCACCACCATGCTCCTGAACAGCTAATCAAATGGCTACCCAGACTATTTGCATTGACCCCTCCCCCTCTCTACGCTGCTGCTACTCTCTGTTATTATCTATGCATAGTCACTTTAATAACTCTACCTACATGTCCATATTACTTCAATTACCTCAACACCGGTGCCCCCGCACATTAACTCTTTACCGTTACCCCCTGTATATTGCCCCGCTATTGTTATTTACTGCTGCTCTTTAATCATTTGTTATTCTTATCTCTTACCTTTTTTGGGGGGTATTTTCTTAAAACTGCATTGTTAGTTAAGGGCTTGTAAGTAAGCATTTCACTTGTATTCGGCGCATGTGACAAATAAAATTTGATTTGATTTTGATTTGATTTGTGCCTTTCCAAATCATGTCCAATCAATAGAATTTACCACAGGTGGACTCCAATCAAGTTGTAGAAACATCTCAAGGATGATCAATAGAAACAGGATGCACCTGAGCTCAATTTCGAGTCTCACAACAAAGGGTCTGAATACTTATGTAAATAAAGTATTTCTGTTTTTTATTTATGTGGTATTGTGTGTAGATTGATGAGGAAAACAATTAATTTAATCAATTTTAGAATAAGGCTGTAACGTAACTAAATGTGGAAAAAGTCAAGGGGTCTGAATACTTTCCGAATACACTGAAGAAGAATATAAATGCAACATGCAACACTTTCAAAGATTTTACTGAGTTGCAGATCATAGAAGCAAATCAGTCAATTTAAATAAATAAATTAGGCCCTCATCTATGGATTTCACATGACTGGGCAGGGGCGCAGCCATGGGTGGGCCTGGGAGGGCATAGGCCCACCCAGTTGGGAACCAGGTCCACCAACTGGTGAGCCAGGCCCAGCCAATCAGAATGATTTTTTCCCCACAAAATAGCATTATTACAGACATAAATACTTCTCAGCACCCCCCCTTCCCCCTCCTCAGTCGATACCGCAGGTGAAGAAACCGGATGTGGATGTCCTGCGTTGGTGGGGTTACATCTGATCTGCGGTTGTGAGGCCTGTTGGATGTACTGCCAAATTATCTAAAACGATGTTCTCTGCTATGGTAGAGAAATTAACATTAAATTCTCAGGCAACAGCTCTGTTGGACATTCCTGCAGTCAGCATGCCAATTGCACGCTTAGCATTACACAGGTAAGCTAACAGTTACAGACATCAGGAATGCACATAGGCTCTATCTATCTGAGCTACTGGGTCCAATACACCACCTCCTGATTTTATGTTGGGCACCTACTTACCAAAAAATGATGCTATTAGGATTTTTTTATTTCAATGACATGTTGTGCTAAACTAAAGGTTTCAGGAAATACAGGCATACACCACATTACAACAAGACAAAACAGCTCAACCAAGCCTGATGGTCTTGTAAGTATAAAAGCAAAGCATGAAAAGGTAGTGTAGTGAGATAATGTCTTACTGTGGAGTGTGAAGAATCCAATACAAATCCAGTACAAATCACATTATTGTGGAAGCACCTCCTCTAAGAGTATGAATTAGGCTTGTTTGGAAGGTTTGCATTCTAAGTAAGTACAATACCAACATAACTACTGTAGTATGTCAAAGCAGTGTGCTGAATAACCTTGGTAGAGCATGGGTGGAATAGGCATTGTGGTGCTGGTGAATTTCCTTTCTTTTTCAGCTTCAGACCAATGCCTATTCTCACTTAAAACTGTCTTCGTTTTTTTTGTTTTTAATTGACAATAAGCATCAACCCTGTGACACTTATCTTTTCCCATTGACTCAAATGTATTGACATAAGCGCCAACCCTATGATACTCATATTTTCCAATTGACTGCAATGTATTGACATAAGCCTCAATTGGTTCATGATTCTATTTTTTCCATTGGTAGCGCAATGTTTAATGGGAGCATGGCAAGTTGACATAAGCATCAATCGGTTGAATCTAACTTTTTGCAAAAACATGACAGGTTGACGTTTTGAGGCTGATAACGGGCTGTGTGGTCGGTCATACATTGCAGTGGCAGAGGACCAGAGGTTAAAGACATGGGTTCACTGTGGGCCAATCCTAATTGCCTTTAGGCACCAACAGAGAGAGGTCCTCTGCAATTGTTGATTTTCATTAAACAGAACAATAAAAAAAATACTATATCTTGCCCAATAAATTAAGATGACAAGCTTGTGCCCCTCTATTACCAGGAAGTCACACACAAGCTGTTATGCCATTTTAAGATTAGGGTTCTGCTCATATTCTCTCAGAAGACAAAGTGATTTGGCAGGGAGACCATAAACTGAATGGGTATCTGTCTCTGTATATTGGTGGGCCTGTTTCCAGTAATGGGTTTGGATTTTGAGGATGTTATGTTTTCTCCCAGAGATGGATGGAGCTAAGAGTCAGGAACAAAGCTTGCACTGGCAAATCAAATAATGCTTTGACATATTAGGTGGAAGACGAAGGTGTCCCAAATGGCACACGATTACCTACATAGTGCACACAACTTTTGACCAAAGTAGCACACTAAGGAATAGGGTGTGATTTGGGACATAGCCTGGAAGTGTTCCTTATTCTCCATTGCAGTGTCAGGTATATCTAATGCATGCCTTTTCTATTAAAATGAAGGCCTTTGTAATGTGGTTTCCTAATAGCTAATGACATTTCTGGTTCTCCCACTAAAAGGATCCGGTGATTGATATTGAGGGTTGGTATCTCGACTCATAATTTTAGAGATTTCACTCTCAAAGTAAGGTTATAGGGACTGAATTAATGAAGCTACCTGTATTATAGCCCTCGTCGACGTTATGTACTTAAAAAAAAAAGATTAGTCTGAAGGCTGCATCGACCTGTGGAACAACATAGGCCCGCTAGACTGGATGTTGAATTGGCGTACTTAAACTTTTTTGAATGACTATCATATCTATTTGTTAGCTTGGAATAAGTTCGACATTTCAAATTCCATCCCAACCGGCCACTAATCTTAGACCGCCTCTGTTTGTCTAAGATTTAAAAAGGTACCCAGGGGATTGACTGAGTCCAAGGTTCTCAGTGATTATACTTCATAGACCACTGCTTGAGGGAATTAACTCCCTCCATTTTTTTTCTTGCAGAATTTCAGGTTTGTTTTAAGATTTCTCTTAATTTACATACTCAGATTGCTGACCTATATTCTGTTAGAGTTGAATTTGATGAGCTATTGAGATATTAAACCCCTCAAGCAGCTGGCACATCTGGAGAAGACTACAGGGCACCAATTATCACACATCAATTTGTAATGTATGCACACTTTATACTGTAGACCTCAACACATTTCTGCCATGCAGGATATACAGTGCGTAGTGAAAATCTACACACTTCTTGCACAGTCTTCACATTTTACTGCCTTACAATTTCATTTAAAAAGATACAATTTTTCAAGTAATGTGGTGTCAGCATCATGTTATGGGTATGCTTGTCACCAGCAGGGACTGAGAGTTTGTCAGGATCCAATGAAATATGGAAGGAGCAAAGCCCAGGTAAAAAGTTAGAGGAAAACCCGCCACAGTCTTCTGAAAACCTAACCCTGGGATAGAGTTGTATTTTTCAGAGGGACAATTACACACATTTTAATACCAAAGACACAGAATTGCTTTCCAAGAGGTGTTGAGTATTCCTGAGTGGTCCAATCTCAGTCCTGACTTAAATTTGCTTGCAAATCAGAGACAAATATCGCTGTCCATTAATGATTCCCAACCAAATTTACTGAGCTTGAGCAATTTTGACAAAAACAATGGATATATGTTACCCAAAGATTTGTGCAAAGTTGTTACAAATTTATTGTTACAAATTTCACAGCTGTAATGGCTGCCAAAGGTGCTTCCAGCAAGTATTAACTCTGGAGTGTGAAGACAAAAAAAACTAAGATGCCTTGATTGTGTATTTTCAACTAATCTGGAACATTTTCAAGAATTTGTCTTTGAAAATGTGAGTACATTGTATTAGATTAAATTTGAAGGCAGCAAAACGTAAATACTGTGGAAAGGGTGTGTAGATATTCACTAGACACTGTACATCATGCAATTGAATCAAATTATTATCTCAAAGCTCAAATGGCCATTTATTACTGATGATAAAACCCCCAGATGTAGTTTAAGTTATTCTTTATTGACCCCATAAAGCATGTTAAATACATCATTACAGTGTGAAGCATTTACATAATTTGTATTGTCATGCAGGATACAAGGACAGTAGTTTGTGAGGTTAGAAGTATCAGAGGCCATACAGTGCCTTCAGAAAGTATTTACAGCCCTTGACTTTTTCCATATTTTGCTGTGTACCAGCCTGCATTTAGAATTGATTCAATTGAGTTTTGTCACTGGCCTACACACAGTACTCCATAATGTCAAAGCAGAATAATGTTAGATTTTTTTTTTACCAGTTAATTACAAAAGTGGAAATGTCTTGCTTCAATAAGTATTCAACCCCTTTGTTATGGCAAGCCTAAATAAGTTCAGGAGTAAAAATGTGCCCAACAAGTCGCATAATAAGTTGCATGGACTCACTCTATGTGCAATAATAGTGTTTAACATGATTTTTGTTGAATGACTACTTCATCTCTATACCCCACACATACAATTATCTGTAACGTCCCTCAGTCGAGCAGTGAATTTCAAACACAGATTCAACCACAAAGACCAGGGAGGTTTTCCAATGCCTCACAAAGAAGGGCATATATTGGTAGATGGGTACAAAAATAAAAAGCAGACATTGAATATCCCTTTGAGCATGGTGAAGTTGTTTATTACACTTTGGAAGGTGTATCAATACACTAAGTCATGACAAAGATACAGGTATCCTTCCTAACTCAGTTGCCGGAGAGGAAGGAAACCGCTCAAGTATTTCACCATAAGGCCAATGGTGACTTTAAAACAGTTAGAGTTTGATATCTGTGATAGGAGAAAACTCAGGATGGATCAATGACATTGATCTTACTCCACAATACTAACCTATACTAAACAAAAATATAAACGCAGCATGTAATGTGTTGGTCCCATGTTTCATGAGCTGAAATAAAAGATCCCAGAAATGTTCCATATGCACATAAATCACATTTCTCTCAAATGTTATGCGCAAATTTGAGTACATTCCTGTTAGTGAGCATTTCTTGTTTGCAAGATAATCCATCCACCTAACAGGTGCTAGGGACAATAAAAGGTCACTCTAAAATGTGCAGTTTTGTCACACAACACAATGCCGCAGATATCAAGTTATGCAGGAGCATGCAATTGGCATGCTGATTGCAGAAATGTCCACCAGAGCTGTTGCCAGAGTATTGAATCTTAATTTCTTACCATAAGCCGCCTCCAACGTCATTTTGGCAATACGTCCAACCGGTCTCACAACCACAGACCACATGTATGGTGTTGTGTGGGCAAGCGGTTTGCTGATGTCAACATTGTGAACAAAGTGCCCAATGGTGGCGGTGGGGTTATGGTATGGGCAAGCAGAAGCTACAGACAACGAACACAATTGCATTTTATTGATGTCAATCTGAATGCACAGATACCGTGGCAAGATCCTGAGGCACATTGTCGTGCCATTCATCCGCCGCCATTACCTCATGTTTCAGCATGATAATGCATGGCCCCATGTCGCAAGGGTACACAATTCCTGGAATTTTAAAACGTCTCTGTTCTTCCATGGCCTGCATACTCACCAGACATGCCACCCATTGAGCATGTTTGGGATGCTCTGGATCGACGTGCATGACAGTGTGTCCCAGCTCCCGTTAATATCCAGACACTTCACACAGCCATTGAAGAGGAGTGGGACAACATTTCACATGCCACAATCAACAGCCTGCGAAGGAGATGTGTTGTGCTGCATGAGGCAAATGGTGATCACAAGAGATACTGACTGGTTTTCTGATCCACGCCCCAACTTTTTTTTTTAAGTGACCAACAGATATATATATGTATTCCCAGTCATGTGATATCCATAGACTAGGGCCTAATGAATTTATTTCAATTGACTGATTTCCTTATATGAACTGTAACTCAGTAAAATCTTTGCAATTGTTGTATGTTACATTTCTATTTTTGTTCAGTAAACATTCACAACTACAGAACAGCATGCCAAATTCACTTCAATGACTTGCCTGATTTGGTCTATATTAGGAACAACAGCCAAACAGTCCCATCAAAATATGACAACATCAACTTCTCCTACCCTAGAAAGAGATTCATACCTACTCATCTCTTCCCAACATACTGCTAGCGGCATATATTCCTGTTCATTTGACAATATAATTGCACCCTCATCGCTCAAGGCGTTAATGTGCTGTCAGAATGGATTAATACTTCATTACTGGTTTCATTGCTTCTTAGCATCGGAAATATTGACAGTTCTTGACAATGTATAAGGAAATGCAATTTGTTTGTTGCACATATGGGACTTCACAGATGGGCAATTTGCAACCTCAATTACTGGCTAGACTGCTGGAGGTTTCTTTAAAGGCCCATTGCAGTAAAAACGTGATTTCCCTGTGTTTTATATACACTGAGTATACCAGACATTAGGAACACCTTCCTAATATTGAGTTGCACCCCCCTCCTTACCCATTCACCCTCTGAATGGCACACATACACAATCCATGTCTCAATTGACTCAAGGCTTACAAAATCCTTCTTTAACCTGTCTCTTCCCCTTCATCTACACTGATTTTAAGTGAATTGAACAAGTGAGATCAATAAGGGATCATAGCTTTCATCTGGATTCACATTGTCAGTCTATGTCATGGAACGAGCAGATGTTCTTCATGTTTTGTACACTCAGTGTATATATCCACACTGAGGTTGGATTAATACTGTGAAATTGTGTAAATGATGATAATGCCCTTTTAGTGTAAGAGCTGTTTGAAAATACCCCCTGAAATTCCAGTCTGTTTTGGTGGGATGGAGTGTTGTCAGTAAATTGGTTCATTTAGCTTCCCAAACCTCTCTGCCAATAATAGCTAGTTTTCAGTTTCCCCCTCCCCACTTAGAGCAATCCCAGACAGTCGTTGTCAAATTTTAGCTTGAGACCATTAACTGAAAACAATCACATTAAGGTAGTTCATTGTTGTTACCCATAAATTATTTGATATTGAGATACCATCTGCTGCATTGGACCTGCTACCAAAGAATCAAGAGTTGAACCGAGGATAAAATACTCAAATGCTCACAACACTGGCTACAAAATGTTATTTTATTTTATATTGTAACACAATTGTAGCCTATATGTATTGTTTTCATGAAAATTATGTCCTTGCATTTTACTTGGTCTACACTGGTGGCATGCTTGACAACTGCGTTTTGTATGTAATTCAGTTATTTTCTTATTGTGTGGTTCGGTTCACCATCTATTTTGAACTATCTATAGACTACGACACGGTGCTCTATCAGCCTCATGTAATTTCTAAGAAAATCCGTGTTTTCTCTTGCCCTCACACCTTTTTCATCTTGGGAGAGAGCTCAAGCTGCAGCAACCACTTGTTACCAGAGTCTAGCTGCGGGCGCGCTTTCCTTTCCGTGAACGCCAATTGACATTAAATCCCAATTCACTGCATGTGCCTCTGGCCCAATCCTGCTATAAGCAGTCAAATATGTTTTCAGACGGATATTGAATAGCCTTTTTACCAAAAACACATTATCTATTCATTTCAAGCCATAATTAAATCGTACGTTCATACAGTTACAGGGACAAAATAAGTATTATTACTATTATCATTATTATTATTATTATTATACCATACCGTAGGTGTATGTCTAAGCGCGGCTGGCTACATGAATGATCTGACATTGAGCGCATCATAGGACGAGGAGTAGTCCGGAGCTGTCCATGGATCCTTTGTGCTGAAATCTCTCCGTGATAAAAACAGACTTAGCCAAACAATTAAGGGAAATTTCCGTCTCATATTCAATCGCAAGAAATATCCTTTAATTGTAAGATTAAGAATATTATAGTTGCATCTCTTGTATGAAGATTTCTTATCTGAAACGTACCACTGTAATCGGAAAAAAAAAAAAAACCACAAAGTTCAGTCGATTTTGGAGTTTCGAGATGTCGTCTTCCTTCTTCGGTCCTCTACATTATCAACATGTACTATAAACCTGGTAGTCCAGCAAATAGACGAACATAATGATGTCACTTGGCTCCATGTCCATGTATGCAGTCTCTCCATAAATTATGAGAGGTTCGATAAGTCAATTTCCATCATGCATGAACAGTTGGGTACAAGGCATTAGTACACCTATTGGAAACAACATTTAATATTTGATCATGAATGTCTCCAAATATAATTGATATGGTTTGTTGATCAGTAGCAGAGACACTGGAATCAGTTGTCAGAAAATAGCCTACAATACAGAAAAGATCATCGTTATCAAAAAGTCCCAAAGACAGTGGGCTAACCGACCTACTAGAGCTCTTGTATCAAACCATGATAGATGTGCTCTCTACCCAGCCGTCTAACCTCTATGTCCAAACTACCTCGCAGGTATCCCCTCCCCAGCAGCACATGCACTCGCGCCTTCTCTCCAAGCAGACAGCTTTAGTAGAAACAGTCCTCTCCACCTCAGTTCTTTCCGATTAATGCCATTTAGTAAATTTCCACATATAACTGGGGCGTTTCAACGCTTTAAATGGTCCCCATAAACCTGTACGTGTGGAAAGGTTTTACGCACACATACACAGACCTTTCCGCGCGCTATATCCTACTTGTGCATCACCACTGCTACAGGTTATCATGCACCAATCTAGTTATGTCATTCGATAATAGCAATTGATAGTTCTGTTATGAGAGTTAACTATACATCGGAAGTTATGCGCCCGGTGCGATTACTTACACTGCAATGCAAGTCTGCTTTGCGCGCCATCCATGTGTTTTTTAATGTCGGATTTTCTTTGGTTTTCCAGGTTCCAGTCCATGGTAATGTGCGTTCGCTGACAGACCGAGCCTCAGGGGCATGTCTTGATCGCCGT
Organism: Salmo salar; assembly: GCF_965601325.2. Lineage (NCBI taxonomy): Eukaryota > Metazoa > Chordata > Actinopteri > Salmoniformes > Salmonidae > Salmo > Salmo salar. The sequence goes on from NC_138318.1 coordinate 7,769,075, forward strand.
CGCCGTCTCCGGCTTGCTCGGATTCCATCTCTCCCTGTCTTCTCCGGGCAGCTTAGCGTTGTAGATAGAGTCTCTGCAGTCACGTGGGTCGAGAAAATCGAGAGCGAGAGAGCTATCGAGAGAGCGCGTGGGGGGTGTCCCTCCTCCGCAGTTTGCAGTTTGATATGTCTCAGACTCCGCGAGCGCTGGATAGAGCGAGAGCCGCAGAGCGCGCTGGATTCTCAGCCTTCCTTACCGAAAAGCCGAGTATTTCCCTGCCTTTTCTGCCCAACCGCCACCTCCCTTGCACTTACTTATTCTATCCCCAGGAAACCCCTTGACATTTTTCCTCCTTCCTTATAGTTTTGTTTTCGGCTTTTATTCACAGTCTGAACAACTGGTTCATGCACTGTTGCTTATTTGGATTTGTCCGACATACGAGGGACGGTGGATGAGCTGCTTTCGCCAAAACCGGAGATGGAATTGCTGATAATATGCCTTTCCTTATGGATATTGCAATGCAATTCAGTGGCGAGCGCGGACTCCATCATTCACATCGGTAAGGAGATTGTGCAGGGGACACGGGGTGCAAACGCGGAGGTGTGATATAAACCCCCTTAGTGCGTAGAATAAAACAGTGCTCTTTTTGTTGTTTAAATGTAAGATACATTTAGGAAGGCATAAGGATGAATGTGTTAGTATGAAGAGCGAGTTACAACTAAATACCGTATAAACGATGATGATATGTAGTTCGGGTGAATAGCGTTGCCCCATCCCTGGAGCTGTGGCAATTTTACAGCATCATTTGAATTCTAAACCATGAGGCCATGGTCAGATTAAATTGTCAGTTTGCGTTGCCTATTATACAATATCTTATGAATGGCTTTGCAAATGCTTGACTGAAAGTCTCTGGAAAAGTGCACCACCAATGTGTCTTTTCCCGAAATCATGTGAATAGACAATATTGTAAATATATTGTAATTCACACCACAAATCCAAAGCAAGATGGAACTAATTTGCTTAGATCAGACGGACTGAACCAACGTGTGTTTTTAGAGGATTGCCCATCCCCTCCTCCCCCTCCCCATCTATAAGCATGAACTTTGAATTGAACGTGAGCGAAATGTTAAACGCCCGCGAAGGAAATAAATGACAAAGGGACAAATACTAAACCCGTATGTCCTAATCCAACATTAGAATAGATGCCAGTGTAATCTGTTTGGTGAATTTGGGTGTGTAATATGTCAGATTTGCCAAATGTATTTTATCTGACATAAATGTACATTTTGCTAAAACAACTTATGTCCGCGGCGGGGGAGATGGAGGGAGTCAATACGAATAACTAGAATATTGTATTTCTAAATAATGTCACTGGCATGTGTTTAATGACATTTGTTTGATCAAAGACAACTAATGCAAACACGCATGTATGCAAGCAAGCATGCACGTACAAACACACACACACACACACACACATACACGCAGACCGTAGCAGAAAAACAATCAATTGTTGTTTAATTTTACATCGAAACCTTTGCATGTTAAGTATCCAATAGTGCTGCAGTGATCAACAGTTAATATGTTGAAATAAAGCCATCCAGCACGATAACAGCTGAAGCATCTTACATTTGAGACAGTAGTTTAGGCATTTAGGCTGTTGCGGGGGTTTATAACTAAAACATGCAAAGGCTATTGGATGCATTATCGTCGATGGCATTTGCACTTTGTCGGCCTTACCGTAATATAAAACATAACTAACAAACCAGGTTTGAAGCAAATTGGAATCATTCTAATGTAGCCATTAGGACTTGTTGGTTACGTTGCACTTTTGTCACCCCCATCCTCAATGTCGAAACCAGGGCTTTGTGTCTGGATTTGGTTATTCTAATGTTTTTAAAACGTTCATTCCATGCCCGTTAAGGTTTTGATGTGTTTTGGAAAATGTTGTTCTCTCGGAATCCAATGTGATTGTATCGGGATCTTGATAGAAAAGGCTTGGAGTGCAAAGCCATTATAAAGCTTTAGCCTTGAGTATGCTGCGTAGGCTATATACTAAACATGTTTTAAACAATCAATCCTCTTTCTGATTAACTTCATATGGAATTGTCTTAATGGGTGAGGTTGAAGAGTGGTACACCATTACGTTCGAATACAATGGATTCTCGTTTTAAGGCTTGCTTGACGCATGCGGTTCAAATATTCGTTGTTCATAGCCAGTCTGCTGCTGCATGCACAAAAACTCTGGAGAGCCCTCAAATCAACGATGGTCTGACTTGGAAACCAAAAGACGGCCCACTTTTGAGTGTGTCAGAGTTCCATTCCGGTCTAAACCTTTTCGCGAGGATCTGTCTCGTCCAATCGTTGGTTTGCCGTCTCTGAGGCATTTGTTTTGCTTAGTTCCTCCTTCTAGGTGTGAATATATTAGATGTTCAATATCTGAATGTTAGGCCTAATGGGTATGGTCCAACTCCTGATATCAAACGGGTAAGGACTATCTGTGTTATTGTGCGTAAAGTGGGACCAATAGCCTAGAGAATATTACGTTTGCCGCTACCTTATTGCTATATAATTTCACCCTCCTCTCCTTTCCTCTCCTCTTCAAGTTATCCTTCTGGCCAAAAGCTGAAGCTGTTCCTTATGCAAAGGAGAAATAGGTATGTCCAATGAGTTGGACACCTGACGTGGAATGATTTACGGGGTGATGGGGCGAAATAGAGGCGCTGGTTATCCAGCCCTGCAATGAAAGGCGAGCTCGAAACACAGGAATCTAATCTGTTCTCACCGACAAATAGAGAAGGCAGATGCGCTATTCTGATCCCATGCTAAATAAGATGAACACACCAGTTATACATCAAGGAAGGCTATTCGCTTGACCACCTGCAAAATACGACACATCCGTCATACATCTGGGCTACTTTATCCAGTCTGAACGCTGTTTACAATAATTGACTTCAGATGATGGATAATGTAGCCTATCAACAAACAACTCCAGGAAACTTGAATGGATGGTAAAGTCTAGGCAGTTCTACCATAAAGTAGGCAAGGTTATTTTACATTTACATTTTATTCATTTAGCAGACGTTCTTTTCCAGAGCTCTTGTGAAGCGCGGCCCATATCTACAGTAAAGTGTAAAAAAAAATCGGATTGTTTTTATGGTAACTGGCTATTGGCAGCCAGTTACCTGTAAATTACTGTTAAAAAAGGGTGGCCCACAGTATGTTACCGTAACATACTGTACCTTTTTTACAGTAACTTACACCGCCAGTAAGTTACCATCAAAACAACAGGATTTTTTTTTACAGTGTAACTGAAGCTGAGGAGTGGGTAGAAGTTGCCCCTAACCACAGATACATGAACAAGAAGCCCCCCCCCCCCCCCCATCTCCCAATGGTAAAATAATGGATAGGGTTTGGATAATCTGGTCCTAGATATGTGGTTAAAGCACATCTTCAATCAAGGCCCAGTTTTTCAAAAGTTATTTGATCGGATTTTGGCAGTCAAATAGGATTAAATGTGTAGCATAGAATGAATATAATGGGCTTCCCAATTAAAGTCAATGATGCCATGTTCTATTCATTCTATTTTATGCATTTTATCCTACCCGATTGCCGAAATCCGATCAGATAACTTTTGAAAAACAGGGCCCAGTAGCTGGAGCTGAGAGAGTCTATGTAGGCCTACAACCTTCTTGCTCTCCATGGTGCTGAAATGAATGTACAGGGGGTAAAATATATACATTGCGTGTAACCAATCACCATGTGCCAGATTGACAGGCAGGGAAAGTGAAAAGTCTTGATCTGGCATCCACCCACTCACTGTAAATCCACTAACCTTTCCTTATAATGCTAATAAGGATCATTGAAAACCTACATCTTAAGAGAAAATAATGTCATGTCATCTATTTCTTGATTAATTGTATCCTTAACATTAGGGCCTACTTTTGTAATGGTTGCTCTGAAACTAACCTCTTACCCAGAGTAATTGCACATAGGTGGAAGTGTCAGGTGAATGAGATTTCTCTGAAACTGAAACGCAACTGCCTGTGTTGGTCTAGGGTGTAATCATTTGTCCAAACAGTTGTAAAACATCCTGTCCTGTTTTGCAACGAAAACGAGAGTTTCTATTGGACACATTCAGGTAGGTCCCTCCCTGGGAAGGGGAGTACTGGCGGCTGGTAGAGCTTTTTTAGTCGACGCGACATGGTGGCAAATCCAAGATACAAGAACCAAGAACAGTTTGCTACTACAGCGGATAAAGGAGCAGAAAGAGCATGGAGATGTGGACATTTTTGGAAAACGAGGAAGAAGTAATGGAGCTGAGTGTAGAGGGAAGTGGTGTGGTGAGGAAGATTGGCATCATGTACAAAAAAAAAAAAAAAAAAAAACATACTCTGGTAGCTCGGGAAATGTAACATGACAAGAGTGAGGATGAATTACCTGTGGCGGCAGGTTGCGGTGAAGACCGCCGAGTATGAGCCTTGTCCCAATGATGACAAAGATGATTCTGGAGTGAGAATAGATCTGTGCCTTCTAACTGATCCATACGTGGTGTTAGGTTGGGTGGAGAAGAGGTTGGGGACTGTTGAGTCATTGAAAGGAGTGATAACTGGGGAGGCGTTAATAAGGATCGCTGTTTCGTCGACGGGACAGTTGTAAATCATGCAGCGCGTTATGTCAAGATCACAGATTTTAGAGAAACAACAAATGTCGGTACATATGTGTCTTATATCGGCTGAAAGCTTAAATTATTGTTAATATAACTGCACTGTCCAATTTACAGTAGCTATTACTGCAAAAAAATGCCATGCTATTGTTTGAGGAGAGCTCCTAACAACAAAACACTTTTTTCTTCGCGATAGGTTTGATAAATTCACCTCTGAAGGTGAAATGTGTACTTACATTCTGAAATCTTGCTCTCATTTATCATCCAAAGGGTCCCAGAGATAACACGTGTCGTTTGTTAGATAAAATCCTTTTTCATATCCAAGAAAGGTCCATATAGCATGCACGATCGATTTTGTATTTCCACTCGTTCAATTTGCAAAGAAAGGAATCTGTGAAAATCTCACCCTAAACGTTGTTTCAACGAGTCAAATCACGTTCGTATCTATTCCTCAGAGATCCTAGAAGGTAACAAGACTTCACTATTTCATTGGGGGTGTAGTATATCCTATAGGACACCATATTTGGTCAGAGAGCGACGCCTTCATGGCACGCCGATGACGCGGGTGGCCATGACTTGAACCACTGTATCTTTGTCAAATAAGCACCAATCGGGGTCAAGCAAAGCTTGCTAGATAGCTAATGAGCTGGAAACCATGTACTTGTCGTAAAATGTAGCTACTAACCTTGTACAACAGCATGCCTTTTCATTTTGGACAAAAATTCTAAGGATATTCAGAGTTATGAAAACTGGTTGTTAACGAATTGTTGAACTTATAATATGGCGACTAAAATTGAGAAAGCTAAATCAAAGGCAAAGTTTACAGATTTGACCATATTCTGCCAGACAAATGGAATATGAATGCGAAAGTCTCCCTCATGATTTGCCCAAATGTACCTGGGGACTTTACACTAAAAGTCTTGTTGTTCATTCTTACTTCAAGTTATCCATCTGAAACTTTGCACATACACTGCTGCCATCTTGTGGACACTATCGCAATTACAACCAGAGTTATGGCTAAAACTATGACCTTTCTGTTGCATTTCAAAGATGGTGTTAGAAAAAGACTGGTTGTTTTTTTCTTTGTATTTACTTCTACCAGATCTATTGTGTTATATTCTCCTACATTCAATTCACATTTCCACAAACTTCAAAGTGTTTCCTTTCAAATGGTTCTAAGAATATGCATATCCTTGCTTCAGGGCCTGAGCTAGATGCAGTTAGATTTGGGTATGTCATTTAGGCGAAAATTGAAAAAAAGGGGGCTATCCCTAAGTGGTGAGGAGGATCAACTGAAATGGAAGATTCCCGGTGTCTGTGACGCTCGCTGTTTGGTGGGACGCAGACCTGGTGGAGAGCGTGGTGAAACAGTGAAGACACTGTCTGTTCTGCTGAGTTTAATGCAGTCTTTACCCTACAAAGTCAAGTTAGGATGTGTCAGTTATCCAGTGAGAGCTTTTGTCCCGAACCCATTATGGTGTTTTAGGTGCCAAGTTTATGGTCATGTTGCAGCAATATGTAGGAGGGAGATTTTTAGATGTGAGAAGTGTGCAGGATGGCATGAGACAAATGAATGTGTAGTATCGGTGGGAAAAGTTGTGTGTTAACTGTAAGGGTACCCATGGTGCTGGAGATCAGAAGTGTCCGGTGAGAGAAAAGCAGGTTGAGGTTGCCAGGATCTGAGTAGTACAGAAGGTTTCGTATGCTGAGGCAGTGAAGTGAATAGTAGAGGAAGATGAGTCCATGGCGAGGGATACTAAGAGACTCCTTGTGTGTAAGCTGAAGCCAATAGAGAGTGATAGGTGCTTCAGTAAGGTTGGTTTCTTAGCGTTCATATTCATGGTTATCAACTGTACTGCATACATTTAACGTAAATCACAGAAATAGATGTTGTGGTGGCAGCTGCAGAGAAGTACTTGGGTGTACAAGATTTTACTGCAGAAGAGTTACAAGTTGTGTTGAACGATAGTGTCCCGTCCTCCCAGGCTCCCAGCCTGGTGTATGATCAGATAGGGCCAAGTAGTGGAATAATGGTGAGGTTTTTAATGGGTGTAGGGTTAGTTGGAAGGGCAATTTTTCTTCCTATTTCCCTGTTCTTTTTTCCTTCCCTTTTTGTGTCACAAAGTATAATGAATTCACACTCCAGAACAGTAGGCGGAAACACAGGGCTAGATAAGAGAAATTGATGAATAGGGAGGCCGTGACATGCCTCACAATCCAGTAGAGTAGGTGGTGGTGTATTCATCTTTCAGTTGGTTGCGGTCCACCAATACAAATTTAAAGAAGAAGGTCCCTCCCCGTTTTGTTCTGTTTTTTTATTTTTACGAAACGTTTTGCAACAGATTTGGCATAATCAATACACTCCTAGTTTTTGCAATGCATCTCTACACATATTGCAATGTTGACAGTTGCATCTTTTCAACAGGTGCCATATTCGAGGAGAACGCAGTGAGGGATGACGAGGTTTTCCAGCTGGCGATCTCAGACCTCAGTCTCAACGACGACATTTTGCAGAGCGAGAAAATCACACACTCCATAAAACTTGTCGAGGCGAACAACCCTTTCCAGGCGGTCCAGGAAGGTAAGGGATGCCATTGAATTATTTTGAAATGCATTTTTTTCCTTCTTTCGCCATATTTGGTTAGTAGGCTACTTAGTAGCATAACTATACCTCAAGTGCAGTTTGTAGGCTAGTCATTTTTTAAGAGGAGAAGAGGATAATTTAAAGTGTTCCTGTTCCTCTTTGAAGCTCTTAAGCCTTGATTACACTGCAGGCCCGTTTTGGAATACTGACTGTCCAAACAGCAAGTTACAAGTGACCAAGTCAGATTTGTGTGTGTTCAGAAAGCAGTCATTTGCTGACGTGGCTATGCTAGTTGTCATAGTAACAACGGGTGCGTGTGCAGTGGTGTAGGCTGATTGGTGGTGGTTCTTGTGCTGCCTATCGCTCAGAAGTTATGTGGCAAGCTCAGGTGACAACAATGCCTGCCATGGGAGTTTCCAAGCTGCTTTGAATGTTCATAATCATAGTGTACAAACACTTCTAAAACCTCAAAGGATAAGATGACCCAACTTTCAAAACAAGTCATTTTTAGCTAGACACAGCCAGGGGTGTAGTGCTACACGGAGTTGGCAAAACGATTTAATTCTGATAAATTCTAAATAAGTTATATTTTAATTACCACAAAAATTCCATAAAAAATTATAGAATGACAAACCAAATAAATATGTACACTGTGTGTACAAAACATTAGGAACACCTTCCTAATATTGAGTTACACCACTTTTGCCCTCAGAACAGCCTCAATTCGTCGGGGCATGGACTCTGCAAGGTGTCGAAAGCATTCCACAGGGATGCTGGCCCATGCTGACTCCAATGCTTCCCACAGTTGTGTCAAGTTGGCTGGATGTCCTTCGGGTGGTGGACCATTCTAGATACACATGGGAAACTGTTGAGTGTGAAAAACCCAGCAGCGTTGCAGTTCTTGACACATTCAAACCAGTGCAACTGGCACATACTACCATACCCCGTTCAAAGTCACTTAAATATTTTGTCTTGCCCGTTCGCCCTATGAATGGCACACATACACAATCCGTGTCTCAAGGCTTAAACATCCTTAACTTGTCTCCTCCCCTTCATCTACACTGATTGAAGTGGATTTAACAAGTGAATCAATAATGGGTCATAGTGTTCAACTGGATTCACATGGTCAGTCTATGTCATGGATGTTTTGCATGTTAAGTTGGCTATGTTGGCTTTTACGCTCAACAGTTTCACATGTGTATTATGAATGGTCCACCACCCAAAGGACATCCAGCCAACTTAACACAACTGTGGGAAGCATTGGAGTCAACATGGGCCAGCATCCCTGTGGAAAGTTTTTGACACCTTGTAGAGTGAGTCCATGCCCCGATGAATTGAGGAAGGTGTTCCTAATGTTTTGTAGATTTTAGGATGGTCTACATTGTAGAATAATATTGAAGACATCAAAATGATGAAATAACACATATGGAATCATGCTATAACTAAACAAGTGTTAAACAAATCAAAATATATTTTATATTTCTGATTCTTCAAAGTAGCCACCCTTTGCCTTGATGACAGCTTTGAACACTCTTGGCATTCTCTCAACCAGCGTCACCTGGAATGCTTTTCCAACAGTCTTGAAGGAGTTCCCACATATGTCTTCAGTATTATTCTACAATGTAGAAAACAGTAACAATAAAGAAAAACCCTTGAATATGTACGTGTGTCCAAACTTTTGACTGGTACTGTATATATATTTTAAAAGAGGTTAAATTGTACAAAAAATATAATGCGCCAAAATGCAACAGAGCGTGCCACTAGGCAGGATACAGTGTATGATTTGATTGAAACAAAATACAAGAAAGGCTAATAGTTTCTTAAAACCATCGGCACTAATATGCTCACGAAACAGTAATAAAAAAAACCAGTTGAATAGGCAGACGTTGCAATTGGCGGATTTATTTGATGTATAATCTATAATTATAGGCTATTCAATTGGCTACACCTGTAGGTACAAACATTGAGGAAATTATGACATAATTTACATATTTCTTTGGCGCTCCCTCACCTTAAAACATAGCACTACACCACTGGCCATTAATTTGTCTGTAAACAATTAACAAGCTAGTTAGCTACCACATATTCTTGTCAAACTGTCAACAGAGTAGCTAGCAAGCAACAAGATATGCCAAATAACAGCCTAAAACCCACTTGAAAGCAAACCACTTAACCACTTAAGAAAGAAAGCAAACCACAAACCACTTAAGATAGGGGTTTGAAAGTGGCTTGAAATATCTGATTCAACGTGGTTTTTGGCTGTGCAGACTGCAGGGGGAAAAAATTCTTAAAATCAAATATGCTCAAAAATTTGATTAGAGTGAACAAGGCTTAAGGCTCCCCAAAATAGTTGAGCAGCAGTATCTTCTGTGGATAGAAAGCTAGGTGGAAGTATTGAGTCGAGCAGGACTCGACTCCATTTTCCACACATCATTGCTATCCACTGTGAGGCAGCCTTTAAAGACATGTTGCTTTCAAAACAGATAGCCTAATTTGCTTGTTTTATAGTGAGTTGTATTGGTGATGATGGTAGATGTTGATCAAGAAATTAGCCTCTGTTTCAGACTGTAACATAACGAAGGTTGTACAACATATAACAGTTGTTTTTCCTCTCAAGTAATAATGTTAATGACAGTCTTTTCAAAATTATGTTTTTTTTTTTGTGTTCAGCCAAGCCTTTTCTTCAAAATGGTCTATCCATGTTTTGACCTGACACTTACAAACTCACAGACTTTGCTAATGAGTTCAGTCACCCCAAAAAGTTGGTCCATTTCGTGTAACATCCATACAACCTCTTATTTGCTTTATTTGTCCGACATGCCAATATTTAGAAGTCCGTTCTTTTTGGTATACACTCCCCCCAAGACACACACATCAAAAGTTTCATTTATTTATTTAGTCCATTCTGTGGGACATTAAAGTTTTGATTTTGTGTACAAATGTAACATCCGTACGCTGGAATCTGCCTGTACCTTTTTTTTCTGGAACGAAGACGCACAACTGCTGCTTAAAGGGGCAGTGCAGTCAAAAACGTAATTTCCTTTTTTTTAATGATATTTCCACACTAAGGTAGGAATAACACTCTGAAATTGTGAAAATTATAATAATGCCCTTTTAGTGTAAGAGCTTAAAAAAACAAACAACTTCAGCCTGTTCAGGTAGGATGGTGTTTTCGGCCCACAGCAAAAACACCATCACAATCTGATCTGATTATTCTGACCAATGACCAGTCATTTTTTATTTGCAATGTATCCTGCTACTTTCAAGGGGGAAGGTAGGAACAGTGGAATTCAAAGTTTAATTGTTCAATTGCTCGTAAGCCATGTCGTCATTACTTGCCAGGAGTCCGTATACGTTACATACAGTACATTAGAAGCTGTTGATGTTGAATTGAAACGGAAACTCACCAAGTCAGTTTGCCTTCCACGACCTTCCGGAGGAGGTCAATAGCAGCGAAGGGCGGTGCTGCTCATTATTTGCATAAATCTCTTTCAGCAAAATCTATGTTAACTGCATGTAAGTATATGTGGCCTTTGCACACAAGTACACAAACAATGGCATCTAATACCATTGGAGGCTGCTCGGTAATTGGTCACAGTTGAGTCCCTGGGCTTTTTCAATTAATGACATTGAGGGGCAGAGGAGATCAATACGGCACAGCCAGGGAGTGGCTCGATGACTTCCCACTCGTCGCTGACCTTTTCCTCCACGCCAGATAGTCAGCCCTCTGAGACCACCGCTGACAGCTTGGGGTGTGGAGGATTATGGGTAAGGGAGGGATTCACACCTTGTGATGTGTCCTGCTGTCCAGTAAGCCCTGCGCTCAGCGCCCGCTCCTCTCTCAGTGACCAATAGAACCGATAGACTCCCAGGGGGCCGTGCTGCTGCTGAAATGATGCTCTTCCTGTGGGGAGGGAGGAGAGAGAGAGATCTCTGGCTGACTTAGAACAGAACACCGTTGCTTTGTGTCATTTTACATGTGAGAGTGACATGATTTGGTAGAATCTTGTAGGGGTGAAGAACCAATACAAGTGAACATACTGGAGGCACATACAGTATTTGTGTTTTTATGTCCAGTAACATGATTGGTGGAATCTTGTAGGAGTGAATAACCAATACCAAGTGAAGATACTGGAGGCACATATAGGCCTGTGTTGTTGATGGTAAGTGTTGGGCAGTGTTTCATTCTGAATGTGCAAATTTGCCTTCATCTCCAAAGATGGATGTCCATATTGTGTTGCTTGAGGACAAGGAAAGCATGCATTACCATAGCTCTCTTGCTTCGGTTGCTCACGGATACAGAATAACTCAAAACACCAACGAAGGCATTTCATAAGAGAGCAGATAAACGTGACACATACACACACCCATTTGCTCATTGTAGTAAAGTTGATTTAGCTTGTTTGAAAACGCATCACATACAAGACAAAGCATTAGCGTTTCTTATGACAGTGGGAGCTCATTAATAATGGAGATTAGGGAGTCGTTTTTTCATCCTTGGAACAAGCAATTATTTTACAGTAAGCCTTTGATTTGATTCTATATAAAACTATTGTTCTCAAACATCAAGAACAATGTCTGAAAGTTTCTGTCAAATGACCTTTTTCATTAGCTATAAAATGCTTCAGCAAAAATGATTGGAGTTGGAACCTCACACTCAGCATCTCCACTCAAAGAATAGTTTTTATAACGGTAGGATTTCTTTATTGACTCCGACGCTGAAGTGTCATTATTGGACATTTGCTAACAGTGCAGGGGTATCTCAAAACGATTTACAACAATACACACAACTCTAAAAGTAAAAGAATGGAATTAAGAAATATGTAAATATGACATTGCTCGATCTAATATTTATATATTTCTTTTCTCTTTTTAGATACTACTGCACTTTTAGATACTACTGCATTGTTGGCGCTAGACACACAAGCATTTCGCTACACCCGCAATAACATCCGCTAAATACGTGTATGTGAACAATAAGATTTGATTCGACTTTTTGATTTGAACTTTTTCTTCTCACTGTAAGTCAAGCAAATTAGGCTACTTACCATTTTTTTATTATGACCAGCAGCTCCGTTACCACTGCATTAGTGTAAAAACAATCATTTTACCCTGGCATCCTCTGCTGAATGAATGATTGTTTTATTTCGTAGAGAAATTTCCACGATCCTTTCTTTACACAGACAATACCCACTGTCCTGCGTCTAAAACAAATCAACGCTTTTTGTCTCCTCATTGTCAGAGGAGCAGCATTCTCTGGTTGAATTCCATGATTACCGCATCAATATTGATCTCACTAGAAAACTAAACAGAAAACCTTTTCTCTCCAGGCTTTAAGTGCACCATTGTGCTGACGGTGAAAAGCGTTTAATTGATATGACCTTTTCAGTGGCCATGCAGATGAGATGAGTGTTTATTAAGAACATTCCCCTGTTTCCTGGTGGTGACATAGTCTGCTGGAGTACAATGGATAAGTACAATACAATGGGTAAGAACGATAAGACTAGAGCACAGAAGACTCAAGCCTACTCTTATGTTCCATGTGAAGGTAGAGAAACTCACACCTTCGATGTGCAGTCACCCCTGTGCAACTGCTCAAATAGGACCAGAAATGGTGTGACACCAGGATCCCAAAGTGATGAGATTGATCTCCTTCTCTCCTCCTCCCTCTCCCTCGCTCTCTCTTCTGTGGTGATTCTACAGAGAGCTCTGAGAATCACTCATACCCAGCTGGCAGCCAGCTCCAACCCTGAGTCTGCATCAGTCAGTGCTGGCCTGAAAGACACCCATTTTATGACAGAGGAAACAATTGGGCAGAATTAATCATGTTGCCGCCCTGACTTATTCTCCCAGACTGGTGCAATTTAGAAAGAAGATGCATAGCTGGAGTGTGGATAAAGATCCAAAAGTGCAAGCCCAGTTCTATCTCCACAAGATATACAGCCGTGGTTGTCTCTGCAGCATCACCCATTAGCTGTGTGCCGCGCTTTAAAACGAATCCGTCCTGGATAATTAATTTGCCTACTTTTCCGGACTCATATCCCGGCATCTGATACAAACACTGATTTGAAATTTATTCTGGCTGCCTGGCAAGGAGCTCGGGCTCAGAGTAGTGGAGGCCTGCTGTTTGAGGATGGTTGTGTGCGTGTTTCTATGTTACCTGAGAAAAAGGCAACTTCAGGACACCTGGGAATCCAATGAGCGGGAGCTCCGGTGTGAGGAATGGCTCCCACTACGCGGACAAATGACCATCCTCTGTCCCACGGATGTGCCTGCCAACGGCACGCTTAGTTTATTCGCTTAACTTGTCTCTCTGACTCGCTCCCTCAGTCTCTCTTTCTCTGTACTGATCTGCTTACATGATAGGCACCCACTGACTGCATGTCTATTGGATCCTGCCGACTACGCCATTATATAGCACATGCTGTCAACCGTTGGCAATCTCTCATGTCTTAGTACAGCAGAGATGATCTGATATTTGCCATTCAGTGGTATTGCACTTCCTGTTAAGGAGCTGAGTCAGACTTGTAGGAGTAACTTGCCACTTCTCATGCGAGGAGGGTCAAGTGTATTAAGCAGGGAAGAGGCGGCTTCCCAAAAATACTCTAAAATGAGAAAATGGAACTGAGCCAATTTATCTTGAGTTTTTTTCTTCCTTTCAGCTCCATGTAGCTAGTAGTGTTGGAGGTTGAGCTCTTTGGTGTGTGGAGCTGTCATACTGGCAACCACACAGCTTTGCGCCGTCCCTGGGTGTCTCTTCTGAGTGAGGCCGTGACCGCTGAGGGACCGTGGGAGGAGATGGATTTTGAAGCACAGAAGGGTTAAGGTCGGCCTGTAGTCAGGGAAACTGGAGTCGTGGGAGCAACATTGATTTAGGAGCCAGGGGAGGCTGTGGACCTGGCCATGGGCCACCACTCTCCGAGAGGGGAAATGCCTCTTATTGAGTGCACTTCACCAAGGCACCCTCGCCGCTCTGCTCTACTCTTAGCCACTGAGTAGAGCAGAGAGTGGAAATGTCAAGGTGGCTGTAGAGGATACTGGAGCTCACTCTTGCCAGGGTGCCTATGTTACAGAATATGCCATGTTGGGAGAGTATCTCAGCACTTAAGGTAGTTGATCTGATTCTTCAGGGGAGAATTTGCGGTGTTATTCTTTTTTCCTTCCTGCGAGCACCAATATCCTCGCAGTATATCCATATCAATTTAACAGAGATACATTACCACCACTCAACAGTAGCGCCTCTAAATCCCCAAGAAAAAAATATTTCTGCTGTAGTTATTTACCAGAGTTATTTGTTATTAATCTAGCAAGGCCTGAATTCCATAAATCTATGATTTGGTAGTGGAGTGGTAGCCTGCTGTAATTGGAAAAGTGGAGTCAGAGCAGCCTTTTTTTACTGTCCTGCCTTATTCTCACAGATTCCGTAATTAAGCCCACCAAATCGACCCTCGTTAATTCAGCATCTAAAACAAGACTCTTAACATGTTTCATTCAGTATTTCTAGTGGCTGTGGAACATAACTACTATCCTGCCACCAGCAATGAAAGGGAATAGGGAAGGAGCGTTAACTGTCGGATGGAAGCAGTGAGGGATGAATGATGGATCAGGTAGTGTAATATATATGTGTTACGGCAGCTCTCGCTGGGTCGTTTTAACCACTAGAGACTCGTGGCATGCTAATCAGATGACTGTATTTAAATCAACTGCTGTAGATGCTAATGTCCATCATAGCTGGTAGCGAGAATGGCAAAAGTCACTGATACATTAAAAAAAAATCACACTTACCCATGTAAAAACGCCTGTGTAAAGTAACCATATTTTTCCTTCATTGCCCGTAACTGATCAAGTGGGTGCACTGTTAAGATCTTAAGCCATACCATAGATTAGCCTGTCACCTAATACTGGGACATAAATACACTCTATGCCTTGCATTTATATGTATGAATATGGAGTCTAAGAGCTTACAGCACAGCCAAAAGCCCAGGGCTTGCGTTAAAGGGTGGGCCATTAGGGGGCCTGGCCCACCCTAACGTACCTCCTGGCCCATTCAAAGAAAATATTGAAATATTGATAATTCATTTGACCGAGACGCGCACGCTGACAGGAATACCTATCATTGTCAGATAAAGCATCCGAGCAAGCGAAACAGTGCCTCTCTGTCTTAGTATGTGTAGCCCATGTATCTGAAGATGTCTGGAATAAAAGAGTATGGGATGACATTCCCTTTTTACCAAACTGCATCAGATACATGAGGCTACATATTGTAAGACAGAAGGCCGCTGTTTCAGTGGATTGGATGCTATTTTGGACTACCATGCAAAGGTAACCTACTTTTTGAAGTGATTTGTTTTACAATCAGATGAAAACATCATGACTTGTGTTGTGTTCATGCCACTTTAAAAAGGTAGGCAAATACATTTTTACAGTTCAATTACATTTCATTACCATAAAACCCACTATAGAACCACTAAAGCAGTCATTTGGACTGCTCATGAATTTAAACAATTTAAACAATTTTTAAAGTCCTTCCCAACTCCGTCCTTGACGTTTCCCAAATAACTCTATAATACACACTGTCGTTGTTAGATTCTTTATATCACAAACAGAATTGATGTAATAGTCAGTTTTTGGAAGGCATGTCATTTTTATATGGTTTTCCCTGTTTCCCCTCCTCTCGACAGTAGGGCCTGCTCCCCTCCTTCTCTCCATAGTTGAAGATGCCGTGCCCAATTGAAAATCACCCTGATAATTGCCTCGAAAATGAACCAAACACAGGAGCTTGGTGGCATCTTAATTGGGGAGAACGGGCTCGTGGTTATGGCTGGTGCGGAATTAGTGGAATGGAATCAAATACATCAAACACATGGTTTCCATGTGTTTGAAGTCATTCCATTTGTACCGTTCCAGCCATTATTATGGCCATCCTCCCCTCAGCAGCCTCCACTGGAACCTAAACTATACCAAAACTAATTTCACACAATGCCTATAATAAGAGATTACATAAATGAAGTAGGCTAAAGTATGATGGGGGAGAATGGATGAGTTGATGAGCGAGGGGAAGCGAACAATGCATAATTATGTCACCAAGTGTGAATGAAGAAAAGGGCAGGCCATTCTATTGTATTGATATATTCTAATCTCAAAATGTTATGTAATCTCAATCTATTCTGGCCTATTTGGGGTACACAGTGAGAGCGTGCGTAATTTACAATGGCAAGAAGGCCTAATGAATGTAAACGACTCCGATGGTGGGGATGAAATGAATCATGATGACATCCCTGAGTATTCTTCTGATTCTTCAATTCGCCAGATTGAATTTGTAAATCAATTTGGAGTGCCAGAGTGTGCTCAGAGTGCACTCTGGGCGTTTGTAAATTCAGAGCATTGTCAGATTGTCTGTTTGTAAATTCAGAGCGCACACTGGACACTCTGGCCGAGGAGTAGGGGTGCGTTGGTAAATTCCCTCTGGCTATCTACTCTGATTTCAGAGCACTCTTGTCTGAGTGTGCTAAAGTGCAGAATAACTGATGAATTTACGAACGCTCAACACCCGTTGAATACAGCCGGTGTCAGTAAATGTCAGCAAAAAAAGACAAATTAAAGTGTTGCCAGCAGCACAGTAACAGTCACCAACGCTCTGGATAACATGAAAACAGCCTAACCAGGTCTGCTAGGGCGAGAAAAATGGTCAGAGTGAGGTGTTCTCTCGTTGATGTCTGGAAGTAGCTAGCCTGCTAGCTAACTTTAGGTAGTTAGCTTGGGTGCTTGACTGCCGTTGTGAATCGGATCAACCCTACTCCTCGGCCAGAGCGTCCAGTGTGCGCTCTGAACGGTTCGAGGTTGAAATGCTCTGAATTTTCGAATGAACAATCTGACAACGCTCTGAATTTACGAGCTCCCAGAGCACACTCTAAGCACTCTCTTGCTCTCCAGAGGGAATTTACGAACGCACCCTAGGGTTGATCCGAGTTTTCTGTCCGCACAACGGCAGTCAAGTACCTATGCTAACTGGCTAACGTTGGCTAGCTTGCTATCTACTTTCAGACACAAATGAGAGAACACCTCACTCTGACCATTTTACTCGCCCTTGCAGAGTTGGTTAGACTGTTTTCATGTTATCCAGAGGGTAGGTCAGAGAAGGATAGTATGTCGATAGAGACAGTTGCAGTGTATGGCCTCTGCTAGTTGACCTTTCCGACAGCTTATGTGGCCTACGGCTTTTCTATAACCTTTGACATTATCAACTCGCCATTGACATTATTGAGGTCAGTGAAGCCAATCAGTAAATAGGCTTATACTCAAGTCTTGGTAGGGTTTAGTCTTGGTTGGGCCTTTTTGATGGAACCGCCTTCTCCACCAGGCCCTGAATTCATCAGTGATGACCATTGAGATCTTAAAGATGTACTCCGAGATCTTAAGCACAACAAATTCGTAACATATTACACGAATTGGAGTCGTAGCATATCATACGAATTGCAATTTTTTTCGGGATGACATAGTACACAATGGGATGACATAGTACACAAAATGGATGACATAGTACACAATGGGATAATGTAGTACACAATAAACTGGGACCACTTTTGGCTCGTGAGCACCACTTTCAAAACTACTGGATGAAATTATACCAAAGTTCAAGAGCGCATCTTTAAGCAGGATCATTTTCCGGATCCAAGCCCCACATAAATCTGCCAAATTTGGCCTGGCAGTTAAGTGGCTAATGAGTTTCAAAGAGTTTCCGAGGTTGCAGTGATTTCATTCTGGCTCGTTTTCAAAGGGAGAAAGAGCATTCTGGCAAATGCCATTACAATCTCTGATCTCTGCAATCCATCGCAGTAAAGATCCCAGATACATTCTGGGGCTTTAAACTCTACCCAATGGAAATGTTTTCTGGCTGTTCTAGGATATTATTTTCCCTATCTCTATTGGGTTCTGGTTCATTTGACTCGCAGTGATAAAGAGATTTGGATTGAGAGGAAAGATATCCCGTCTCTTACTGTAGATGTAGTTATAGCCTAACTAAGGCCTAGAGTTTATCCTGGTCATGTCACATTGTAAAGAAAAACTCCTGGTCTTAGTTATTAGTGACTGTCTTTGGCAGCTTTCCATCTGCAGGGCCACAGAGGGAGAAAGCAGCACCCTCCATGGTGATGTACTGGAACGCCACGCTCTGCAATCGCATCCCTCATTTGACATGTCAGACTTTTTGCTCAGTCAAATACACCTCGCTGCTGCATTACAATATTCAATCAGAGTGAGTCACCGTTGTGCCTTCGAGAGAACCATGTACTACCGAGGAAGAGGATAGAAAGAGAGGCAGAGAGAGACACACGCAGAGAGAAAGAAACAAACAGAGAGATGCAATGACCTGTAGTTATCTCAAGAAGCCATTTGCATTGTTAAGAGAGAACGTGAACAAACCTTGGGGAAAAAACTGTTTCACAACAGCAAGTTGGAGTGATTACAGCACGGGGAATATCATCTAAAAATGACTGCTGTTTAGCAGGCAAATGCCTCAAATTAGCAAGTACATGGCTCAACTATTAAACTGTGCAATTAAGGCGAGATTGTCTCATTACATCAGAGGGTAGCTATTACGGCTGTCTCCCATGCCTCTTATTGAGCCATGAGAGAATCGTCGCACTTACACTACCACCGCACTTCACAAGCCTACTGACCTACCTACCGCAGGAGGTTGGTGGTACCTTAATTGGGGAGGACGGGCTCGTGGTAATGGCTTGAGCGGAATGACTGGAATGGTATCAAACACATGGTTTCTATGTGTTTGATGCTATTCCATTAGCGCCGTTCCAGCCGTTATTATGATCTGTCCTCCCCTCAGAAGCTTCCGCTGCTACCTACCTACCTACCTACCTACCTACCTACCTACCTACCTACCTACCTACCTACCTACCTACCTACCTACCTACCTACCTACCTACCTACCTACCTACCTACCTACCTACCTACCTAACCCATTACAAGAAAATACATCAATTATGAAGATGAAGGGAGTGACTGTGTAAAAGCTTAGCTCGTGTAACTCTCATCAAGAAT
The DNA here is from genome assembly GCF_965601325.2 of Salmo salar. Taxonomy (NCBI): domain Eukaryota; kingdom Metazoa; phylum Chordata; class Actinopteri; order Salmoniformes; family Salmonidae; genus Salmo; species Salmo salar. The sequence continues at coordinate 7,788,358 of NC_138318.1, forward strand.
CTATAGCACTGTACGCAGGGGTGGGTGTTAGTAGGATGAGTCCATAGGATCCCCCACTGACTGATATAATGCCAATTTCCCCTCAAGTAGCTATGTGTCTAATGCCTCTGGGGGGACTATTCATACTGCAAAGGTGGCTTGTTAGAAAGGTATTCAAATATACCCAACCTCTCCAGGAAATAACCTATATGGAGGGAGTATTATACTGTGTACCTAAGAGGCTTAAAGACGGACTTTAATGGTGGTATGATAAATAAAATAAAATAAAATGATTGGTCGCAAACAAATATACAATATATGCAAAAGTATGTGGACACCCCTTCAAATGAGTGGATTCGGCTATTTCAGCCACACCCGTTGCTGGCAGGTGTATAAAATCAAGCACACAACCATGCAATCTCCATAGACAAACATTGGCAGTAGAATGACTTTCAACATAGCACCGTCATAAGATGCCACCTTTCCAACAAGTCAGTTCGTAAAATGTCTGCCCTGCTAGAGCTGCCCCGTCAACTGCCCCGGTCAGCTGCCCCCAGTGCTGTTATTGTGAAGTGGAAACGTCTAGGAGCAAAAATGGCTCAGTCGTGAAGTGGTAGGCCACACAAGCGAGTGCTGAAGCTCGAAGCGCATAGAAAACGTCTGTCCTCGGTTGCAACACTCACTACCGAGTTCCAAACTGCATCTAGCAAAGTCAGCACAAAAACTGTTCGTCGGGAGCTTCATGAAATGGGTTTTCATGGGAGAGCAGCCGCACACAAGCCTAAGATCACCATGCACAATGCCAAGCGTCTGCTGGAGGGGTGTAAAGCTCACTGCCATTGGACTCTGGAGCAGTGGAAACGCATTCTCTACAGCAGGCTTGGGCAATTCCAGTCCTCGGGGGCCTGATTGGTGTCACACTTTTCCCCAATCCCTAGCAAACACAGCTGATTTAAACTAATTGCATTTTTAATGCATCATGATTAGTTGATTATTGGAGTCAGCTGTATTAGCTGGGGTTGGGGCAAAAGTGTGACACCAATCAGGCCCCCGAAGACTGGAGTTGCCCAAGCCTGCACTAGAGTGATGAATCACGACAGACAAATCTGGATTTGGCGGATGCCAGGAGAACGCTACCTGCCCCAATGCCTAGTGCCAACTATAACGTTTGGTGGAGGAGGAATAATGGTCTGATGCTGTTTTTCATGGTTCGGGTTAGGCCCCTTACTTCCAGTGAAGGGAAATCGTAATGCTACAGCATACAATGACGATTCTGTGCTTTCAACTTTGTGACAACAGTTTGTGGAAGGCCCTTTCCTGTTTCAGCATGACAATGCCCCCGTACACAAAGCGAAGTCCATACAGAAATGGTTTGTCGAGATCGGTGTGGAAGAACTTGACTGGCCTGCACATAGCCCTGATTCAACCCCATCGAACACCTTTGGGATGAATTGGAACGCCGACTGCGAGCCAGACCTAATCGCCCAACATTAGTGCCCGACATCACTAACGCTCTTGTGGTTGAATGGAAGCAAGTCACCGCAGCAATGTTCCAACATCTCGTGGAAAGCCTTCCCAGAAGAGTGGAGGCTGTTGTAGCAGCAAAGGGGGGACCAACTCCATATTAATGCCCATGATTTTGGAATGAGATGTTTGACGTGCAGGTACCCACATACTTTTGGTCATGTCGTGTATTTAGCAGAAGTTATTGCGGGTGTAGCGAAATGCTTGTGATATGATCAGCATTGCAGGAAGCTTTCTCCTCCTCTTTCCTTTTGTGTCAGCCATTGGGGAATTACAGTATGTACAGTTAGCAATAACATTCTGTATGTATATAGTGCTTTCAATTATGCATTGTGTGTGCAGAGGCTAATTCATTTGTGAGATGAAATCAAGGAAATTAACTTAATGAGGTACTGTGTGAGGTGAGGAACTGTGTGTTTATTCAATAAAAACACAACACGATCGACGCCAACACAACGGGCGTGAAAAATGCAAAGTGCCCAAACAACAGGTGCACAGCATGCATGAAAATAGAACAGTAGTAGATCGCCAGCACATCCAAATACAAAACACAACCTGACGCTAAATAATCCCGCACAACACTGGGCGGGCTAACCAGGCTTAAATAACCAAAATCAAAAGACAAATGAGGAACAGGTGCAACCAATAAGACAAACCAAACGAAAAGGAAAAAAGGATCAGCGGCGGCTAGTAGGTCGGTGACGACGACCGCCGAGCGCCGCCCGAGCTGGCAGGGGAGCCACCTTCGGTGGGATTCGTGACAGTACCCCCCTCCTGACGCGCGGCTCCCGCAGCGCGCCGCCACCGACCTCGAGGGCGACCCGGAGGACGAGGCGCAGGGCGATCCCCATGAAGGCGGTGGAACTCCCTCAGTAGTGGAGGGTCCAAAATGTCCCTCCTGGGTACCCAGCACCTCTCCTCCGCGCCGTACCCCTCCCAGTCGACGAGGTACTGTAGGCCCCGCCCCCGAAGTCTGGAGTCCAGAATGGCGCGTATTTTATACGCCGGGGACCCCCCAATGTCCAGCGGGGGGGGAGGAACCTCCGGCACCTCACCTTCCTGCATGGGACCAGCCACCACCGGCCTGAGGAGAGACACATGAAACGAGGGGTTAATACGGTAGTAAGATGGAAGTTGTAACCGGGAACACACCTCGTTTATCCTCCTCAGGACTTTAAACGGCCCTACACACTGCGGGCCCAGCTTCCGGCAGGGCAAGCGGAGGGGCAGGTTTCTAGCCGAGAGCCAGACTCGATCCCCTGGTGCAAACACAGGGCTCTCACTGCGGTGCTGGTCAGCGCTCTTCTTCTGCCGTCCACTCGCCTTTGTAAGTGCGTCTTTGACGGCTCTCCAGGTGTCCTTCGAGCGCTGCACCCAATCCTCCACCGCAGGAGCCTCGGTCTGGCTCTGGTGCCATGGAGCCAGGACCGGCTGGTAGCCCAACACGCACTGGAACGGTGACATGTTGGTTGATGAGTGCCGTAGAGAATTCTGGGCTATTTCTGCCCATGGCACGTATTCTCTGGGCCGGTCCTGGCAATACGTCCTTAGAAACCTACCCACCTCTTGGTTCACCCTCTCCACCTGCCCATTACTCTCGGGGTGGAAACCCGAGGTCAGGCTGACCGAGACCCCCAAACGTTCCATGAACGCCCTCCAAACTCTGGACGTGAACTGGGGACCCCGATCAGAAACGATGTCCTCGGGCACCCCATAGTGCCGGAAGACATGGGTAAACAGGGCCTCCGCAGTCTGCAGAGCCGTAGGGAGACCGGGCAACGGGATGAGACGACAGGACTTCGAGAACCGATCCACAACGACCAGGATAGTGGTGTTCCCCTGTGATACGGGAAGGTCAGTGAGGAAGTCCACTGATAAGTGTGACCACGGCCGCTGTGGAACGGGAAGGGGGTGTAATTTCCCTCTAGGCAGGTGTCGAGGAGCCTTGCTCTGAGCGCACACCGAGCAGGAGGAAACATAAAACCGCACGTCCTTACCCAAGGTGGGCCACCAGTACTTCCCCCTCAGGTTCCGCACTGTCCTCTCGATCCCAGGGTGACCCGAAGAGGGGAGATTATGGGCCCATCGAATCAATCGATCATGGAGACCAAGCGGTACGTACTGAACCCCTGTCGGACACTGCGATGGTGCAGGTTCCGACCTTAACGCCCGCTCGATCTCCGCGTCCAACTCCCACACCACCGGAGCTACCAAACACGACGCCGGAAGAATGGGAGCCGGATCGATGGCCCTCTCCTCGGTGTCATATAGGCGGGACAGTGCGTCGGCCTTCGTGTTCAGTGAACCTGGCCGATAAGAGATGGTGAACCGGAAACGGGTAAAGAACATGGCCCACCTGGCCTGACGCGGATTCAGTCTCCTAGCTGCCCGGATGTACTCGAGATTACGGTGGTCAGTCCAGATGAGGAAAGGGTGCTTTGCCCCCTCAAGCCAATGTCTCCACACCTTCAGAGCCTTGACCACAGCTAACAACTCCCTGTCCCCCACATCATAGTTCTGCTCCGCCGGCCCTAGCTTCCTAGAGAAGAAAGCGCACGGGCGGAGTTTGGGTGGCGTGCCCGAGCGCTGTGATAGCACGGCCCCCACCCCAGTCTCGGACGCGTCCACCTCCACTATGAATGCCAAAGAGGGATCCGGATGAGCCAGCACTGGAGCAACGGTAAACAGCTCCTTCAGGCGACTGAACGCTCTGTTCGCCTCTGCTGACCAGCGCAAGCGCGCCGGACCCCCCTTCAGCAGTGAGGTAATGGGAGCAGCAACTTGACCAAAGCCCCGGATAAACCTCCGGTAGTAATTGGCAAACCCTAAAAACCGCTGCACCTCCTTTACCGTGGTCGGAGTCGGCCAATTACGCACGGCTTTAACGCGGTCATCCTCCATCACCACCCCCGAGGTGGAAATGCGATACCCCAGGAAGGAAACGGCTCGTTTGAAAAACTCACATTTCTCAGCCTTGACGTACAGGTCATTCTCCAGCAGTCGCTCAAGCACCTTGCGCACCAGGGAGACATGCGCGGCGCGGGTGGCGGAATAAATCAAGATGTCGTCAATATACACCACCACCCGCTGTCCGTGCAGGTCCCTGAGAATCTCGTCAACAAAGGATTGAAAGACGGCTGGAGCATTCTTTAACCCGTACGGCATGACGAGGTACTCATAGTGGCCCGATGTGGTACTAAATGCGGTTTTCCACTCGTCTCCTCCCCGGATACGCACCAGATTGTATGCGCTCCTGAGGTCCAGTTTCGTGAAAAAACGCGCGCCGTGAAATGATTCCACCGCCGTAGCGATGAGAGGTAGTGGGTAACTGAACCCTACTGTGATGGAATTTAGACCTCGATAATCAATGCACGGACGCAACCCTCCATCCTTTTTCTTCACGAAAAAGAAACTCGAGGAGACGGGTGACATGGAGGGCCGAATATACCCCTGTCTCAGAGATTCCGTGACATATGTCTCCATAGCCAACGTCTCCTCCTGACGCTAAATAATCCCGCACAACACTGGGCGGGCTAACCAGGCTTAAATAACCAAAATCAAAAGACAAATGAGGAACAGGTGCAACCAATAAGACAAACCAAACGAAAAGGAAAAAAGGATCAGCGGCGGCTAGTAGGTCGGTGACGACGACCGCCGAGCGCCGCCCGAGCAGGCAGGGGAGCCACCTTCGGTGGGATTCGTGACAACATTAATGTGTAGGGACATTAATATGTGATATGTAGAAACTTGTTGAACAGTGGGAACCCAGTCTGAACACAGTACTACCAATGCCCCACGTAGCAGGAGGAGATAGAATCTGTAAGATCACCAGGCTTTTCCAATAGCGCTTTTCATGTCCGTTATTTGTTCATTTGTCTGTGATTCTCTTAGCTTAGCATGGGCAGTGCTGGTAGCAAAGCTAGCGTGGCTAAAGTTCAACTGCACACAGGTTGGGGGAGGGGGAGGGGGGGGGGGGGGGGGGTGTCAGAGCAGGGAATTGTACCGCTTGATAGTTTAACTCTTAGGAACTGGCGAAGGTTGTAAAAATGTGGTGGCTCTCTGAAGATAACCCCAGAAAGTCGCTTAGACAGGCTGGGTTTTCATGAATTTACAGTGTTGGAATAGCCACGTGAAAACCTGTGGTGACATTGGTGAAACGATCTATTATCTATGTTGTTGCTTACCTCTGGTGAAAAGGCCAAAAGAGGAGAATGTGCTTGCATTGTAATATAAACCTTTAAACCGACAAATTATTAAACATTTTCATGAATAAGTCAACAGGACAAGGTAGGGCCTGAGGACTCATTGTCTGAGAGTAGGCGGGTGACCCGGGGGAAAGAGAGAATGGAGTGTAGAAGGAGGAAGACACTCTAGGCAACACATCATGCAAAAATAAATGTGTCCCCCAAATGGGCCCTGGTCAAAAGTAGGGCGCTATATAGGGATAGGGTGCCATTTGGGATTTAACTGATTAATGTCCAGGCATAGCCTTATAACTGCCCAAATCCCCAATAAAGAAAGAGAGAGAAGTCCCCTTTCACTCTGTTAAACTTCCTTCTATCAGTTTGAGGCAGTTTGAGGCAGTTTGAAGAACGCGGTTAAAGAACAGAAATAACACAGAGATACAACAAAGAGCCGTAAGAAAACAGTAAGCCTTCCATTTAAGTCATCTTCTGAAGTCCATCATGGTTGGCTTCTTGTGCTGTAATGAGTGAGCATGATCGGTTTCTTTACAGGTCACAGCCATAGGATTTGTTCTTATTGTGTTCTTTGAAAGTGTGAGTTGAATCACGACCTTATATGATAATGCGTTGATAACTTCTAAATCGTGCTGCTCTCGCAAGAGTCAAATGATATCAAGAAGATCAATCTTCAATATCAAGAAAATGAAACTTGAATGGGAGATTTTGTTCCAATTGTTCATATCAAGAAGATCAATCTTGAATGGGACGTTTTTGTTCCCATTTGCACTTAGAACGCTAAGGCAAATATTTGTACGCAAAAAGTAAGTGGAATGATGCACCATGGTCTCACTAATTCTTATTATTCATGTACAACATCATTTAATTCGGATGTATATCCACAAACTCCAGTACAGCCCTTCTCTCTCTACACACACACTCCGGTTGCTTTGTTCCGGGTCTATGGGCGGTTGATATGGCAACGGTTCCTGCTGTGATGGATCAGTGTGGGTTCCACCTGTTGCGTCAATTCTGCTCAGCGTGTTTTACAATCTGTGTATTTTAGACTGGCAGGGGTTGAGAGAGGGAGTGAGGGAGGAAGAGAGAGAGATGCTATAATGGTGTGTCGAAGAATGAAATGAAGCAGAGTTTGTAAAGGTTGTTTACGTTAGAAGCAGCTGGTTTTGAGTTTATTTTTACAGGGACAGTGCACATTAATCAACATTTCAGCAAATGTGATGGTTTTAGTCAGCCGGCTAATTTTCAACCGCAGTCCCTGGGCAGGTTATTAAAAACAATTCTAATAGCAATACAGACAAGCAACGAGCAGTGAGCAGCTATAGGAGGATGGGCTCATTCTATTGGCTGGAATGGAATAAATGGAACGGTATCAATCACCTCAAACATATGAAAACCACATGTTTGACTCCATTCTATGAATTCCATTCCAGCCGTTACAATGAGCCCGTCCTCCCATAGCTCCTCCCACCAGCCTCCACTGGTACACATTAAGCAGGGGAGTATAGGAAAGAGAGTGTTCTTGTTGAGGTTTTGAGGAGACACTTAATGGATTGTCAGTCAGTGGATTATTTGACTTTCCCAGTCTGAGTCAGCCACCTGAGATTATGATGAACTCATTGTTAAGTAATTGAATACAAACTAATACCAAATTATTGCAGATGCCCCTGCTGTGCAGCCCCCATAGAAGGACACTCATTATATTCAAATAGCCTAGAATGGCAGCCATTAAGAGGGTGCATGTCTGCCTTTGTAAATCCATTGAGTTTAACTATAACACCGTTGTTTTTCACAAATGTACAGAGGTGTGGAATTAATACCTCAATTTGTTCAATTGCATTTGGGCTATAATCTTATTGTTGCCGTGAAGAAGGTAGGATTTATTTCACCTCGATAAGTGAAGGAGAAATTCAAGTTGTCCTTAAAGACAAAATAAATGGGCAGTATGAGATGATAACTGAAGAGGTTTCAAGGCTCCCTGCCTGTCTTATTTTTTGGGGAAAGTGAAATTGATCACCCCCGTTGGACCAAAACCATTTGAACCCATTTTCCATTTCGCCTAATGTTTTATTGTTTCCACTATCTGAATATATTTCTTTCACCTCTAAACATTGACTCCCCCCAATCAGGAAGTTATTTTATTTTCCAGCGGTAGTCTGGGACTATTGCAGCCTCCCAGTCTCTTTAGATCCAAAATGGAGCCTCGCTGCCCAGTTATTATCTCTTATATTGCAAAGAGAAGTGAAACAATCAGGGAGATAACGAGCAACTGAGTGACCATTTCATTCCTTTGTCTTAAGTTGAGAAAGGTTCTTCCTTCAGACTCAGTCTCTAATTAGCAAGGCTCTGTTGTACTGTACTTCTCTGAGGAGTGTTGCCACACTTTATAGTGGGCTCAAATATGGCTGGTGGGACTTGCAAGCATTGTAATGAGCATTTTTATGATCCTAATACATCTCACTGTCCACAAGTCCTGTCTTTGATTGCGTCCCCACACAGTACACTCTTAGAAAAAAGGGGTCCAAAAGGGTTCTTCGGCTGTTCCCATAGGATGACCCTTTTTGGTTCCAGGTGGAATCCTTTTAGGTTCGGTTCTACATGAAATCCAAAAGAGTTCTACCTGAACCAAAAATGGTTCTTTAATGGGTTCTCCAATGGGGACAGCCAAAGAACCCTTTTAGGTTCTAGATAGCATCTTTTTTTCTAACAGTGTAGTGCCAACAAAGTGCTCAAGGTCCTCAATTCTGTATTGGGCCGCTAATGAAATTAGTTGTTGAGGATGGTATCCAGTGTTTCACCATAATATAATAATATTTGCCATTTAGCAGATACTTTTAACAGTGTTTCCCCTATATTCATTTAGCAGTGGTGGCCCATTGCTGCTAAATTGTTGCAATTGCTGCAAAAAAAATAGGATAGAATATATATATATATATATACACAGTGCCTTGCAAAAGTATTCAGACCCCTTGGATTTCTTCAAATGTTATTGTGTTACAAAGTGGGATTACAATTTATTTAGTTGTCATTTTTTTTGTCAACAATCTACACAAAATACTCTAATGTGAAAGTGTAAGAATCATTTTTGTTGTTGTTTTGATTAATACTTTATTTTATAACTAAAATATAGTTGTTGCAGCTCCCTGAGTCAATACATTTAGAAACACCTTTGTGTTTATATGAACTTTGCACACCTTGATTGTGCATTATTTGCCCATTATTTATTTTCAAAATTCTTCAAGCTCTGTCAAGATATTGGGAATCGTGGCTAAACAGCCATTTTCAAGTCTTGCCATAGATTTTCAATCAGATTTTAAGTTTTTAAAAATTAACTTGGTCACTCTCTTCTTGGTAAGCAACTCTAGTGTAGATTTGGCCTTGTGTTGTAGGTTATTGTCCTGCTGAAAGGTGAATTCCTCTCACAGTCTCTGGTGTAAAGCAGACTCAAGCAGGTTTTTCCTATATGATTTTGCCTGTGCTTAGCTCCACCCCATTTGTTTTTATCCTGAAAACTCCCCAGTATTTGCCAATGTCAAGCGTACCCATACCATGATGCTGCCACCACTATGCTTTAAATAAGGAGGCAGTTACTCAGGGATGTGTTGCGTTGGATTTGCCCTAAACATAAAGCTTTACATTTAGGCCAAAAAGTGTATTATTATTCGTTTTTTTGCAGTATTACTTTAGTGCACTGTGGCATACAGTATACATATTTGTATTCTGTATATTTGTATTCTTCTTTTCACTCTGTCATTTAGGTCATTATTGTTGAGTCATTACAATGTTGTTCATTCATCCTCAGTTTTCTCCCTTCAGAGCCATTGAACTCTGTAGCTGTTTTAAAATCACCAATGGCCTCATGGTAACATCCTTGAGCAGTTTCATTCCTGTCATGCTACTCAGTTCAGGGGGATGATTGTATCTTTGTGTCTGGGTGGTTTAATACATAATCCACAGCATAATTATTAACTTGACCATGCTTAAAGAGATATTCAATGTCTGATTTGTTATTGTCAGCCATCTACATTCTTTGAGTCTTTCAAAAAGCACCTTGGTTTTGTAGTTGAATCTGTGCTTGAAATTCAATACTTGACCCTGGGACCTTACAGATGTTGTATGTATAGGGTACAGAGGAAGGGTTAGTCATTAAAAAAATCATGTCAACCATTATTATTTCACACAGTGAGCCCATGTAACTTATTTTGCTATTCATTTAGCCACATTTTACTCTTGATCTAATTTTGGCTTGCTTATTAAAAAAAGGGTCTGAATTATGCCAATTATCTTCCCATGCAACGACTATATTTTAGTTAGGATTTTTTTTATTAAAAAAAGAAAATTCTTCCACTTCGACATTTGAGAATTTTGTGTAGATATTTGAATCCTACTTTGTAACACAATAAAAATGTGAAGAAATCCAAGAGGTTTTGAATACTGCCCAGTGTCACGATCGTCATTGGAAGCATACTCGGACCAAAGCGCAGCGTGATCTGGGTTCCACATGTTTATTAAATGAAACTCTCAAAAACAATAAAGAATAAACGAACACGTGAAGCTATGGAGTGCGCACATGCACTAACTCAAAACAAGATCCCACAAAACACAGTGGGGAAATGGCTGCCTAAATATGATCCCCAATCAGAGACAACGCTAAACAGCTGCCTCTGATTGGGAACCATACCAGGCCAACAAAGAAATACACACACTAGATTACCCACCCTAGTCACACCCCGACCTAACCAAAATAGAGAATAAAAAGGCTCTCTATGGTCAGGGGGTGACACCCAGACGTGTTTGTAAGTGGATAGCGTTGGCTCAATGACTGGAAGTCTATGTGAACAGCATGTCCTTGCCACCACTGCTGAAAACAAGTCTAGGGGAAACACTGCTTTTATCCATAGCGACTTACAAGTCATGCGTGCATACAATAGAGTCCTCTGTTGTGTAACATTCCAGATTCCAGAGATTGTCGATCCAATGGCCGTCACAACTCTGCAGAAGCTGCATGAGTACTACAGTAGGAGCTTAGCGTAGTGTAAGGAAATTAAATAGGTGGCCATGATGCTGTGGCAGAGGGTGACAGAAGGTCAGAGAATGAGAAAAGCCAGGTAAGGCCTCTTGTCTCCCACCCAGCCATCAGGATTAACCCCAATACACTATGACAACATGGACGCTGTGACATGGACATATTATACACAGCCACAGGCATTTGGTTGTAAGTTCGTTAGAAGCACCCACCCCCCCCCTCTCTCTCTCTCTCTCTCTCTCTCTCTCTCTCTCTCATGTATACTTTTGGAAGTTATTTAACTTTTTTTAATGCCTTATAAGCATCCTCCACATCATTTCCATCCACTCACAGTGGGCTATGGGGTTAGATTTCATCCTTTCCTCACATTCAAGAAAATTTGATGTGCCACATTTCATGCATGCTTTTATCATGCCCCCCCCCCCAGCAGTACCAACTGTATGGGATGCAACGTGTGCTTTTCAACCGGAAGACCTGTGACAGCTCAGAGACACGCTGATCTTGCCAGCGTCTCTTCAGCTGTGATGCTTTTGAAGTTTTCCAATGCACTGTTTTTACTGAAAGAGCACTTCAAAACCACACTGAACAGAGCTGTTGTGATCCCTAACCAACATGAGTAAAGAGAGCTCTGCTAGGAAGTAATTGGCTTGCTAACAAACTGCGTGGCACTTCCAAAGTTAGATGTTTTATTTTTTTGTCTGTGGTGTGAATGCGGCTGGCACAACTTTAAATTATAGGAATAATCCTGAGATTGCCCTGATTGGGAGTAATCAGTGGTTTTGGAAGAGTTTGGTCGGTTGCTCCATCGGAATGGCAAATCATCTAATTTACTGCCAATTATCTTCCCAGCGGGACCCGGATTTCCCAATGATCCGAAAAGCTGGAATAATCAAAGAGACAGGGGTATGCCTCGTTCGGCACAATGGCAGGCGGGAGGAAGGGAAGCGCTCTCCCTCTCCCCCTGGAGCTGGGATGCCGGAGAAGCAGAAGGAGGGAGAAAGGGGGGAGACAGGGAGGAGAGGGGAGAGGCAGAGGTTTGTTTTCTAAATCTGAATTGCTATTCAAATCAAATCAAATGTTATTTGTCACATGCGCCGAATACAACAGGTTTAGACCTTACCGTGAAATGCTTACCAACCAACAATTAACACAATAAAATAACAATAACGAGGCTATACACAGGGGGTACCGAGTCAATGTGCGGGGGTATGGGTTAGTCGAGGTAATTGCCTAGTATAGAATTTGATTTGATTTATTAGTATCTCCATTAGCCGAATCCAATGGTTCCGACATATAACGAAAAAGACATTACAGATAAAAGACTTTACAATTGAAATACAGTACCAGTCAAAAGTTTGGACACGCTTTCATTCAAGGGTTTTTCTTTATTGTTACTATTTACTACATTGTGGAATAATAGTGAAGACATCAAAACTATGAAATAACACATATGGAATCATGTAGTAACTAAAAAAGTGTTAAACAAATCTAAATCTATTTTAGATTTAAGATTCTTCAAAGTAGCCACCCTTTGCCTTGATGACAGCTTTGCACACTCTAGGCATTCTCTCAACCTGCTTCACCTGGAATGCTTTTCCAGCAGTCTTGAAGGAGTTCCCACATATGCTGAGCACTTGTTGGCTGCTTTTCCTTCACTCTGCGGTCCAACTCATCCCAAACCATCTCAATTGGGTTGATGTTGGGGGATTGTGGAGGCCAGGTCATCTGATGCAGCACTCCATCACTCTTCTTCTTGGTCAAATAGCCCTTACACGGCCTGGAGGTGTGTTGGGTCATTGTCCTGTTGAAAAACAAATGAGATGGCATGGCATATTGCTGCGGAATGCTGTGGTAGCCATGCTGGTTACGTGTGCCTAAATCACCCACAGTGTCACCAGCAAAGCACCCCCACACTATCACACCTCCTCCTCCATGCTTCACGGTGGGAACCACACATGCAGAGATCATCCGTTCACCTACTCTGCATCTCACAAAGACACAGTGGGTTGGAAACAAAAATGTCACATTTGGACTCATCAGACCAAAGGACAGATTTCCACCAGTCTAATGTCCATTGCTCATGTTTCTTGGCCCAAGCAAGTCTTTTCTTCTATTTTGTGTCCTTTAGTAGTGGTTTCTTTGCAGCAATTCGACCATAAAGGCCTGATTCACGCAGTCTCCTCTGAACAGTTGATGTTGAGATGTGTCTGTTACTTGAACTCTGTAAAGCATCTATTTGGGCTGCAATCTGAGATGCAGTTAACTCTAATGAATTTATCCTCTGCAGCAGAGGTAACTCTGGGTCTTCCTTTGCTGTGGCGGTCCTCATGAGAGCCAGTTTCATCATAGCCCCTGATGGTTTTTGCGACTACACTTGTAGAAACGTTCAAATTGTCCGTATGGACTGTCCTTCATGTCTTAAAGTAATGATGGACTGTCATGTTCTTGTAATAATACGGACTTGGTCTTTTACTAAATAGGGTTATCTTGTCACAACATAACTGATTGGCTCAAATGCATTAAGGATAGAAATTCCATAAATGTTCTTTTAACAAGGCACTCCTGTTAATTGAAATGCATTACAGGTGACTACCTCATGAAGCTGGTTGAGAGAATGCCAAGAGTGTGCAAAGCTGTCATCAAGGCAAAGGGTGGCTACTTTGAAGAATCTCAAATATTTGTAAACACTTTTTTGGGTTACAACATATTTCCATATGTGTTATTTCATAGGTTTGATGTCTTCACTATTATTCTACAATGTAGAAAATTGTAAAAATAAAGAAAAACCCTTGAATGAGTAGGTGTGTATAAACTTTTGACTGGTACTGTACATTTAAAAACATGTAGTGTGTGTGTGTGCATCTATCAGTTACACATACATATCAGTACATACACACAACAAGTAGGTCACATGGGGGAGAGGCGTTGTGCCGTGAGGTGTTGCTTTATTTGTTTTTCTAAACCAGGTTTGCTGTTCACTTGCGCTATATAAGATGGAAGGGAGTTCCATGCACTCATGGCTCTGAATAATACTGTACTTTCCTTTGACAATATTCAAGATAAGACAAAACTGGAGCCTGCAGGACTTACCTAGTGGAGTGTAGTGTCAAAAAAGCAGAGCATCTCTTTATTACGGACAGACCTCTCCCCATCTTTACAACCATTGAATCTATATGTTTTGACCATGACAGTTTACGATCCAAGGTGACACCAAATAATTTAGTCTCCTCAACTTCTTCAACAGCCACACCATTCATTATCAGATTCAGCTGAGGTCTAGAACTTAGGGAATGATCTGTATCAAATACAATGCTCTTAGATTTAGAGATGTTCAGGACCAGTTTATTACTGACCACCCATTCCAAAACAAATTGCAACTCTTTGTTAAGGGTTTCAGTGACTTCATTAGCTTTGGTTGCTGATGCGTATATGGTTGAATCATCAGCATACATGGACACACATGCTTTGTTTAATGTCAGTGGCAGGTTATTGGTAACAATAGAAAAGAGTAGAGGGCCTAGAGAGCTGCCCCGCGGTACACCATACTGTACATGTTTGACATTAGAGAAGCTTCCATTAAAGAAAGCCCTCTTCCCAACTGGCTTGGTGTGTTTGGACCATGTTAGTTTATTGGTGATGTGGACACAAAGGAACTTGAGGCTCTCAACCTGCTCCACTACACCCCTGTCGTTGTGCATGGGGGCGTGCTCGGCCCTCCTTATCCTGTAGTCCACGATCAGCTCCTTACCCAGGTGATTTGGAGTTTGTGTATAATTATGCCAATTCTTGGCATAGTGGATGAGATGATTTTCTCAGAAGTGTCTTTCTTGGGATATCTTATACAGTCGACTTCTTTGAGGGTATTAAAATTCAAATGTTACCCCTGATTGACATATTGTTTTACTCTAATATGAACCCCCTTCCCCATTAGTCCTCACCTCACTATCTGACTCACTCTGTTTTTTTTTACTGTTTTTTTCCCCCCATTGCCCTGTGGTATTAGCTCTGTTTCAATAGTTTTGGTTGTGTGCCTCTGTTTTAGGTCCCTCGCCTCTGTCCCAACGCAGTGGAGAGGGAATCGCTATGGGCAGTGGCTGAATCGCAGATGTGTCCCCTCACTTTCCCCCTCTCCCCTCTCTCCATCTCACCGGAAACCATCTCTCCATCTCAAGTCAACAAGCGGAACTAATTGTCCCTGTTGGAGACAGGGAGACAAATGACAAATGTTGTTGTTCCATCGCTCCAATGTTGGGTCCCTGTGAGACTGTGTGAGGTGCACTTATATGGGCGTAATTGGGTTATCTTAAAGGTGAAGGGATCGGGCCTTTGTCTTGCCTGTTTGGGCGACTGATTCACAGCCTCTCCCTGGTCTGGTTCTTAGCCAGCCTGGTGCCTTGACTGTACTCAACAACAACACCCGTTGTTCTCCCTCACTGTCTCATTAGCCGGCTGTTAGCGTAGCTACGCTGTGGACTAACAATCAGGGGAAAGAGAGGAGGATAGAGTGATGGGGGGGGGGGGAAGAGTGAGCGAGGGAGAGTGACACAGGGAGATTCTCAATCGAGCGAAGGCCGTCGTCTCCTCTGTGACCCGGAAACCGATAAGTGGTCGCCATGCGTAGGAGAGTATGAAATGTGTTAATAGTTGAAGGGAGGAGTTTGCTCTTCTTGTCGATTGCCTCCTTAGACGGAGGATACTTAAATGGATCATCTGAGTATCCTTTGCCGAAATCCGCCCCGCCCCCGTTGAGTCAGCTGTGTTTTTCTCCGAGAAAGCATGCAGACACTACTTGATCTAACATTTTCAGCACAACTAGCTACATTATTTTGACCACTTTAGACACGTTTTTGGGGGGATTCCTCCTCTGTAAACTTCATTTGCCTGATGACGTGCTAGTGGAGAAGGAGTGTACTGTCATATACAGGAAGTGCATTTGCTTCCACATTTCCTCTCCTCCAGAGAGAGAGAGAGAGAGAGAGAGAGAATCGTTCATCATTATGGGGTTTGTTTGATGTCCATGTGGACTCACTCCACCCGTATGTTTATGATTTAATCAAAAAGCTTCTTTAACCGTCTGTTTTCTTAATTATCTTTACCAACTGCTTTCCTATTCCCACTAAATCTGCATCACTGCTGTCATGCAGACACCACTGTGCATGTACATCCATCATCTCCTCGCTCCCCTGCTCATTAGTCTGTAGGGTTTATGTAGCATGACGTGAAGCCAGAAGTTGTTTATTACTACCACATGGCTGTAGATTGTCATTACAGATGTTAAAATGCCTGGTGTTCTATGTGTACTACAGTGTACCTCTCCACATCTGTTTAGTCATTATTCCTTATGTCATTCTCTTTTTTCCCCTGTAGACGTGTGTGCGTGCGTGCGTGTGCATATAGGTTTCAACTTTCAACTTTTATTTGCCACGTGCACAGGATACGAAAGGTGTAAAACAGTGAAATTCTTATCTTGAGAGTGTTTTTAACAATTCAGTGATAATAATAATTATATAGATAATAATTATATAGATAATAATAGAACAAATGTAATAATAATAAAAAATAAATAACAACTATGGTGTGAGTTAAAGAAACATGAGAATGCAAGTATATACAGGTCAGTACCAGAACCTTATTCAATGTGCAGGGCTACTGAATGGACTGAGGTAGGTTTATACATAAAAAGTGTGTGTTTGTTTGTACACGTTGTGTGCGTACGGGTGTGCGTACTATGGGTGTGGGTACTATGGGTGTGCGTACTACGGGTGTGCGTACTACGGGTGTGCGTACTACGGGTGTGCGTACTACGGGTGTGCGTACGGGTGTGTGTTTGTGTTTACCGGTGTTTGTGTTTCCAACACCTCCGGAGCCATAATTCTATAGGATGTGTATATAATCCCCTCTAGTGTGACTGGATGACGGATGAGTTCTGTTCTCTAGTCTGTCTCACAGTGATCCAAGGGACTGTAATCACATGTAAGCCTTTAGAATCTGCAACCTGCTTTGTAGCACTGAAGATATTCAAACCACGATACAAACCTGGCACTATGCTCTCTCTCTCTCTCTCTTTCTCATCTCAGAGGACGGATGAAGGTATTGCATAGATATGTATGTAATGAAGGACAGGGATGATTGTGTTCTACAGAGGCGTTGAGTGCCAATGAACAGCATACTGTACTGTGAGTAGCATAGCTCAGGCACTACAAGGGGACAGAGCAGAAAAACGGTAAATATTATACAGCGTCATCATACCTTGCCTGAAGATGAACAAGGAGGGTTGTAGTTTTAGACAGGAGTTCAGTGTCATGGAAGGTTTGGGATTTGTCACAAACTGCACCCTATTCCCTATGTAGTGTACTACTTTTGACCAGAGCCATATGGGATCTGGTCTAAAGTTGTGTACTATGTAGGGAATAGGGTGCCATTTGAAACACCTCCATACTCTCCATTTCCCTTAGCCATGCCAGTCAGCTCTATTTACTTCCCTATACGTACTGTAAATGGTTCAGGAGGAAATCCCTGTGTGAGCCCGGAGGATAAAGTCATCTATTTCACAGTGTTTTTGTTGGCACGTCCATTACCTCTCAAGCATGGCCAAATAACCTCTAATGATGAATGAAGATGCATAAACATAAATTTGCCTGTGGCTTTCCACGCCTTGCGTGTAGTCTGCACTCTTAGTGTCGTAAGATATACGGTCCACAGTGTGAATATACTGTATACGTGAGGGAAGAAGAATCACTATGACATGCCTAACAACGTTCACTCTGTACTCACACGAATGGCACCATTAGTTTCCGCTATCTCAGTAAAAACATATGTATTTTTTTATTATAAAACCCTAGCTACATATTGATCCAAAGCTGTAGTAAAACAACAATAAACATATCTAGGGATGGGCATTTCAATAATTTCACTATTCAAATAATATTATAACATTTTATCCGGATAGTCAAAAACATGTTTATTTGGTACGTTGTTTAAACTTGGACACTGGGACATTGGATATTGGGAGAAAGAGACTCGCTCTAGTTAGACAAACTTGTAAATACCATAGGTTATCTATCATCCACCTGGCAGTGCCTGTTCTTTACTGCATCAAATAGATGTAAAGAACCAAGCTAAGATAGCCAGACGTTGGCTGTTGGCTAGCCAGACGTTGGCTGTTGGCTAGCCAGACGTTGGCTAGCCAGACGTTGGCTAGCCAGACGTTGGCTAGCCAGACGTTGGCTAGCCAGACGTAGCCAGACGTTGGCTAGCCAGTAGCCAGCTGACTAGCTAGCTAGGCTAGCTACGTCTATTTTGCTGCGCTCTCCGTCCTTGTCTAGAACAACTCTATTCAGATTAAACCTACTGTACCTGTCGGTTGCTCGTTGTAGCCTACTCCTTCTCATTTAGCTAAGTTAATTCCGTCATTTTAATTCCAGTTTGCGTTGATTAAAGATCTCCCACTTCACATTGCTACACATGGAGCCTCAGACTGTAGTGCCAACAACAACAAGCTACATGCGTGAAACCTGTCTAGGCTATTCGGTAGGTCTTTTTATGGGGCACACGCCATAAAAAGTACATTCAAAAGTTTGTTTTATTAAATTAAGAATATCAAATGTCATGGTATATCCTTGTGTGTAGCAATGTCACATAGGTCATTGTATTTAATTGAGACAAAGCCTTTTCATTAAAATAGGCCTATGATTTATTTTCCTCCAAAATAAATACTCTGGCAAGTATTCGAATACTAACGTCCGTTCGGATATTCAAATATTCAAATAACCGTGCTCATCCCTAAACATAACAGAAACCTGCAATAACAGACAATAACCGCAACAAAAAACTTGGAAGTGTGACAACAATAGCCATAACAATAAGCATTTCAGTACGGCGACACATCTCACACCCAACCCAACATATTCAAAAGCAATCCATTATGTAGCACTAGTCAAATCCAGAGGATCGTAATTATGATGAGGAGTCTGGGGAATCCTCCTTCCATCCTCCATGCCTGTGGGCTGTACAGATATTGGCCAGTCAGTCTGTACTGTAGTCTCCTATAATGCGTCTTCTCCCGTGTTGGCAGATCTCATTTGCATATGACAGGTTTGTTTAGGCTGGGTCTCGTTCTCCCCTGGGTGCTCCTGCATTTACCTGGGAGGCTGCTGCAATGCGCTCCAGCATGCTACTGATTGAAGTGTGGTGAGCCTTAGACAAGCATGCTCAGACAGATTCATTAAATGGAGAGGGTGGATGGAGGTAAGAGGAAGGGAATGGAGGGAACAAAGAGTGACAGGCTGTATTGCTGCGGCACGCGTTAGCTGTATCCAGTTAAAGTGAAATATGCCTGTGCCGTTTTAAAAGATGGTTGCCCTGTAGCTAATGGCCTTGACATCATGTGAATGGCTACTCGCTACTCGGCTGTGTCAGTCAACACAGTTTATTACGCTAGGCTTGTATGGCCGTCACTGGCTTTGTACAGTAAGTGAGTGATTGACCGTCTTCTCTGTCAATTTAACCCTCTTGATAAGCAGTTTTTCCCCCGTATTATTCACTGTACTGTACATATGATTTCTATTTCTTGCTCTTCTCTGAAAAAAAACCCCACCTACTCCTTCTCTGTAGTCTCTCTCTCTCTCACACGCTCTCACTCTCATCCTTTATCTTCCTCTCTCTGTGTTCATCGGTCTCTCCTCTTTCTCCTTCCTCTTCCTCTCCTGCATCTCCTGCTCTTAACTTGTGTTGAACCGTTACAGTTCTGTGGTCTTGATGTCCATCTTCTACTCTTCTTACTGCACTACTTCCTCATCACAATTCCAGCTCTCCTATTTGGTCCTCATGCATACACACCGAGAGTGAAAGCTGCTTGGGTGGGCGGATGCGAAACATTTTATGACCCTTGGCCACTTGCACAGACGCTGGGGGAAATAAGTATGTGGATACACGTAGCGCAGCGGTTGTAATGTAAATGTTGTTAACAGCCGCCTAGATAGATCTCTCTTTGGAGTCTTGGGAAAATAAACATTATTTTCCTTTCCTAGATTCTTATACAAAATCTTTAAGGAAACAGATCATTTATGAGCCCCTCACAGACACAACTCAGTCTTCTTCCCACTTAGGCAAAGGCAGAGGAGATTTGGATTGATGTTCCTACGTGTGTAATTTTGTTGTTGAGGGTTCAAATTCTCCTTGAATTAATGTAAGGTAGCGCACAGACTTAATCTGTCAGAAAACAGCAAGTGCTTAAAGGTTATTTCATCACTTAGAGGGCTACATTATCTGAGTGAGAAAGCCTCTAGTCCAAGATTGATTAGTGCAGCAGCTTTCTTTGTCGCCTCCTTCCAAGGACCCACTATGACACGAGCAGTTCTGCCAGTGTCTTGAATTAGCACAGATTGGGTCCCAAATGGCCATCTATTACCTTTACACTGAGTGTAAAAAACATTAGGAACACCTTCCTAATATTGAGTTCCACCCACTTTTTCCCTCAGAAAAGACTCCATTTTTTCATAGCATGGACTCTACAAGGTGTCGAAGGCGTTCGACAGGGATGCTGGCTCATGTTGACTCCAATGCTTCCCACAGCTGTGTCAAGTTGGCTGGATGTCCTTTGGGTGGTGGACCATTCGTGATACACATGGGGAAACTGATGCGCTTGAAAATCCCAGCAGCGTTGCAGTTCTTGACACACTCAAACAGGTACACCTGTCACCTACTATCATAGCCTGTTCAAAGGCACTTAAATCTTTTGTCTTACCCATTCACCCTCTGAATGGCACACATACACAATCTATGTCTCAATTGTCTCAATGTTTAAAAATGGTTCTTAAACCTGTCTCCAGACCTTGATCTACACTGATTGAACTGGATTTAACAGGTGACATCAATAAGGAATCATAGCTTTCAACTGGATTCACCTGGTCCAGTCTATGTCATGGAAAGTTCAGGTGTTCCTAATGTTTTGTACACTCAGTGTATATTCCCCATAGGGCTATGGTCAGAAGTGCCATTCGGGATGCACAGTGAATTCTCTAACACCCCCATGGGCTTCTATACAGGCGATGTCGCCAGATTCCCGACTGTCTCTTATACACTGTCTGTATAGTACACTGTGCTTTCCATTCTACCCCTGGATGCCTTCATTAGTGGATTAACTCCATAACTTCACCCTATCGACTAGGCCCACTTGAATGAGTGCAAGCCTCTGGTGTTGGCTGGCTTGCCCTCGGGTGGAGATATCTTCCTGGGGAGACATTCTTCCTCACTCCCTTCCCCTCCCTCCCTCTGCCCTGTCCATCTGTGGGTGTCATGGGTGATGTCAGGCGTGAGTCCTGCTCCCTAACCTCCCTAACATCTGAGTTTGACACCCCTACCCTACGAGGTCCGGAACCTGCTGGTTTTCTGTTCTATCTGATCATTAATTGTACCCACCTGGTGTCCCAGGACTAAATCAGTCCCCGATTAGAGGGGAACAGTGAGAAAACGCGGTGGATCACGCTTCGAGGTCCAGAGTTGAGTTTGAGGACCCTGAATCAACAAACCTGCTCTGAGATGCTTTATGAATACTGGCCCTGTACCCGTTAGGGTAGTATTCCAGAGTATTCTAGTATTGGCAGGTATTCTACAGTAGGATGCGAAAGGAGACTGGATAACTAGCCTAACTGGATAATTCATCCATCTACTCATCTAACTAAACACCATAGCTGTTGGTTCCCATGATCCAGATTCATTTGTTTGTGTGTCCTCCATCTTTGTGGTTCGATGCTGTGCTGTGGCCATCGCTATTTGTGGTGGACCTCTGTGATGAGCACAGCAGTGATGTGTGACCACAGGTGAGGCGTTCACGGTCGGGGCCAGCAGTGTTTGGCCTTCCTGGCTCAGCTTGATCAAATCAAACTTTATTTGTCACATGCGCCAAATACAACAAGTGTAGACCTTACCGTGAAATGCTTACTTACAAGCCCTTAACCAACAGTGCAGTTCAAGAAGACTGAACAAAATATTTACCAAATAAACTAAAGTAAAAAAAAATAATAAAAAGTAACACAATAAAATAACAATAACGAGGCTATATACAGGGGGTACCGGTACCGAGTCAGTGTGAGGGGGTACAGGTTGGTTGAGGTAATTTGTACATGTAGGTAGGAGTGAAGTGACTTGATGATACAGGATCAGAGTGTGTGTGTGTGTGTGTGTGCGTGCGAGATGGCATACGTGTGTGTGGGCACATCCATGCATACGTACAGTACCTGTGTGTGTATGCAGGGCCTGTGACATGACTTAACCCCTCCCCACTGTGAGCCTCATCGACTTAGTTAGCAGGCTCATCTCAGATCGATAGAAGGAGCCGGAAGATTCTCACCACGCCTGGGGGGTAACTTTGCTGTTGCAACATTGATGAGGCCTGGATATGTAAGCAACAACCCAGTAACATGGCTCTAAGCATTCTGTATACAACAACACAGCTACAAAGCTCCAACACAGCAATATAACCTTATTTGACCTGGCATTGAGAAATGCCTCATATGTTTTCTGTCAAAGGCTTGCTTACATTAATGACCCAGAATGGCCAGGTTATTCTTTTTACCCTGGTGTTGATGCAGTTCATGTTGGCTTGAGAACTGTCACAGGCTTACATGCACGCATGTACACCCCCACACACACACACACACACACACACACACCACACACACACACACACACACACACACACACACACACACACACACACACACCCACACACACACACACATACACACCGAGGAGATTCCTTATGCAGTCTGGCAGCTCATCGACACATCTATCTGTAGCTGTAGCTGGAGTGGTGTGGTGATGGTGTGCCTCTGGCAGGCAAATCCCTGCCGGTAATAATATGCAGTGGAAATCTAACAGACTAACTAATGGACTCAGCATCCCATGCAAATATGTTGATGAATACAGCTGGGCTCATTAAAAAGGCACCAGGCCTGCAGCAATACAAGGAATTATGAGGAAGTTAGAGCAAACGAAATACAGTGCATTCGGAAAGTATTCAGACCCCTTTCCTTTTACCACATTTTGTTAAGTTACAGCCTTATTCTAAAATTGATAAAATATTGTTTTACCATCATCAATCTTCACACAGTACCCCATAATGAAAAAGAGAAAACAGGTTTTAGATTTTTTTCTAAATTATAAGCAAAAAATAAACTCAGCAAAAAAATAAACGTCCCTTTTTCAGGACCCTGTCTTTCAAAGATAATTCGTAAAAATCCAAATAGCTTCACAGATCTTCATTGTAAAGGGTTTAAACACCGTTTCCCATGCTTGTTCAATGAACCATAAACAATTAGTGAACTTGCACCTGTGGAACGGTCGTTAAGGCACTAACAGCTTACAGAAGGTAGGCAATTAAGGTCACAGTTATGAAAACTTAGGACACTAAAGAGGCCTTTCTACTGACTCTGAAAAACACCAAAAGAAAGATGCCCAGGGTCCCTGCTCATCTGTGTGAACGTGCCTTAGGCATGCTGCAAGGAGGCATGAGGACTGCAGATGTGGCCAGGGCAATAAATTGCAATGTCCGTACTGTGAGACGCCTTAAGACAGCGCTACAGGGAGACAGGACGGACTGCTGATCATCCTCGCAGTGGCAGACCACGTGTAGCAACACCTGCACAGGATCAGTATATCCGAACATCACACCTGTGGGACAGGTACAGGATGGCAACAACAACTGCCCGAGTTACACCAGGAACGCAGAATCCCTCCATCAGTGCTAAGACTGTCCGTAATAGGCTGAGAGAGGTTATACTGAGGGCTTGTAGGCCTGTTGTAAGGCAGGTCCTCACCAGGCATCACCGGTAACAACGTCGCCTATGGGCACAAACCCACAGTCGCTGGACCAGACAGGACGGGCAAAAAGTGCTTTTCACTGACGAGTCGCGGTGTTGTCTCACCAGGGGTGATGGTCGGATTCGCGTTTATCGTCGAAGGAATGAGCGTTACACCGAGGCCTGTACTCTGGAGCGGGATCGATTTGGAGGTGGAGGGTGGGGTAACATTTCACAACAAGAACTGGCAAATCTGGTGTAGTCCATGAGGAGGAGATTCACTGCAGTACTTAATGCAGCTGGTGGCCACACCAGATACTGACTTACTTTTGATTTTGATCCCCCTTTGTTCAGGGACACATTATTCCATTTCTGTTAGTCAAATGTCTGTGGAACTTGTTCAGTTTATGTTTCAGTTGTTGAATCTTGTTATGTTCATACAAATATTTTCACATGTTAAGTTTGCCGAAAATAAACGCAGTTGACAGTGAGAGGACATTTCTTTTTTTGCTTTCCCCTCCTGTAAATCTTATTTACAGGAGGGGAAAGGGGGATACATAGTCAGTTGTAAAACGGAATACATTCACATGTGCATCCTGTTTCCATTGATCATCCTTGAGAAGTTTCTACAACTTTGATTGGAGCACACCTATGGTAAATTTAATTGATTGGACATGATTTGGAAAGGCACATACCTGTCTATATAAGCTCCCACAGTTGACAGTGCATGTCAGAGCAAAAACCAAGCCATGAGGTCAAAGGAATTGTCCATAGAGCTCCAAGACAGGATTGTGTCGAGGCACAGATCTGGGGAAGGGTACCAAAACATTTTTTCAGCATTGAAGGTCCCCAAGAACACAGTGACCTCCATCATTCTTAAATGGAAGAAGTTTGGAACCACCAAAACTCTTCTTAGAGCTGGCCGTCCGGCCAAACTGAGCAATTGGGGGAGAAGGGCCTTGGTCAGGGAGGTGACCAAGAACCCGATGGTCACTCTGACAGAGCTCCAAAGTTCCTCTGTGGAGATGGGAGAACCTTCCGGAAGGACAACCATCTCTGCAGCACTCCACCAATCAGGCCTTTATGGTAGAGTGGCCAGACGGAAGCCACTCCTCAGTAAAAGGCACATGACAGCCCGCTTGGTGTTTGCCAAAAGGCACCCAAAGGACTCTCAGACCATGAGTAACAAGATTCTCTGGTCTGATGAAACCAAGATTGAACTCTTTGGCCTGAATGGCAAGCATCATGTCTGGAGGAAACCTGGCACCATCCCTACAGTGAAGCATGGTGGTGGCAGCATCATGCTGTGCGGATGTTTTTCAGCGGCAGGGACTGGGAGACTAGTCAGGATCGAGGCAAAGATGAACGGAGCAAAGTAAAGAGAGATCCTTGATGAAAACCTGCTCCAGAGCACTCAAGACCTCAGACTGGGAAGAAGGTTCACCTTCCAACAGGACAACGACCCTAAGCACACAGCCAACACAGCACAGGAGTGGCTTCAGGACACGTCTCTGAATGTCCTTGTGTGGCCCAGCCAGAGCCCGGACATGAACCCGATCGAACATCTCTGGAGAGACCTGAATATAGCTGTGCAGCAACGCTCCCCATCTAACCTGACAGATCTTGAGAGGATCTGCAGAGAAGAATGGGAGAATCACCCCAAATACAGGTGTGCCAAACTTGTAGCCTCATACCCCAAAATACTTTAGGCTGTACCAAAGGTGATTCAACAAAGTACCGAGTAAAGGGTCTGAATTCTTATGCAAATGGGATATTTCTTTTTTCTTTTTTATAATTTCTAATTTGTCATTATGGGGTATTGTGTGTAGATTGATGTGTAGATTGATGAGGGGAAAAACACATTTAATCCATTTTAGAATAAAAAGAAAGTCAAGGGTTCTGAATACTTTCCAAATTCACTGTAGATACACAACAATCACAGTGGGCCGTGGAAAAGATACTTCTCCTCTGGTTGTAAAGTAGTGATGAGGAAAAAATCGATACATTTACATATCGCAATATTATTTTAGACAATTTTATATTGGTACTTTGACTCCAAGTATCGATTTGCTAAAAGGCACCGTCAGCTAACACTAGTCAGCAGTACCTGCGTCAAAACTCTGATATTTTTCATCCTACAGCATGTTCTCCATCTTCTTTTTAAATAGTGAGCCAACATCTTTTCAGCACTTTTATTTCCATGACTGATCAAAACTCATTTTCTCCATTGTTTCTCTGCAACCGACATGTAATGAGCGATACACTACCGGTCAAAAGTTTGGACACACCTACTCATTCAAGGGTTTTTCTTTATTTTCCTATTTTCTACATTGTAGAATAATAGTGAAGTCATCAAAATTATGAAATAACACTTATGGAATCATGTAGTAACCAAAAAAGTGTTCAACAAATCAAAATATATTTTAGATTTGAGATTCTTCAAATAGCCACCCTTTGCCTTGATGACAGCTTTGCACACGCTTGGCATTCTCTCAACCAGCTTCACATAGAATCTTTTTCCAACAGTCTTGAAGGAGTTCCCACATATGCTGAACACTTGTTGACTGCTTTTCCTTCACTCTGCGGTCAGACTTATCCCAAACCATCTCAATTAGGTTGAGGTTGGGGGGATTATGGAGGCCAGGTCATCTGATGCAGCATTCCATCACTCTCCTTCTTGGTCAAATAGCCCTTACACAGCCTGTAGGTGTGTTGGGTCATTGTCCTATTGAAAAACTAATGATAGCCCACTAAGCCCAAACCAGATGGGATGGCGTATCGCTGCAGAATGCTGTGGTAGCCATGCTGGTAAAGTGTGCCTTGAATTCTAAATAAATCACTGACAGTGTCACCAGCAAAGCACCCCCACACCATAACACCTCCTCCTCCATGGTAATCCGTTCACCCACACCGCGTCTCACAAAGACACGGCGGTTGGAACCAAAAATCTCAATTTTAGACTCCAGACTAAAGGACAAATTTCCACCAGACTAATGTCCATTGCTCGTGTTTCTTGGCCCAAGCAAGTCTCTTCTTCTTATTGGTGTCCTTTGGTAGTGGTTTCTTTGCAGCAATTCGACAATGAAGGCCTGATTCACACAGTCTCATCTGAACAGTTAATGTTGAGATGTGTTTGTTACTTTAACTCTGTGAAGCATTTATTTGGGCTGCATTTTCTGAGGCTGGTAACTCTAATGAACTTATCCTATGCAGGAGAGGTAACTCTGGGTCTTCCTTTCCTGTGGCTGTCCTCATGAGAGCCAGTTTCATCATAGCGCTTGATGGTTTTTGCGACTGCACTTGAAGAAAGTTTCAGAGTTCTTGAAATGTTCTGTATTGACTGACCAACATGTCTTAAAGTAATGATGGACTGTCCTTTCTCTTTGCTGATTTGAGCTGTCCTTTCCATAATATTGACTTGGTCTTTTACCAAATAGGGCTATCTTCTGTCTACCTTGTCACAACACAACTGATTGGATTAAACGCATTAAGAAGGAAAGAAATTCCACAAAGAAGGCACACCTGTTAATTGAAATGCATTCCAGGTGAATACCTCATGAAGCTTGTTGAGCGAACGCCAAGAGTGTGCAAAGCTGTCATCAAGGCAAAGGGTTGCTACTTTGAAGAATGTCAAATCTAAAATACATTTTGATTTGTTTAACACTTTTTTGGTTACTACATGATTCCATATGTGTTAATTCATAGTGTTGATGTCTTCACAATTATTCTACAATGTAGAAAATAGTTAAAATAAAGAAAAACCCTTGAATGAGTAGGTATTCTAAAACTTTTGACCGGTAGTGTATGCTTGGAACATCAAATTGCAATAAAATCGCAGTAACTATCTTGACAATATTGTATCGTTCAAAGACAATGAAGAATGAAGCCAATTTTGCGGTGACGTGAATAAGGGAATCGTTTGCATGCAACACCAGCCTCCCAGCTCCCACGCCTGTGTGTTGTTCGGTGTGTGCGCGCGTGTGGGTGTAAATTGTCCAGACGTCACCCAGCTACCTGTTTATATTGAGCCAGTCAGAGGCTGAGCTCTAATGAGCTAGCAACACTAACCCAGTCATGACGCCCCTTCAGGAGATTCATTGGAACTTTTCACTGTTCCGCTGGATGGCTACTGTTGCTAGGGACGGGAGTGTTGTGCATTCCTTAATGTTTTCCCTCTGCCTTTCAAGTATACTGCTGCTACCCCCCTTCACTTTCTATAACAACACAATCTCACACTCAATTCGTGCAAATATGTACAAAGAGTATTTCAGCACATTTTGTGCGTTTTTGTGTGGCTTAATTTGTGTGAAAATACACACATTTTTGCGTGACATAATTCTTAGAAAAATACACATTTTTGTGCAACTTCATTAATAGAAAAATTATTTTGGGGGGGCAAACTTCGGAACAATCTTTTCAAAGTTATTGGAGCAATGCATTTTGGGCAATGGTGTTCTACACTGTCTTTTTTATGTTCCACGTTTATTTATATACAAAAACAAACGTTTTAACAACTCAATATTGTTAATCAACCAGGTTGTCAGCGAAATACTTATAATAGTAAAAGTAGCCTTACGTTTGTATTAATTTTTATTAATGCTAATGCTGTTTTCTATGCTTGTTTTTTTCGCTTAATACTTTGGGATACTGATGCTATGTTGGATTTTATGAGGGTTGCCAGATTGGAGTAAAAATCTGTATTTCTCAGGTTTTTTGGTGGTATCGATGAAGGTATTTGATTGGGGAATGGGGATACATTTTCGTTACGAGAAATTAATTCATCAATAAATGTGGGGAAACAGAAGACCTGCAAAATAAATCTGTTTGGTTTAAATTCCCCTGGTGCAGCTGCATGGTATTTGCAACTATAACGAGTCTGGACTATGATCAATTAAGCCATATCAATGCAGTTAAACAGGTTCATGCAAAATAATGAATCATGTTAACTTGCACTTATGGCACTTCCAAGGCCGTTTCATGATGATTATTACGTTCGTAACAATCATGTTATATACTTGGGCTATTGTAACAAGGCATATGCCAACATTGTAGGCATATATTGTCCGCCCAGAGGAATACTAGGCTTTCATGACAACGGCTGATAGAGCTCACTTTGCCACGTATGAGCCCTGGTTAGAGTCCCTGTAGCAGCGTTCACTTTCCTTCGCTACATTGGTGGCCCCGTTGGGATCATGTCCAGCTCACGTCTAGATATGTGATCTAGTGGCGGGAAGCGTTCTGTTTTTTTTCAACATTGTGTTGGGTGTAATTAAGTAGATATATCTAGTGAACAATGGAAAAGCAACAATGGGCATGACGGATAGAAGTAGTTACTACAGGTGGGATCAAGCCTTACATCAAAGTTGCCTGAAGCTGAATGGAAAGTGCTATGCCCTGACCAGTTATTCAGAAGGAAATCCTCTGTGACTGTCTAATTTACATCAGTTCATTTACCAGTGGGGACCCAAAACGAACACATTCTACACATTTACAAACAAACTGTTTAGAGTGTTATTGCAGCCATGGTGTTCTTTTGTTACTGAAGTTTATATATCTAATAACCTGACAATGATTCACATCATATGGGTAGACACATAATGTAAGTGTGTTATGCTGCAAAACACAACTATCCTTTTTTGGGAAGCAAACCAGTAATATGAATCACTGTTGAGCCATCCTGTTCAGATCTAATGACATGGATGTAGGATTTTCTACGGCCTAGAATCCAGGTCTTTCCCAGTCACGAAGGACGAAGCTAGGCCCCTCTTGGTTCTCATTGGCGAAGACAGATCTCAAGTTAGGGGTTATATGTCAGACTCTCCTATACCACTTTGCCCTACATGTTATACCCCAGAGGTTGTAAATGAACCCTTTTCAAGGTGATATAACTTGTATCATTATTATAGGGCTGTGAAACCTGTAGCCGAATGGCTTCAGACTGAGCATTTCTGACTGGAAATTGCTGCTGACATTGAACATAGTTTAGGGTTAGGGTATTTAATTAATTTCAGACTCCTTTGCCACTATTCTCAACATCTTATACCCCATAGGTTGTAAATAAACCCTTTTTTAAGGTGATATAGGGCTGTGAAACCCATAGCCGAATGGCTTCAGACTGAGCATTTCTCTCCATTGATTTACAGAGAGAAATTTCCGTTTTATAACAAGTAGTGTCCATTTATTTACAGTAGTGTGTTGATTCATTATTGCTTTCTTCAGTAGAAATACAGATTATGTATAAAAATGCGAAATATACTAAAAGCTGAATCGAGCAGAGATTAACAGCTATTTAACGATGTTAATCATTACTGAAACATGCAAACTGCAAACATTTAACCAGCTAAAGATAATGAATACATGTGTGTATATATGTGTAAGTGTTTGTGTGTATGTATTGTGGTGTGTATTATAATTTCCCATCATAAAAATGTATCCCCATTCCCCAATGAAATGCCTTCACCGATACCACAAACATATATACAGTACTGACCTCAAACCAAGCTTTGAGTGCTGAGACTGGGACCACTTAAATCTGCTGGTGGGTTATCCACTCTGCTATAGGCTGGTTGCAGTGGAGGAAGGTATTGGGTAGATGACTGTGTTTACTGGGATTAACCTGTTGCTGACAGGTCCCTATAATTACAACCCTCGCTGTCTCTCTCGCTCTCTTTATCTCTCTTTCTCACTCTCTCTTTCTCGCTCTCTCTCTCTCTTTCTCTTTTTCTCTCGTTCTCTCTCTCTCTGTGCAACCTCTAATTTCTAAGATGGGCGGCTGTGACATGATGGATAAATAGACCCAGTATGGACCGCCACCCACTGAAAATACCTCAATGATTGGAGCCTGGTAATCAATAAAAAGGACTGAAGTTTATTTTCTCTCTGTTGATGTTATCCCTCTTCACAGAATATTATTTGAAGCACGCTCTCTGTCTTCAGTGTGTAGTGGTGGAGTACCGCAGAGGATGGTGGAGATAGTACATTTATCTATAGAGTAACCTCTTTCCCAGAAAGCTCCGGAAAAAAATCAACTATTCAAAAGAATTAGACCACACCGCTGTTTGCCTCAGACCTGCGAATCAGTTACGAAGTGTTTGCAAGACAAAAAGGCCAGGCTATGATTTGTTCTCAGCAGTGTGTGAGGATATAAATGGAAAAGCACATATTTTACCTGTCGTGAATTAGTCTGTGAGCGGGTGGGAAGAGGAGGGGGGGGGAATGAATGTTCTCTTTCGCTGGGCATTTTTTTTATGAATCCTGACAGTGGTTCTAAATCTGTAGTGATTGAAATGTCAACTTTCCTCTATCTCCGGTCGCATCTTCTTTTCCCTCTTAGTTTTCCACGGCCCCCTAGTTCCACGAACACGACCAGAGATTGAACCCTTAAATTGGAGATGTGTCCAAGCCCAATACTTGCTCCTTATATGGACATATTTCACATAAATCTGTGACTGGATCAATTAACTGCCCCTTGCTGCAGACTGCTTGCTGCTGTGCCAATAATCTGAGCCGAGCTCCCTGTCAGCTCTGATATGCAAATTGGGATGAACTATTTCTCCAACAAGCCATGGCTCTTGTTGAAATGTCAGCCTCACCTTTCCCGTCACGGCAGTTCTATCCAACCTTGTCGTGGTGCCACTGGAGAGACGGGCATATTCGTTTTTTCCCAGTAGATTACACAGGTTGGCAGGACACGTCTAATTCACTGCAGACTGAAGTGGCTCCTCTCCATGCTTTTATTCTGAACTGGTCAAATATGAAGCTGATTGCTATGTTGGAGGTAAAGCACAATCATATCACATTATCAGCGTGCACTTTTATAACTCCATATTATTCACTTCCAAATGTACATACTATGATTTGCCATTCTAAATGTGACTCTGAAGGGGGTTAGTTATACAAAATAATAGGCACATTTCAAGTAATACGCTGCCTTTCTATAGGGTAGTTCCATTTGATTTCAATCACTTTTTGACTGCACTCCTTTTGATTTGAACGGAACTTTCCAGAGATATTTGCCCGTGGTAGAAGTGGTCAGAAAGTATAATTTTTCCAACATATTTAGTAGATAGAGGTGCTCAAAGTTGACCTATTTTGCATACCCCTACCATGAGACATTCATGTATTCATCACTGGAAAAGATAAACGATTGAGTTGGATATAATTTAAAAGCTTACAAACAGGGTTGTCAAACTATTTTTAGAATTTCTTGATAAAGCAATTAATCCAAAAAATTTGTCCATTTTTGACCTTTACATCAATTGTCTAAAAACGAGTGAACGCTGATTTAATTATTTTCACATATGTTGTAGTCTAGACCATATTTTACATAATCTGAGGTGTTTGTGTTCGGTTACTAGTCCAACGCTCTAACCACTAGGTTCTAACCACTAGGTTCTAACCACTAGGCTACCTGCCACCCCAGATTGCACAGATGTATTTATTTAATCCATTTTAGAATAAGGCTGTAATGTAACAAAAGTCAATGGGTCTGAATACTTTCCGAGGGAACTATATTTCACACATTGACCTGGTAATGTAGTGAACACTACAATTATCTGAGATGTTAGCATATTTCTTTTTCTCCAAATTGCCTTTGGACTTTTTGAATAATATATCAGGGCGGGAGGTAGCCTAGCGGTTAGAGCGTTGGGCCAGTAACTGAAAGGTTGCTGGTGTGAATACCTGTGCTGACAAAATAAAAAATCTGTTACTGTTCCCTTGAGCAAGGCACTTAATCTCAATTTGCTCCAGGGTCGCCGTACTACAATGGCTAACCCTGTAAAACAACACGTTTCATTGCACCTTTATGGTATATGTGACAATTTTTAAGATACTACAGTCTCTTCTGACCTACTGGGTTTAGCTTTGGCACATGCTGACAATCTTGTCACCGGCCAACAATATATAAAATATACATCCTGTTGGTGTATTATCATTTGTAACTGTAAAACAAGAGCAAACAATCTCCACAGTCCATATGAATCAGATAAGATGCAGGCAGCATAGTCTGAACTCATCCATTGCTATTTCGGACAGTGTTTTTGGTATTTTAGGGAGTATCTATACAGTCAATTTTTAGGTTTATAGTTGTTTGGTTTATAGTTGTCCATCTAGAGGGTACGTTTTGTGGAGTCAGCATGTGTTGGGGGAACGAAGCAGTTCGGTGAATGAGACAATGCGCATGGGAAATCATCCAGCGATCAGAGGAGAATTCAAAGTGGTCGCAAAAAAAGCTAAACAGCCATGATCTGAAGTCGGCATCTGTCACGGTGGACTGTGGTCGACATCCTAATCCCACAGGGGTTGTCATCTGAAGAGACAGACATTTCTCATCTGTCCTGGATCATTTCCCAGGGCAAAGTGCAGCCAGTCGAACAGTGGGAGAAACATCACATTATGGCAGTCTTTAGTGGGCCCACTGTGACAGTTGACAGAGAGAGGTGGGGAACGTCCAGTCCAATCCATCAAACCTGCAGTGACAAAGTGGCTTGGTGAAATGGGGGGTTGCAAGCACTCAAACACACATACATTACACGCGCACACACACACACACACACACACACACACACACACACACGCACACACACACACACACACACACACACACACACACACACACACACACACACACACACACACACACACACACACACGTATTTGAGATTCTTCAAAGTAGCCACCCTTTGCCTTGATGACAGCTTTGCACACTCTTGGCATTCTCTCAACCAGCTTCATGAGGTAGTCACCTGGAATGCATTTCAATTAAGAGGTGTGCATGTTAAAAGTTAATTTGTGGAATTTCTGTCCTTCTTAATGTGTTTGAGCCAATCAGTTGTGTTGTGACAAGTTAAGGGTGGTATACAGAAGATGGTCTTTTACCAAATAGGGCTAAGTCCATATTATGGCAAGTACACCTCAAATAAGCAAAGAGAAACAACAGTCCATCATTACTTTAAGACATGAAGGTCAGTCAATACGGAAAATTGAATGAACTGAAAGTTTCTTCAAGTGCAGTTGCAAGAACTGGCTCTCATGAGGACCGCCACAGTAAAGGAAGACCCAGAGTTACCTCTGCTGCAGAGGATAAGTTCATTAGAGTTAACTGCACCTCTGATTGCAGCCCAAATAAAAGTAACAGACACATCTCAACATCAACTGTTCAGAGGAGATTGCATGAATCAGGCCATTGTCATTGAATTGCTGCAAAGAAACCACTACTAAAGGACACCAATAATATTAAGAGACTTGCTTGGGTCAAGAAACATAAGCAATGAACATTAGACTGGTAGGAATCTGTCCTTTGGTCTGATGAGTACAAATTTGAGATTTTTGGTTCCAAACACCTTGTCTTTGTGAGACGCAGAGTAGGTGAACAGATTATCTCTGCATGTGTGGTTCCCACCGTGAAGCATGGAGGAGGAGGTGTGATGGTGTGGGGGTGCTTTGCTGGTGACACTGTCTGTGATTTATTCAGAATTCAAGGCACACTTTACCAGCATGGCTACCACAGCATTCTGCAGCGATACGCCATCCCATCTGGTTTGCGCTTAGTGAAACTATCATTTGTTTTCAACAGGACAATGACCCCAAACACACCTCCAGGCTGTGTAAGGGCTATTTGACCAAGGAGAGTGATGGAGTGCTGCATCAGATGACCTGGCCTCCACAATCACCCGACCTCAACCCAATTGAGATGGTTTGGGATGAGTTGGACCACAGAGTGAAGGAAAAGCAACCAACAAGTGCTCAGCATATGTGGGAACTCCTTCAAGACTGCTGGAAAAGTTTTCCTTCTGAAGCTGGTTGAGAGAATGTCAAGAGTGTGCAAAGCTGTCATCAAGGCGATGGTGGGCTACTTGGAAGAATCTCATCAAATATAAAATATATTTGGATATGTTTAACACTTTTTTGGTTACTACATGATTCCATATGTGTTATTTCATAGTTTTGGTGTCTTCACTATTATTCTACAATGTAGAAAATAGTAACAATAAAGAAAAACCCTTAAATGAGTTGGTGTGTCCAAAATTTTGACTGGTACTGTACACAATGAAAATACATATGCTGTCCTTTTTAAAAGGCACATGGCGGGTTGACACGTGTTGTGACATGAGAAGTCAGTCGCTGAAGTGCTCTGTCCCCCAGTGGCCCCTATTAGCTTGACATTGTTTGTTTGACTGCCCATGGCTGCCTTTTGAACATGCCTGCTGATTGGTGTAGTGACAGAGTGCGTATTTGATAGGTCAATTCACATTAACAGACATAAACAGGAGCTTTCCTGCTTTTATGTGTCTATACACGCAGACATTGGCGTACCAGGGTCATTGGTTGGCAGGTGAGGTCTCCTCTACTGCTCGTGTTAATGGTAATGTTCACAGCCCCCCATTCCTCTCCTCTGGGATCGACTCTGCTCTGTCATGGCGGTGATTGGCTGCATCAGGAAGAGTTCAAACAGCGATTATTTGGCAAGGCCCCAGACACCATAAAGAAAAAGTGGGGAATAAATATTGGCTAAGAGCTTAACCTATCAGCTTGGTGTTTAGCCTGGTACCTTAGCAACATCCTGTCGTGATGGTGTGATCATCGATGTCTGACCGTCGAAGACTCGGAATAGACGGGGAGCAGCAACCATGGTCTTAGTGGGAATCTGGAGACATAGATCTCTCCTGGAAATGGAGGAGAGGGAGAGGGAGAGGGAGGGAGAGGGAGGGAGGGCGAGGGGGAGAGTCGGAGGAAATGTATGCAGCGGGGTGGCGGTGCAGAAAATGTGTGATTCAATTCTTGTCTTGCCGCAGCAGAACTCTACTTCTGGTAAATGTAATTTGCTCTGTTTTCTCTCTTTGATTCTCAGAGGGAAACCATCTATTTTAGGCCAGAGAGGTCCTGTGCAGTATAGCGTTCAGTACACTAGTACCTATCACATGAAAACAGGGGTGTTCGCATGGGGCTCCCACAGTAAAACAACAGGGTAAGGCGTTGTACTGCAGCTAGACAGACATAGATGAGGGTGACGTACTACACAAAACAATACAGCTGCAGATAGATACCAGTTATGATCGATGTGCTTGTAGCCTGGTTTTCCAATACAGATGACATCCAGTGTTTCCCCTAGGATTTTGTTTCAGCTGTGGCAGGGGGTGGGGGGGGGGGGGGGGGGGGGGTAGGTGGTCTCTGACCCACATTTTTAAAGGCCATCCTCCTACCGTGTGGATTTACACATGCACGACTGCACTCGGGTATTCCAATGTTGCCTCTATCTTGCACAATTAGGACTGTGCTGTGCTCAGCTTTGGCGAGAGGGCATGTCCCATGTCCTTTAGTGCTCACTCAGTCACACCACCATCCCAGATAGGACCGTGTCTTGTTGCTGTTGGTGGCTGCGGTCACTCCCCCCTCCCTCCTGTGTGCTGTCTGATCATCAGTAATGTGACTGAGGCTGAATCACTCTGCTACCACTCAGCTGTATTAGTGGAATTAACGCTGCCACGGGTTGGAGACAACATTAATAACTTTACCCCGCCTTCGGTTGCGAAGCATCCTAATGCTGCCTATGATGCATTGCTGCAGTGCCATGTTACGACAATGTCCTCTCTGTAATTACGATGTGGCACAATCGCTCGCAGCCCCCGCAGATCGGCAACAAAATACAAACAAGCAATCAGACAAAAGTGGATACGTGCTCTCAGATATATCAGTCTCATGGGATAGGATATGGCCTAAGGGAGGTTTGGAGGTGCTTTAAGTGCAGTACTCCAGTGAAGTGCTTACAGTGAAGCTATTTGAACTGGGGCTTATTCGTTATGCTAATGTTCCTGTAGGGGTTGATGCATGTGTCTGATCACCCAGTAGACCACTGTACTGTGCATACACTATCTGACTAATGAATCTCTTTAACATATTCTACATAGGTTCCAATGTAGTGGGCTGAGCAGAACGTGCCTGCGGTGCAGAAGCAGCAGTGTGTCATCTCCACTGTCTCCTGTTTGAGCCGCCCAAGGGTATCTCTGAGGTTCAGCTCCCCTCCCTCCTGGCCGTCTTCTGCTGAAGTCAGCAAACCACGGGGCTACTCTAATGGACATCATCATGCTTAAGTGTGATTGGATAACAAGAAAGCCCCAGGGATGCTCTCGCTCTCCTTGCTCCTCTTTTTTGGGACATCTCATTATTTAACTTCCTAGGTGAGTGGCGAGTGGCAGAACCTTAAAGGGGCAGTGCAGTCAAACGTGATCAGACTGAGCATTTCAACGTCAAAAGGAGGCTCAGGGAAATACATTTTATTTTAATGAAATAAACACACAGTGATTTATTAGACATACAGTGATGATTAAAAAATACAATTAAAACGACTGCATTGGGGCTTTAAACTGGCCAGGGCCTCACTGCTGAATGAACTAACTCCCAATGAATTAACTCCCAATGAACTAACTCCCACCGCCAGGGAGATCCCTGGGAAGGAGAGCCAGGAAAATCAAGACTAGATAGAGCTGCGGTGTCAAAGTCATTCCACGGAGGGCAGAGTGTCTGCGGGTTTTTGGTGTTCCCTTTCAATTAAGACCCAGACAACCAGGTGAGTGGAGTTCCTTACTAATTAATGACCTCAATCAAGGGTGGAGCAGAAACCTACAGACACTCAGCCGTCCGTGGAACGAGTTTGACACGTGAGCTAGAGGATGTCAAGGTCACATGAATATGGAATGACTGTGGCACACTCACCCATATGTTTATACTTAGTATTTGTATGATGTTCAGAGCCGTGTTCAAGTGCTAACACCCTGACATGTCAGATAAACACCCTCCCCCCCATTATACTGTAGGTGTATGGATCTCAAGTAGGGTTTTAGGCCCTTGCTATGGGACTGTTTAGATGGTCAAACACTGATATTTGAGAGAGTGCCGATATCAGAGAACATTTGTGAAACTGAGGTAAATCTTTCAAGGTCACCCATTCTGACGAGATGCATCCTATGCCTGTTTTTGTGTGTGTGTGTGTGTGTGTGTGTGTGTGTGTGTGTGTGTGTGTGTGTGTGTGTGTGTGTGTGTGTGTGTGTGTGTTTTAATTCATTCTCAGGAATCGCAGTTTCGGATGTACACAGGTGACCATGCAACCTTTGGTAATCTAAGCGTCCATCGATGAATAACACCCACCATTAATCTTATAGGGGTTATCTGCTAGAGAAAAACTCATGTCTCCTAAGTACAGTGATACTGTGACCCCTTTTCCTTATTTCCCCACCTTAGTCTGGGACAGCCAGATTTACGAGGGGCTTAGGTAGTGCCATCTCAGGCCAGCGACTCATGAAGGCTAACTTTGTCATGAAGCCCGGCCCGCACCCTTTCTCTGCATTGTCCACCCACCGCCTTTATTTTATGAATGCAAAGGATGTATTTTTATTTTACACTTGGGCTCCATTATAAGTTGTTATTATGTGAGATGTCTTACTCTCCTGCTCTCCGAAACATGCCCAAGTCAATCGAGAGAACTAAGTACTTGTCGAACACAGCCATTGGTGCAATAGATAAATTGCTGCTGCCTGATCTATTAGGATGGTGAATTTATCCAAGTAAAACATGATGCTGCTTCATCTTACTGTGTCTGCCCTTTGCATCACATTATGGCTCCTCTCATCCTCCCCTATATGTTACATATTACAATAACGGCACTGTAGGGTTTTATCACCACAGCTCAGACATTAGCCGGAACCAATCGTTCATAGAGGAAAAAAGAAAAAGGGAAGTTAACACCATTTTATTAGTACAAGAGTCTCAGGAGGAAGAGAATCCAGCCAGACTATAGTCAGCCATTCAGCCAGCTGTGAAAGTTGCATGGCTTGCTCATTTGGGGCTTCAGTCAGTATTGGTTCTAACAATGTTCCTTTTAAGTGAGACTCAGACACAGTTATGGTAGGCTATAGCTAGCTAGTTAATTTATATTTTAATAATTTAGCAGATGCTCTTATCCAGCGTGACTTACAGTAGTGAGTGTATACATTTGAATACTTTGTTTGTTAATAGTAGGCTATAGCTAGCTTGCAAATGGTAAACTATGTCTAGCTAGTATAGGGTAGTCTATAGCTAGCTAGCTAATGGTAGGCTATAGCTAGCTAGCTAGCTAATGCTTTACTGACGAGTGAATCTCCAGTCATGAGGACTGGTCATTCAAAATCTGTAGCGTCTCAGTGCCATTCAACTGCTATATGGGGATAACAGCTGGGGAACGTATTTTTCAAATCTTATGCTGTATAGTACACTTTGTGGTGTTGTGTGTTCAGAGCTGCCAACTCTCACGCATTGGCCGTGAGACACATGCATGTGACCCTCTTCTCACGCTCACATGCCACACCTCTTATATCTCACGCATTGGAAAGTACAGCTTTTATTTTTCTAAACTCCAAATCCTTTTGAAAATCGGAGCATCTGCGGCCGCAATCCAACATCACACACGGAACCTCTGTCATTGTCCTGTCTTGCCACAGCACTGTGAACCGTGGCTCATGGAAGCATATGATTGGTCTAC
The DNA here is from genome assembly GCF_965601325.2 of Salmo salar. Lineage (NCBI taxonomy): Eukaryota > Metazoa > Chordata > Actinopteri > Salmoniformes > Salmonidae > Salmo > Salmo salar. The sequence continues at coordinate 7,827,400 of NC_138318.1, forward strand.
TTATGTATGGAATCAAGGGGATTGGAGGCACATGTTAAAGAACCGCCCCTCAATATTAATATAGAGTTTAATGGAGAGAGAAAACGTTCTTCGATGAGTTTATACAACTGTAAAAAGAGCAGCACGGTAGCGCTGTTTTATGTACAATGTTGTCAACAAAATGAGGTTGCTATTACTCCTTTCTGTATTGCAAAATGCAGCCTTTTGACAGAATGTACTAAAATCGATTTAATCCGCACTTGCATTAGTCCCCTCGTTCCAAGATGGGCTTTTAGGCTGTGACAATGAAAAGGCAGCAGACAGACCTATAATATATTTTAGCTGGGAAGTTTGGTAGGGTGCCCTGATTTGTAACAATGAAAATAATTTTGTCAAACAGATTGTGAACCCAAAAGTATAATTTTGATTCTAGAGTGGGGTCCAATAAATAGAAAATGTATTTGGTTAGGTGTAGGGGAATATTTATGTCATCTTGTCTTCAGGATATTTTATTATCAGTTGAACAATTCTCATTCCTAACAATGGGCTGAAATAAAGGGTAATTAGTGTGCTTGTCAGCAAGAACCCTACTGTTATTCCCCACATTTACAGTATTTTATTGTTCCACTTTTTCTTGAAGGTTGGGTGACATTTTCAAACACCCAGCACTTGGGAAACACAGATCAGGGGTGGCCAACCCTCCTGGAGAACTAGCAGGATTTCTACCAGCCCTATTTTAAAGATATAGTTCACCAAAATTACAAAATGTTTGTGTCCTTACCTTGAAAGCAGTCTATGGACAAGGAGACTGCAATCTATGATTTGGTTACCCACTGCCATCAGCCATTCATATGATTTTTTCCAGTGCAGAAGATTCCCACTGACCTTCCCACTGTTTCTCCCATTTGCCTGTCTCCCCATCTAATTTCATTACTGTCTGAATAAAACCACCTAAAATATATCAGCATACTTTACATTTCATCCCCCAAAAATCTCAAAGTAACAAAGTCGTTGAATTTTGAGTGTTCATTTAACGTTCAAACCATTCCGAATACACCTGACCTGTGTTTTTGTTTTCACCCTGGTCATAGGCCTAAGCCATGTCAAAATACATAGAATTCCAGGAAATGTGCTTTAAAACAGTACAGACCCCATCTAGGAAAAATCTCACTTTAAGCTTTCTTCAAAAGTTGACAGGCCTGTGTGTTAATGCAATGGGGCCATGAGGGTATAGCAGTGTGTTTTAGCCCAGCATGGTTCCCTAAACATTTACCCTGGTCATGACACCCCATTGCCCCCCTACACGCCCAGTTAACACATGGGTCTGTGAAAAGAGCAGAGTAATGTTGTCCCACTGAGAGTGCGAGAAGAACCCTGGCAGGGAAGAGGAGGGATTAAAGGAAAGGGCTGGCAGCTGGCCATAGCAGCCCCTTACCTCCATCTTGCCCGCTCCACTCACCATTACCACGTCAATATCTCTCCAGTTCTGCCTGCTGTGTCCAGCTCTACACCTCTGAACCACGATGGCTGGAGCCTACAAACAATGGCATCTTGGTCTCTCGCTCTCTCTCTCTCTGTCACTCACTCACTCACTCACTCACACAATCACTCACTTACACACTCACTCACTCATGCCAGTGTTACATAGGCCGAGAAGCCATACATGTAATGTGTTGAGAGTGCCGATGAGGCCTTGGGGGAGTAGATAGAGCTATATGGTGGGGCGGAGCTGGGCGTATAGGGTCGCTCTCAGGGCCAAATTAACCCATCAGAGTCTAAGCCCTGTCTTAGCCGGGGGAGGGGGTTCTACTAAGCTTATGGAATTGTTTTAAGAAGGTCATACCAAGGATCATTTAGCTATTCGATTTTTTATTTAAAAAAACCTATATCTAAAAAAAAAAAAAAGACATTTTTTGAGGGGCCTTACTGCTATTAGCCCTTTAAAACGCATTGAATAACAAATACACCACATAGAACAACAGATAGTCCCCCAAAAATATGAAGTGTCTATCCTGTATCTGAGAGATTATAAAAAAGATTTGGAAACATGTCATTTAAAAAAACAAAAACAACATGTATTTAACCCCATATTTTTGGCATTCAACTTTCCTTTCCTCCCTCATCTTCCCTGCCAGGGTTTCCACACTCTCAGTGGGACAACATTATTCTGCTCTGTTCACAGCGTGTAGGGAGGCACTGGGGTGTCATGACCAGGGTAAATGTTTAGGGAACCATGCTGGGCTAAAACACACTGCTATACCCTCATGGCCCCATGGCTTTAACACACAGGGCTGTAAACTTTTGAAGAAAGCTTAGAGTGAGATTTTTCCTAGATTGGGTCTGTACTGTTTTATATCTAATTTCCTGTAATTCTATGTATTTTGACATAGGCTTAGGCCTATGACCAGGGTGAAACAGGTCAAGTGCTTTGAACATTAATTAACACTCAAAATTCGACAATTTTGTTACTTTGAGATTTTGGGGGGGATTACATTTAAAGTATGCAACAAAAAAAAAACATTTTTATGTTTAGGCGGTTTTATTCAGACAGTAATGCAATTAGATTGGGAGACAGGCAAATGGGAGAATTTTACATATACAGTGCAGTATTCAGACCCCTTTAATTTTTGCTATTTTGTTAAGTTACAGCCTTATTCAAAAATTGATTAAATAATTTAAATAATAATAATAAATAATACATCTACACACAATATCTAATAATGATAAAGCGAAAACAGGTTTGTTTAATTTTTGCAAATGTATATAAAAAGAAAAGAAAATGAAATTCACATTTACATAAGTATTCAGACCCTTTACTCAGTACTTAGTTGAAGCACCTTTGGCAGTGATTACAGCTTTGAGTCTTCTTGGGTATGACGCTACAAACTTGGCCCACCTGTATTTGGGTAGTTTCTCCCATTCTTCTCTGCAGATCCTCTCAAACTCTGTCAGGATGCATGGGGAGTATTGCTGCACAGCTATTTTCAGGTCTCTCCAGAGATGTTTGATCGGGTTCAAGTCTGGGCTCTGGCTGGGCCACTCAAGGACATTCAGAGACTTGTCCTGAAGCCACTCCTGCGTTGTCTTGGTTGTTGTCCTGTTGGAAGGTGAACCTTCGCCCCAGTCTGAGGTCCTCAGCACTCAGGAGCAGGTTTTCATCAAGAAGAAGCTCTGTACTTTGCTCCATTCGTCTTTCCCTCGATCCTGACAAGTCTCCCAGTCCCTGCCTCTGTAAAACATCCCCACAGCATGATGCTGCCACCACCATGCTTCACTGTAAGGACTGTGCCAGGTTTCCTTCAGATGTGACGCTTGGCTTTCAGGCCAAAGAGTTAGATCTTGATTTCATCAGACCGGAGAATCTTGTTTCTCATGGTCTGAGACTCCTTTAGGTGCCTTTTGGCAAACTCCAAGTGGGCTGTCATGTGCCTTTTACTGAGGAGTGGCTTCCGTCTAGCCACTCTACCATAAAGGCCTGATTGGTGGAGTGCTGCAGAGATGGTTGTCCTTCAGGCAGGTTCTCCCATCTCTGTCAGAGTGGCCATCGGGAGTGGCCCTTCTCCCCCGATTGCTCAGTTTGGCCAGGCGGCCAGCTCTAGGAAGTCTTGATGGTTCCCAACTTCTTCCATTTAACCCCTGTGTTGTCTTATGAGTAAAAAATGACTCGCCACTATGTTTAACAGCAGAGAAAACCCCCTAAATGATATTCTTTCAACTTGAAATTTCATGACTTTTCCTAGATTTTCCCCAACCTTAGAAAAAGTGAAACATCGCCTTTGTTCGTATTTCCATGAAAACTGTACACCACCAGGGTACAGAGATTGTTTTAGGGTCATTTTTGACCAGGCAGTTATAAAATAATTTACACACCCACACACACACACACACACACACACACACCACACACACACACACACACACACACCACACACACACACACACACACACACACACACACACACACACACACACACAATGAGAAATTGAGATTATGTGTGCTACTGATTAAACTCAGCCAGCAACTCCTGAAGAAGAAGATCACCATGGTTGGCACAGTTAGAAAGAAGAAGCCTGATTCCCCCCTGCACTCTTCGCAACAAGGGGGAGAGAGGCCTTCTCATCAAAGTTTGCCTCCACCCCACCACCACTCTAGTTTCTTACCTCCCAAAGAGGAACAAGAATGTGGTCCTCCTGAGAACACTGCACAAAATGGCTGAGATCAGTGATCGTGAGGACAGGAAGCCAGCCATCATCCTGGACGACAACCACAACAAAGGAGGCATGGACAACCTGGACAAGGTTATTGGAACTTACAGCTGTAGGAGGATGACTGCCTGCTGGATGACTGCCTGCTTGATATGGATCAAGATCAACCATACCTGGATGTCTGATAAGTGGAACAAGAGGAGGGTGTTCCTGGAGCAGCTGGGAAAGGCACTTTGTAACCCCACACATTCAAAGAAGGGAGCGTCTCCCCCGCACAGCAGCCTCTGCAGCGCTTGTGAAAGCTGTTCAGGGGGCTGAATCTTGTCCTGATCCACATGAGGCTGCAGCTGGGGCAGGCAAGAGGAGGAGATGCCAATTCTGCCCCCCAAAGAAGGACTGTAAAACAAATACTATGTGCTGCACATGTGAGAAATACATATGCAAAGTCCATGCACACACACTTGCATACTGTCCTACATGTGCTAATTAGAGTTGATTGATTTATGTTCTTCACATTTTTGTTTTCTATCTATTATCTTATTTTATTCTTATTTATTGTTGTTGTTTATATACCTTGTGGGTGGGGGCAATGGTTAAAAAAATGGGAGAAGACCAGTATTTTGTAGTTGAATTCCTCATTGTACAGTATATACGAATATATCGCTATGTTGCCCAAAAAGTTCAAGCATGTTATTGTTTCCCTTCAAATCTACTTTCTGCAGATTTCTGCTACTTACTTAGGCTATACAAGTGCTATCTCTTGCTAAAAAAGTTATGTTTACACCTATGCAGTACCTGTAGCAATAATAATAATAAACCTCTACTTTAGCAAAGAAAACAATTATGACAGGTGTGTGGTAATAAAAACGAGTGGTGTCCACCGATTAAATGCAGTCTTTCTGCATTGTGAAGAGGGAAAACCCAGATATTCACAAAGTTTGTGATGAATGACAGGTTGTTTCTTCATGCAAATAGATTTAGGGTGTAAAAATCAATGAAGCTGCTTTATTTTAGGGGTTTAGTGAAGGTGGGGCATTTTTGACTGTTAGGACAAGGGGAGTATACAGAATGTTAAGACTACACAAGGGTTAAGAATGATGGACGCCACTGTAGGCTTGGGGACCTTCAATGCTGCAGAAATGTTTTGGTACACTTCTCCAGATCTGTGCCTCGACACAATCCTGTCTCGGAGCTCTACGGACAATTCCTTCAACCTCATGGCTTTTGCTCTGACATGCACTGTCAACTGTGAGACCTTATATAGACAGGTGTGTGCCTTTCTAAATCATGTCCAATCAAGGATGATCAATGGAAACAGGATGCACCTGAGCTCAATTTCGAGTATCATAGCAAAGGGTCTGCAAAGTGATGTAAATAAGGTATTTATGTTTTTTCTTTTTAATACATTTCCAACAATTGTCGCTTTGTCATTATGGGATATTGTGTGTCGATTAATGAGTAAAATAATGTATTTAATCAAGTTTTTAGTAAAACTGTAATATAACAACATGTGGATAAAGGAGTGCTTCCTTGCCGAATGCACTGTATACTGTACTTATACCATTTTTTTCAACTGGTACAAGGGGCCTTCAGACGAGTTCTTTGAGGCCTGTGGGCGTCCTTGAGCAAAACAACCAACATATACATGCTCGTGAGAGTTTCACCTTTGCACATAAGGGTAATATCAGTGTGTAGCCCAAACGGTTTGGATGCTACTGGCAGAAGTTGGCAGATCGGCTGTACTGATTTCAGACAGAGTCTCTTGACAGGTCGTAGAGCAAAATGACGAACACCATCGTGTTTGTAAGATTCTCAGTTTTCCATAGAGGGCTAAACCGTTCAGACACTACAGACGATTTTGTGAGGAGGATTTTTTTATTATGCTAATTCGATTTCCGCACGGACACGGACATCGACCTTAGGGGGTTTAATCAACGATTCTGTAATCGGCAGGCAGCGGCAGCAGCGGTCATGTATTATTCATAAAGCTGATTCTCCCCGTGACTCCGGCTATCACAATTCATTAGATACACTGCAGGAGGAGAAGATTTCTGAAGTCCAATTCAATGGAGTCTCAGCTGAGGCCCTCTGCTGCTGCTCAGACTGACTTCTGGGTTAAGGCTCTATGTGATTCAGGGAAGAATCTGTGAAGTATCTGTGTGCTTTTCTCTGGGTAGAAGTTGCCCTTAGGCACTTTTCCCAAATGATGAGTGCGGATACAAATGAGTGCGGATACATAAACTCAGCAAAAAAAGAAACGTCCTCTCACTGTCAACTGCGTTTATTTTCAGCAAATTTAACATGTGTAAATATTTGTATGAACATAAGATTCAACACCTGAGACATAAACTGAACAAGTTCCACAGACATGTGACTAACAGAAATGGAAAAATGTGTCCCTGAACAAAGGGGGGGTCAAAATCAAAAGTAACAGTCAGTATCTGGTGTGGTCACCAGCTGCATTAAGTACTGCAGTGCATTTCTTCCTCATGGACTGCACCAGATTTGCCAGTTCTTGTTGTGAGATGTTACCCCACTCTTCCACCAAGGCACCTGAAAGTTCCCAGACATTTCTGGGGGGAATGGCCCTAGCCCTCACCCTCCGATCCAACAGGTCCCAGACATGCTCAATGGGATTGAGATCCAGGCTCTTCGCTGGCCATGGCAGAACACTGACATTCCTGTCTTGCAGGAAATCACTTACAGAACGGGCAGTATGGCTGGTGGTATTTTCATATTGCAGGAAGGGTACCACATGAGGGAGGAGGTTGTCTTCCCTGTAACGCACAGCATTGAGATTGCCTGCAATGACAACAAGCTCAGTCCGATGATGCTGTGACACACCGCCCCAGACCATGACGGACCCTCCACCTCCAAATCGATCCCACTCCAGAGTACAGGCCTCGGTGTAACGCTCATTCCTTTGACCATAAACGCATATCCAACCATCACCCCTGGTGAGACAACACCGCGACTCGTCAGTGAAGAGCACTTTTTGCAAGTCCTGTCTGGTCCAGTGATGTCTGGTGAGGACCTGCCTTACAACAGGCCTACAAGCCTTCAGTATAGCCTCTCTCAGCCTATTGAGGACAGTCTGAGCACTGATGGAGGGATTGTGCGTTCCTGGTGTATCTCGGGCAGTTGTTGGTTCCATCCTGTACCTGTTCCGCAGGTGTGATGTTCCAATCCTGTGCAGGTGTTGTTACACGTGGCCTGCCACTGGGAGGATGATCAGCTATCCGTCCTGTCTTCCTGTAGTGCTGTCTTAGGCGTCTCACAGTACAGACATTGCAATTTATTGCCCTGGCCACATCTGCAGTCCTCATGCCTCCTTGCAGCATGCCTAAGGCACGTTCACGCAGATGAGCAGGGACCCTGGGCATCTTTCTTTTGGTGTTTTTCAGAGTAAGTAGAAAGGCCTCTTTAGTGTCCTAAGTTTTCATAACTGTGACCTTAATTGCCTACCGTCTTTAAGCTGTTAGTGTCTTAACGAACGTTCCACAGGTGCATGTTCAGTAATTGTTTATGGCTCATTGAACAAGCATGGGAAACAGTGTTTAAACCCTTTACAATGAAGATCTGTGAAGTTATTTGGATTTTTACAAATTATCTTTCAAAGACAGGGTCCTGAAAAAGGGACATTTCTTTTTTTTGCTGAGTTTATTTTTTGCTTATTTGGCCTCGCTGGTTTTTACGCACCAACCAACCTTTTCGGAGAGCGGGATGGTTCTCTTTTTTTCAATATTCCCCCCATTGCACATGATCCTGTTAAATTGTTTCTCTTAATTTGTTTTCTTTCATCCATCTCTACACATATGGTTGTAATGTACTGTAGCTTATATTGTTTATAGTATAGTCTTTTTAGCTTCAGTGTCCATAGTGAACATAATGTTTGTGGATTGTGTACATTCTGCTTCTATATATTTGGTCCATATTTTCTTTTGTCTGTCTGTTTGTTAGCTGTCTGTTATTGTCTGTCTACAGCAGCACCATTTCACAGAGTCAAATTCATGTACAGTTGAAGTCGGAAGTTTACGTACAGCTTAGCCAAATACATTTAAACTCAGTTTTTCACAGTTCCTGACATTTAATCCTAGTAAAAATTCCCTGTCTTTGGTCAGTTAGGATCACCACTTTATTTTAAGAATTTGAAATTTCAGAATAATAGTAGAGAGAATGAATTATTTCAGCTTTTATTTCGTTCATCACATTCCCAGTGGGTCAGAAGTTTACATACACTCAATTAGTATTTGGTAGCATTGCCTTTAAATTGTTTAACTTAGGTCAAATGTTTCAGGTAGCCTTCCACAAGCTTCCCACAATAAGCTGGGTGAATGTTGGCCAATTCCTCCTGACAGAGCTGGTTTAACTGAGTCGGGTTTGTAGGCCTCCTTGCTCGCACACACTTTTTCAGTTCTGCCCACAAATTTTCTATGGGGTTGAGGTCAGGGCTTTGTGATGGCCACTCCAATACCTTGACTTTGTTGTCCTTAAGCCATTTTGCCAAAACTTTGAAAGTATGCTTGGGGTCATTGTCCATTTGGAACACCCATTTGCAACAAAGCTTTATCTTCCTGACTGATGTCTTGAGATGTTGCTTCAATATATCCACATAAATTTGCTTCTTCATGATGCCATCTATTTTGTGAAGTGCACCAGTCCCTCCTGCAGCAAAGAACCCCCACAACATGATGCTGCCACCCCAGTGCTTCACGGTTGGGATGGTGTTCTTCAACTTGCAAGCCTCCCCCTTTTTCCTCCAAACATAACGATGGTCATTATGGCCAAACAGTTCTATTTTTGTCTTGATTTTGTCCAAAGTAAGAGGAAAGTAAAATCAGTTAAATTGATAAATCACGCTTTCTTTACCGCAATGTCAGCTTGTTTTGACATCGCCTTGTTGTTTTTAGCTATATAGATGATATATTTTTGTTTTTTTCAGGGAATTTGGAACTCTTTTAGACAACGTGGTTAAGCCCCCCCCCAAAAAAAAATGGTTCACAAAAATGACGCTTCCACCACAGCGAACTAAACTGCAGCGCTCTCTTACCGCACCAATACCACTGCACATGCAAACAGATTGGCAGGGAAACAGCTGTTCACTCATTTATTGTGGTAAATACACAGAAGGCTAAATTAAGGCTATAATTCAACAATTCCCAAAATTGGGTTTGCAACCCCATGTCTGATATGAAAATGGGGTCGCGGGAGAATTTCCAAAATCCTGAGAAAAAAAATATGTACGCAAATAATATATATATTATGATATCATCTTTGTATCTCAAAATCATTGTAATGTGGTTAACCTTAAAAAATGATTAAAATCTAAAATAGAAAATTCCACCACTTAGATCATGTGAAAAAGCCACACTTGATCCTTGCACTTGAATCATTGCCATGGTGAATGGCTAGGCTCTATACGCTATGAAACCAAACACTATTGCAGAAACTTTGATAATAACAGACACAATTGATATGTTGAAAACAATGCGTGGGGAGACAGAGACACAGAAACTCACATCCATACCTTTGTCAGAAAACACTGTTAAACAAATAATTTATTTGGGGCAGCAGGTAGCGTAGTGGTTAGAGCATAGGGCCAGTAACTAAAATGTTGCTAGATTGAATCCCAGGGCTCAGACTGACAAGTTAAAAATCTGTCGTTCTGCCCCTGAACAATGCAGTTAACCCACTGTTCCTAGGCCGTCATTGTAAATAAGAATTTGTTCTTAAATGACTTGCCTAGTTAAATAAAGGTTTAAAAAAAGGTATGCTATTGCTAGCAATCAAGAGGATACTCTGACTGAAAAAGGCAAAAACTCCCCAGCTTATGCTCTCCAAATGGACGTTAGCTGTGAGGGCCGAGATGCCCATGCATTGACTTTTGTTCACTATACATGTCGGGGGATGCTATTCACAAGGACATAATGCTCTGTCTCACAATTCCCGAGCATGAAACGGCACAGGGGATGTTCCGTGCGCTGCGTGGCTATATTGATGAAAAATGTGTTCCATGGGATTGAATGGTGGGCTTTTGCACACATGGGGCTCCATCTATGGTGGGACGGCGGGCAGACCTCTGCACTCTAGTTATGAATGTGTCTCCCTCTGCCATATGGACGCATTGTATGATACACCGAGAGCAACTGGAGGCAAAAGAGCTGACCACAGAACTCTGAGATATACTGCAGCAGGTAACTTCGATTGTAAACTACATCAAACCACATTTAAAAAAAATATTTGTTGAGGGAGAGCAGGTATATCGGTCCGCTAATACAGGACTAGTGAAGACCCAGTGCACTACTTTGGTAGTTTTACATTTTGATTCTTCAAGGGGTGCTGCAGCACCCTCAGCACCTCTACTTCTCGCGGCTATGATTCCTTGCCTATGTAACAGACATATTTGGGAAACTGAACGAACTGAATGAAAGCAGGCAGGGGAAATACAAAAGTAACCGAATCAGTGGATTCAGCGGAAATAATTTTTTACTGGGAAAAAAGTATTTCAAAAGCAAACCATGCTCCCTTCCCTCGGCTGTGTATGTTTCTAACAGAAAACAGCATCAATAAGTGTCCCACACGAGTGATGACTGCTCACCTCTAATACTTGGAAGAGCATTTTGGGACCTACTTCCCAATCCGTTTGACTGTGATCCTGGCTCAGTTGATATGCCGGTAAGTGAAATCAAACATCTGATCGAGCTGTAATGTGACCGAATGCTGCAGACAACACATTCACGGGTCCCCACGGAGGAGTTTTGGTTCCTGACTCAAACAGAATAACCTGCCGTCTCATTCTGAGCATTAAAACTCAAGGTACCTTTTGCCAGCTCACATCTGTGTGAAGCTGGATTCAGTGCTCTCATCTGCATTAAAACCAAATATCGATCCAGGTTGGATGTGACAGCAGAGATGAGGTGCGTACTGTTGACCACGCCCCCTGACTTTGAGAAGCTCCGACGTGACATGCATCAATCACACCCATCTCCTTAGTGGTGGTGAGATAAGAGACATTATGTCAGACTCATTTCCAATTGACTGTCATAGTCCCACATTAAAAGTATGTGATGGTGAGTTGAGAAGACAATCAGAAATACTGTTAGAATGTTTTTCAATTGTGGGCATTAGCCTCGAATAAAAAAAGTTAACTTTGGCTGTAAATTACCATTTTGTTTTTTCACATGGTTGGGGTCGCGGAGGGTTTTCAGAACCCCCGCTATAATTGGGTTACTGTATGTCTAGTTTCTAAAACATATTTTTGTTTCATCAACCAGAAGTAAATAAAAATGTAACACATAAAAACACAGAATAATTTAATCAATATAATTTGTAGATTAGATTTAGCTACAATATCACAAAGTGGCAGAGCCCAGGAACTACCACATGTGGATCGCTATTTCTCCAAAATAGTCTCTATTGTCCTCATCTTTTAGTCTACAAGCGAATATAAATGGAATGTAGATAAATAACCGAACATTGAAAACGATTAGGCCTACTTTGAGATGCAGCCGTCACCACATGTGGATCGTTATTTCTCAGAAATAGTGATAATAGTGATATTTCTTCTGTACTCATTTGTCTGATTTGGTAGGCAAATATAATAGTGTTTCACCTGAAATACCCTTTTTAATAAAGGATAGCTGTAAAAACACTCCTAATACACACACATTATTATTATTATATAAAGTTCTTCCCAAAGAAAGTGACACGTGGAGAGAATGGCAGGGAGTTAGGGCTAGCTGTCATAAACACACACACACACACACACACACACACACACACACACACACACACACACACACACACACACGCTGTCTGCCTTCTATATACTGACAGTAAAGTACATATGGTCCATTATTTCATTTGATCTAATGCAGGTCGGTCATATCCCGGGTGGGGGCACAATACATAATAATGGACCATACAGCCGCTCTAAACAAATAGTGTATCTTGGGGTATGAGCTGCCTGCCGTGTTGAGAGAAACTCTCGTCTAACGAAGGAGATAAATGGGTTGGAGGGCAGTATGTGTGTGTTGGGTGTGTGTGTGTGTGTGCGCGGGTGCCCGTGCATGGGTGTGTTGGAGTGGGGGGTAAGTGAAGCATTGCTCGTCAACAGAGTGAGCGATTCCCATAGAAGATGGAGGACATGCCAGAGTGTTCCTCCCCCTCCTCCATCCTCCCTCCATCCTCTCTCCTGTGTCATTTATCAGCTTGTTATGCCGCTGCTGCTGCTGTGTGTGTGTGTGTGTGTGTGTGTGTGTGTGTGTGTGTGTGTGTGTGTGTGTGTGTGTGTGTGTGTGTGTGTGTGTGTGTGTGTGTGTGTGTGTGTGTGTGTTCGCTCGCTCGCGCGCGCATGCATGTGTGCGTGTGTGAGGTGGAGGGGCATGCGGAGAAGTGTCATAGGGGCTAATTGAATTCTGATTCCCCCCTCCTTGAGACGGCCAAGTGTATCCCTAACTGGAAGCAGCAGTCCCTAGCTAATCGCATTAAAAAGTTTCCCTCGACAGTGAATATTATGGCTAACACGCAGCGGGCGACTTTAGGACTGTTTATCAGGGTAATGTATCTCTGTCACTGAGGCTGCTGTGACATGAAGCTCCACCTGTCTCCCCACAGTGTAGAGAAGTGGGATTTCAGCTCTGGATATTGGCACCATGGTGTATGTGTGACAAGACGTACGCCTACTACAATTGGTTCGTTCTGGCTTTTTCCATGGCTGTGCTCATGCCCTTTTCTGCTCTTGCACACTGTGTGTGTGTGTCTGTACCTTTTTGCCTGTCTCTGTTCCTTCATACATGCCGCATCTCTTTCTCTCTCTCTCTCTCGCTCTCGCTCTGTGTGTGTGCACTGTCCCTGCGGTCCTCCGGGTATCAACTGACCGGCCGACAGGACTATTTATTCCTAGTCTTTTATGATGAGCAAATGGAAAAGGGTTTCCCCGGGCATATGCTGAGGCCAGTTCATATTGTTCCATCAATCGTGCCCTCCTCTTCCCACCCCTTCCCTCCACTCTCCTCTGCCCCTGGAGGCAGAGAGTAGCTGCCCGGGTTATTATCACTGGTTGTCTTTTACGGGTTGAAAATGGGTTGAAAATGGCAGATTTGGGCTCTGATAAGTGCCGACATTGGAACGCAGTGGCTGTACAGTGTGTTAGAAATGATGTCAGAGCTCAGGCTCTGCACTTCCCAGCGCTGTAATGGTTTTGACTGACAGCCGTTCTGAACTTGAGCAAGCCACAAAAAGTTGCCCCCCCCCTTCCCTCCCGCAATGTTTGGTTGTCTGAGTGAGGGAAATGCTGTAAATGATGAGGACTCGATGCATTTTGAAAGATGAGACGTTGAGGATTGTAGTGAACGCCGCTTCGATGTCATACGAGCAAGCCAAACACCCGCGAGTCAAAATGTGCACTTCACATTTCCATATCATAAAACTCATGTCAGATACAGTGTAAAGGTTTATGATCACTATGTTTGAATGTACAGTTACAGTATGACATGGTGTCATACCCTGGGTTGTTCTGAACAGAATGAACCTATGTTTGTCTGTTGTGAAGACAATTTGCCATGGAACATGCATCTGGATGCGCTCGTGACCATTCTATGCGCACCAGAATTACAATCTGTTTCTCTGAATTGACTTGTGAAAGCCTAACACTGTGAAGTCGCATTCTATAACTTAGCTAGTCATGCTGGCAATAGAACAAACTTTCAAATGTTGCCCACCTGACCCAGATTGCGATTTATGATGGCCTGTGTTTGGATTGTGTAAACAGCACCAGTATTTTTGTGATGGGGGGGATTCAGGGTTGTGTTCCCCCTGTGCTTTCTCTAATTCTTCAACGGCACAGCTAGGGGAGCTGAAATAAGCACCTTATAGTTGAAGACTCTTCTTTGAGTCATAAAAGCGCATTGAAATGACTTAGGAACTTGGCCCACTTTGGAGAGGTGTGTGACCACTTGGAGACACCAGTTAGTCCTCTCACTCATACCCTTGTCATTTTTGTTGTCTTATGTTGTACCTACCCCACATTTTTCAGGAATATTCTTATGTTACTGAACGTATGCAGCTTATTTTCAGATTTTGTTATCAATAAATGCGGCACAAAGGACAGTAACTGTAAAATGCACATAAAATCAACTGTGCAATGTTTGGATTCAGTCGTGTGTCAGGTGAACTCTTGTGTCCTCAACTTTGGTCTAATAATTTCATCCTTAATCTCCAAACTGTTCCTTTTCAATTGCGACTATGCTTGTCATTGCTGTCGTATGAAAACAAAACAGAAAATAAACTTTTTTTTACTAAACAGAAACTTTTTAGGAAATTGAAAAACTGCCATATTTTTCCATTAAAGAACATACAATTATGAAACTTAAGAAGCTATTTTGACTACATTTTCTAGGTCCTAGTCATAAAAAAAGGAAAATTGGCAAAAATTTTGTTACATGTTTTTCATCTGACAGTGACATTATGCATATGCTTTTCATATTTCTTTTGTAAGAAACATTTCAATTTAGCCCTATCCATATAGGACAATTCCCACGAGTGTAAAGGGTTTATCTGTTCCGCTTTAATGAATGATTATATGAAAGCTCAGCAAAGTCACTGTTTGGGGGGGGGGGGCGTATACCGGAATGTCCGCGCAGTGCTGCAGGAAAAGCGGGCGTCTCCTCCTTTGAATGCTGGAAGGAAAAATAGCTTTGGCGTTCCCACTAATAGAATCGTCTGTGCCACAGAGTCGGCTTATTAATGTGTTCAAGCTGTGAATGCTACGATACGATAAGCCAGGCCCATGAAGCACTGCAGTAGCACTGAGCTCTGACACGCGTGACTGTCATCTTACTAGCCACAAGGGTAGACTGAGTCGAAGAGGAGAGGTTGGGACGTGTGCAGTTAGCTGCTTGGTAGTTTTTCCCCGAGGTTGAGTACTGTACCTCCCAGGAGATCCGTGACTTCCACCACATAAAACAACCCCTAATTAACCAATTAGCCTGTGTTTATTATTAATGTTTTCTCAAGTGCAGTAGCTCAAGTGGAGGGTTGTGGGCATGGATTGTAGTGTATTCCCTGTACATGATTGCAGTCACTTTTATCTGATTTCTGTGTGTACATAATCTCTTTGGTATTCTGTGTCATGTTGTTTAAAGCTGCTGTGTGCGCTGTGTTGCTGAACTGTGGCAAGATCAAATATTCAACGTTTACGTTGCAGAAATAGCATCTGCCTCTCAAGAACTCTTGTGTAGTGGGCCAGCTGGGTTGATTTGAAGTGAGAAAACAAGGTTTGTGTGTGTGTGAGAGAGTGCGCAAGCTTGCATGTGTGTGTGGGTACTACTTGAGTGTTGGTGTGTACTTTGTGTCGTGTGTGTGCCCTGTCTGTGTGTGCATGCGTCTCTGTGTGTATGTCTATATATACAGTATGTATGGAGTACGTTTGCTCCATTGCTCACTCTCTAATTAAGAGAGGCCGTGCTGCTGGCCTTAAGAGGGGCACACTGGGGACTGTCCCATTGTTAGCCCTGTTATTTCTTCCTGATTCTCTTTCTCTCCTTGCTCTCCCCCTTCTCGCCCTTCTCTCCCTCCTCTCCCCCCT
Source organism: Salmo salar (assembly GCF_965601325.2). Classification (NCBI taxonomy): domain Eukaryota; kingdom Metazoa; phylum Chordata; class Actinopteri; order Salmoniformes; family Salmonidae; genus Salmo; species Salmo salar. Next base: position 7,843,172 of record NC_138318.1, read on the forward strand.
GCTCGCCACCAACTCCCCCAGTTCTCCCCCTTCTCTTCACCTGCTCTCCACCTGCTCTGCCCCAGCTCTCCCCCTTCTCTTCACCTGCTCTCCCCCTTCTCTCCCCCTGCTTTCCCCCTTCTCTCCCCCTGCTCTCCACCTGCTCTGCCCCAGCTCTCCCCGTTCTCTTCCCCCTCTCCACCTGCTCCGCCTCTGCTATCCCCTGCTCCCCCTGCTCTGTGTTTAATGGCACTGCATTACTCCAGGGAGAGGCAGCACCGGGTAATAGGCAGTAAATGAGTACTTATGCACTATGTGTCAGCCCCTTCAACACAGACTATGCTTCAAAACAGGCCCCGCTGCTCTAGTGTTGTTCCTACTTATTGCCACCTTGCTGCCTTCAATCTGTTCTACATTACAACAACCACTATTATATGGAACGTGAAGGCTCGGAAATTAAGATGAACTAAAATGGCATTAGCTCAATAGGCAATACCCAGTGAAGTGGAGGACACAAGTAACCGTTTGTTATAAATATCAGTGGTACGATCAGCGTTTAAAATAGCCTATCCCGTACAACAGAATTGGTTTAACACAAAGTCATATCAGAATTGTAGGCCTAATGAATGGGATGCAAAGTTTGGTTAAAGTTGAAACTTTGAGACGTCCAGTGGACTGTCCTTTACTTTAACAGCCCAAAGACTGCAGCCCGAGCTTGGTCACCCAGGACACACCGGACCAGGGTATCGCCAATGACACAATTTACTGGGGAGGTGGTCACGGAGTGTGTCGACACATGGCTGCAATAAGCCTGTTCTCCATTCGGACTGCATACTAATTGGGGGATTGAGGAAGTTCTTCTGAATGTGAAACATGGAGCAAATTAAGTACTTTGAAAATGAAATGTGTACTTATCTGCTCAGATAAGGTACAATATCATCTTGTGTGTAGCCAATCCCCATAATAATCCCTTTACAACATGACTGTGGTTTAATTTTCACACTGCCTGGCCGGCCTTGGAATTAAGGGCAGCTAGCCTAGCGATGCCGGGGCCACACTAGTCCCTAGACCCTTTTTGTCCTTATGTAGTCAAAGACAATGAGAGAGCTGTTGCTGAGCCTTTTGTGTGCTTGAGGAGGAAGAGTTGTTTTTTTTGGGGGGGGTTTGAGTGACAGCCCAAGTGCATGATTGCATATGCTTAGAAATGTACTACTTTGGACACTTTTTATTGTGAGTTAGTGATGTTGTGGGTTTAGACAGTGGATAATGTCCTCGTCTTGCCTCAGCCTCAGATCCCTTCAGATCTTCGAATACTGTCAGTTTAGTAGGTGCTGCCGTACTACTTACCACAGATTGACATGGAAGACCTCACACCAGTAGAAGGCCAATCAATACAGATATGACCCTTTTGTGTCATAGCTGTCTGTTGCTGCATTTACCTGCCTTCGTTGGAAGGTGCAGCGACATTACATAGTCCACAGTGTTCAAGTTTAAAAAATTGTCAGAATAGAGAGTAGGGTGCTATTTCAGACCCTACAGTATGTCCTGTCCCCCCCTGGCTACGGCTTCATGTGAGCCCCTTCCATGTGAACCTCTTTATGCTACATTTCACTCAGGCCCTCAGAGTGTTAGTCAGTCAGACTTCCCCTTCATTTGATGAGAATTGACATTCCAACCTCGCTTTTGCAGTCACGTTGTGCTTATGACAATATATACCTGTATGTCATAAGGATGTGGTACTGGTGATGTTAAACACCCCAATAGTTGTTGAGATCTGATATTCTACGCAGTGCAAGACAAGGCGTAGGTCAATGTCATATCGTCAACCAATCACATTTGTCAAATCCTTTCGTGCTAGATTCCAGCGTGACATGGAGAGGACAGTTATAAGGACTTACAAACAGCGTGCTTCTAACAAAGAGCCACAAAAGTAAGTAAATAGCTGTATTGGACAGAGATACAAGGTCTTTTCGCCAAACTTGTGAGGCCCTTCATCCTTAGTTGCTCATTCAACATCTGTTCTGTTACTTCACTCAATCCAGTCTTAAAAGTCTCCCTTCCTAGCTGTTCTACATTCCCTGAGACCAACCAGAAATGTTTCCTTGGCCAAATATTCCCAAATAGTCTCTCGTTTCTGCATCACTGCATTTTGTCGGCTAGGTATGCTTCAGAAGCTCGCTTGATGGAGGGATGTTTTGCGGGGTGAGATGCTGCCCCAAAAAGTATTAATGTAGCCTACACTGTCCCGCGAATGTTCCACAAAATCATCCTGTTGTCTCACGTTTGGGTATTTTAAATGTGGTCCCCCTATCAGTCACCCTCTGTTGGCCATTTCCTGGTCCAGATCGGCTGGCTGGAGCTGGCTGGAGTGCCAGGGACCTGCGGAGCCGTCAGCTGCCCACCTGGGCATGAAACAGAGTGGGGGATATTAGCAGATTTAGCTTGCTGCTCCTGGTACTCTGACATTGTCTGCAGCCAAGTGCAGACAATAATTCACAGGTGAGAGGGGGAACGGAGGAGAGGAGGCTGCCTGGCGCCCTACTGCAGGTGTGGACGGTGACTATGGGGAAAGGGGGAGGGGGCACGGATCATCCCCATGGCCAGGGATTCTCCATTACCTGTAAGCAGATTCAGTTACTAGTATAAGTATAGGTGTAACGCTGTAAATATGCATATCGAGTTGATTTTACAGGTGCAGGTAAAATATCATATGAAAGTAATGTATGCTGGTTGTCTCCATGGGGTATGGCGTTCTGATAGGGAGTTCTTATGGGCATGAGTCTGTGTTCAGAGGTGTTTGACCTGTCATTGGAGAAGAATGCAACATCTTCTGTAGTTTCTGACTGAGATCCATTGCTCAGATCAATGTGAGCTTTTCCATGTGGGTTAATTCAATTGGCACTTCATTGTCTACTGGCCAAGGCAATTCATCACTGTTGGTTCTGGATGGGTTTATGGACTAGAGCAGCATTACTCAGCATTTCTGATCCCAGGGACCGTCAAGCAATAGTTCTCCTTCAAGTTAGGATTCTCCTCCGAGTAGTTATCCGATGGAGCGTTCAGCAACATCTTTGGGGCCGGTGCCGGTCCTGGAACCAGGAGATGAGGATTAATTGAAGAGAGCGTCTAAACTGGAAACTAGAGAGAGAATTTCCTATGCTGCACTGACTGAGAAGAACCCATGGGGTCTCTGCCCTCAGAGGGCCTACCCTCTCTTACCCTCTCCTCCACACTACAATTAGCCCCCGTTGGTGTCTTGATTCGCTGGCTTATTTCTGATGAGCTCTCCTTACCCTCCTTCACTTACCCAGTCACCCATGGTGCTCTCCTCTGGGCTCTCTCTCTCTTTCTCTCTCTCTCTCTCTCTCTCTCTCTCTCTCCTCTCTCTCTCTCTCTCTCTCGCCCTCTCTCTCTCTCGCTCTCTCTCTGTATCTCCTCATTTAAGAGGCCTTGAAAGTGAAAACGCAAAGGCCTCTCACAGGAATAAGAGAGAAGAGAGAAATCAAGCTTCTCACAGTGCTGGGGGACTTTTATCAAACAGATCAACACGATGGATTTGCCCAGTCATGTGTCGTTGACATTGGCATATTTCAATTCCCCACTTTATCTAAGGCACATTCTTGTGCCTGACATGGTGATACTAGGTTCTGCCCAATTTTCTCACCAGCTGATCTAATGGCCTTGATAATCAATGTGTTGGGTTTTTTAATTCTAAATCCAATTACCGTCCATGATGGTGAGTCGTATTTTAAAGCCAATCTCTATGGATGAAGTAACCCGGTTGAAAATGGGGTGCATTTGTTCATATCACCCCCCCCCCCCCCCCCCCCCTTTCCCCGCCAGTGACAGAGAGCAATTTGCGTTGACAGACCAATTTGTTTCCCTAGTGGGCCTCAAATTGGAAACCTGCACTTCCGTGTTTGAACATTTCTCACACCCAAAATAAGGTTAATTAATTAGCCTGAGTGCCAACTATGAGTCTCTTGGGCCACGGTCAGTAAATAAAATAAAAAAGGAATGAAAACAAATGAACTGTGTGTGTTGTTTTATCAGTGCTTGAGCCGGGTAATTCCCCATGACCCTTTATGACCCAGTCATAAAGACACTCCTAGCTGTACTGCTCCTGTGCTGGTCTTTGGTCTGTTAGCCAGAGGAGTGCAGCTAGGTCCTTGTTGACAGAAGCATTAGTAAAGCCCAGTGTTTTGCCTCACTGCCTCACTGCCTCCAGGCTAAAGGCCCAGTAGCCCCAAGAGGAGGGCCCCAGCCCCAGCCCCAACACCAGGCCCAGGTCTACCCCAGCCCACCCATCCTCCATTCCCCATTGGCCCCCTGTGCTCCCTCCTGTCTGCAGGCGGACACCCCCACTCGGTCACCACAGCTCCCTCACACACCATCATACTGCGAGGTCCAAACATTTATGTTGGGAACCAGGGCGAAACGGATGTCCCGGAAACGAAAGAAAGTCTGACTTCTATTAATCAGCTGGACCGGCTGCACGGGAGGAGAGTGGTGGTGGCGCAAATAAGGGCTAACGCAGTGCTGCTACCAAGGAGAAAAACACAGAGGGCTGGCTGGGGAGATGGACAGCGAGGATGGAGGGACCAGACTAGGGGGAGAGGGGAGGGGGTGGCACAAATGAGCCACCACCACCACAACACAGAAATAACTAAAGGAGAGGGGGGGTGAATCAGAGGGTGAGAGAGGAGAAGGGCAGCGAGAAGGGGATGTGGGGGGTGGAGGTCTGTTCCCTCATGGAGGATTGTGTGTGTGTGTGTGTGTGTGTGTGTGTGTGTGTAGTGTGGTGCCCTTCCACCATCCACCTCTCTCCTTAACACAACTGGCAATTAACCACTCTAGTAACTGGGTAGGATTTATTGTCTTAAATTAGTTAATGGTTTTAGCCTCTCCACATGACTGGAATATGGTGATTAATTGTGTGCTGTATTCGCAATGCTGTCAGATATATTTTCAATTAGCTCGCCATCACCTGATTAATATTATCTTATATGCCTGTACAATGTCACAGATCACATACGTGAAACAGCTCAGTGAAAAATTGCACAGTGTGATTCATTGTGTGGACGCGGCGCTGTATATTTGACGTGTATAAAGTACTGTATTCAAGTGAATCTCTCCGATGGTTGAATACAGCTCATGTGTTGGCCTCTCTTTTGCAACGTGAGACTCATCGTGTATATTTATTATCCTTGGTCACACCAGCTGAACATTAGCTTCCTGTCTTCTTCTCGCTGTTTCTCACTACCTTGATTTGTTCTTGGTAGTTGTGCACAAACATTTCTGTGGCTGAGTTAGTGGGTCTCACTCTTGACCTTTCGCTCTGGCATTTTGAAGCTATTTATGGGAGCCGCGCATACAGTATTCGTCACAAGTCTCTGAAGACATGTCGTTTTATGGACACAAACGTGCTGAAGACACTGATCTCTCCTCCGAAAGCCTGCAATGTGTCTTTGATAACGCAAGACACTGCAACGCTGCAAGAACAAAAGAGCCACGAGTGTTTTTTGTTGAGGTGCCATTCATCAAGGGTCGGGGATCAGCAGGATATGTCTGCTTGAGGAGAGAGAGAGAGAGAGAGAGACTTCAATGGCTGTGGAGGGATGTTTGCTGTAGGAGATGGGAGGATGAGAAGGGATTGAATTTAATTTAATTTATTTTGTGTAACAGACATGCACAACAAAATGTACAATGTGGACCCAGAGGATATCACTTGAAAGTATTAATTAAAATGCTTGTTTCCAAAGTGAGAAGGCAGGAGAACAGAGGGATGAGAAGGCAGGGAAAGCAGCGATGGATGGGGGAGATTGGCAGGATTCTATTAATGGGCCTGGTGGAGACGGGGGCCGGGGCCACAGAGTTAAGTAATGATCTATAAGGCACACTCTTCTCTGGGATCACCCCCAATTGCGAAATGTTATTGCCATAAACAGATGTGTGCATATCATGAATGCATCTACATTAATTGGCCCATGGTGGTTTCAGGGGGAATGGGGACACAGTGAGCAAGAGCAGAAAGAAGAATTATATTTCCCAAAGTATTTACTGTGCTGGGCTGAGAATTACCAGCTGGGTGCCCGGGCATGGTGGACAATGGCAACCTGAGCATTCTCTGGACCCAATTTCACTTGAACTACTGCTGTGTGACCTTCATGCTGCTATGAAACACCAGTGTTTTAATGTAAGAAATACATTCCCATGCTGCACAAAGTTGTGGCCCATACAGAACCATATATTATTGAAAAGGGCATTATGTATTTAGGCCTGTATCTGTAGTGTAGGATAATAAATTAGGTTGGCTGAGGGAGGGAGGGAGGGCTAGCCAGCCCAGTTTTGCTGTTTGCAGTGCTCAGCCATTGGCTGGGCGCCGAGGCATCTGACAAGGGAGAACATCTGGCGTCATTTCACCTATTAACCAGCCCTGGAATGGGATCTAGGGGGAAATAAGACACAAGCAGACATTTAAAACAAGATTATCTGTGCTGATGATGACAATGTCTGTCTTTCATTTATCGAGCGCTACTGGCTATGCTTAACCTTATAATGAAGACACGTACGTATAACTAAGCACTTCCTCGAATGCTGGACGTGAAGTTGATGTAGCACTGGAACATTGTTATAACCCATGTAATCTCTCTCATGGACCGACGCACCTAACATAACTGGTATCGTGGCGTCTGTCAACAGACTGTGGGATGCGCAGATGTTTTGTCAGTGATCATTTGGACAAATCACGATTTTGCAGGTGTTCGCATCTTTCGAATTTCGGAAGGGGAGGGGACATTTGGCTCATGAACTTGCCTGTAACTTGCAAAGAGAGGGGGGTGGAGCTTACGCCCTACTTCCGCTCCTTGTTCTAGTATCTTTTCTAATACGTCTCCCCCCCCAGAACTGAACCAAGCATCTGACACAATTATGCAATATTTTAGTTCTGGAATTTCAAGATTAGAACCCATGTAATTAGCTTATAAAATCAATTGTTTATGTCGTGTGTCATCATAGCATGGGTGTATGTGATTTGAGGTTAGGCCTATACACGATACATAAGGAGGGTATTATCATAGGACTCGGAGGGAAAAGAGGGCTGTAATGTGGTAATGGTTAGTTCAGTGCAAGCCCTAATTAGCCATGCAAACTGGCTTTGTCTCTGTTATCATCCTGCAAACTTCAGGCAATATGCTCTCCTCTCTATACAAGGGATGCTCTTCCTCTCCAGCAGCTTGGTTCACATCAGCAGCAGGGGATTGAGACTGAGGCGGATTTTTACACCAAACTCATTTCAAATATATTAAAGTGAGCTTAATGCGTGAGCAAACCAATTTCGCTCTTTCTTTATCCCTGTCTCCTCAGCATGTACAGATGTAGAAATGTAATCAACTTAGCGGGAACTAAAATTGCTGAGGTATCATTGTGTATATTTCAATTACCGTCTCATTGATTGTATTACAGAATCAGTGGTGAAGGCACAGAGACACACAGTTTCTATTCAGTTAGAGATGAGCTTCTTCTAACACTGCAGAGCTGGTAGCACTGTTGCAGTACGAGTCCGGTCTCACTTGTCTAGGTGTTGGATACATTTGTACTTGGTCTTGACTCAGTCTCGGATAGTGAGGACACTGAGGACTCCAGACACCAGCTAAGACCAGCAGAGTAAAAAAACTCATAAAAAAACTCATAAAACTGCTCTGCAGGGCAGTATATATAAACTCTATTCTTGAAACATTAATACAGTATATTAACAGCCTTAATGTCTATTATAGCCATGTTTGCTCAGTGGCGAACCTATAGGCCTTCAGTGTGTGACAGGTTAGTACAGTGGTGAACCTATAGGCCTTCAGTGTGTGACAGGTTAGTACAGTGGTGAACCTATAGGCCTTCAGTGTGTGACAGCTTAGTACAGTGGTGAACCTATAGGTCTTCAGTGTGTGACAGGTTAGTACAGTGGTGAACCTATAGGCCTTCAGTGTGTGACAGGTTAGTACAGTGGTGAACCTATAGGCCTTCAGTGTGTGACAGGTTAGTACAGTGGTGAACCTATAGGCCTTCAGTGTGTGACAGGTTAGTACAGTGGTGAACCTATAGGTCTTCAGTGTGTGACAGGTTAGTACAGTGGTGAACCTATAGGTCTTCAGTGTGTGACAGGTTAGTACAGTGGTGAACCTATAGGTCTTCAGTGTTTGACAGGTTAGTACAGTGGTGAACCTATAGGCCTTCAGTGTGTGACAGGTTAGTACAGTAGTGAACCTATAGGCCTTCAGTGTGACAGGTTAGTACAGTGGTGAACCTATAGGCCTTCAGTGTGTGACAGGTTAGTACAGTGGTGAACCTATAGGTCTTCAGTGTTTGACAGGTTAGTACAGTGGTGAACCTATAGGTCTTCAGTGTGTGACAGGTTAGTACAGTGGTGAACCTATAGGTCTTCAGTGTGTGACAGGTTAGTACAGTGGTGAACATATAGGTCTTCAGTGTGTGACAGGTTAGTACAGTGGTGAACCTATAGGTCTTCAGTGTGTGACAGGTTAGTACAGTGGTGAACCTATAGGCCTTCAGTGTGTGACAGGTTAGTACAGTGGTGAACCTATAGGCCTTCAGTGTGTGACAGGTTAGTACAGTGGTGAACCTATAGGTCTTCAGTGTGTGACAGGTTAGTACAGTGGTGAACCTATAGGTCTTCAGTGTGTGACAGGTTAGTACAGTGGTGAACCTATAGGCCTTCAGTGTGTGACAGGTTAGTACAGTGGTGAACCTATAGGCCTTCAGTGTGTGACAGGTTAGTACAGTGGTGAACCTATAGGCCTTCAGTGTGTGACAGGTTAGTACAGTGGTGAACCTATAGGTCTTCAGTGTGTGACAGGTTAGTACAGTGGTGAACCTATAGGTCTTCAGTGTTTGACAGGTTAGTACAGTGGTGAACCTATAGGTCTTCAGTGTGTGACAGGTTAGTACAGTGGTGAACCTATAGGCCTTCAGTGTGTGACAGGTTAGTACAGTGGTGAACCTATAGGTCTTCAGTGTGTGACAGGTTAGTACAGTAGTGAACCTATAGGTCTTCAGTGTGTGACAGGTTAGTACAGTAGTGAACCTATAGGTCTTCAGTGTGTGACAGGTTAGTACAGTGGTGAACCTATAGGTCTTCAGTGTGTGACAGGTTAGTACAGTGGTGAACCTATAGGTCTTCAGTGTGTGACAGGTTCGTGATTCTGAAAGGACAGCAACTGTAATACGAGCACACTTACTGTATGTAGGAGAGTGCACTTTTTGAAAAACACAAAAGGCCAGTGGTGTACTGGAGGCTGTACGCAGGTATGCAACGTATACTCACTTCTTAATCCCCACTGATATGTATCAAAGTAGTGTAGTGGAGGTATACAACTTATCAATTATGTAGTACAATAGAGAAATCATGCACAAATTAGCCCACACAATCGCAAAGCACATGCGTGCTGCTCATAACCTAGTTTCAGTGGAATATCTCCAGGCAGCAAGAGTGTGCCAACTGGTGATTTTGAAAGTGAAAATCTGAACCATTTATAGGAAATCTCATAGGAGAAAAAGAGAAAAAACATGGGAAAACATAGAATTTTTCACACAGGGCACATTTTCTTCACTGAGCAGGCCGTCTGGGAACTTTTTGGCTAAATTTGAGTATACCCACTTCTAACACTTGCTAGCTGCTAGGAGGATGTCATGCCATTGGAGGAGTGGGTGAGTGACTTTTCTACCTCATATCGTTTTTCGGTGGCTATACACAGATAGCGTTGCAGGTGTTATTTGGTTGGCTAGCAAGAACGCCTGTTATCCAGTTAGCATATCTCTTGCATTCGCAAATTCACTCTGGCTATCTACTCTGATTTCAGAGCACTCTCGTCTGAGTGTGCCAGAGCGCAGAACAACTGATGAATTTAAGAACACGCAACACCCGCTGAATATGACCGGTGTCAAAAAAAAGTAATAGTTAGTCATGAACGCTCGAGATAACATGTAAACAGCCTAACCAGCTCTGCTACGGCGAGTAGAGTTGTCAGAGTGAGGTGTTCTCTCGTTTGTGTCTGGAAGTAGCTAAGTAACAAGCAGGCCAACTTTAACCAGTTAGCTTGGGTGCTTGGTTGGGACAAGCATGCATTGGCAGGCAAGTTGCAGAAGGACAAGGAGGCTACAATTCTATATTGCTATAGAATTTTCACAAATGCCTTAGTATACGTAATTTCCAAACATTCTAAGAATTTATGAAAACGTAAAAAAGACCATATCGAAGTGGTCGCTTGTCAGATTATAATTTTTTTTAAGTGTCATACTCTTCCTGGGTGTGTATATGAACAGAATTTAATACGATTTCATGCTGCTAAAATGCTGTCAGTTCCACTTTAAATGCAACAATGTTTCACACACATAAGTTATTTTCAAAGCAAGCGCTGCAATAAAAAACACAGTTCCACTCAGCAGATGATGATCATGTGAAACTTAACTTCTTGTTGAAAGTTATTCTTGAAAAGGGAGTGCTAACAAAATAGCAACAACATCCTCTTCGATAACACCTGCTGCAGCCGCTGCAAGCTAGCCTACAACAAAAGATAGCTAGCTAGACCATGGGAAGACTACTGCTTGCCATTGCGCAGTAACCTGTTGGCCTTTGAAAAGGCAGAAGTTTCCACCCATTAAAAGTCAAAATGTGATTTGTTGATTCCACTGTCATTCAAAATGTTTGCCCTACAGTTGAATGGCAGATGCCTTCTATCTAGCTTCTGATGGCCTAGCCAATGTATGACATAGCTAACTAGATTTATCTCCCTAGACACCACCAAATAAAAATTCTGATTGGGTATTTTTTCTCTCTTCAGTGTCAACCCTTTCCTTTCCAACAAAAACTGAGCAGATTCAATCGAAACATCACTGAAAATAATAACATCATTACCATTATTATTACTATATTATAATTATTATTTTAGAAATTCTTAGGCCTTGCATTTTTTCACTATTTCGAATGTCTAAAGAATCCATATGTTGTTGACTCGGTCTTAGTGTTGACTCGGAATTGTTTTGCTCCGGTCTTGAATCGGTCTTGCTCTAGGTGGTCTCGAACACAACACTGGCTTGAAGTCCTACTGTAAACCAGAGGCCATATGCATCTCAGAATAGGAGTGCTGATCTAGGATCTAGTCCTTCCTATACTAATAATCATATTTATTGTGATCTAAAAGGGAAAACTGATCCTAAATCCCCACTCCTACTCTGAGATGCTTGATACAGGCCCTGGCTTGATTCTCAAACTGCTCTTGTCATCTCCTTTCCCCACCATAATAATAACTGATAGTTAGTGAGACTTCTAGCACAAAATGGCCGCCCTGCTTCATCCAGGTAGCTGCTTCATGATGATGAACAGTTGAGGAACTTCTCTATAGGAGTAGCATAATCCATTACTAGAACATTTCTAATGTATCTCAGTCCAAAATCCTTTTATTGAACAGATGGCATTGTCCTCATACGTTTCCTCCGTAATCTGTGGATTCCTTTTCTGCTGTGAATGGAGGGCAACATTTATTTAGCTATTTCAGTCATGTCTCATCTCTCTTTTTTGAAAGCCAGTGAGGCTGTCTGTAAGTTTCTCTTCTCCTCCTCCTATCTCCCACGGTGGCTATAATGAGTTGAACTGGGTGTAATGAACACCGCTCACACTAGCTTCTCACATGACTGGGCAGAGACATGCATTCACTGGTGTGGTGCTTGCTTTCATCCTCTCACTGTCTGTCTCTTAGTTAGAGTGTGAAACATACCAATGTATTGTCTGGCTTCATGGCTTCATGCAATGGACAACAGTGGGTTCAGGTGGATCTCTTCTGATTAGAGTATTACAGTATTTTTTTTGTATATTTATTTAATTTTAAATCATACAATCTACTTCCAGTGAAGCCGCTCAACATTTACATTACATTCAGTCATCTAACATACTCCCATCCAGAGCGACCCACAGAAGCAACCAGGGTCAACGCCCTGCTCAAGGGCACTTCGACAGATTCCCCATAAGGTCAAAAGCGGGGACCCGACCCAGCAAACCATCAGCCACTGGCCCAAGCTATCAACCGCCAGGCCACCAGCTCTCCAAGAGCCCCCCCACAGTTCCCAGAGAGCTACCCCTCAATCATCCGTAACTCCACTCTCCAATTCCACATCCCAACCCTCAGCTTCCCTCAGCCCATCCCACCTATCTCTGCTCGCCACCCTCTTCAGATATCTACGCGTCATATATCTTTCAACTATGCTGTGATGCTCCACATACAATTTTAATCCATCTAATCGAATAGAATCCACAGATTGCAAGTTGAAGATAAATAATTTTACTAAGAGTATTAGTATATTAGTAAATTAATTACTAGGTCTCTCCAAATCTCCCAATAATGCTATTTCTAGGGTACATTTTTTAGTAATTTTCAGCCATTCCTGAACCTGGGACCAGAAACAGGCTACAAAAACAAATGGTCTATTGATTCTGTATCCTCATGACAAAATCTGCAGAGCTGCGATGATTGTATGCCACAAATATTCAACTTTTTGTTGGTGGCAAGAATTCTGTACAATAATTTTAGCTAAAAATCACGAAGTCTTGAATCTTGCATTGTTTTATATATCAACTCATACACCCTATAGCTGGGAATCAACAATCTCTTCCCAACTATTTTACAATCTGTATGGCACAGCTGTCAACATCCTGGTCCTCAAATAAAACTGGTATACTTTCCGATTTATGCAATTGTTGTTCCTCTGGCAGTTTTGATCCTTTTTGGGCAGACAGACCAGTTTCCTACCAACTTCCGGTGCCACCTGCCTCCTCCATTTTTGGGGTAGTGCTGTAATCAATTGGTTGTAATCGTGGATGGAGCAGACCTTCCCATATAATTCTAATTACTCCATGAAATACATAACTCTACCATTCCAATTTACAATATCATGATACAAAATTTAAAAAAACTATTTTCCATTTTCCCTTTTATCAACCAGCACATTTCAGTTCAACCATAATATTTGTTGTAATATTTGTTCTATCTTTTCAGGGGGATGAAGTTGAAATTGAAACCAGCTCTGCAATGCTTGTTTGAAAAAGAGAGATACTTTGAAAAAGGTTTCATTTTCAATTACTCTAAAAATGAGACAAGGCAATCTGTACAAAGGCAAAAATATATATTTTTTAACAATGGATGAGCTTTTCTTTTTTTAAACAATGGATGAGCTTTTCTTAGTAATCTACTTGAGAACCATTTAGGGTTCAAGTAAAACTTTAGTATTAGTGAAGTTTTTGAGAGTGGTTAAGTGCTTTTGTATTTATAGTCTCAATCCACCCATTTCATATTCATTATATAGATAGGTACACTTGTCTGGTTTAGCATCCCAGATAAAGCAAAATATTGTTTTGTCATATCATTTGAATTAACGAATCATCAGGAGTAGGCAGCGCCATCAGTAAGTGAGTTAATCAGTGTAATTTTTCCATAACTAGACAGGTATTTACCTTTCCATGGTTGCAGGATCTTGTCTATTTTACTAGTTTTCTATTTAAATTAATTGAGGCGAGCTCTTTTTATATTTTTTGTGATATGAATATCAAGTACAGTGCCTTCGGAAAAGATTCAGACCCTAGACTTTTTCTACATTTTGATAGGTTACAGACATATTCTAAAATTTATTACACATTTTTTTTACTCATCAATCTACTCACAATACCCAATAATGACAAAGCAAAAACAGGTCTTTAGAAATGTTTGTGTCACGTCCTGGCCAGTATAAGGGTTAATTGTTATTGTAGTTTGGTCAGGACGTGGCAGAGGGTATTTGTTTTATGTGGTTCGGGGTGGTGTGTTAGTTAGGAGGGCGTTTGATTTATTATTTCCGGGTTTTGGGTTATGGTCTATGTTTATGTATTTCTATGTGTAGTCTAGTGAGTGTGTTTCTATGTTGAGTTAATTGGGGTGGACTTCCAATTGAAGGCAGCTGTTTGGTGTTGCCTTTGATTGGAAGTCCTATATTAGTTGGGTGTGTTTGTCTTGTATTTTGTGGGAGATTGTTCTTGGATTGCTGTGGTGCCTTCAAGGCTGTCATTTCGTCGTTCATCGTTTTGTTTATTTCTGTATATGTGTTTGTTTGGTTTTTCCTTCTTTTCCGGTAATTAAAGAAGATGAGTATACACATACCTGCTGCGTTTTGGTCCTCCATTTCTAACGACGAACGTGACAGTTTGCTAATTTATTAAACATAAAAAATTGAAATATCATGTTTACATAAGTATTCAGACCCTTTACTTAGTACTTTGTTGAAGCACCTTTGGCAGCGATTACAACCTTGAGTCTTCTTGAGTATGACGCTACAAGCGTGGCACATCCTAATTTGGCGAGTTTCTCCCATTCTTCTCTGCAGATCCTCTCAAGGTTTGTCAGGTAGGATGGGAAGCTATTTTCAGGTCTCTCCAAAGATGTTCGATTGGGTTCAAGTCCGGGCTCTAGCTGGGCCACTCAAGGACAATCAGAAGCTTGTCCTGAAGCCAGTCCTGCGTTGTCTTGGCTGTGTGCTTACGGGCTCCCCCCTGAGCCGCCCTGGAACAGGTTTTCATCAAGGATCTCTCTGTACTTTGCTCCGTTTATCTTTGCCTTGATCCTGACTAGTCTCCAGTCCCTGCTGTTGAAAAACATTCCCAAAGCATGATGCTGCCACCACCATGCTTCACCATAGGGATGGTGCCAGGTTTCCTCCAGACGTGAAGCTTGGCATTCAGGACAAAGAGTTAGATATTTGTTTCATCAGAACAGAGAATCTTGTTTCTCGTGGTCTTAAAATCTTTAGGTGCCTTTTCGCAAACCATATGCCTTTACTGAGGAGTGGCTTCTACCTGATCACTCTACCATAAATGCCTGATTGGTGGAGTGTTGCAGAGATGGTTGTCCTTCTGGAAAGTTTTCCAATCTCCATAGAGGATCTCTAGAGATCTGTCAGAGTGACCATTGGGTTCTTTGTCACCTCCCTGACCAAGGCCCTTCTCCCATGGCCCTTCTGGGCAGGAAACCAGCTCTAGGAAGAGTCTTGGTGGATTCAAACTTCTCCCATTTAAGAATCCTGGAGGTCACTGTGTTCTTGGGGACCTTCAATGTTGCAGAATTTTTGTTGTACCCTTCCCTAGATCTGTGCCTCGACACAATCCTGTCTGGGAGCTCTACGGACAATTCCTTTGACCTCATGGCTTGGTTTTTGCTCTGACATGCACTGTCAACTTACAGTTGAAGTCGGAAGTTTATATACATCTTAGCCAAAGACATTTAAAGTTTCTGACATTCAAATTTCTGACATTTAATCCCAGTAAAAATTCCCTTTTTTAGGTCAGTTAGGATCACCACTTTATTTTAAGAATGTGAAATCTCAGAATAATTGTAGAGAGTGATTTATTTAAGCTTTTATTTCGTTCATCACATTCTCAGTGGGTCAGAAGTTTACATACACTCAATTGGTATTTGGTAGCATTGGCTTTAAATCGTTTAACTTGGGTCAAATGTTTTGGGAAGCCTTCCACAAGCTTCCCACAATAAGTTGGGTGAATTTTGGCCCATTCCTCCTGACAGAGCTGGTGTAACTGAGTCAGGTGTGTAGGCCTCCTTGCTCACACACGGTTTTTCAGTTCTGCCCACAAATTTCCATGGGATTGAGGTCAGGGCTTTGTGAATGGCCACTCCAATACCTTGACTTTGTTGTCCTTAAGCTATTTTACCATAACTTTGGAAGTATGTTTGGGGTCATTGACCATTTGGAAGACCCATTTGCGACCAAGCTTTAACTTCCTGACTGATGTCTTGAGATGTTGCTTCAATATATCCACATACATTTCCTGCCTCATGATGCCATCTATTTTGTGAAGTGCACCTGTCCCTCCTGCAGCAACGAACCCCCACAACATGATGCTGCCACCCCCGTGCTTCACAGTTGGGATGGTGTTCTTCGGCTTGCAAGCCTCCCCCTTTTTCCTCCAAACATAACGATGGTCATTATGGCCAAACAGTTCTATTTTTGTTTCATCAGACCAGAGGACATTCCTCCAAAAAGTACGATCTTTGTCCCCATGTGCAGTTGCAAACTGTAGTCTGGCTTTTTCATGGTGGTTTTGGAGCAGTGGCTTCCTTGCTGAGTGGCCTTTCAGGTTATGTCGATATAGGACTCGTTTTACTGTGGATATAGATACTTTTGTACCTGTTTCCTCTAGCATCTTCACAAGGTCCTTTGCTGTTGTTCTGGGATCTATTTGCACTTTTCACAAAAAAGTACGTTCATGTCTAGGAGACAGAACGCATCTCCTTCCTGAGGGGTATGACAGCTGCATGGTCACATGGTGTTTATACTTGTATACTATTGTTTGTACAGATGAACATGGTTCCTTCAGGCATTTGGAAATTGCTCCCAAGGATAAACTAGACTTGTGGAGGTCTACAATTTTTTTCTGAGGTCTTGGCTGATTTCTTTAGATGTTCCAATGATGTCAAGCAAAGAGGCACTGAGTTTGAAGGTAGGCCTTGAAATACATCCACAGGTACACCGCCAATTGACTCAAATGATGTCAATTAGCCTATCAGAAGCTTCTAAAGCCATGACATAATTTTCTGGATTTTCCAAGGTGTTTAAAGGCACAGTCAACTTAGTGTATGTAATCTTCTGACCCACTGGAATTGTGATATAGTGAATTATAAGTGAAATAATCTGTCTGTAAACAATTGTTGGAAAAATGACTTGTGTCATGCACAAAGT
The DNA here is from genome assembly GCF_965601325.2 of Salmo salar. Taxonomy (NCBI): domain Eukaryota; kingdom Metazoa; phylum Chordata; class Actinopteri; order Salmoniformes; family Salmonidae; genus Salmo; species Salmo salar. The sequence goes on from NC_138318.1 coordinate 7,859,936, forward strand.
AGATGTCCTAACCGACTTGCCAAAACTACAGTTTGTTAACAAGACATTTGTGGAGTGGCTGAAAAAAAGAGTTTTAATTACTCCAACCTAAGTGTCTGTAAACTTCTGACTTCAACCGTATATTGACAGGTGTGTGCCTTTCCAAATCATGTCCAGTCAATTGAATTTAGTACAGTTGGACTCCAATCAGTTGTAGAAACATCTCAAGGATGATCACTGGAAACAGGATGCACCTGAGCCTAATTTCGAGCCTCATAGCAAAGGTTCTGAATACTTATTATTTATTTTTTTACATTTCCGGGTTGTTATTGTGGGGTATTGTGTGTAGATTGCTGAGATGTTTTATTTATTTAATACATTTTTGAATAAGGCTGTAACGTTACAAAATTTGGAAAGAGTCAAGGGATCTGAGCAATTTTCAAAGGCACTGTGAAAATGTCTACTTCACCGTAAATCCATGTTATAGGTAATCTACAGGGTTATGTAAAAGTTGCATTTTTTTAAAGATCCAAAATGTAATATTGTTCACATATCATAATTAGGTTTTAGTCCAGAGAGTCCAGATGCAGGCATCTAGCTTGCAGACTTAATATAAAACTTGAGTCATCGGCATACATGGACACCTTTGATTTTAATCCTTGGATTTCTAATCCTCTAATGTTGTTATTTGATCTGATTTTAATGCTAGCATTTCGATGGCCATAACAAATAGATATGGTGACAGCGGACACCCCTGTTTAACCTCTCTAGGGAAGGTGGGACGAAATCGTCCCACACTATTCAACAGCAAGTGAAAAATCAGAGCGCCAGATTTAAAACCACAAAATGTCATAATTCAAAGTTCTTAAACATAGGACTATTTTACACCATTTTATAGGTACACTTCTCCTGAATCGAACCACATTGTCGGAATTCCAAAAGGCTTTACAACGAAAGCAAAACATTTGATTATGTTAGGAGAGTACATCGACACAATAACCACACAGCCATTTTCTAAGCAACTAGCATGCATCACAAATACACAAAACACAGCTAAATGAATCACTAACCTTTGACGATCTTCATCAGATGACACTCCTAGGACATTATGTTATACAATACATGCATTTTTTTGTTCGATAAAGTTCATATTTATATATAAAAACAGCATTTTACATTGCCGCGTGACGTTCAGAAAATATTTTGCCTCCAATACTTCCGGTGAATCTGCTCCACAATCTACAAAAATACTTGTCAAAAACATTGATAAACTATTAAACTGTCATTCAAGGAATTATAGCTTAACATCTCCTGAATGCAACCGCATTGCCAGATTTCAAAATAACTTTACTGGGAAATCACACTTTGCAATAATCTGAGTACTGAGCTCAGAAAAAAACACTAGGCGATACAGATAGCCGCCATGTTGGAGTCATCTAAATTAATAAATAGTATTAGAAATATTCACTTACCTTTGATGATCTTCATCAGAAGGCACTTCCAGGAATCCCAGGTACTCAACAAATGTTGTTTTGTTCGATAAAATCCATAATTTATGTCCAAATAACTCCATGTTGTTTGCGCGTTCAGTAAGGTACTCCAAATGTAGGGTGCGCGAGGGAACTTTCACGACGAAAAGTTGAAACATTTTTTATTTACGTTCGTTCAAACATGTCAAACGTTGTAAAACATCAATCTTTAGGGCCTATAGAACGTGAAGATTCAGTAATATTTCAACCTGACGGTTCCTCTGTCTTGAAAAAGGTTTTGGAACAGATCTAACACTCTCATGAAGGCACACCAATGAAGTGATGTCATTCCTTGGGTTACCAACTTCCATGCCTTCTAGTCGGGTCCCTGTTCATCGTAGACGCCTCAAACAAGGTTCTAAAGACTGCTGACATCTAGTGGAAGCCTTAGGAAGAGCAAAATGAATCCTTAGTCACTGTGTGTTCGATTGGCAAGACTTGAAAGGACTACAAGCACCAGAATTCTCACTTCCTGCTTAGATTTTTCTCCGTTTTTTTGCCTGCCATATGAGTTCTGTTATACTCACAGACATCATTCAAACAGTTTTAGAAACTTCAGAGTGTTTTCTATCCACATCTACTATAATAATATGCATATTCCAGTTCCTGGGCCCGAGTAGTAGGCCGTTTAATTTGGGTACGTTTTTCATCTGGCCGTGAAAATACTGCCCCCTACCCTAGTGAAGTTAACTCATGTTGACCATTCAAAACTCTCTGAGACATAGCCGCTATTTTACCTCTGGGGTTGCTATACATTACTTTTACCCATTGTATAAGAGACTCACCAACACTTTTAAAAATCCAGCCATTTATAAAGGCCTTTTGATAACCTGTTGGGGATAGAGGGCAGTATTTGCACGGCTGGATAAAAAACGTACCCAATTTAATCTGGTTACTACACCTGCCCAGTAACTAGAATATGCATATAATTATTGGCTTTGGATAGAAAACACCCTAAAGTTTCTAAAACTGTTTGAATGGTGTCTGTGAGTATAACAGAACTCCTATGGCAGGCCAAAACCTGAGAAGATTTCAAGCAGGAAGTGGCCTGTCTGAGAAGTAGTGTTTCATCTTGGCTCTTTTTATTGAAGACTCAGGATCTGTGCAATAACGTGACACTTCCTACGTCTTCCATAGGGTCTCAGAGCCCGGGAAAACGTTGAACGATATCGAGGCAGGCTCTGGCTGAAACACTTTATCGCTTTTGGCAAGTGGCCACTCAGAGTACTATGGGCTTAGGCGCGTGCCCGCTTCGACCGAATGGTTTCTTTTCCTTTGTCTGTTTATCTAAACGCAGATTCCCGGTCGGAATATTATCGCTTTTTTATGAGAAAAATTGCATAAAAATTGATTTTAAACAGCGGTTGACATGCTTCGAAGTACGGTAATGGAATATTTAGAATTCTTTTGTCACGAATTGCGCCATGCTCGTCACCCTTATTTAGCCTTTAGGATAGTGTCTAGAACGCACGAACAAAACGCCGCTGTTTGGATATAACGATGGATTATTTTGGACCAAACCAACATTTGTTATTGAAGTAGAAGTCCTGGGAGTGCATTCTGACGAAGACAACAAAGGTAAGAATATTTTTCTTATAGTAAATCTGACTTTGATGAGTGCTAAACCTGCTGGGTGTCTAAATAGCTAGCCCTGTGATGCCGGGCTATCTACTGAGAATATTGCAAAATGTGCTTTTACCGAAAAGCTATTTTAAAATCGGACATATCGAGTGCATAGAGGAGTTCTGTATCTATAATTCTTAAAATAATTGTTATGCTTTTTGTGAACGTTTATCGTGAGTAATTTAGTAAATTCACCGGCAGTGTTCGGTGGGAATGCTAGTCACATGCTAGTCACATGCTAATGTAAAAAGCTGGTTTTTGATATAAATATGAACTTGATTGAACAAAACATGCATGTATTGTATAACATAATGTCCTAGGGTTGTCATCTGATGAAGATCATCAAAGGTTAGTGCTACATTTAGCTGTGGTTTGGGTTTATGTGACATTATATGCTAGCTTGAAAAATGGGTGTCTGATTATTTCTGGCTGGGTAGTCTGCTGACATAATCTAATGTTTTGCTTTCGTTGTAAAGCCTTTTTGAAATTGGACAGTGTGGTTAGATTAACGAGAGTCTTATCTTTAAAATGGTGTAAAATAGTCATATTTTTGAAAAATTGAAGTAATAGCATATCTAAGGATTTGAATAACGCGCCACAGGATTCAACTGGCTGTTGAGTAGGTGGGACGCAAGCCCATAGAGGATAATTGGCTATAAATACCAGGCCTGGCTTCTTAGATATTTTATGTTGTTCTATTATTTATAGTAGTTGTCGTATATTATCTTCAATCTATCATCCATGTAAAAAACCTGTCTAATAAGGATGAACAATACCTGGTAAAACCTTTTTAATTCAGAGTGCTATGCATTTTGCTAGTGTATTTGCATCACAACATGACGTGTAAGAGGCCTCCATTTTTTTTTTAGATGGACTGGATCTTTATTATTTGCCATCTGGGTCTTGTTTTAATAATTTTTACTATAGGAGTAGTTAAAACAAGCTAATAATGGAACTTTGAGTATATGTGGCATATCGGTATGCCATCAAGCCCTGGCGTTTTTCCAGACCGAAAATATTTTATAGCCTCAAAAAGTTATTCTGCTGTAATTTGGCCTTTGTACTGATCTTTTGGTATATTTGTAAATGTTTTATTTGTTGTATTATTTGGAAAGAATTGCTTACAGTAATTGTCATTCATAGGTTGAGGATGAGACGGAAAAGAAAACATCTGCTTAAAATATTTAGCTTCCTCTTATAAAATATAATTCTGTTTTGTTTGGACAACTGTATTGTTGGGATAAATGCCTTGATACTTTCTGGCATTTGTACTGTATGTCAACCATGGCTCAAATGTATCTGCGATACAGTTACAGTTAGTTTTGCTTTCTGTTGATTTGCGTCTGGGGCCAACTAACTCTTTAACCTGAGCACCACTGTCTAAATTGGAACCCTGACCACCTGGCCTGGTCTCCTTCAACCATGCTCTGTCTACTGCCCTCTGCCTGACCCTGAAGAGGATGGCAAGAAGATGAGGGTCAGCTGTGCTCCCTGCTCCCCCTGCAATCTACACCCAGATGTAGAGATGAGGTGGCGGCAACCACGACCGAAATAGGAGAGGGAGCGGGAGGAAGGGAGGTAGAAAGAGGGAGAGAGAGTGAGCTTAGCAGGGGCTGACAGCTGGGGAGAGGACAGATGGTGTCCTCTGTTGTTTAAAAAAAAAAAACTTTTAATTCACTCTATTTATTTTATGTTCATTTCCTCTTGATGGTTCAGGCTTCAATTATTCAAATGGTGTTTACGCTTCTATCAGTAAACAACAATGGAATCTGACAGGTGGGTGGAAAAGGTGGACTTCCAGGAATCTTGAATTGGACTTGGGGCATTTATTAACGAGGGAGTTTCTTTCCTGACATGCTGACTGAGAGGTGCCTGTTTATCAGTCCATAGTAGCCTATGTCTCAGTACAACTGTCTGTCAGTCTGTTCATGTCTTTGTCAGACAATGTTCTCACCCTCTTGGCATCTACCCTGCTGCTCCTAGCTGTCAGCCTCCCAGCTCCTTTAGCATCTAGCAAGTCCTGAGTTTCTTCCGGGTCTCCCCTTTTCTCCCCTCCTCCTCTCCTCTCCCCTCCTCTCTTCTTCCCCCCTCCCTCCTCTCACCTCCAACAACACATGGCTGAGCTGATGGCTTCTACTAGCCTGTCCATGTAATAAGGCCATTGTATTCAAAGATCCCTGGAGACCAGAGGCAGCAAACCATTAAAGTCCCTTTTCATAAATCGGCACAGTTCAACACAGCTGGCAGGTGCTACACCATGGAGTGGTGTGCATCTGTGCAAACACATACGTGCGTACGTACGTACACACACACACACACACACACACACACACACACACACACACACACACATTTGGCAGCTGAAAAAGCTGTCATCCAACCAGTTTGGTAACAACCCTTCCCGAAATATACATTCTGTCTGCTTTCGGATTGAGGAACCCAGGAGTGTTAAAAGCAACCATTTCCATGAAAAGATCATAGCCAGTCCCTCCAGGATTCCACAGGGATTGTTTGTGATATTGGCTTAATTTTGCAACGGCAATTCTGACGTTTTGCATGGCAATATGCATAGTATGTGAGGAATTGTTGATTTTTACCCAAGAAATTGCTATCGCAGAATACTGGCTTGACTCCTTAGCTTACTGCCCCTAGACTTCACAGTAGGTACATGTTTTTGAAGTTTATAAATAACCAACTAAAGGAAAGGGAAGATGAATTATGTAGTAGGACGGTGGAGAACGCCTTTTATGGCACCCCATTGGTTTGTTCACTTCACACATAAAATGGTGCTTACAGGTGCCTAGCTACCCACACACCTGTCCTCCTCGAGACCTTTGTGTAGTGAGCCGGTGCTGTGACTCCAACGCCGGGGTTATTACACATACATCACACTGAAACAGGAAATGAACCCAATCACTGTCTGCATACTTTGAAATGGCGATACACAGGGATTGCAATACTCCGGGAACCAATCACAGTTAACCCCAGAATGTCAGCAATAGAGGTAAAGTGTGTGGGTGGCAGAGAGAGCCGCCCAGGAAAATGTGACATTATCTGTCACATGGGAGCTTGACATAATGAGGGAGTTCTCTCTGTGAGTGTGGATGGATTAAGTTGGTAGCTGTGAACTCCACTGATAAACAGTCAGCGTTGTCTCTGCCAGAGCTGTGACTGGAGACTTTGTGTTCAACTTGGGCAGAGACCAGTTTGTTTGTCACCAGATCAGCCAGAATTTTCTAGTAAGGCTTCAAAATGGATGAAGACATTTTTCTTATATATTTTTTTATTTCAGAGTGGCATGTCTTCGCTATTGAAAGGCATATGTGTCACAAACGCAGGGGGTGAAATATCGGTCAATTCTGAATAGATAAGGTAATATACGACATTGTGTATTGTAAGGCGTTGTGAGTCAATGGCCAGCTAGCATCTGAAGGAAGAATGGCTTCCATATTGCATTGTCTGCTCTCTCTCTCTCTCTCTCTCTCTCTCTCTCTCTCTCTCTCTCTCTCTCTCTCTCTCTCTCTCTCTCTCTCTCTGTCTCTCTCTCTCTCTGTGTGTGTGTCTCTCTCTCTCTCTCTCTCTCTCTCTCTCAATGTCTGCTCTATTCAACTCAATGACACCCCCCCCCCCCCCCCCCACATACACACAGTGTTTTAAGAGACCTATTTAGAGACCCTCATTTTAGCTCTTAGCCCACTGAGTTGAAAACTGTACTCATGCATTAAATTGATTATAAATGCTTTCTACAATACACAGCAGGGTTATATAAATGGGAAGTGGAAGGGCATAGGGCCTTGCAACTTGGTGTGAAATAAGTCTTTACTTACAATGTTTTCATTCATTATGTCAATATCCAGACACTTACTTTTTTTGCAATGGAAAAATACAAACACACAGACTAAAGAAACTTTATTTAATTATAAACACAGTGCCTTTTGGTCAGCCTCTCGTTCCTTTAGAACTTTCCACTAAAAGAAGCAGAGAAGAGAAATAGAAATGTTTATAATGCTATTAAGGTATTTATTTTTAGTCCCTCAGCAGCACACCCGATCAGAGATAGAATCCAGAAGCTGTAATGACAGTAGTGACAGCAGGACAGCAGGTCCCTCTCAGTCCCTGTGTATATGTGTGTGCGTGCGTGCCTAAGCACTTATGTGTGTGTGTGCCTGATCATTCCTGTGTAGTCTGTGGAGTGTGCTCTGAATGAGAAGAGGTTCAGCTGTGCTTGCGGGGCCAGAGAGGCCAGGCTGAACTAACTCAACCCTCCAGATTAGGGGTGTTATCAGGTGTTATTATCAGGTTATCAAGGCCACTGGGGCTGGAGCAGCATAAATCTAATGCCTCACTCATAAGGGCTGAGCCATAGTGGCTATTGGTGTAGATATCCCCACTTTCTACACTCTCTCTCCATTCCACCCAGGAATTAGAGAGCTCTGTATAGGCCCCTTCATTTCGGGGCTGAGGATTGCTTGGTTAAAGGGGCTTACGGGGGGTCTTGATGTGACAGGTAAGAGATGTGTGATAGGGTTCAGTGTTAGGCAGAGGTATTTATCACTAAGAGTGCGGTGATTGGGAGATTACATTTTATTTACATTTTAGTCATTTATCCGACACTCTTATCCAGAGCAACTTACAGTTAGTGCATTTATCTTAAGATAGCTCGGTGGGACAACCACAGGGGAGAGGGGGGTGCTGTGGGTTTATTTAAGATACTGTTTGAAGAGGTAGGGTTTCCCATGTTTTCGGAAGATGGGCAGGAACTCTGCTCTCCTAGCTTCAGGGGGAAGCTGGTTCCACCATTGGGTGCCAGGACAGAGAAAAGCTTGAACTGGGCTGAGTGAGAGCTGCCCTTCCGTAGGGGTGGGAGGGCCAAGAGACCAGAGGTGGCAGAACGGAGCACTCGGGTTGGGGTGTTAGATTTGAGCATTGCCTGAATGTAGGGAGGGCCAGATCCTCTTGCTGCTCCGCAGGCAAGTACCATGGTCTTGTACCGAGCCCTCGCGGACACCAGTAGTGACAGTACGTGGTGCAGACACAGATCCTCTCCACGTCACCTGGTAGGAGCAGCAATCCAAAAGTGTGCAGAGCCTGAGATGCCTAGCCCTGAGAGGGTGGAGAGGAGGATGTGAGGGTTCACGTGTCGAAGGCAGCGGATAGATCTAGGAGGATGAGTGCCCGGAAGATATCGCTTCTAATTTTACTCGTCACGTACACAGTTTACAGCAGGTATAAAATGTGCAGCGAAATGCTCGTGTGCTAGCTCCCTCAACATTGCAGTACAATGATCAATATAAATAATAAAGAGTTACATCAAAACTTATAAGTAATAGAAGAAGGAGTATGCCTAGTAATAGCCTGATACTGTATGTACACAATAGGAGATACAGTAGAGATGATGAATGTGCTATGTCAAGTTTCACTGAATTTACAAATATAAAGTGGGTAGTATCTTGGTCACACAATTGAATAAGTAGTATATAATAGATATACTGTTTCCTATATATCTAAGATGGAGCTGCTGCCTGGTTACCACAGCAACAGCAGTAGGTTCCCAGCTTTCCAGGCTCTTTCACTGCATCATCTTGCTGTACACCTGCAGTTATCATAGGATTAAGTTTCATTTTGTCTTTGATTGGGGTCAGTGATTAGGGTGTGTGTGTGTGTGTGTGTGTGTGTGTGCGTGAGTGCGTGCGTGCCTGCGTCTGTCCGCTAATTTCAGCCGAGGAGAAGGTCTCTCTGTGCATTTCTTTTCTTTTCCCGTGTCAGCTTTTGTTCAGTGCTTCAGTCCACCCCAGTTTATATAGCTTAAGGGGATATGTTTGTGCGTACACACACACACACACACACACACACACACACACACACAAACAAAATGTACCGACAAAACAGTTTAAAGGTTCACTCAACTTGAACCACTGCAGGATGTGGTTCCCTCTGCTGTGGGGTTGATGTCAGGTGGAACATACAAACAGTTCAAGACAAACTCAGAAGCAGGGCGAATGATGCCGCAGTGAAATCTGCATACTCTGCTTGTGTGTGTGTGTGTGTTGCAGGAAAGTCGAAGGATATTATGTTTTCACTTTGGCAGCAGCTAATGGGAATCCATAATAAATACAAATACAAATAATTTGCCTCACTCTGTTTTCATGTTATGAGGGTTTGCCTGTTTCCCATCTTTTCTCTTTTTCTCCAGGTCTTGTGTTTTTAAGCCGGTAATGATTGGGAAATCCTTGAGTAAGCATTGTGGGAAAATGGCAAAACAAGAATTTGATATGGAGGTATATTAATCTGCTGGTTGTAAATGTTTCTAGCTGCCATTGCCCCTCTCAAATTCAGATGATTCATCACCAGTATTATTAACAAAAGATTTTTGTGTGGTCTGCCCAAATTAATTCGCTATGGTTGTATAAAGTTTATTGTATGTACGGGATATGCATGGTATACAGTGCATTCGGGAAAGTATTCAGACCCCTTACTTTCTCCACATTTTGTTACGTTACAGCCTTATTCTAAAATTGATTAAATACATATTTTTCCTCCTCAATCTACACACAATACCCCATAATGACAAAGCAAAAACAGGTTTTTAGATATTTTAGCAAATGTATATAAAAATAGAAAGCGGAAATACATTATTTACGTAAGTATTCAGACCCTTTGCTATGAGACTCGAAATTGAGCTCAGGTGCATCCTGTTTCCATTGATCATCCTTGAGATGTTTACACAACTTGATTGGAGTCCACCTGTGGTAAATTCAATTGATTGGACACGATTTGGAAAGGCACACAGCTGTCTATATAAGCTCCCACAGTTGACAGTGCACATCAGACCAAAAACCAAGCAATGAGGTCGAAGGAATTGTTTGTAGAGCTCTGAGACAGGCTTGTGTCGAGGAACAGATCTGGGGAAGGACATCAAAACATTTCTGCAGCACATTGAAGGACTCTAAGAACACAATGGCCTCCATCATTCTTAAACAGAAGAAGTTTGGAACCACAAATACTCTTCCTAGACCTGGCCAAACTGAGCAATCGGGGGAGAAGGGCCTTAGTCAGGGAGGTGACAAAGAACCCGATGGTCACACTGAAGGAGCTCCAGAGTTTCTCTGTGGAGATAGGAGAATCTTCCAGAAGGACAACTATTTCTGCAGCACTCCACCAATCAGGCCTTTAAGAGTGGCCAGACGGAAGCCACTCCTCAGTAAAAGACACATGACAGCCCGCTTGGAGTTTGCCAAAAGGCACCTAAAGACTCTCAGACCATGAGAAACAAGATTCTCTGGACTGATTAAATCAAGATTGAACTGTTTGACCTGAATGCCAAGTGTCACATCTGGAGGAAACCTGGCACCATCCCTATGGTGAAGCATGGTGGTGGCAGCATCATGTTGTGGGGATGGTTTTCAGTGGCAGGGGCTGGGAGACTAGTCAGGATCGAGGGAAAGATGAACAGAGCAAAGTAAAGAGAAATCTTTGATGAAAACCTGCTCCAGAGCGCTCAGGACCTCAGACTGGGGTGAAGGTTCACCTTCCAACAGGACAACAACACTAAGCACACAGCTAAGACAACACGGGAGTGGCTTCGGGACAAGTCTCTGAATGTCCTTGAGTGGCCCAGCCAGAGCCCGGACTTGAAACCGATCGAACATCTCTTGAGAGACATGAAAATAGCTGTGCAGCAACGCTCCCCATCCAACCTGACAGAGCTTGTGAGGATATGTAGAGAAGAATTGGAGAAACTCCCCAAATACAGGTGTGCCAAGCTTGTAGCGTCATACCCAAGAAGACTGGATGCTGTAATTGCTTTCAAAGGTGCTTCAACAAAGTACTGAGTAAAGGTTCTGAATATTTATTTCAATGTGATATTTCAGCTTTTTATTTTTGATAACTTTGCAAACATTTCTAAAAACCTGTTTTTGCTTTTTCATTATGGGGTATTATGTGTAGATTGATGATTTAAAAAAAATCCATTATAGAATAAGGCTGTAACGTAACAAAATGTGGAAAAAGTCAAGGGGTCTGAATACCTTTCGAATGCACTGATGGATTCTGTCAAAATGCAACATATTTCAAGTTAAACTGTAGTTTGCTTGTATCCTGTTTAGTGAATGATTATTGTGAGTATGAATGGAGTTTAGGACATGAAACTGTTTGTATGCTAATTTTGAAATGTTGACCTAATCAGATAAGAGGAAATTGCCTAGGACCAGAGAGCAGGGTCAGGCACAGGACAATGAAAATGGACGGGTTGTGATTCTAGACAATGCAACAACAATAGGAAATAGTCCAAAAATAAGAACACAATCATAAAGGAAGTGTGATGGTGCCCGAAAATGTTCAGTGCACTAGAGATATGACTTGATCAAATATGATACAGTGTATATATGATATGTTTTAGCACATATCCTACAGATAATTATTGTCGTTACTACAGTGCCTCTATTCTATTGTTGTACCAACATTATTGTGTAGTGTATAATGCTGAGGTCCAGTAGAAGCTGAGTGTAAGCTTTCTGCCTACCTGTCTGTCTGTACTGATGTACTGCTGATGCGTGTGTTCGCTTGGCAGTATTTGCACTATATGCATTTTCCCTCTGTGTATCTTCAGGGCAAGCTGAGGTTGGTAGCTAGCTACCTTCATGTCAGCTCCACTCCACTCAGCTCAGTCAGTCACATTCCATGTTGATGACTTCAGAGGCAGCTGTGTGTGGGCTTTGTCCTCCCAGATCAACAGGTGACCCTCTGACCTTTTCCATCCATCTATCCATCCAGCCATCCATCTATGGCGCTATATATTACATAAAGGTTCAAAGGTTACCACTTTTAATTGTGAGATGAGCTGTTGAGTGGGCATCACTTTTATCACTCACAGTACGCCGGTTTTAAGACTGTGAAGCCGTGGTAGCCGTAGCCATCTTACCCACTATTTTATTTTGAGTGATTTAAGTTCACAGTCCATTGGAGAAGGGGATGTGAATTTATGGCAGAGCCGGAAATGATGTTTCACTGTCCCGGTCCAGGCTTTGATTAATTATGGGTAAATGATGGGCATGCGGTGGGATGAGAGAGAGAGAAAGCTAGAGAGAGATGAGAAAGAGAGAGAGCTGTCCTGATTCAGAAGCAGAATGGGTACATGGGCGTAATGAGAAACCCTTTACTCTACCAGACCTGGGCTCAAATATACACTATATATACAAAAGTATGTGGACACCCCTTCAAATTAGAGGTTTTGGCTATTTCAGCCACACCTGTTGCTGACAGGTGTATAAAATCGAGCACACAGCCATGCAATCTCCATAGACAAACATTGGCAGTAGAATGGTCTTACTGAAGAGCTCAGTGACTTTCAACGTGGCACTGTCATAGGATGCCACCTTTCCAACAAGTCAGTTTGTGTCACGTCCTGGCCAGTATATAAGGTTAATTGTTTTGTAGTTTGGTCAGGGCGTGGCAGGGGGGTATTTGTTTTCTGTGGTTCGGGGTGGTGTGTTTGTGTAAAGGGTGTTTAATTTAGTAATTCCGGGTTTTTGGTTTATGTTTAGTAATTCTATGGTTAGTCTAGGTTGTGTGTTTCTATGTTTGGTTGATTGGGGTTGGGACTCTCAGTTGAAGGCAGGTGTTGTCTATCTGCCTTTGATTGAGAGTTCCATATATTAGGGTGTGTTTGTATGTGTGATTTGTGGTTGATTATTCTGTGTATAGCCTTGTGCCTTACCAGACTGTTTATTTGTCGAGTGTTCGTTTTTTTGTGTTTTGTATGTTCGTTTTGAAAGACAATTAAAAATCAAGATGAGCATTCACGTACCTGCTGCGTTTTGGTCCTCATTCACCGACAACAACCGTGACAGAATCACCCACCACCAAAGGACCAAGCAGCAGAGGAAGGAGCAGACGGAGTTCGAGTTGGACTGGCGGGAGAAGTGGACTTGGGAGAAAGTTCTGGACGGGGCCGGACCCTGGCATCAGGCTGGGGATTATCGACGCCCGCAGGAGGAAATTGAGGCAGCCAAGGCAGAGAGGCGGTGGTACGAGGCCAAGTACGCGCTGAAGGAGAAGCACGAGAGGCACCCCCAAGAAAATTTTGGGGGGGGGCACACGGGTAGTTTGGCTAGGCGTAAGAAGAGCCGGAAGCCAGCTACTCGTGGTTATATGGAGGAGCGTATGGGGTGGAGAGCGCTATGTTTCGCTGAGGAGCGCACTATCTCACCCATACGCACGCACAGTCCGGTGCGCGTTATTCCAGCCCCTCGCAGGTGCCGTGCTAGAGCGGGCATCCAGCCTGGTAGGAGGATGCCTGCGCAGCGCATCTGGTCGCCGGTACGCCTCCGAGGACCAGGCTACCCAACTCCCGCTCTACGCACGGCTACCATCAGGCCCCTGCACAGCCCAGTCTGCCCTGTACGAGCACCCCGCTCGTACAGGGCTACTAGTTCCATCCAGCCAAGGCGGGTTGTGCAGGAGGTAAGATCTAGACCGGCTGTGCGCCTCCATAGCCCTGGGTTTCCAGCTCCTGTCTCTCGTGCGGACCCGGAAGTGCGTCAACCCAGTCCGACTCGTCCTGTTCCCGCTCCCCGCACTAGCCTGGAGGTGCGTGTACATAATCTGGTAATCCCAGTACCAGCACCACGCACCAGGCTACAAGTGCGTCAACCCAGCCTCGCCAGTCAACAGTCTTCATCAGAGCTGCCCGCCAGTCAACAGTCTTCATCAGAGCTGCCCGCCAGTCAACAGTCATCGTCAGAGCTGCCCGCCAGTCAACAGTCATCGTCAGAGCTGCCCGCCAGTCAACAGTCATCGTCAGAGCTGCCCGCCAGTCAACAGTCATCGTCAGAGCTGCCCGCCAGTCAACAGTCATCGTCAGAGCTGCCCGCCAGTCAACAGTCATCGTCAGAGCTGCCCGCCAGTCAACAGTCATCGTCAGAGCTGCCCGCCAGTCAACAGTCATCGTCAGAGCTGCCCGCCAGTCAACAGTCATCGTCAGAGCTGCCCGCCAGTCAACAGTCGTCAGAGCTGCCCGCCAGTCAACAGTCGCCAGAGAGGTCAGACTGCGCTGAACTGCCGGAGTGGCCAGACTGCGCTGAACTGCCGGAGTGGCCAGACTGCGCTGAACTGCCGGAGTGGCCAGACTGCGCTGAACTGCCGGAGTGGCCAGACTGCGCTGAACTGCCGGAGTGGCCAGACTGCGCTGAACTGCCGGAGTGGCCAGACTGCGCTGAACTGCCGGAGTGGCCAGACTGCGCTGAACTGCCGGAGTGGCCAGACTGCGCTGAACTGCCGGAGTGGCCAGACTGCCCTGAACTGCCGGAGTGGCCAGACTGCCCTGAACTGCCGGAGTGGCCAGACTGCCCTGAACTGCCGGAGTGGCCAGACTGCCCTGAACTGCCGGAGTGGCCAGACTGCCCTGAACTGCCGGAGTGGCCAGACTGCCCTGAACTGCCGGAGTGGCCAGACTGCCCTGAACTGCCGGAGTGGCCAGACTGCCCTGAACTGCCGGAGTGGCCAGACTGCCCTGAACTGCCGGAGTGGCCAGACTGCCCAGACTGTCCCGAATTGCCAGACTGCCCAGACTGTCCCGAATTGCCAGACTGCCCTGAACTGCCGGAGTGGCCAGACTGCCCAGACTGTCCCGAATTGCCAGACTGCCCAGACTGTCCCGAATTGCCAGACTGCCCAGACTGTCCCGAATTGCCAGACTGCCCAGACTGTCCCGAATTGCCAGACTGCCCAGACTGTCCCGAATTGCCAGACTGCCCAGACTGTCCCGAATTGCCAGACTGCCCAGACTGTCCCGAATTGCCAGACTGCCCAGACTGTCCCGAATTGCCAGACTGCCCAGACTCTCCCGAATTGCCAGACTGCCCCGACTGCCCCCCGGCGAAGCCAGAGTGGCCCGACAGCCTGGAACGGCCGGAGCCAGAGCCACCTCCAGAAATAGGTGGGTTGGGGAGGGGGGGTGTAGCACAGTGCCGTCGTTGACGGCAGCCACCCTCCCTTCCCTCCCTTTAGAAAAGGGGACTTTTTGTTGGTGTTGCTTGGGGTTATTTTTTTGTTAAGGTGCTTCTGGGGTAGCACCTTTAAGGGGGGGGTACTGTCACGTCCTGGCCAGTATATAAGGTTAATTGTTTTGTAGTTTGGTCAGGGCGTGGCAGGGGGTATTTGTTTTCTGTGGTTCGGGGTGGTGTGTTTGTGTAAAGGGTGTTTAATTTAGTAATTCCGGGTTTTTGGTTTATGTTTAGTAATTCTATGGTTAGTCTAGGTTGTGTGTTTCTATGTTTGGTTGATTGGGGTTGGGACTCTCAGTTGAAGGCAGGTGTTGTCTATCTGCCTTTGATTGAGAGTTCCATATATTAGGGTGTGTTTGTATGTGTGATTTGTGGTTGATTATTCTGTGTATAGCCTTGTGCCTTACCAGACTGTTTATTTGTCGAGTGTTCGTTTTTTTGTGTTTTGTATGTTCGTTTTGAAAGATAATTAAAAATCAAGATGAGCATTCACGTACCTGCTGCGTTTTGGTCCTCATTCACCGACAACACCTGTGACAGTTTGTCAAATTTCTGCCCTGCTAGAGCTGCCCCGGTCAACTGTAAGTGCTGTAATAGGAACAGCTTACCCGCGAAGTGTTAAGCCACACAAGCTCACAGAACGGGACCGCCGAGTGCTGAAGCACGTAGCTCGTAAAAATCGTATGTCCTCTGTTGCAACACTCTGCCTCTGGAAGCAACGTCAGCACAAGAACTGTTCGACGGGAGCTTCATGAAATGGTCATTTCCATGGCCTCCCAGCCACACAAAAGCCTAAGATCACCATGCGCAATGCCATGCGTTGGCTGGAGTGGTGTAAAGCTCGCCGCCATTGGACTCTGGAGCAGTGGAAATGGATTCTGTGTGATGAATCACACTTCACCATTTGGCAGTCCAACGGAGTAATCTGGGTTTGGTGGATGCCAGGGGAACACTACCTGCCCCAATGCATAGTGCCAAATGTAAAGTTTGGTGGAGGAGGAATAATGATCTGGGGCTTTCTTTCATGGTTCGGGCTAGGCTGCTTGCTTCCAGTGAAGGGAAATATTAACGCTACAGCAACAATGATATCCTAGATGATTCTGTGCTTCGATCTTTGTGGCAACAGTTTGAGGAATGCCTTTTTTTAGCATGACAGTGCCCCTTTGCACAAAGCGAGGTCCATGCAGAAATGGTTGGTCGAGATCAGTGTGGAAGAATTTGACTGGCCTGCACAGATCCCTGACCTCAACCCCATCGAACACCTTTGGGATGAATTGGAAAGCCGACTGCAAACCAGGCCTAACCGCCCAACATCAGTGCCCGACCTCACTAATGCTCTTGTGGTTGAATGGAAGCAAGTTCGTGCAGCAATGTTGGAATTAGATGTTCGACGACCAGATGTCCACATACTTTTGGTCATGTAGTGTATGCTTATTTGAGTATCTGGTATTTAAAATACTTTGTGTATTTGAGTATTTTCAAATACACAGCCCAAAACAAGTACTTTTATTTGAGTATTTGAATGGTTATTAGTAAAAAAAACAAATAGTCAGCCAAATTGTATTTGACAGTATTTTCAAATACTTATTTCAAATACTATTTTCAAATACCTGGGTTAAATTAGTATTCAAAATATTTTCCAAGTGTGTTTCCAAATACATTCAAATATTAAACTACTTGTCTTTTCAAATAAAATATATATACTGTAAATATTTACAGTGCCTTCAGAAACTATTCATACCCTTGACTTATTCCACATTTTGTTTTGTTACAGCCTGAATTTAAAATCGATTACATTGTATTTTTTTCTCACCCGTCTATGAAATATAGAAATATCTCATCTACATTAATATTCCCACCTCTGAGTCAACACATGTTAGAATCACCTTTGGCAGTGATTACAGCTGTGAGTTTTTCTGGGTAAGCCTCTAAGAGTTTTGCAATCCTGGAATGTACAATATTTGCACATCATTTTTTTTAAATTCTTCAAGCTCTGTCAAGTTGTTTGTTGATCATTGATACACAGCCATTTTCAAGTCTTGCCATAGATTGTCAAGCCATTTTAAGTGAAAACTGTATCTAGGCCACTCGAACATTCAATGCTTTCTTGGTAAGCAACTCCAGTGTATATTTGGCCTTGTGTTTCCGGTTATTATCTTGCTGAAAGGTGAATCTTTTTCTCAGGGTCTGTTGAAAAGCAGACTGAACCAGGTTTTCCTCTAGGATTTTGCCCGTGCTTAGCTCTATTTTGTTTCTTTTTATCCTAAAAAACTCCCTAATCCTTGCCGATGAAAAGCATACTGATAACATGATTCAGCCACCAGCATGCTTGTGTTGTGTTGGATTTTCTCCAACTATAACGTTTTGTATTCAGGATATAATGTTAGTTTCTTTGCCACATGTTTAGCAGTTTTAAACAGTATGCATGTTTTTGACAGGCTCCCTTCTTTTCAATTTGCCATTTAGGTTAGTATTGTGGTGTAACTACAATGTTGTTGAGCCATCCTCAGTTTTCTGCTATCACAGCCATTCAACTCTGTACACTGTTTTAAAATCACCATTGATGTCTTGGTGAAATCCCTGAGAGGTATACCAATAGGTGCCTTTCTTGGTGCCCTTTGAGGCATTGGAAACCCTCCCTGGTCTTTGTGGTTGAATCTGTGTTTGAAATTCACTGCTCGACTGAGGGACCTTACACATAATTGAATGTGTGGGGTACAGAGATGATTCAAAAATAATGTTTTGCACACAGAGTGAGTCCATGCAACTTATTATGCGACTTGTTAAGCAAATTATTACTCCTGAATTTATTTAGGCTTGCCATAACAAAGGGGTTGAATAGTTATTGACTGAAAACATTTCAGCTTAATTTTAAATTCATTTGTAAACATTTCTCAAAACATAATTCCTATTTTACATGATGGAGTATTGTGTGTAGGCCAGTGACACAAAATATCAATTTTTATTTCAGGCTGTAACACAACAAATGTGGAAAAAGTAAAGGGGCGTGAATACTTTCTGGCACTGTACTTCGGATGTAGGTGAAAGGAATTGAAATGTTTGAAATAGTATTTGAACCCAGGTCTGCACTCTACTCAACTTCTCACAACAGAGTGTATTCTCTTCATCCCTCCATCCCCTGAGGGATGGACAGGGCAAGAGGAGTTGTCTCGTGATATCCCGTGCAGAAATGTAACCCGTCGCTCACAAAACAATGTGCTTTGGATATGGAGAGGAAAGGAGGCTCAAAGAGGGAGATTGAAATGCAAAATGGAGGGAGGCCTCTATCCACTGCAGTAGCTGACTATATATGTTAATGCCCCTCTAGTTAGTCCGTAAGAGAATGCTGCTCCACATCTGCTGCTCCACATCCATCCCCAGATCTAGCCCTCTCTAGTTGGTTGGAAGTGGCATGTTGTTTCCTCAGCATGAAGAACTGCCAGCACGTGTCAATACCTCCCTTTGAATTATTGACCTGTGCCGGCGTGTCCCAGAAATGCGACTGATGGTTGTTGGTTGTTGTTGCGGCGTCCCATTGCTTTTTTTCCCACCAAGCCCCCATGCTGTTTCAGGGCGGAAATTTGCGAGGAGTGTTTTTGATAACCCGCTCACTGGGATGTGGAAGGAGTCAGGAGTGACGATGTTTGAGATCTGATGAAAGCAGGAGACAGAAAAAAACAACAACAAAAACATGAGACAACAAAGACAGTGCCGGCTTGCACTCTGTGCCCGTTGTTGGCCGTTGCCTATTGGCACGCCGGCACACAGTATCCGTCAGTAGAGATATTAGTGAGACTTCTGAAACAATTAGCGCGTCAGCACTATGCTAATCCTGTCAGTTAGATGGCAGAACAGGGTACTGGGCACAGTGAACTTGGCCATTTGAACCACTCTACCCATGTGAGGGTAGTCAGGCGGCATGATGGGACATGAACCCTGTCCTTCTCAAGTTACAGTATGTATTCTCAGTCACTGATGATCAAAGACTAAGCTACGCAACACTTAGCAGCTGTGTGTGAGTATGCTGGTCAGTATGTGGTATCTATCTAGCATGGGCACATATGTGGCATTATGCCATGATGGGCCCGGAAACACAGGTCCAAATAAGAGATGATTGTAATTTCCCCTTTCATACCAATGATTCCCTTTTTTAAATTAGATTTACCTGATATGATTTACCCCCTTGCTGTTCCATGATACTGCATGTATTTGAATATCATTAGCATATATACATCACGATACTACTATTATTTGTATTTGTATTTATTAGGTATCCCCATTTACTCTTCCTGGGGTGCAAACACATTAAGGCACTTACATTGCATATCAAACAAAAGATAAAACAGTACATTGTATAACATTATTGCACCACTACATATCTACAATAGAAAATCTATAATACCACCATACAACAATATTACAATGTACACTACCGTTCAAAAGTTTGGGGTCACTTAGAAATGTCCTTGTTTTTTTTAAAGAAAAGCACATTTTTGGCCATTAAAATAACATAAAATTCATCAGAAGTACAGTGTAGACATTGCTAATGTTGTAAATGGCTATTGTAGCTGGAAACTGCTGTTTTTTTTATAGAATATCTACATAGGCGTACAGAGGCCCACTACTCCCTTCACAGAACAGCGCAAACTGGCTCTAACCAGAATAGAAAGAGGAATGGGAGGCCCCGGTGCACAAATGAGCAAGAGGAAAACTACACTAGAGTGTCTAGTTTGAGAAACAGACGCCTCACAAGTCCTCAACTGGCAGCTTCATTAAATAGTACCCACAAAACACCAGTCTCAACGTCAACAGTGAAGAGGTGACTCCGGGATGCTGGCCTTCTAGGCAGAGTTCCTCTGTCCAGTGTTTGTGTTCTTTTCCCCATCTTAACCTTTTCTTTTTATTGGCCAGTCTGAGATAAGGCTTTTTCTTTGCAACTCTGCCTAGAAGGTCAGCATCCCGGAGTCGCCTCTTCACTGTTGACGCACTGTGTGCTAGTAGTTTAAACAAACAGCTCGGTACATTCAACTTGTCAACACTTCTCACTAAAACAATTAGTGCCATGAGCCATGAGAGATTGACATGCATATCATTAATGTTAGCTCCCTGTGTACTTTTAAGGGCCAGCTGTGCTGCCCTGTTCTGAGCCATTTGTCATTTTCCTAAGTCCCGCTTTGTGGCACCTGACCACACTACTGAACAGTAGTCCAGGTGCGACAAAACTAGGGCCTGTAGGAACTGCCTTGTTGATAATGTTGTTAAGAAGGCAAAAAAGCGCTTTATTATGGACAGACTTCTCCCCATCTTAGCTACTGTTGTACCAATATGTTTTGACCATGACAGTTTACAATCCAAGGTTACTCCAAGCAGTTTAATCACCTTAAGGTTACTCCAAGCAGTTTAATCACCTTAGCTCAATTTCCACATTACTATTTACAATATTTAGTTGAGGTTTAGTGAATGATTTCTCCCAAATACAATGCTTTAAGTTTTTGAAATATTTAGGACTAACTTATTCCTTGCCACCCATTATGAAACTAACTGCAGCTCTTTGTTAAGTGTTGCAGTCATTTCAGTCACTGTAGTAGCTGACGTGTATAGTGTTGAGTCATCTGCATACATGGACACACTGGCTTTACTGTCATGTCGTTAGTAAGATTGTAAAAAGTAAGGGGCTTAAATAGCTACCCTGGGGAAATCCTGATTCTACCTGGATTATGATGGAGAGGCTTCCATTAACCTGTTAGGGACAGACGTTCCGCTAGCGGAACGCCTCACCAATATCCAATGGTATAGAGTGGCGCGAATTACAAATACCTCAAAAATGCAAAAACTTCAATTTTTCAATCATATGACTATTTTACACCATTTTAAAGACAAGACTCTCCACATTGTCCGATTTCAAAAAGGCTTTACAACGAAAGCAAAACATTAGATTATGTCAGGAGAGTACCCTCCCAAAAATAATCACACAGCCATTTTCAAAGCAAGCATATATGTCACAAAAACCAAAACCACAGCTAAATGCAGCACTAACCTTTGATGATCTTCATCAGATGACACTCCTAGGACATTATGTTATACAATACATGCATGTTTTGTTCAATCAAGTTCATATTTCTATCAAAAACCAGCTTCTTACATTAGCATGTTTTGTTCAGAACTAGCATACCCACCGAAAACTTCCAGTGAATTTACTAAATTACTCACGATAAACGTTGACAAAAAACCTAACAATTATTTTAAGAATTATAGATACAGAACTGCAATCGCGGTGTCCGATTTGAAAATAGCTTTTCGGTGAAAGCACATTTTTCAATATTCTGAGTAGATAGCCCAGCCATCATGGCTAGCTATTTTGACACCCACCAAGTTTGGCACTCACCAAACTCAGATTTACTGTAAGAAAAATTGGATTACCTTTGCTGTTCTTCGTCAGAATGCACTCCCAGGACTTCTACTTCAACAACCAATGTTGTTTTGGTTCGAAATAATCCATAGTTATATCCAAATAGCTCAGTTTTGTTCGTGCGTTCAAGTCACTATCCGAAGGGTGACGCGCCGGCACGTTTTGTGACAAAAAAATTCAAAATATTCCATTACCGTACTTCGAAGCATGTCAAACGCTGTTTAAAATCAATTTTTATGCGATTTTTCTCATAAAATAGCGATAATATTCCAACCGGGAGACGTTGTATCCGTTCAAACACTGAAAGTAAAACATGGAGTCGTCACATGCATGCGCGCGTCAGTGCCATTGTTCTCAGAAGGACCACTCACCAAAACCCCTGCTGTTTTTCGCCCAGCGACTGCAGAGCTATCATTCAACGTTCTGGCGCCTTCCTAGAGCCAATGAAAGCCTTAGAAAATGTCACGTTACAGCAGAGATCCTGTATTTTCGATAAAGATGCTATAGAAGGACAAGAAATGGTCAGACAGGGCACTTCCCATATAGAATCTTCTCAGGTTTTGGCCTGCCATATGAGTTCTGTTATACTCACAGACACCATTCAAACAGTTTTAGAAACTTTAGGGTGTTTTCTCTCCAAATCTACTAATTATATGCATATTCTAGTTTCTGGGCAGGAGTAATAACCAGATTAAATTGTGTATGTTTTTTATCCGGCCGTGAAAATACTGCCCCCTATCCCTAACAGGTTTTAAAGAACACCCTCTGTGTTCTTTTAGACAGGTAACTCTTTATCCACAAATAGCAGGGGGTGTAAAGCCATAACACATATATTTTGTCAACAGCAGCTGACTAAGATCGATAATGTCAAAAGCCGGATTGAAGTCTAACAAAACAGCTCCACAATATTTTTATCATCCATTTCTCTCAGCCAATCATCAGTCTCTTGTGTAAGTACAGTGCTCGTGAAATGCCCTTCCCTATAAGCTTGCTAAAAGTCAGTAGTCTATTTGTTTACTGTAAAATAGCATTGGATTTGGTCAAACACTATTTTTTCCCAAAGTTTACTATTGGTAACAGGCTGATTGGTCGGCTATTTTAGCCAGAAAAGGGGACTTTACCATTCTTGGGTAGCGGAATGACTTTTGCTGCCCTCCAGGCCTGATGGCACACACTTTCTAGTAGGCTTACATTTCAGATGTGGCAAATAGGAGTGGCAATATCATGCACTATTATCCTCAGTAATTTTCCATCCAGGTTGTCAGACCCCGGTGGCTTGTCATTGTTGACAGACAACAATAATTTTTTAACCTCTTCCACACTCACTTTACGGAATTCAAAAGTACAATTTGGTCAGATATTTTAGGATGTGGAGTGTCAGCATTTGTTGCTGGCATGTCATGCCTAAGTTTGCTAATCTTGCCAATTAAAAAAATCATTAAAATAGTTGGCAATATCAGTTGGTTTTGTGATGAATAAGCCATCTGATCAATGAATGATGGAGCCGAGTTCGCCTTTTTTGCCAAAATGTAATTTAAGGTGCTCCAAAGCGTTTTACTATCATTCTTTATATAAATTATTTTATATCATTTTTATTTTTACTTAGTTTTATCACATGATTTCTCAAACTGACAATCAGTTGTGCAGCCAGTCTTATTTGCATTCCTTTTCCCTCTCAAATATACCATTTTTTAATTCCTCATCAATCCAAGGGGATTTAACAGTTTTTACAGCCATTTCCTTAATGGGTGCATGCTTATTAGTAACTACAATAAGCAATTTCATAAATGTATGGTTGCTCCTCATTACACATCACAGAACCACAAATATTCTTTACATCATCAACATAAGAATCACTACAAAACTTATTGAATGACCTCTTATATACTATATTAGGCCCAGCCTTTGGAACTTTGGTTTTCCTAGATATGGCTACTATATTGTGATCAATACATCCTATGGATTTGGATACTGTTTTTAAGCAAATTTCTGCAGCATTAGTAAGATTTGTTCAAAACATGTTGATGATTTCACTCCCTTGCTGTTTGTAACTAACCTGGTAGGTTGACTGATAACCTGAACTAGGTTGCAGGCACTGGTTACAGTTTGAAGCTTTTTCTTAAGTGGGCACCTTGATGAAAGCCAGTGGTAGGGATTAACTGAGCTGGTCTTGGGTCAACGCAGCCTTAAAATGCGTGAACAGAGTCCAGGAGCCAAGATGATTTGGATGGACTCCTGTGGACTCCTGTGGAGTCATTCCTGTGGAGTATCTTCTGTTTCCAGAAGGCGTCAAAGTTACCTATAAAGGGTATTCCAACAGAGCTACCGTCTTCTTTTAGCCAGGTGTGTAATGCCAGTATTATCCCTCCATCATATTACTGTAGGGTCACTAGAAATAAAATAAAAATAAAAAAACACTGGAATGACTTCACTTTTAACTTTAACTTTATCACTTTGACACAGGGCATGTTTGTCAGTGAAATATTTTTGTTGTTGTTTTCAACGCTGATATACTGTACTGCAATATAAACACATTTTCCTGCCTCCAGAATCTATAGATGGTACAGTATATCATGAGAGCCTGTGTAAAAAAACATAGCGGACATGAAGAACATAATGGCAAATTACTACCATCTCTGTCTCTTGTGGCATTTTTCTCAACAACCCACCCATATCCGGCCTTCTTTACGCCCAATAATGATTCAGAGCTCTCTGTGCAATGCATTGTAGGATTGTTTCGCAGGGAGTAGTTGGAGTGGGTAGGGGCGGGGGGGGGTTTGGGGAGAGGGGTAGAAGGGATGGAGATGGCAATGTTTGGCAGGGGCTCAGGGTGCCCAGGTACCTAATGGAGGTTCATTGATCCATCCCATCCTATTTAAGGGAATAGAATAACTCCTTGGGCCAAGCAGCGACGTATGGCAGCTCGGGCTGAGCACAGCATTGGCACTGGTTCTCCCTCTCGGTCTCAAGGTAAGAGATACGTTTTTTTCCTTCCTCTTGGCTGTTAAAAGAGTGACTAAAATAGTACAATTATGCTTGTAGCATAGCATCAGCCAGAAGCATTATTTTAAATGATTTGCGGGATGAAAAATCGTTAGCATTTTTCCTTTTTTATACATATTCAACACCTTCCAGGCTAGCCTTATCTTTCTCTATGAAGAGGTTCGAACTATTCATTCCATAGATTGCCTTGTGGCAATAATCCACGATTTCACCGATATCAGTTTATTCAAACCATCCTGATGTGTGCAACAATATGGCAGGGCTATGTAATGGCAAATACAGTGAGGGAAAAAAGTATTTGATCCCCTGCTGATTTTGTACGTTTGCCCACTGACAAAGAAATGGTCAGTCTAAGATCTTTCTGATTGAGAGGGGGTCAAATACTTATTTCCCTCATTCAAATGCAAATCAATTTCTAAAAAATTTTACATGCGTTTTTCTGGATTTTTTGGTTGTTATTCTGTCTCTCACTGTTCAAATAAACCTACCATTTAAATTATAGACTGATCATTTCTTTGTCAGTGGGCAAACGTACAAAATCAGCAGGGGATCAAATACTTTTTTCCCTCACTGTAAATGTATTTATTACTGAGGTACCCTGGATCAAATGAAAGCAGGAAGCTGGTTCAGCCCATGCATCAGTCATGTGTTGAAATCCTAATATATACAGGCATCATCAGGGAAGCAGAAATCCATGCCAACCATACTAGCGTTCACAAGCTGATATACGAGCAGAAGCCCGATTTCAAGGAAATCTTTGTCAGTGTCAAGATTTTTCATGATAGACGGCTTTCAAAAACTTTTCCCAGCTTTTAACTTTGGGGTTAAAGTTGTGGCGATTCTGCTAGCTTTATGCTGATTAATGTGGGAAAAGAAAGAGAAAGAGGAAAGAAGAGTGTAATGAAATGTCAATCTCAAACTTTCCTTTTCCTTATCTGGCAGGTTCAAGTTCCACTCAAATATAGTGTAGACAAGGCATACTGATCCCTTTGGCCAAGTCCCAACTATAGTACCCCTTTTAATCACCCCCTAATCCATACCAGGGATGACATCACTGTGGAAGGAACTAAGCGCTGTTTGGATTATAGTCATGATACCAGTAATTTGTTATCTTAGGTCTGTATATTTTTACAGTACGTGTAGGCCTACAGTAGCTTCTAGTCAGACTGAATACGCAGTCATATGTGGTCGTTTTAAAATGCTTCCATGTTGCGTGTACTTAACATGTGGTTTGTAGTTTGCATGCTCATCCCTTATGGAGCGACCAAGAAGAAGCGACCTTAACGTCACCGAAGAGCTTCGACAGCACATGGAGGCTTCTTTGTCTGTACACCTCCATAGTCCCAGCTACACTATGGTACTGTATCACAGACACAGTACACATCTACAAGCACAGGGCCATGACGCACCCAAGAGATGGAATGTCCTCGTCTCTTCCTCTCTTCTCTGAGAATCCAAAGGCTGCTGCTCCATACAAGGGGAAAGAGCCTGGCCAGGAAATGAACCCCGTCCTATCTATTCCTATTCACCCTTTTCCCTCCTTTCAATGAGTCACACTAGAGAGATAAAACTGACATGCGGTAGGCGAGGCAGCGCCAGGCCATCGCTCTGAAAAACAAACGTCCCGATTTGTCCCTCTGCATCCCTCCACGCAGCAACGGCAGTCTCCTAATGTGCATTAACTGGGCTGAGATATTTAGTTTGCCTGGCTAGTAACACTGGTTGGTTCGCATTGTCTTTAGAACAGCCGAGCCGGCTCCTAGGCATGGAGCAGCAGCGCCAGTGGCCGTGGTGTGGGAAGCAGTGTGGAGTGCAGGGAGCGCAGAGGACAATAATAACCCATTAAGAGTGGCTGTATCGCTGAGCGAGGAGCATACACCATAGCCTCCTGGGAGCCAGCCTGGCCATTATAGAGAGAGACTACAATCTCTTACTCTCACCTCCACTTTCCCAACTCATTTTTCAGTGACTCCGACTAAGGCTGCCCAGGGTTTACTATGTGTTGTATCGTGTGTGTGTGTGTGTGTGTGTGTGTGTGTGTGTGTGTGTGTGTGTGTGTGTGTGTGTGTGTGTGTGTGTGTGTGTGTGTGTGTGTGTGTGTGTGTGTGTGTGTGTGTGTGTGTGTGAGTGTGCGCGCGCACTATGGATGTGTCTGTAGTGAATAATGATCTAAAACGTTTCCAGTGTTTTGTTGGGACTATTTATGCTGACCGTAGGCTGCAGAAGCCAAGGGATGCAATAATAGATGTTATTATTTCAGCGCAGACGTTTTATATCATGCATGCACTGTGCTAACCTGTCAGTGCTGTTGTAAGTCGTTTCAAGTAGATTGAAAATAACTTGCGCGTTAGGGCACCATTATTAGAGACTACTACATGAGATGGGAAAATAGAATCTTTTTCAATTCCTCTAGCCCTTTTGTTTTATTAAGAGAGCATTAAGTGGTACTAGTAAGGCTATAAAATATGTTGAAGAATTAGTGGCCTTGACACACAACGGTCCAAGCTGTTGAGAAGAGATAAAATAGGATTTGGAGTTTATAATTGTCCGGCAGAGAGGGCTGTTCTTAAACCACTAGCTTATGGAGTAGTCGCTACTCACTCTCTGCCCACACAAGCAGAATGGCCAAGTCCCCTTCATCTCGCCGTTCAAAGCTCAAGCGGCACTCGTTGTGTAGGAAAAGGAAGAAAGACAGAAAAACTCTCCCCCCTCACTTCCTCTCTCTCTCTCTCCTCCTTGTTATTTCTCTTCATCATGGCACATAAGCGCAATACTGATAAAGACATCAAGTATTTCATGTTAATATAGATAATTTCATGAAATAGTGCTCAGTAGACCTTGCAGGCTTCTCCCCCCTCGCATTATTTAATAGTACTGGCCTTCAGTGTGTGCGAGTCTATCAGTGTCTTCTCATTCTTAGCTCTGTGACTGGCTTCACCTCATGACAATCTATCCAGCTGTGGATGAAATTGTAAGTGTTGTTGTGCAATACCGCAGTAAATGGTAAATGGTACTGAACCCCAACACTAAGCAATTGTCATGTTGGTTATCAATCGGAGAATTTGACTTAGAGAGGCTTGATCGACAAGCTCTAATTGAACCAAACTACTGTTGTTCAAAGAACTTAGCTCAAATTGTAGGTAATCAAGATATATTGTTATGCACCAATTTCCTTTCTGGTACCAGCCTATGGTGTAATATAGGCTTATTACTGTAGTAATACCATGTAATACGCCAGTAACTAGTGGCTACCGAAAGAGTCTTATATACAGTAAGTAACGGGCACTCTCTGGAGAACAGAAGTGCACTACAGAGAATGCATGCTATAAATCTTCATCCATTTCAATGGGAAGATGCCCTTGGCAAGTGAACATTCATCAATCCAATGCATAAAAACAGACTTAAATTACTTTTCCACGCTTTTCTGCAAAATCCATCAATGCCAGGACACAGTGCCAGCATGGCATATTGGTATGATGGGACCAACAATGGCACGCTGATGCCTCTCTAGCCGTTGCAAGCTGTGGAGTCGCAAGTCGGTGTGTCTTTGGAGAGCACAGCAGATGTTTTCGCCCCGGTGTCATTAGTTAGAGTTTGGGAGAGGCCTAAACACACACTGTTGAAATTAGAGTGACAGATCTGAAACCTGTTCACTGGGGCAGGAGTCGGAACTTTGGAACAGTAGACTGATGAAACTGTGGCCAACTTTGGGCAACTGAAGAGTGACCCAAATGTTGAAGCAGGAGAGGTATTTTAAGATGAAGGTAAACATGGATTTTGGTTTATTTTCCAACCACCTATTGTTCTATTAGCAGTAACTATCGTGCTCTGGACATTACAGCCCAATGTATGTTGGTGTGTGGGGAGAGAGAGGGCTTGGACTTACATTATGTCGGTGTGGCAAAGTGCTCTAAAACGCTGGTGGGTAATTAATTCACTCAGACATAAACGAGCCATGGCTATAAATTAGACAGTCTCAGGGTACTTTTCACATGTTATTATCATCTCTGGCTGTGATGTACGAGATGTACTTTATGGCTGGCAGATGATGGCATATGAAATAGCTGAGAGTACTCTCTGTATAGTGGAAGGAGACCGTAAATATATCATTGTGTAGAAACCATCTAGACATTCATCAAGGACGAAACATAATGTCGTTGAATGTTGCATATCTTCATTATTTCACTGTGTTGCTATGGTCACTGATGGAGTTTAAGAGACTATTGGCATTACCTAATTTTGCATAATGTGATCTAGAGTTCGAACCGAAGTATAACCGCTGGCACTGGAGCATGGAAGCTTTTATAATGTGGTCCCAAACCAGATGTGGGTGACAAAAAACTTTCTTTGAACTGAGGCATCTGCTGAGTTTTTTTTTGGAGTGTGTGGGAGTGTGAATGTGAGTGTACAGTAGGTCTCTCAGTGGAGATGGCAGAGCCGAATGATGATTCATCTGTGAAAGGAACAAGAGCAGTGGGGCCAGAGAGGTGTGATATGGAAGAACGCAGGATGACTTTTCTTTCGAAGAAGAGTTGAGGGAGGCAAGGAGTTCAGCAAGGTACAGTATTCGGTCCTCTTCCAAACTTGCTCTCTAACAGGCCCTGTACTGATCTTGGCGAGTTTTCCCAAAAGCATCTTAAGGCTAATTTCATATTTAGAACCATTGAGCTCAATGGTTCTAACGATCAACTTGGCTTTAAGATACTTTTGGGAAACCGGGCCCGGCACTGTTCCCTCAGACCATTTGTAGACTGGCTACATTACTAAAATCTCTGGACAAAAGACTCTCCTCTGTAGAATATAGCCTAATGCACAGAGCTGTGTACGCTAAAGTTATTGCTCTGTGCTCATTTGTATTGCCGGAACGGTCATTAGATTGATTTGTGTCATGGTCCCCTGGCGGTTTTGTCTAGTTTGTTTTAAGGACGTTCATGGGACGTTGTTTCATGGTCCCCTAGAGGTTCACCTGATGTTCGCAGTAAAAATGTCTGCCCCCCTATTTCTGTTTTTTAAATGTTCTACCCAGGGCACGTGCACCCTAGTTTCATTATGGTCCCAAAGAAACATTTAAAAATATATATATCATTACACATCACTCCTTGGTACTACTGTCAAGCGTGTCAAGGCCCTGATCGGTAAACCACTGATCCATTCACAGCTCTTTGTCAATGCTAGGGACACCCACGCACAAACAGTGCTTTTAACTTACTGTACATATGTGACACACTTTGACATATATGATTACATTGTGTAGGTTTATTTATGCAGTAATTGTTATTCAACATGTCCTCACCTGGGATTCAAACTCACATCCTCTTGGTTCACGGCATTCCGATCTTCCTGCTATGCCACCATGTCTGTGTCAATAACTGATTTCACCTGTATTCCAACAATTTGCACTTCAAAGTAAATCTCAGCTCTGTTAAAAGTACAGTCAAGAAAACTATTATATGTATTATAGTGATTCAGGATTAACATTACAACAGAACAATATGCCCCACCAACACATGACAACTATATTGAAAACCCAAACTCAAATAGCTGAAATACAGGTAACTGACAAAATTAAGAAAACACTTTTATATCCCTCATACTCAAGTGTGTCCTTTATTTTGGCAGTTACCTGTAAGTAAATTAAATCAGTGATGAGAGAATAGTCAGATTAACTGATGACTAAAAGAGCAGTGCTAATGGCACTCTTTCGCTAAGTGCGGAGATGTATTATAAGAAATGAATGTCTTGGGGACTTCTGTAATTCTGCAAAGACTGTGGCGCAGCAGAAAGATCAGCATTCTCAAAATCCAGAGATTGTGAGTTCAAATCCCAGGTGAGATCATATTGAAGGGTCAGTAGTAAGTGATGATGCAAAATGGAATCTCATTGATGAAAGATTTTTATACTATTTGAGCTGAACAGCGTACAGTACCACTTACATTAAAGGTCCAGTGCAGTCAAAAACATGATTTTTCTTTGTTTTATATACTGAACTGACAAATATAAACACAACATGCAACAATTTCAAACATTTTACTGAGTTACAGATCATATAAGGAAATCAGTCAATTGAAGTAAATTCATTAGGCCCTAATCTATGGATATCACATGACTTGGAATACAGATATGCATCTGTTGGTCACAAACACCAACAAACAAAAAAATCGGAGCATTGATCAGAAAAACACAAGAAATCTTGTTGACCACCATTTGCCTCATGCAGCCCATCACATCTCTTTCGTATAGAGTTGATCAGGCTGTTGGTAGTGGCCTATGGAATGTTGTCCCATTCCTCTTCAATGGCGGTGCGAAGTTGCTGGATATTGGCAGAAACTGAAACATGCTGTTGTACACGTTGATTGCCCACACAACACCATGCACATAGTCTGCGGTTGTGAGGTTGGTTATACGCACTGCCAAATTTTCTAAAACTACATTGAAGGCGGCTTATGGTAGAGAAATGTATATTCAATTGTCTGGCAACAGCTCTGATGGACATTCCTGCAGTCAGCATGCCAATTGCACACTACCTAAAAACTTGTGACATCTGTGGCATTGTGTTGTGTGACAAAACTGCACATTTTAGTTGCCTTTTATTGTCCCCAGTACAAGGTGCACCTGTGTAATGATCATGCTGTTTAATCAGCTTCTTGACAGATTATCTTTGCAAAGGAGAAATACTCACTAACAGGGATCTGAGAGAAATAAGCTTTTTGTGTGTATGGAAAATTTGAAAAATTTGATTAATACTGTGAAATTGTGAAAATTATGATAATGTTCTTTTGTTGTAAGATCTGCTTGAAAAGACAGCCTGTTTTAGTGGGATGGAGTTTTGCCCTGCCTGGTGACATCACCAGGTGATAAATTAGTTAATTGACCAATAAGAAAGAGAGTTCTATGTTCCATTTTCCACTTCCTACTCAGAATATTTCCTTGAGAAATTGCTCTTTTCTAAGAAGCTATTTTTGTTTCTTTTTTTTAACCATTTTAATTTAAAACAATCACAGTACGGTACTTAATTGTTACCAAGAAAAACAGCTGTATTGGACCTTTAAATCCCCCATACCATTTCATTCTGCTAGCAAACGTGCAATCCTTGGAGAATAAAATCAACGAGTTATGCGGAATATTAAACTACCAACGGGACATTAAAAACTGTAACATCTTTTGCTTCACGGAGTCGTGGCTGAACGACGACAATATCAACATACAGCTGGCTGGCTGGTTATATGATGTACTGGCAGGATAGAACAGCGGAATCTGGTAAGACAAGGGTATGGCGGACTATGTATTTTTGTAAAACACAGCTGGTGCACGATATCTAAGGAAGTCTCGAGTTATTGCTAGCCTGAGGTAGAGTATCTCATGATAAGCTGTAGACCACACTACCCACCGAGAGAGTTTTCGTCTGTATTCTTCGTAGCTGTTTACATACCACCACAGTCATAGGCTGTGGCATTGAGGAGTACACCACATCAGTCATTGGCTGCATCAATAAGTGCATCGATGACATCATCCCCACAGTGACCGTACGTACATACCCCAACCAGAAGCCATGGATTACAGGCAGCATCCGCACTGAGCTAAAGGCTAGAGCTGCCGCTTTCAAGGAGCGT
Source organism: Salmo salar (assembly GCF_965601325.2). NCBI lineage: Eukaryota > Metazoa > Chordata > Actinopteri > Salmoniformes > Salmonidae > Salmo > Salmo salar. The sequence continues at coordinate 7,892,091 of NC_138318.1, forward strand.
GACTCTAACCTGAATGCACGAGAGCACCAGCTGTTCTGGAAGACTGTGTGATCACGCTCTCCGCAGCTGATGTGAGTAAGACCTTTTAAACAGGTCAACATTCACAAGGCCGCAGGGCCAGACACATTACCAGGACGTGTACTATGAGAATGCGCTGACCAACTGGCAAGTGTCTTCACTGACATTTTCAACCTCTCCCTATCCGAGTCTGTATTACCAACATGTTTTAAGCAGACCACCATAGTGCCTGTGCCCAACAACACTAAGGAAAACTGCCTAAATGACTAGCGACCCGTAGCACTCACGTCTGTAGCAATGAAGTGCTTTGAAAGGCTGGTCATGGCACACAACACCATCATCCCAGAAACCCTAGACAAGTTCCAAGTTGCATACCGCCCCAACAGATCCACAGATGTTGCAATCTCTATTGCACTCCACACTGCCCTTTCCCACATAGACAAAAGGAGCACCTATGTGAAAATGCTATTCATTCACTACAGCTCAGCGTTCAACACCATAGTGCCCTCAAAGCTCATCACCAAACTAACGACCCTGGGACTAAACACCTTCTGCAACTGGATTCTGGACTTCCTGATGGGCCGCCCCCGGGTGGTAAGGGTAAGTAACAACTCATCCACCACAATGATCCTCAACACGAGGGCCCCTCAGGGGTGCGTGCTCAGTCCCCTCATGTACTCCCTGTTCACTCATGACTGCACAGCCAGGCACGACTCCAACACCATCATTCAATTTGCAGATGACACAACAGTGGTAGGCCTGATCACCGACAACGACGAGACAGCCTATAGGGAGGAGGTCAGAGACCTGGCCGTGTGGTGCCAGGACAACAACCTCTCCCTCAACATGATCAAGACAAATGAGATGATTGTGGACTACGGGAAAAAGAGGACCGAGCACGCCCCCATTCCCATCGACGGGGCTGCAGTGCAGCAGGTTGAGAACTTCAAGTTCCTTGGTGTCCAGATCACCAACAAACTAACATGATCCAAGCACACCAAGACAGTCGTGAAGAGGGCACAACAAAACCTATTCCCCCTCAGGAGACTGAAAAGATTTGGCATGGGTCCTCATATCCTCAAAAAGGTTCTACAGCTGCACCATTGAGAGCATCCTGACTGCTTGCATCACTGTCTGGTACGGCAACTGCTCAGCCTCCAACCGCAAACCACTACAGATGGTAGTGCAAACGGCCTAGTACATCACTGGGGCAAGCTTCCTGCCATCCAGGACCTCTATACCAGGCGGTGTCAGAGGAAGGCCCTAAAAATTGTCAGACTCCACCCACCCTCATAGACTGCTCTCTGCTACTGCACGGCAAGCGGTATCGGAGCGCCAAGTCTATGTCCAAGAGGCTTCTAAACAGCTTCTACCCCCAAGCCATAAGACTAATGAACATCTAGTCAAATCTCTACCCAGACTGTTTGCATTGCCCCTCCCCCCCTCTCGACCAATGCTACTCTCTGTTGTCATCTATGCATATTCACTTTAATAACTTTACCTACATGTACATAGTACCTCAATTAACCGGTGCCCCCGCACATTGACTCTGTATCGGTACCCCCCGCACATTGACTCTGTATCGGTACACCCCCCCCCCCCCCCGTATATAGTCTCGCTATTGTTATTTTACTTCTGCTCTTTAATTACTTGTTACTTTTATCTCTTATTCTTATCTGTATTTTTTTTAAACTGGATTGTTGGTTAGGGGCTCGTAAGTAAGCATTTCACTGTAAGGTCTACACTTGTTGTATTCGGCACATGTGACTAATAACATTTGATTTGATTACTTCACGTATAATGGCTTGGGACACCTAGGACCATCACGTGACAAAAACCACCAGGTGAACATGACACAACGTCCCAAGAACATAGTAAATACTTCCTCGGGGACGTCCCCGGGACAAAGTGGAAACGAGACAAAACATCCAGGGGACCATGACAAAACGTCCTGACCACTTTAGCTGACCATTTCCTTGGAACCATAATCACTCCAGTATGTCCTAATGACTAGTAAAATGAAAGTCCTGAGAACGTTCTAAAAATGCCCTGACGTGGTCCTCAGTAATGTCCTGGGAACTTACAGGGTACTAGACAAAAGTCCCCAGAGAACCTTCCCTTGGGACCATCACACAACTTCCTAAGGGCTAGTAAAATGAAAGTCCTGAGAACATCCTAAAAATCTCCTGACATGGTCCTCAGTGACGCCCTGGGAACTTACAGGGAATTACACAAAGGTCCCCTAGAGAAATTTCCCTTGGGACCTCATTCGATGTCCCCTTGACCATCATGAAACATCCCCTTGTGGTCATTGAATGTTCAATGGATAACGTCTTGCCGAAACCCTTTAACCCTCCTGTTGTGTTCGTTTCTTGTTAATTAATTCTGTTTTCCCAGTCCAAAATGACTGCCCCGTTATAGCTGATTATAAATCCATAATAATACATATATTATAACCTAATGTTGTGTTAGATCTTTTTATCAACTTATGTTCTACTGAACATTACAAGTTTTGATTGTGAAAGGTTCCCGTGGGGGTTGCCATGGAAGCCAAGAAGGAGGGTGAGGTGTGTGTGTGTGTGTGTGTGTGCGTGTGTGTGTGTGTGTGTGTGCTCAAACACACATGCATGTGGTGGTCTAGGAGACATGTGTCTGTACAACATTTTATACACTAATTGTAGTCTCACCCATTCATTTCGAATGACCGGTCATTTTTGACCAGGAACAACACGTGTACAAAAGTTAAATAAAACACCCAAAATGTAATGAAAATCATAAAAATATATTTTCAGTGTTCAGATGCCCTGTGCGGACAAAGTCATGGAACCTTATGACAATCAGATTAAATTAACACAATGGTTTAGAGAGAAAACTTGTAAACCGGTCCAATTCGACCGCAACACTACAGGAGGGTTAAGGGACTTAATAAGAACGTCGCCAAATGTCCTTAGGACGTCCCCTGTTTGCAGGGTTGAAGCTATTTCAAAAAGGAAGAAGCATCCATTTACCTCACCCCATAGTGGGCAATTTGCCAAGACCTCCTTTCAAGACAAGGGTAATGGAAAGTTTAATTTGGGTTTGTGAGGGGTATTTAAGCTCCAATAAGGTGCTTATGTTTTATCCAATTGGTTCTGCAGCCGCCAGTCAAGTATAGTAAATAAAGCCAATTCATGAATTTCATGCTTGGATTTTGAGTACAACAAAACACTGAGAGAATCTAAAACTGCTGTTCTGACCTGCTTACCTCAAACCAAACTACAATGGAAGCAGCAACTTACTGAAAGTTTCCAACTGTGCTACTGGGGTAACATTGAGTAACCAGTATTTGTTGCCATAAACTTTCCCATGAATGTTTTGTATATTTCTTATATTTCATAATATATTTGGATGATTATTTAAGATACAGAATACTATAGTTTCCCTATAGTAGACGCTCCCAAAATCACAATCTGATAACCCCCCAAAAAAGAAAAATGGCGTTCAATAAAATAGTCACAGCATAAAACTAATCAAATCCCAAGGTTACTTTACACAGGTTACTGTCAGCTGTTTTAAATGGTACACATGCTGTAGAATATAATGTGAAACCAATTGCACAATGTTTAAGCTGGAAATTGCACATCCAACAGCAGTGTGTAGAGTCTAAAGGCTGCTACTGCACTGCGGGTTTGATTTAACAGCATCATAAGTCGAGCAGTGATGGGTCGAGATCGTTTCTTGGACCCTGAATGATGTAGTATAAAGAGAATAGAGGTTAGAGATTGCCCCGTCTGCCCTTTTCACTCTCTCTCTTTCTCTCTTTTCTCTCTTCCTCCCTCTTTTTCCTGTCTCGTACACTGGCCAAAAGTATGTCGACACCTGCTCGTCGAGCATCTCATTCCAAAATCATGGGCATTAATATGGAGTTGGTCCCCCCTTTGCTGTTGTAACAGCCTCCATTCTGGGAACGCTTTCCACTAGATGTTGGAACATTGCTGCAGCCACAAGAGCATTCGTGAAGTTGGGCACTGATGTTGAGCGAATAGGCCTGCCTCTCAGTCAGCGTTCCAATTCATCCAATTCATGAGGTCAAGGCTTTGTGCAGGCCGGTCAAGTTCTTCCACACCATCTCGACAAACCATTTCTTTATGGACATCGCTTTGTGCACAGGGGCATTGTCATGCTGAAACAGTAAAGGGTCTTCCCCAAACTGTTGCCACAAAGTTGGAAGCACAGAATCATCTAGAATGTCATTGTATGCTGTAGCGTTAAGATTTCCCTTCACTGGAAATAAGGGGCCTAGCCTGAACCATGAAAAACAGCACCAGACCATTATTCCTCCTCCACCAACTTTACAGTTGGCACTATGCATTCGGGAAAGGTAGCGTTCTCCTGGCATCCAACAAACCCAGCATCGTCTGTCGGATTGCAGGTGGTGAAGCGTGATTCAATGTCCAGAGAACGCGTTTCCACTGCTCCAGAGTCCAATGGTGGCGAGCTTTACAATACTTACCACTCAGCCGACACTTGGCATTGCGGATGGTGATCTTCGGCTTGTGTGCTGCTGCTCGCACGTGCAAACCCATTTCATGACACTCCCAAAGAACAGTTCTTGTGCTGACGTTGCTTCCAGAGGCAATTTGGAACTCGGTAGTGAGTGTTGCCACCGAGGACAGACAAATTTCAGCACTTCAGCACTTGGTGGTCCAACCACTTCATGGCGGAGCCGTTGTTGCTCCTAGACTTTTCCACTTCACAATAACAGCACTTACGGGGCAGCTCTAGCAGGGGCATTTTTAGGGTTCCCACATCGGTCAATATCAGTACCTCTCAAACAAGCCTAAGAATGGTTGTGGCTATTTCAGCCACACCTGTATAAAAGCAAGTACACACCCATGACATCTCCATTGACAAACATTGGCAGTAGAACAGCCCATACTGAAGAACTCAGTGACTTTCAACGTGACACCATCATAGAATGCCACATTTACAATAAGTCAGTTCCTCAAATTTCAGCCCTGGGGTTTATCAGTACTCCCAATCAGTGAGTGGAACAGAACAGTATTCTCTCCTACGATGCTCTGGAGTAATACTCTCTACCACCACTGTCACCATCTGTGTTTTCCCTCCAAATAAGACATCATCATGGGGAAAGTTTCTGATGCATCCTGGAATGTAAATTGCTCTATAGGGGCTATCAGACTTATGAGGGTTTTGTAGTGGAACCCCTGACGGCCATCTAAAATGTACTCATCCTATCTAAACATCCAACATCAGCAATCATTAGACTGAGGGGCTTTTATAAGCACTGCTTACCGCAGAACCTCTTGTCTGGGGGAGATTGATGGTAGCTAGTAGACACTGGGCTTAGTAATGCCATTAGAGTTAACGCCTTGCTCAAATGAAATGAAATTAAATTGTATTTGTTACTGTACATGTAGGACTGGGAATTGCCAGGCACGTCCCGATATTATCACGATACTTTGGTGCCGATACGATATGTATTGTGATTCTGACGATTCTATACAGTGCCTTCGGAAAGTATTCAGACCCCTTGACATTTTCCATTTTGTTACGTTATCGCCTTATTCTAGAATTGATCAAATGTTTTTTTTCCCCTCATCAATCTACACACAATACTCCATAATGACAAAGAAAAACAGATTCGTAGAAATTGTTGCTAATTCATTAAAAATAAAAAACGGAAATATCACATTTAAATAAGTATTCAGACCCTTTACCAGTACTTTGTTGATGCACCTTTGGCAGCGATTACAGCATCGAGTCTTCTTGGGTGTGACGCTACAAGCTTGGCACACCTGTATTGGGGGCTTTCTCCCATTCTTCTCTGCAGGTTCTCCCAAGCTCTGCCTGGTTGGATGGGGTACGTCGCTGCACAGCTTTTTTCGGGTCTCTCCAGAGATATTGGATCGGGTTCAAGTGTCCCGAAGCCACTCCTGTGTTGTCTTGGCTGTGTGCTTAGGGTCATTGTCCTGTTAGAAGGTGAACCTTTGCCCCAGTCTGAGGTCCTGAATGCTCTGGAGCAGGTTTTCATCAAGTATCTCTCTGTACTTTACTCCGTTCATCTTTGCCTTGATCCTAATTATTCTCTCAGTCCCTGCTGCTGAAAAACATCACCACAGCAGGATGCTGCCACCACCATGCTTCACCATAGGGATGGTGCCAGGTTTCCTCCAGATGTGACGCTTGGCATTCAGGCTAAAGAGTTCAATCTTGTTTCTCATGCTCTGAGAGTCTTTAGGTGCCTTTTTGCAAACTCCAAGTGGGCTGTCATGTGCCTTTTACTGAGGAGTGGCTTCCGTTTGGCCACTCTACCATAAAGGCCTGCAGAGATGGTTGTCCTTCTGGAAAGTTTTCCCATCTCCACAGAGGAACTCTATAGCTCTGTCAGAGTGACCACCGTGTCACCTCCCTGACCAAGGCCCTCCTCTTTCGATAGCTCAGTTTGGCCAGGCGGCCAGCTTTAGGAAGAGTCTTGGTGGTTACAAACATCTTCCATTTAAGAATGATGGTGTCACGCCCTGATCTGTTTCACCTGTCCTTGTGCTTGTCTCCACCCACCTCCAGGTGTCGCCCATCTTTCCCATTATCCCCTGGGTACTTATACCTGTGTTCTCTGTATGTCTGTTGCCAGTTCGTCTTGTTTGCCAGTCTCTCTTTTTCTCGCTCTCCTAGTTCTGAACTTTGCCTGTCCTGACTCTGAGCCCACCTGCCTGACCACTCTGCCTGCCCCTGAGCCTGGCTGCCGTCCTGTGCCTTTGCCACTACTCTTGATTACTGACCTCTGCCTGACCTTACCCTGAGCCTGCCTGTTGTCCTGTGCCTTTGCCACTACTCTGGATTATCGACCCCTGCCTGCCTTGACCTATCGTTTGCCTGCCCCTGTTGCTGTAATACACATTGTTACTTCAACACAGTCTGCATTTGAGTTTTACCTGAAACGTGATAGATGGAGGCCACTGTGTTCTTGGGGACCTTCAATGCTGCAGAATTTTTTTGGCATCCTTCCCCAAATCTGTGCCTTGATACAATCCTGTCTCGGAGCTCTACGGACAGTTCCTTTGACCTCATGGATTGGTTTTTGCTCTGATGTGCACGGTCAACTGTGGGACCTTATATAGACAGGTGTGTGCCTTTCCAAATCATGTCCAATCAATTGAATTTACCACAGGTGGATTTGTTGTAGAAACATCTCAAGGATGATCAATGGAAACAGGATGCACCTGAGCTCAATTTTGAGTCTCATAGCAAAGGGTCTGAATGCTTAGGTAAAAAGTGTATTTCTGTTTATTAATTTATATAAATTTGCTAAAATTTCTAAAAACATGTTTTTGCTTTGTCATTATGGGGTATTGTATGTAGAATGCTGAGGACCTGAAAATATATGTTCTGCAACACTCCCCATCCAACCTGACAGAGCTTGAGAGGATCTGCAGAGAAGAATGGGAGAAACTCCCCAAATACAGGTGCGCCAAGCTTGTAGTGTCATACCCAAGAAAACTTAAGGCTGTAATCGCTGCCAAAGGTGCTTCAACAAAGTACTGAGTAAAGAGTAAGAATACTTATGTAAATGTGATATTTCCATTGTTTATATTTAATAAATTAGCAAAAATGTCAAAGAATGTCATTATGGGTTATTATGTGTAGATTGATTTGAAAACATTTTTTTAATCAATTTCAGAATAAGGCTGTAACAAAATGTGGAAAAAGTCAAGGGGTCTGAATACTTTCCGAATGCACTGTATATGTATTGCGATTCGATACTGTGATTACATTGTGATTCGATTTTCCAAACATATTGCTCACCATATGTCTGTTGCAGAGGGACAAGAGAGCCATCCCACTGGGCACACACAATGTTTCCATGTCTTGTCAATGAAATGACGTTGAACCATTGGGATGAGAAAAAACTTTTGATCTGTCATGGAAATTAAAGTGTAAAAACAAATTGCCAATCTATGAAGGAAAAATACTGGAATTTTGGTGCAGGTACAGCCAACTAGCGCAAAAATAATATTGTGATATTGTCAAAACAATACGATATATTGCCAAAAATAATATCCCGATATGTAACTGTTTTGATTCCCCCCCCCATCACTAGTCACATGCGCCGAATACAACGGGTGTAGACTAGAGCCTTGCATGGGCAGCATTTTAAGCCCAAGCCCTGTGTCACGTCCTGACCCTTGTAAGATGTAATTTTCTATAGTAGAGTAGGTCAGGGCGTGACAGGGGGTGTTTTGGGGTGGTTTTCTATGTTTTCCGTTTTGTGGTTGTTGCCTGACTGAACTGTTTGCTGTCGTTTTTGTTCCTTTGAAAAGTGTTTCATTTTTTCATTAAATTTATAATCATGAGCACTCAACACGCCGCGCCTTGGTCCCCTCTTTACGATGCACATGACAGAACAACCCACCACAAAAGGACCAAGCAGCGTGGTAGGGATCAGCAGGAAAAATGTACTTGGGAGGAGATTTTGGACGGGAAAGGACCCTGGAGGCAGGTTGGGGAGTATCACCGCCCGAGGGAGGAGATTGAGGCAGCAAAAGTGGAGCGGCGATACTACGAGGTGCTATATCCACCAAGAGGCAAGAGTTTGGCAGAGTCAGGGTGGAGATCTGAGCCAACTTCCCGTGCTTACCGTGGAGAGCCGAGGAGTGAACCGGAGCCAGTCAGGGAGTCGAGCGTGGAGCTCGACGCAAGATTCCGGAGAGAGGTGCTGGCGTTGAGAGCGCTGCGGAGCGGGCGTGCTGATGAGCGAGTGACTGAACGAGCACCGTGTTATGTGGTGATGCGCACTGTATCGCCCATACGCACTCACAGCCCGGTGCGCTCGGTGCCAGCTCCCACCATTGTCGGGCTAAGATTGGCATTCAGCCAGGAAGGAGTATGCCTGCTCAGCATTCCTGGTCTCCAGTTCGCCTCCATAGCCCAGTACGTCCTGTGCCTCCTCTCCGCACTCGCCCTGAGGTGCGTGTTACCAGTCTGGCGCCACCTAGGCCAGTCCCACGCATCAGACCTCCAGTGCGCATGCCAAGTCCGGGGTGTCCTGTTCCTGATCCCTGCACTCGTCCTGAGGTGTGTGTTACCAGTCTGGCGCCACCTATGCCACTTCCACGCATCAGGCTTCCAGTGCACATTCCCAGTCCAGAGCTTCCGGCGACAGTTCCCAGTCCAGAGCTTCCGGCAACGTTTTACAGTCCGGAACCTACTGAGATGGCCTACAGTCCGGAACCTACTGAGACGGCCTCCAGTCCGGAGCCTCCAGCGACGCTCCCCAGTCCGGAGCCTCCAGCGACGCTCCCCAGTCCGGAGTCTTCAATGGCGGTCTGCAGCCCGGAGTCTTCAACAGCGGTCTGCAGCCCGGAGTCTTCAGCGGCGGTCTGCAGCACAGAGCTTCCGGTGATGATCTACAGTCCGATTCCCCCGATGACGATCCACGGTCCGGTGTTACAGAAGCGGAGGGATCTGCGGGCGGAACAGGGGTTATGCCCTGAAACGGAGCCTCCTCCGCTGCTGGAAGATCTGCGGGATAGTAAGGTTCTGGGTTTTGCACTAGAGCCGCCATAGACATTTGTCACCCTCCCTACCCTCCCTTTGTGTTTTGTGGTTGCTTTTGTTGTTTTTGTTTTTGTTTGCATTCGGAGTCTGCACCTTTGGGGGGGGTACTGTCACGTCCTGACCCTTGTTAGATGTCATTTTCTATAGTAGAGTAGGTCAGGGCGTGACGGGGTGTTTTGGGGTGGTTTTCTATGTTTTCCATTTTGTGGTTGTTGCCTGACGGAACTGTTTGCTGTCGTTTTTGTTCCTTTGTAAAGTGTTTCATTTTTTCAAATTTATAATCATGAGCACTCAACACGCCGCGCCTTGGTCCCCTCTATACGCCGCACGTTACACCCTGCCCATGCCCCCGACGTTCAGTCCCTACCCAGGCCCGATTCCTTCAGCCATATTTAAGGCCCAGCCCTGCCTCGAAATCAGAAATAACTTCCTCCGTTAGCAAATCCATTAGCTGCTTCTCTCTATTTGTCACTCGCTCCCTGCGCTCAGCTCGCTGTGCATGTGCTCTGAGTCTGTGAATATCCATAGCAACGGCTCCCGCTTGGGCTGCTCAGCTCAATGAAGAGGCATGAGAGAGCAGTTAGCTGTTAGCTACTCTAAACGCTGACAAAACTCAAGGAACATTATTATTTTCTGTGAAATAATCTCTCCTGTTTCATATTCGATGAGGTTGAAGCACTTCTGACACAATGTTATGATCTCAGTCTGTACTGCGCAGCAGAGCATGCGCAAATGGCTCAGCTTCGAAATGTTAGTGATCAATTTAGTAATACCCTGCCCTGCCCGTACCCTAGTTATTGATGGAAAAAACAGGCCCCACCCAGCCCTAACCCGATGTATAGGGTCGGGGCCGTCAGGCTCGGGTCGGGTAGCAGAGCTCTAGTGTACACTTTACCGTGAAATGCTTGCCTACGAGCTTTCCCATTGATGCAGAGTGGGGGGGGAACATTTGAAATAGTAACATGAGGAATAAAATGAAGTTATATACAGGTAGTAGCGGTGCCAGATCAAGGTACAGGGGTACGAGGTATTTGAGGTAGATGTGTACATGAAGGCAGTGTAAAGTGGTGAGGCTTTAGGATAGATAATAATAATAATAAGAGTAAGAATAAAGAACAGAGTAGCAGCAGCATATGATGAGTGTGTGTGTGTGTGTGTGTGTGTGTGTGTGTGTGTGTGTGTGTGTGTGTGTGTGTGTGTGTGTGTGTGTGTGTGTGTGTGTGTGTGTGTGTGTGTGTGTGTGTGTGTGTGTGTGTGTGTGTGTGTGTGTGTGTGTGTGTGTGTACTGCGTATGTAGTGAATGTGTGTGGGTTTTGTGTGACCGTGTAGTGTGTGTGAGTGTGTATACTGTATGTAGTCTTGTGAGTGTGCATAGAGTCAATGCATGATAGAGTCAGTGCATGATAGAGTCAGTGCATGATAGAGTCAGTGCATGATACCGTCAGTGCAGATAGTCCTATTATTGGGTTCAATGGGAGAAACATAACATTTAGCAGTCTTATGACTATTTATCAGTCTTATAGTTTGGTGGGTAGAAGCTGTCTCGGGAGTCGGTCCGAGAGCCGATGATCTTCCTCTGACACCGCCTGATACACTGTAGAGGTCCTGGATAGCATGTTGTGCCATTCAGTATAAAAGTAACAACCAACATCACACTTATCGGATTACTCCTAATTTATTTTGTCACTAATGATTTGATTAAATCAAGAGTTATTATGAAATGATGATTGATTTCATTTTGCCATGCACTCAATATTCATTTTGATTCAATACCGTAATTCAAAGACGCATCAATACCCATTGTATTGCATTGCAGAACCTGATTGATTGAATACAATTTATTCAGCATAGTCAATGCGTTCCATTGACAATCAGTTCCATCTCTTTTCAAGCAATCTCACTATGAGCCAATCTGAGTGAGACACTGTCTTTTTCCTGGCTCTTCTATACACAGGTTGCCGAAATATGGCCAATCTTTGCTGAAAGAAGCCCATCTGCATTGATTGAATTCTGTGGGGAAGGAGAATCAGAGTCACCTATCTGGGGCTGTAAATTGAAAATGTCAAACTATGCAAAAGGAGTACTGTGAGGCCATTATACTGAACAAAGTATAATGGCATTTCAACAGGAGCTCATTTTATTTCCAATAGCAATAGGCTAAATTATTATTTCTCAGTCTTGATGTGGGGCAGATAATTCAGTAATGAATTGGTATGAATGTACCTCTCATGGCTGCAAGTAAGCATTTATGTTGCACTAAGTACATAATCAGCGTTAATTGTTTGAGGGGTAAAAGGGTAAGCAACAGGATTGCAGTTAAAGGGGAAATGGTTGTTGCACATACTGAGGGCATACAAATGTTGTCATTCTATTCATGTATTTATATTTGGCAATGCACAGTACATCTCAAAATACCTGCACTGGCTGGAGAAAGGTCTCCCAACCATCTGAAAATATACAATACACCACAACACCTTGAGTCTTTGAATTATTGATGTAATTCAATATTTGGGAAGCATCAAGAAGCAGTGCATAAAAAAGGCCTTGCAAATAATGACCAAAAATAGAGCAATTCCAAGTATTGCACTCACAGTTTCGGTCTAAGCTTGTCCCACTATTGCCAGCACAGAACACGCAATATAGGCACTGCTGTATCTGTCCTGCTGCTTCACTCGAAACACACTCTCATATCAATCGCCAACGGGTGAAAACAGGGCCTCTTTCCAGAAATTGCGCCACATAAGAGGTCTCTTAAGGGGTCAAAAGCCAAGCTAGCAAATGTGCCTTTCATTGCACAATTAAATGGACTTGACCTACAATGGGGAGAGGCCAGGCTTGGGCCAAAGGCTGGAGAGGGTAGTACATTTATAGCTAGCACCAGAGAAACACCAGTCTTCTGGAAGACTTGGAAAGGGCAGCGGGTGGCACCATTAGGCCCAGTGGGCACAGGCTGGCATGGGCACCTCCTCAGGTCAGGGCTAATTGCCATGGCAGCGTTTATTAAGTGCCTTTTATTGCGCTCAGTAGCCCAAGTCATCCTATTAATCCCGGCCTTACTGAGCCACATTGTTAAGGGGCTCAATATGAGGCAGAATGGAGGGAAAAGCGAAGTAGTAAAGCTAGATTAGGCCACTGAGCTGTGCAGCACACAGCCTAAATGACATCAGCAGTGTTTTTGTGTGCCTGTTCATTTCCATTCCGCGGTGGACACTGGAGAATTCCAACCGGATGGAGAAGAAGTAGCTGCTTGTTAGCGTCCATGCAGAGGTGGGTGGCGACATTTCATTTAAACTGTAAAGGTAAATCAATAGCAGACAATCTAGGCTGAAAGAGCTGTTGTGGATTTTTATCACGGCTTGAATGTGATCACTGATGACCTTGCTGTTTGGCTGGGAGCTGGGGGGACCTCAATGCAGATGCTTACTTAGAGGTGGTCTGAAAGGCAAGGATCCCATTCCTTTTGTAGAATTCTTTGTATAATCTATATGCCAAATTGTTCAAACACTTTTCAAATAATAGGCTCATACGCAACAGTTTTCCATCTGCTGTTGATTCCATAGTTGGGTGTACGTGCTACATCATTTTTTCATATTAGTCTAAATTACAATTGTTGTAAATTACAAAGCAGTTGTTGCTGTGTTGTGCCTGACATCATGATTAAGGAAAGCACTTGATTCGACAAATTGCTTTGGACTATCTACCAACTTTACATACGGAAGCGTCTTAAACCAGGATGCAAATGACATTTCCTTATTTAAATCCAACAAAATACATTATTTAGTTGCTGTATCAGATTGCTTATTGTGGCCTCCAAGCTAATTTGTCCTGTGTGTATAATTCATGTTTACCTTCTGACGACCTTCATTCTTCAAACCTTGGCCAAAACCCAAGCGTTAATGTTTTAGGTGACGTGTGGGAACGATATTGTACAGCCTGTTGTGGTGAAGCCCTCTGTAGCTCCACTTATTCTCCTTCAGTGGACGCTGGTGACTTTAAACATTTAGGAGGATAGGAGATCTACGGTATGGAGACAACAAATAAGGTTTAAAAAAAAATGCATAGTACAATATTATGGGGAATGGGAATGAGAGGGCTACTTACACAGTTGGGAAGGGATCACAGCAGTGGATGAGGGTATGAGGCATGAGTTGAGGTGTTCAGAGACTTTCCTTCCGTGCAGGACAGAGGTTAAGGTGTTCATAAGCTTCAGTGCAGGACAGGCTTATCATGGATGGATGCTGTCCTGCCCTCAATTAAATATGAACTCATAGACTTTGCCATCACTATTATGTTAATTGATTAATTCCAGTTAATCATGTTGGATTGAAAAGGTCTAGGAAGTCTAGACAGCCCAAGTTTGCATATCAACCAAATTTGATCTTCTCCTGACAAACAAGTTGACTATAAATACACAACGTTACCAATTTGTTTACCCTGACCAGATGGACAGGGCGTGTAGGCTGTATACAGCTACTGTTATTAGTAACCTACAGTTGATCAGACAAAAAAATTAATTCTCATTTTCATCCCATACAGCATGTCACCTAATGTTTAGGTGTATCCTAGTCTGCTGCAACATTTATGTAATAAGTTTATGCTTGTGTCTGTCCGGAGTGATGATGTGTTATTACCTTTGCTAAATAAATACCAGAGGAAAGTGGAAAGCCTACTTGAGCGAGCGTGAAAAAAATGTGACACGTCAAGCTCTCTTTGTAATCTCACTTTTAATGGATGATGCGATGGAAGCGATCTAATCATTCTAAATTGATTTCGACATCCCAGAGAAGACAGTACAAACTTCCAAATGCTCAGAAAGTAAAGCATTGTAATGTGCAATTACCTCTACAAGCTCCTTGTAGTTGCCCTTGTTAGCTGAACCTTACCTCTCGTCGTGCCCCTAAGTAAAAGCCAGCTCTTGCCAATAAGCTGCTTGTCACCCTGTTTGTCACCCTCTTCTTACCTTCTCGGTGTGTTGCGCAGTTTGAAAAATCCACTACTGTACATTGTTGTTAGCATTAGCTGACCATTCTGGTGGAGAAAACTGCACTCTGGTAGCAGTGAAGGCTCCTCAGAGGAGGAAGGGGAGGACCATCCTCCTCAGTGAATTTCATTAAGAAAAACTATACTAAATATATTCACGTCACCAAATAATTGACTAAAACAAACTGTTTTTCCTTGAAGGTCTACAGTAGCCTCAGCAGCACTCTGTAGAGTAGAACCATGGTGTAGCTGGGGGACCCCTAGCATCTGTCCTCCTCTGGGTACATTGACTTCAATACAAAGCCTAGGAGGGTCATGGTTCTCACCCCCTTCCATTGACTTACACAGTAATTATGAAAGGTTGTAGAACATCCTCCAACCTATCAGAGCTCTTGCAGCATGAACTGACATGTTGTCCACCAAATCAAAGAATCAGAGAATGAATCTGCTACTTAAAGCTTAAACTACAGCTAGCCAGCACTGCAGTGCATAAAATGTGGTGAGTAGTTTACTAAAAGAGAGAGAAAGACAATAATTTATTCAAAAATTAAAGAGAAACGAGAGAGCTCTCACTCTCTTGTTTCTCTTTAATTTTTGAATAAATTATATTTTGTAGTATATATTTGTTTCACTTACTTAGCTAGCATCGAATGCAGCTAGCTAGTTTAGCCTACTCAAACACCTAGGTCAAACAGAGAGGGATGCTATGTCAGCTAACTGGTTATGGCTATCTGATAGCTAGCTAGCTATCTACTTACTATCTATTGAAATCAACAAAACCAACTAAACAATATACAATCTACCTCCACCATCTCCTGTAGTTTGAAGAGACAAATTTTAATTGAAAAATATCCCAAAAATTCTCAACTATCACTCTTCACTCTCAATCTCTATCCAATATTTTACCAACTCACCAAGCATCTCAACACATAGAACCCCCATAATGGTCTGTGGCACAAACCCAATACACCACACTAGATCTGTTCTCTGATCCTAATTCTATGATTGGATGGACAACATGCAAGTTCATACTGCAAAAGCTTTGATTGGTTGGAGGACGTCCACCAGAAGTGGTCCTAATTATCATGTAGCTCTATGGAAGGGGGTAAGGACTACAAGCCGCCTAGGTTTTGTATTGAAGTCAATGTAGCCAGAGGAGGATGGGAAATATCTGTCCTTCGGCTACACCATAGTGCTAGCCTAGAGTGTGTTCTTGAGACAACTGTAGACCTTTGTTGCAAAACAGTGTTGTAATCCGGTAATTGGAGACGTGAATATATTTAGTATAGTTTTATCTAAAAAGGATAACTGTTTAATGCTTCATTATTGAACATTTTTCTAAAATTGACTGAGTAGGATGGTCCTCCCCTTCCTCCTCTGAGGAGCCTCCGCTATTTCAGTCATGCAGTGTTGACACCACACAGCTCCCTATAGACACGCTTCTGGGCCAAATTAAATATGCCTCCATGTAAAATACCTTCCCTGTGAACTGGAGCCACTGTAGTTCCTCACACAGGAAGCGGCGCAGGTCCTAATCCAGGCACTTGTCATCTCCCGTCTGGATTACTGCAACTCGCTGTTGGCTGGGCTCCCTGCCTGTGCCATTAAACCCCTACAACTCATCCAGAACGCCGCAGCCCGTCTGGTGTTCAACCTTCCCAAGTTCTCTCACGTCACCCCGCTCCTCCGCTCTCTCCACTGGCTTCCAGTTGAAGCTCGCATCCGCTACAAGACCATGGTGATTGCCTACGGAGCTGTGAAGGGAACGGCACCTCCATAACTTCAGGCTCTGATCAGGCCCTACACCCAAACAAGGGCACTGCGTTCATCCACCACTGGCCTGCTGGCCCCCCTACCTCTGAGGAAGCACAGTTCCCGCTCAGCCCAGTCAAAACTGTTCGCTGCTCTGGCACCCCAATGGTGGAACAAGCTCCCTCACGACGCCAGGACAGCGGAGTCAATCACCACCTTCCGGAGACACCTGAAACCCCACCTCTTTAAGGAATACCTAAGATAGGATAAAGTAATCCTTCTAACCCCCCCCCCCCCCTTAAAAGATTTAGATGCACTATTGTAAAGTGGTTGTTCCACTGGATATCATAAGGTGAATGCACCATTTTGTAAGTCGCTCTGGATAAGAGCGTCTGCTAAATGACTTAAATGTAAATGTAAATGTAAATGTAGTTGTTAGAGCCAGCGTGTTTTCTACAAATGAGCAAAAATCCCCCTCCGTCTCTGAGCACTTTTCTTTGTTGAATGTTGTATAAATTAAACGCTGACTTAGTTTGAGAAATAACATGTGTTTACCGTAGCTGAACATTTGACTAGAGGGTTTGTTGTCTTACCCTGAGCTGCTGTAGTTTGACCTGTCTCTCATATCACTCTATAAACTCTGCCCCTTGAGTTGGAACCCGTCTGTGTTCAGTCTCGGATTGTTCTTAGCAGAACTTGTTTAAACCGTACGTCAGGGGAGAAGGCTTAGTTCCATGCCTGGAATTAAGGTTTTGGCTAGTTGGCAAGCTAATTAACATTTGTTGAGATATGGGAGTAATGGTTCATTTCTTTTCAATCCGAAATGTCTTGTCATAGTTTGTTCACCTCAAAAGCGTTTTGTTCCTCTGAGTACCGAAGTACAACCTTCACAGGTGACCTGAGTTATGAGTTTCCTCTAAAAATAACTCTGAAGCCTCCCTGATGAAATCACTGTGTTTGTGGGCAGGTTTATTTACAGCTCACCATTGTCCTTATTTGTTTATTCATAACAGGATAGCTAAGGTCAGTGAAAATAAACAACACCCACAGTTTGGCTTGACGGCAACAACATAACACGAACAGGAAGACGAGTAAAATGTTTTCATCATTCTGACAGTTGATCCACCATTTCAAGTAAGACACTCCCCAGGGCAGTGTCTGTGCAGTAGGCTACAGTATGATTACTTGGCACAATAGGTTACAGTTTATCATCGGTATGAGGCCGGTCGCAGGAGTATGATATTATTGGATTCGATGGGAGAAACATAACATTTTATTCCCCTCTTTTCTGAAGAAGAAATCCTTCCCATTCATCCATTCTGGGCAACGTGCCATGAGTGAGACTCACAGGTCTTTGATGTTTGTCTGATCATTTAGTCCCAGTGAGGTGCAGTAGAGACACTTCTGAGTGGAGATCATTAGGAGTGGAGTCCCATAGGCATTGGCTGATAGGGGTGTCTCTGTGATGTCTTCATTTAGAGAATCAGGAGCATACTCAAGAGTTCATGGGGCCTCTTTAATGTCCCTCAGGGATGTAGGATGGCGACACAGGTCCCTCTCATCCAATATCTTGTCTCAACAGAATCTAGAGCAGGGATGTTCAATATCGGTCCTGGAGGGCCGAAACACTTCTGGTTTTCATCCTCTCCTTCTAATCGGGGACTAATTCAGACCTTGGACACCAGGTGAGTGCAATGAACTACCAGGTACTGTAGAAACAAAAAGCAGACGTGTTTTGGCCCACCACGACCGAAATTGAACAGCCCTGGTGTAGAGACCCTGTTTGGAGATTTATTTCCTTTGCTTTGCCGTTGAATTTCTGTTTTTATCTTTCTATGATACATAACCCTCTGTTTACCGATTACTTTTTGTTTGGAATCTCACCACCAGGCTCAAGGTTGTCCTCCAGCTTCCTTTTTAATTCATGTGTTCTGTTGTTACTCATGAGTTTAAACAATTGTATATTTCACTTTTGGTGTTCAATTAAGTCTATTCAAATTCCTCTGACACTTGCTGGAGACTTTAAAGTGGATGATGTGCCTTTGGGAGTTTACATGCTAATGAGTGATTATCATAAGTGGAGCATTGGCTTTGTTTACCACTTGCTAATTTCATGCTAATTGCGTGATGTAAATCATCAATGCTGGCCGGTGAAAGCTATATTGGCTCTCAAACACAATGTAAGCTGACAGTCAGCCGTCGTGATACCCTTATCTGAGCAGGACAGTCTGTTAACATGGATAGATGAGTGACATGCTAATGCGTTGGTTGACGCATGGTAAAGGGCTTTGAGGTCTAGTCTGTACCCTGCCCCATCCAAGGGGCCTTCGGACCTGGGTCTGATGGGGAGCGGAGGAGGCCACCTGAAACAAGCAGAGCCACGTGGGAGAAAGGTCTGGAGGGGTCATAAATCATGTCACTTTCAGTCAACAGTCTGCTCCCAAAGTTTAGCAGACAAAAGTTGGTTTTGACAAGGCAGAAGGATGGCTTATCTGACTATGTGGATATGGTGGATTTATCATCATATGGCAACTGCACAGCAATTTACCATGAGAAGATGAGAAAATCCATGCTCCATATTTCTTTCTGTCTTATCTGACCATTTGTCTATATAAAGAGTTTGCTGCTCAATGTTCTGTCAAGACGGTTTTAGACAACGTAGTGCTTTACATGTAGAAGGTCCGTGACATTTGCTCAGACAGTTCCCATGTAATTGCATTCTCTCTGAAAGCCCTGATCCGTGCATTTAATGTATGGATCTGGGAAAACAAACATCCTACAATATCAGTCATTACGAGTCTCCTCCATTACTATCTGGTAACTGTGTGGATGGTGTGAGTCATGCAACGTTAAAGCTATACAACTAACGGTGAAATGAAACAAATATTGTTTGTTATTTTAGATACACTACATGGCCAAAAGTATGTGGACACCTGCTCGTCGTACATCTCATTCCAAAATCATGGGCATTAATATGGAGTTGGTCCCACCTTAGCTGTTATAACAGCCTCCACTCTTCTGGGAAGGCTTTGCACTAGATGTTGGAACATTGCTGCGGGGACTGAGCATTAGTGAGGTCAGCCACAAGACAATTCGTGAGATCGGGCACTGATGTTGGGCGATTAGGTCTGGCTCGCAGTCAGCGTTCCAATTCGTCCCTAAGGTGTTCGATGTGGTTCAGGTCAGGCCTCTGTGCAGGCCAGTCAAATTTTTCCACACCAATCTCGACAAATCATTTCTTTATAGACCTCAATTTGTGCATGGCGACATTGTCATGCTGAAACAGGGAAGGGCCTTCCCCAAACTGTTGCCACAAAGTTGGAAGCACAGAATCATCTAGAATGTCATTGTGTGCTGTAGCGTTAAGATTTCTCTTCACTGGAGCTAATGGGCCTAGCTCAAACCATGAAAAACACCCCCAGACCATTATTCCTCCTCCACCAAACTTTACAGTTGGCCCTATACGTTCGGGCAGGTGGTGTTCTCCTGGCATCCGCCAAACCCAGATTTGTGCGTCGGACTGCCTGATTGGAAAGCGTGATTCATCACTCCAGAGAATCCGTTTCCACTGCTCCAGAGTCCAATGGTGGCGAACTTTACACCACTCCAACCGACGCTTGGCATTGCGCATGGTGATTCTTGGCTTGTGTGCGGCCGCTCGGCCATGAAAACCCATTTCATGAAGCTCCCGATGAACAGTTATTGTGCTGACGTTGCTTCCAGAGGCAGTTTGGAACTCGGTAGTGAGTGTTGCAACTGAGAACAGACGATTTTTATGCGCTACATGCGTTCAGCACTCGGCAGTCCCGTTCTGTGAGCTTGTGTGGCCTACAACTTCGCAGCTGAGCTGTTGTTGCTCCTAGACGTTTGGACTTTTACAATAACAGCAGCTCTAGCAGAGCAGAAATTTGATGAACTGACTTGTTGGAAAGGTGGCATCCAATGACGGTGCCACGTTGAAAGTCACTGAGCTCTTCAGTACGGGCCATTCTACTGCCAATGTTTGTCTATGGAGATTGCATGGCGGTGTGCTTGATTTTACCCATCTGTCAGCAACGGGTGTGGCTGAAATAGCCGAATCCACTAACTTGAAAGGGTGTCCACATACTTAGTGTGTACTGTAAGTAGCATATCACTCAAAAGGAAAAAGAATAACACCTCCTTGTTTCTCTGGTTCCTACTGCTCAATCACCGCTCTAAGCGGCATGGAAATGTTGCACTTAATCTTGCATCTTGCTGTGATAAAAATGAAGTATCACTCAAAAGAAGAAAGGAAGAAGTGTCCATTGTCTGTTGTTTCACTCGTATTGCTCAATCACCGCTCTACAGGGAATTTGTGGTTGGTTTGGATACTAGACCCGACAAACATGACCCCATTGTTTACTGACACTGCTGGACACGGTGTGTACTCTGTTGCGGCCTGTTGATGATGTCCCCTCCCCCCCATAAATACTGTAACAGAACTCCAGTGACCTCCCCAGGCCTAGAGTACCGCTTCTCCAGTGATGTTCACACTACAGTACACCCACATACCTTTTTATGCCTATAGCTTCTCAGCCTTTTTGACGGAGGTACTCTGAGAAGAGCTGCCATTGTTTTCCTAGGGCCTGGAGTGCACTCAGTCCACTGTCTGAGGGCTGTGCCTGGTGATGCTGAAGTGTCTCTGTGAGTCCATCTCCTGTTTCCCACCTTGGGGACCACTTTAAAAGGAAGCTCTGACATGACTTGCTTGGGGACTGGAGGGTTGGGTGTTTTTTTTTGTGATTAATTCTTCCACAATACAAACTCTTCCTGAGTTCTGATGAGTTTAATTATGAAATATAAGCTTGATGTTTGCCAATTGCCACATAGTTTCCCTTGATGCCCCTTGAAAGTCATTAATATTGCTGATAGTGTTCCACTGGAGCCATTAGTGAAGGACAATAAAACCAAACAACAGAGGCAAATCTCAACTTACACCGGCTGATTTAATCATCACAAAGACATAATATCTGTCAGTGCCAATACCATGCAAATTCCTTCCCTTTTTTTTTCACATACAATTGTTTCCCTCCCTCCTGACCAACATGACAAACCAAAAATTATTAATTTGTCTGTGCGAAGAATTGCAATTTTAGGAAACGTCTCCCCGGGTATTGCGTTATTTCTTATCATGGCAAATCAAATCTCACCAAGCGGAGTGTGAAAACAAATCAGAGCTTACTTTATAGCTCTTTATGGTTCCATGCTTCTGGTGAGAATACATCAGGCACCGAGACAGAGCCTTGGGGGATGCCCCTTCATACTGTTAGGAATTGAAAACCTGGTTACAGTGTGGAGAAATGCTAGATGCAAAATATAAAAAACAACTTCTATATTTAAAGGTTTAATAGACAAAGACAGACATAGACAGACATAGACAGATATAGACAGACATAGACAGACATACACATATGGGAGACCAGACACGTTCCTCTAAGAGGTTTGCAGCAAATCTCTCCCCCTCCAGCAGGCAGGGTTGACCTAAACACTCATGCCTTATCTGTTCGCGGTTTCACCATTCCGTGCCCGGTGCCAAATCATTCAATCAAGGCAGAGACATAGGCAGTGAATAGACTATACATTATGGCTCAGGGGCCCAGATACCAGTTACTGAGGCCTACTTTATTGTGACCTCTGGCCTGAAAGTGGGTACCTAGAGGCCAAATTCCAATAGGGAATAATCATCTGAAAATATTGTTCTTAACAATACGCATCATCACGCTGAGACTGAATCCTTTTGAGGACTTCCTTGTTAATGGGCTTCAACACTTTGTATGTTAATGTCACCCATCTACCCTAAAACTCAGCTTTTCGTTATCACTGTGTTAACACATTAGCTTTTTGTAATCTGTATACCAATTACCCAAACGGACACATCTGTCCCTCTCCAGCAGGACAGAATAGTTTAGTTATTCCATACTGATATCTGAATGGATTTACATACCAGGTGTTGATACAGCTTGCCCTGCATTATATTCTCCGGGGTGTTGAATACGCAAACAAAAAGGTGTCATCCAAGGAACATCACAAGGGTGTTGTGAGCAAGCATAGTCTAAGCATAGTCTATTAAGTTGTAAGACAACTGTGAGGAAAAGCTGGCACACTAGAGAAAGCACACACACACACACACACACACACACACACACACACACACACACACACACACGTACACACACACACACACACACACACACACACACACACACACACACACACACACACACACACACACACACACACACACACACACACACACACACACACACACACACACACACACACACACACCACAGCTGATTGGTGTGAGAGAGGAGATTTAATCAGGGGGATTTAACCGGCTTATGTTGCTCCCTGAAAGTGGATGTGGGACTAAAAAGCCAATGGCTCAGAGGTTAAACTCTGCCTCAGTCATTGGCCCATGGTAGAGGTTGTTGACAGTGAACCATAAATAAACACAGGAATACTGGGACGTTTCCTAGGACTTTTCAAAGACATTGGCAGCTACTCAAGTCCAGATCAATGTAATGGGAGGGAGGAGAGGGGAATGATTTTCAAGATTGTGAAAATGAGATCAATGTAATTTACAGTTGCTAACCTTGCACCGTTGAAGAACCCTCCCCACCGATATGCTTTATTAGTATTGTACGACATCAAGAAACGGTGGAGATGGACATTCTAAAAAAGCAAGAATGCATGCATTTTAAAAAATCCATCCTTGAACTAGATTTCATAATTATAAAAAATATACCCAAAGCTTCATTGCATAATAAGTATAATACTTCTTGCAGCAACGCACACCATTAATGAATTAATGAAGACGCCAGCCGGCCAATGGTCAGACCCCATTTACAGTACATATCATCCAGGCGACTTCATCTTTCTGCAGCAATGAATGCTGGTTTATTTAAGTAGGCAACACATGAATGATTATATCCTTTAATCAGCATGGGACTTTTAGAGGACCATTTCTTATAGATGTCAGTTTGGAGCATGGCATGCAAGGAAGTGTCCCTGAGCCAAGGGGAACGCAGGGAGGCTGTTGATTGAGCCAACCGAAGTGGCCGTGGATTAGATTATGAGTGCATTTGTTATGTTCTCCCGCTACTAACTCCAGTATGGGGTGGTCCATGAATTAATCACAAATATAAGACATGATTGTTTAACAAACCAATTGAGCAATGTCACTTTAGCTCTATGCCCTCCGCCCAGTTGGAAGACAAGACAGCCTTAGCTGGTCTATTAATACGATATTGTGCTATTGTTTTCTATCAGCGTGGAATTGATGTCTTGCCCAGTGGCTGAAGGCTGAACTGTTACAGCCTGAAGTATCAAGAATGTGTACATGTAGGCCAGAATTCAATCCAAACACGCTTTGTCGGCTATGCGCCATTTAAAGGTAATTTCCGATTGAGCCGACAGATGCTGTGTTTACCAGGAATGCGGTCTCCGCAAACCCGGAGACATTGCCTTTAAAAGGTGCATCGCAGACGAAATCTGATTGAATCCCTCCCCTAGTTGAGGAACTCGTCTGAAAAACGAACACAACTCTTGCACTACAAGAGTAGTGGATTGCTGTGGCATTCACGACATTAAACGCTGTTTTTGTTCGTGTGTAGTTGACAAAAAAAGGGGTATAGGGGCTAGAGGTTGATTCTGGACAGGGCCTAGATTTTGAAACCAATCATATTCCACAATCTTATACAGCAAGGTACACAGTGAAGCTCAGTGTTTTCTGCAAGAAAAGAAACATACATATTGAATGGAGCCTGATGCTAGGTTTAATCGATGAGTGGCTTGTGCTGCAGGCATCCATAAAAAAGCCTTTGCTGAAAATAAAGGTTTAAAGCACAAATTCAATACTGTGGTAGCCTGAAATTGCAGCTGTAAAACTGCCTCTAGTGAGAATGTTCTGTTTTATCTGACAGCTTTTTCATCAAGACATTTTGATGTTCGGTTAATTTGGAATGCTTTAATCCTTAAGGGACCCGTGAGTCAATCTAAGTAACATAATAAAAAAATCCCCATCAAAATCCATAATTTTAAGATAGAGATATCGTCTCAATCCATTGCATCCGCCTATGTTGGCCTTCCGCATCTGCGGTGGAAGGTGGCCGAGCTACAGCGGTATTTGTCAGACCATGAGACATCTCGAAAATCGGTCTTCTCACTAAAACATCTTTAGCATCCGAACGGTGGTGTTCTCTATTTTGCTCTACGACCCCCACAAGTGTCACGGGACTCATCTGAAGGTAAGTATTGAGGTTGTTTTTTTGCCACACCTCCTCCTCCATGCTTCACGGTGGGAAGCATACATGCAGAGATCATCCGTTCACCTACTCTGCGTCTCACAAAGACACGGCGGTTGGAACCAAAAATCTCAAATTTGGACTCATCAGACCAAAGGACAGACTTCACCAGTCTAATGTCCATTGCTTGTGTTTCTTGGCCCAATCAAGTATCTTCTTCTTATTGGTGTCCTTTAGTAGTGGTTTCTTTGCACATAAAGGCCTAATTCACGCAGTCTCCTCTGAAGAGTTGATGTTGAGATGTGTCTGTTACTTGAACTCCGTGAAGCATTTACTGTATTTGGTCTTCAATTTCTGAGGCTGGTAACTCTAATGAATGCATCCTCTGCAGCAGAGGTAACCCTGTGTCTCCTTTCCTGTGGCATAATTCACAGATTTTCCGTATTCACTGACCTTCATGTCTTAAAGTAATGGACTGTCATTTCTCTTTGCTTATTTGAGCTGTTCTTGCCATAATATGGACTTATGGTCTTTTACCAAATAGGGCCATCTTCTGTATACCACACCTACCTTGTCACAACACAACTGATCCACTCAATTAGTATTTGGTAGCATTTCCTTTAAATTGTTTAACTTGGGTCAAACGTTTCGGGTAGGCTTCCACAAGCTTCCCACAATAAGTTGGGTGAATTTTGGCCCATCCCTCCTGACAGAGCTGGTGTAACTGAGTCAGGTTTGTAGGCCTCCTTGCTCGCACACGTTTTTTCAGTTCTGCCCACAAATGTTCTATGGGATTGAGGTCAGGGCTTTGTGATGGCCACTCCAATACCTTGACTTTGTTGTCCTTAAGCCATTTTTCCACAACTTTGGAAGTATGCTTGGGGTCATTGTCCATTTGGAAGTCCCATTTGCGTCCAAGCTTTATCTTCCTGACTGATGTATTGAGATGTTGCTTCAATATATCCACATAATTTTGCTTCCTCATGATGCCGTCTATTTTGTGAAGTGCACCAGTCCCTCCTGTAGCAAAGCACCCCCACAACATGATGCTGCCACCCCCGTGCTTCACAGTTGGGATGGTGTTCTTCGGCTTGCAAGCGTCCCCCTTTTTCCTTCAAACATAACGATGGTCATTATGGCCAAACAGTTCTATTTTTGTTTCATCAGACCAGAGGACATTTCTCCAAAAAGTACGATCTTTGTCCCCATGTGCAAGTTGCAAACTGTAGTCTGGCTTTTTTTATGGTGCTTTTGGAGCAGTGGCTTCTTCCTTGCTGAGCGGCCTTTCAGGTTATGTTGATATAGGACTCGTTTTACTGTGGATATAGATACTTTTGTACCTGTCTCCTCTAGCATCTTAACAAGGTCCTTTTCTGTTGTTCTGGGATTGATTTGCACTTGTCGCACCAAAGTACGTTAATCTCTAGGAGACGTCTCCTTCCTGAGCGGTATGACGGTTGCATGGTCCCATGGTGTTTATACTTGCGCACTATTGTTTGTACAGATGAACATGGTACCTTCAGGCGTTTGGAAATTGCTCCCAAGGATGAACCAGACTTGTGGCGGTTTAAAATATTTTTTCTGAGGTATTGGCTGATTTCTTTTGATTTTCCCATGATGTCAAGCAAGGAGGCACTGAGTTTGAAGGTAGGCCTTGAAATACATCCACAGGTACACCTCCAATTGACTGAAATTATGTCAATTAGCCTATCAGAAGCTTCTAAAGCCATGACATAATTTTCTTGAATTTTCCAAGCTGTTTAAAGACACAGTCAACTTAGTGTATGTAAGCTTCGGACCCACTGGAATTGTGATACAGTGAATTATAAGTGAAATAATCTGTCTGTAAACAATTGTTGGAAAAATGACTTGTGTCATGCACAAAGTAGATTTCTTAACCGACTTCCCAAAACTATAGTTTGTTAACAAGAAATTTGTGGAGTGGTTGAAAAACGAGTTTTAATGACATCAACCTAAGTGTATGTAAACTTCTGACTTCAACTGTACATGATTTACACGTGTGTTATTTCATAGTGTTGACGTCTTCACTATTATTCTACAACATAGAAAATAGTACAAATAAAGAAAAACCCTTGAAGGAGTAGATGTGTCCAAGCTTTTGACTGGTACTCTATATATACTGTATATATCCTGAGCTTTCTTATGTCTCCTATGATTTCTTTATTTTACTGTCTTTGTGTTATTCAATACGTTTCTATGGGCTAGTAATAGGCCAAATTCAATATTTTATCAAATATTGTTTTAAATATATTTCTTTGATACCTAAAGTGGTCCTAAAATTCAAAATCAAATAGCTAATTGATCCATTGTATGACCATCTTAAAACTATTCCATATGTTAGCTTAATACCCCATTTTAGAGGATAATGAGTGGATTTGCTTTGATTGGGCAATTTCAGTAATGTAGATAAGAAATATATTGTATTTTGTAATCTGTGTATTGCATACAATACAGTACTGTACACAGCGCCAGGAGGCGATTGGCCGTCCCAATGGTCTGCTCAGGGATACGAGATCACATTGGCTGCAGCAGCTTTGGCCAATCATTTATGTTTTCATATCCCAACTGCTCTTCTCTGCCAATAGGACCCCCTCCCCTCACCACCACCACCCCCTCCTCCTCATCCTTCCTGCTTATGCAGTTGATGCAGCACTGTATTTCTTTCTCTCTCCCTCTCTCTCTCATTCCCCCTCTTTTTCACCCTCTTTCTGCTGCAGAAAAACACATGGCACCAGTCCTCACAAAAACACTTTTATTTCACACAATAGCTTTACAGAGTCAACCCACTCAGTCATATTGTGCTCTGAATCACAGGGTTTGGTTCGTCAATTTTGTAACCAGGGGTTCCATGTGGTAGGAAGTCCTTTGTTTGGCCCTAGCTGTCAGAAATCCTGTCAAAGCCAGACCTGCTTATATGTCTGTTGTGGCTTATGTGTAGAGAAGTAGCCCACTGGGGAAAAACTGGCTGAATCAAAAATGTTTCCACCTCATTGCAACCCAGAAAATCTATGTGATGACTTTGAATCAACGTGGAAAACGGATTGCGTTTGCAAAAAGTCACCAACGTAAGTGCATTTCAATTTTTTTTTTACCCGACTTTTAACCTAAATCCAATGATATGGTGACATGTTTTCTATATATATTTTTTACATTGAATTCATGTTAGTTGACAACTCAACCAAGTGTAAATCAAGACTAGACGTTGAACTGACGTCTGGGCCCAGTGGGAGGATGGTACTCAGCACTCATAAACACAGATTAATCTTTTTGCGAGGCCACTTTTTACTTCAAGTGGGCGTTATGTGCTTTCTCTGTGATTGATTGGTCTGTGTTTGTGTGTGTGTGTGTGTGTGTGCTCTCTCTCTCTCTCTGTTGAAATGCATCTCTGCCAAGAGGGTTAATCAGGGAGGAGTGTGTGAGGCGGGCATCGTGCCCCCCCCTGTCTTGTGCTGCCAGGGTATGCCAGTCCAAATCTAACGCCCCTCCAACCAGTGCTCAGCTATGCTCCACCTCACAAGACACAATTTGCCTGAGTGTTTCCCCCCTCTTAACAATGCACTCTCATCTCAAATTCTGCTCTCGCTCCCCTCTCTCTTAAAGGCATAAATATCAATGCATAGAGATCCTGTGACCTTATGGGTTAAGCAAACCAGCAATGATAGCACACCAAAATGAGCGGTGCCATCTGTGCCCCCTGCGTGTGGGTGTGTGTGTGTGTGTGTGTGCACGCGTATGCTCAATAGTATTGTCTGCCCAGAACACCACTCACCATTCAATCTCACTGTCACATGTAAACAATGACTTGTCCTTCTCCAATGTCAACTCCAAGATCTACCCGGTCCTTCCCAGGAATAGGATCTAATGTTGGTTTGGATGAGCTGTATCCCCATCGTTCCAGTGCTAATTGTTCCCATGCGTGTCGTGTGAAGGGCATGCCATTGGCGGAATGGCTTTACGTCTTATTGTAACAACTTGTTATTTTATGTTAATTTGTCATGGCCAAGAAGTTTCTGACTTAAATTTATTCATCGAAAGACAGGAAGGGGTGGCTCATCAGAGTCTTGTCAATGACACATGTACTACATTTAACAAAGTCCCTTGTTCATTCCCTTTAAACAATATCATCAAAGGATTAAAAAGGAGGCAGTTAATTAAAACCACTTACTGGCAAAGGTGTCACCTTCAAACACACCCATCCAGCCATGCTCTCTCTCTGTCTATCTCTCTCTCTGCCTCTTTCTCTCTCTCTCTCTCTCTCTCCGCTTCTCTCTCTGCCTCTCTCTCTCTCTCTCTCTCTGCCTCTCTCTCTCTATTTCTCTCTACCTCTCTCTGCCCCTCTCTCTCTCTGCCCCTCTCTCTCTCTGCCTCTCTCTCTCTCTGCCTCTCTCTGCCTCTCTCTCTGTGGAGAGGAAGAAAAGTGGTCAGGGGTGTAGCTCATTACCATACACTGGACATGGACCAGGAGGCTAAATGGAAATTCAGATGGCGTGGTCCACTACTTGGGTCAACTTCACTTACTGGAGAGAAAGGGAGAGAGGGAGAGGGAGACTTTAGTCCAGACCCGACCTCTCTGTACACTACATCTCACATGTCAACCAGACTCATTTGGAAGAGGGTTGGGGTGGGGGGACTACTGATGGGTTATCATGCATAATTTATCATACTGAACGAGAGTCGGTGATGGGGTGGATGGGAGGGGGGATGGCAGGGGCCAGGGATGTTGGAGCCAACAAAGAGGGTCGTTTGTTACTGCCACCCATTGCAAATTAATGGATAGATGGCTTTGCCATGAAGGGTTCATATTTTTACCCTTTCTCTCCTTTTAATTACAGCACTTGGGTATTAAGAGCCTGTCACCTCTCCCTCTGCACCCCCCCCCCCCCCCCCACCCCCGAACTCCCCCAGCCCCCTGAGACCCTAGTTAACCAGTCAGGGGAATCCTCCCTGGAAGGGTACGATTAATCCTGACCAATCATCTCAAGGTTAGGAGGAGAGGACCAGGTTGTGCAACAGGAGAGAGGAAGGGTACTGCTACTGTTTCCTTTCTATCATTTAGATAACTGTATACGAGGTTGTTGTTTTTTCGAGGGCAGTGAGGATCTTTCATCTCTAGTCACAGACTAAGTGATTCATTGTTTTGCTTAAGGTCGTGATTTCCCTTTCTCACTAACAAATAGTTGATGATCTGACTGCCCTCTTTTTTTTATGGACACTCCTCCCCTGCGGGGTACTGCGCTGCAGTTGGATCCATTTAGCTTGGCAATGTTGCGTTACACGGCTGATACACTGCCGAACAGGGAAGACAGAGAGCAATGAAGAAAGTCACCCAAAGAGATAGAAAAACACCCCAGGACACCAGTAACCCTCACCAGAGGAATGTTGAGTCCTGGAGGCACTCTATATAGAGGCACTGTATAGATGATTTCTCTATTCAGTGACTTGCAATTGAGATACAGTATTGTGCTTTCCTTTCCTACCTAGGGCTGCCTTACCGTTTACCTCCCCCTTTATAAAGGGAGAGACAGAGACCCAAGCAAACTAAAGTTGTCAGTAGAGGTGTAAATAAGAATTTGTTCTTAATTGACTTGCATAGTTAAATAAAGGTTCATTAAAAATAAAAATAAAAGGTGACAGTTTAGCCATAGCATTTGTTACCACTAAAAATGACATAAAGGATGTTGACCTGTGACTTCTGTTCTAGTCATGTGATGGTAGCAATTGGTAGAACTGCTTTTTCAGTTTCATCTGGGGTAATGTTGCCATCCAGTTGTGGTTCAAACAAACCAATATAATCAGACTCACAGTTTATGTTAAGAATGTGTGTTCTGCTCTCTTTTAAAAAGGTTTAACTCGGTTTTTAACCCTCTGGCTGACCAACTGTGTGTCAGTGTTCTGCTTAATATTTTGCCGTGCCATATGCCTTGAATTCTACATTCCTAAAAGGAGGCAGAGCTAAATGATTATGACAACCATGCCATTTAACTACAAAACCAATAGAGGCCTTATTGAAGTCCTACATTTAGGACTTCAGTAAGGACCCATATTAAGCAGAACCATATGGTATTTGTGGAATTTGCATCATAATTGACTCGTCGCTAAGCCCAGACCCCCTTGGTTACTGTTGCAGCCTTGGACAACATTTTAATACACAATGAAACACAAACTACCCCTTGCTACTCAGGAAACTCTAGGGTATGTTGTGGTGGACTGTCATTACAATTGCTTCATGGGAACCTGGTAAAATTATGTGTGTAGTGTGTCTAGCCACTCAATTGTATTTATTTATTTATTTTTATTTGACCTTTATTTAACTAGGCAAGTCAGTTATTAAGAACAAATTCTTATTTACAAGAACAGCCTACTCCTTCCTCCCTCCCTGTTGGGGAATTGAACCCCGGTCTCCCGCGTGCCCTGCCCGCACAACACAGGGATTCTTTAGCTAAATAGCCCAGTACAGTACTGCCGACCGTCACATTGTACAGCCTCATATTTTCCGTTCCGTCCTAACGGAAACCTAGAGGGTTTTTTGCTTTTCTTGGTATAGAAACACCATAATATTAATCAAATTAATTAAGTATCAGTCAAAAGTTTGGACACACCTACTCATTCCATGATGTTTCTTTATTTTTACTATTTTCGACATTGTAGAGTTATAGTGAAGATCTCACAACTATAAAATAACACATATGGAATCCGTGAAGAACAAATTGTTATTTATTTACAAGGACAGATATACTTCCTCCCCTCCCCGTCGGGAAATTGAACCCCGGTCTCCCGCGTGCCCACATTCTCTAGTACAGCCATTATTGAAGGTACTTGAGGTCACCGGGAAAGTCTGGACATGGCCTGCTCTCCCTTATGTAAGGAATTGGGCACTGTCCCATGTTTACTACAGTATGTATTGTAGGCTACAGTGCCTTGCAAAAGTATTCACCCCCCTTGCCATTTTTCCTATTTTGTTGCATTACGACCTGTTAATTTAAATTGATTTTTATTTGGATGTCATGTAATGGACATACAAAAAATAGTCCAAATTGGTGAAGTGAAATTTAAAAAATAAACAGAAAAGTGGTGCATATGTATTCATCCCCTTTGCTATGAAGCCCCTAAATAAGATATGGTGCAACCAATTACCTTCAGAAGTCACATCATTTATTAAATAAAGTCCACCTGTGTGCAATCTAAGTGTCACATAATCTGTCACATGATCTCAGTATATATACATCTGTTCTGAAAGGCCCCAGAGTCTGCAACACCACTAAGCAAGGGGCACTACCAAGCAAGTGGCACCATGAAGACCAAGGAGCTCTCCAAACAGGTCAGGGTCAAAGTACAGATCAGGGTTGGGTTATAAAAAAATATCAGAAACTTTGAACATCCCACAGAGCACCATTAAATGCATTATTAAAAATGGAAAGAATATGGCACCACAACAAACCTGCCAAGAGAGGGCCGCCCCCCAAAACTCATGGACCAGGCAAGGTGGGCATAAATCAGAGAGGCAACAAAGATAACCCTGAAGGAGCTGCAAAGATTGGAATATCTGTCCATAGGACCGCTTTAAGCCGTACACTCCACAGAGCTGGGCTTTACGGAAGTGGCCAGAAAAAAGCCCGTGCTAAAAGAAAAAAATAAGCAAACACGTTTGGTGTTCGCCAAAAGGCATGTGGAAGACTCCCCAAACATATGGAAGAAGGTACTCTGATCAGATGAGACTAAAATTGATCTTTTTGTCCATCAAGGAAAAAGCTATGTCTGGTGAAAACCCAACACCTCTCATCACCCCGAGAACCTCATCCCCAGAGTGAAGCATGGCGGTGGCAGTATCATGCTGTGGGGATGTTTTTCATCGGCAGGGACTGGGAAGAATTGAAGGAATGATGGATGTTGCTAAATACAGGGAAATTCTTGAGGAAACCTGTTTCAGTCTTCCAGAGATTTGAGACTGGGACGGAGATTCACCTTTCAGCAGGACAATGACCCTAAGCATACTGCTAAAGCAACACTTGAGTGGTGTAAGGGGAAACATTACATGTCTTGGAATGGCCTAGTCAAAGCCCAGACCTCAATCCAATTGAGAATCTGTGGTATGACTTAAGGATTGCTCTACACCAGAGGAACCCATGCAACTTGAAGGAGCTGGAGTATTGAAGAATGGGCAAAAATCCTAGTGGCTAGATGTGCCAAGCTTATAGAGACATATCCCAAGCCTACTCATGACCGTCAGTTTGTACAGCATCATATTTTCCATTCCCTGAGGGTTTTGTTTTTTGTTTTTCTCGGAATAGGAACACCATAATATTAATCAAATTAATTAAGCCATATTTCTTCAAATCCATCCCATATACTATGTTATTACAAAAAAGGTTTTAAATTCTCTTGTAAAGCCAATATGGAAGTCTATCAAATCCTTATCAAAGATGCCCTCTGGTGGTCAAACTAGCACTAACTTGTATTAACAGAAAAAATGGCTGACAATTAAATAACGTGCCACAGAATGCTGCAGCAGCCCGCAAGGTGTGCTGCAGTATGATGCAACTTTTAAAGGAGGAACCACTGTAACTTGTGCTCTCAGATCATATCCTGATGTCGACATCAGATGGGAGTTGTATTCATAACATGGCTAAATTAGCTAGCTAACATACATTGCAAGAAAACAAGTTATATTAAGTGGCTAGTTAGCTAATGTTAGAAACATTGCAATTGAAATTCCAAAATCACCAGCTTGACTATTTTCCATTTTTTTAGGCCGGAGCAAGAGGACAGAGAAGTAAGAGAGGGAGAGACAGATGGTTGGAATGGAAGATGGGAATATATAAATTGTCTGTTGTCCATGGATTGGCTTTTGGCTTTTAGTTGATGCATTTTTATGAGGCGGGAGATGAAGAGGGGCCCTGTGTGTCGTCGTATTTAAATCTGTGATAGAATTAAGAGCGTGGCTGAGCAGAGGCACGGAGATGAGATGAGGTGGGAAATGGGGTTTTGTTGTGATGACATCAATCCGTTCCACTGCACCCACCTTTCCCCTCACCTGCTTTGGTGATTTGCAATTTGAAATAGAGATGTATTTCACACACATCAGTCATGCTGGCTTTGTGAAGTTCATTGACTGTCCTGTGGCAAGGCTTAATTCCACTGGATAATTATGGAACAGTGGGGTTACTGCGGTGATATGAACATTTCTGAGTTTGTCTTTTGTCTCATCGATTTAGGCCTAATATTTGCCAATCCCATACAATGCTGTATGCCTTGACAATGGAGAAACCATCATACAAAAAGTGTATTGCTTCTTAAGGATTTTGGATGTTGAAACTTTTTGTTTTACACACTGACTCAAACAATAATCAGAGATAGTGTTGTGTTGTCTTCACGCTACAGTAAAGTAAATGGGAGCTCTGTGTTATTTCGCAGTCTAACACCATTGACGTTTCATGCAATCTCTTATACACTGATTTGATTTCTCTTTCCGACGGTCTTGGTTCTCTCAGAGGACACCATAGGTTACAGTGTAAACACATCAAAACTAATAAAAAACCGCAGTGTTACTGTTGCGGGCTGCTTAACAAAGCATGCCTATCATATTCCCTACTTGTAACAGTGTCTGGCCCTAGAGGTTGGGGCAAAACAGAGTACAACACTATTCCTCTTCACTTCCCCGCCTGCCTACTTGTTTATGTAACTGGTGGGAACTGAACCCTGTTCCCCCACTTGGGAAAACACAGTCTTAACGATTACACCAAGAGGAAATTCCCACTTGGGCCCAGAGTGACACTGATTTTACGTCGCAGTCAGGGCCACCCCATCACAACAGAGTAAATCCATGTCACCTTTGCTAAATTTTGAGATAAAGTAGGTGACACTAGCATAGTCTAGTTCCTCCTCTTGGCCCAGTCAGAAACTACAGAGCATTCGGAAAGTATTCAGACCTTTGATTTTTTTTCAACATTTGTTGGCCCAGTCACAGCCGTATTCTAAAAATGATTAAATTGTTCCCCCCCACCCCATCAATCTACACACAGTATCCCATATTGACTAAGCAAAGACCGGTTTTCAGACATTTTTGCAAATTTATAAAAAATTAAAACTGAAATATCACATTTACATAAGTATTCAGACCTTTACTCAGTACTTTGTTGAAGCACCTTTGGCAGCGATTACAGCCTCAAGTATTCTTGGATATGACTCTACAAGCTTGGCACACTTGTATTTGGGGAATGTCTCCCATTCTTCTCTGCAGATCCTCTCAAGCTCTGTCAGGTTGGATGGGAGTGTCACTGCACAGCTATTTTCAGGTCTCTCCAGAGATGTTCGATTGGGTTCAAGTCCAGGCTCTGGCTGGGCCACTCAAGGACATTCAGAGAATTGTCCTGAAGCCACTCCTGCACTGTCTTGGCTGTGTACTTAGGGTCGTTGTCCTGTTGGACCCCAGTCTGAGGTCCTGAGCGCTCAGGAGCAGGTTTTCATCAAGGATCTCTCTGTACTTTGCTCTGTTCATCTTGCCCTCAATCCTGACTAGTCCCTGCTGCTGAAAAACATCCCCACAGCATGATGCTGCCACCACCATGCTTCAGCGTAGGGATGGTGCCAGGTTTTCTCCAGACGTGACGCATGGCATTCAGGTGACAGGCTTTCATCAGACCAGAGAATCTTGTTTCTCATGGTCTGAGAGTCCTTTAGGTTCCTTTTGGAAAACTCCAAACGGGCTGTCATGTGCCTTTTACTGAGGAGTCACTTCTGTCTTGCAACTCTACCATAAAGGCCTGATTGGTGGAGTGCTCCATTGGGTTCTTGGGCACCTCCCTGATCAAGGACCTTCTCCCCCGAC
This sequence comes from Salmo salar, assembly GCF_965601325.2. Classification (NCBI taxonomy): domain Eukaryota; kingdom Metazoa; phylum Chordata; class Actinopteri; order Salmoniformes; family Salmonidae; genus Salmo; species Salmo salar. The sequence goes on from NC_138318.1 coordinate 7,927,512, forward strand.
TGCTGAGTTTGGCCGGGCGGCCAGCTCTAAGAAGAGTTGGTGTTTCCGAACTTCTTCCATTTAAGAAGGCTGGAGGCCACTGTGTTATTAGGGACCTTCAACGCTGAAGACATTTTTGGAACCCTTCTCCAGATCTGTGCCTTGACACAATCCTGTCTCGGAGCTCTACGGACAATTCCTTTTACTTTGTGGCTTGGTTTTTGCTCTGACATGCACTGTCAATTGTGGGACCTTCTATAGACAGGTGTGTGCCTTTCCATATCATGTCCAATCTATTGAATTTACAACATGTAGACTCCAATCAAGTTGTATAAACATCTCAAGCATGATCAAAGGAAACATGATGCACCTGAGCTCAATTTCGAGTCTCATAGCAAAGGGTCTGAATACTTATGTAAATTGGGTATTTCTGTTTTCTTTTTGTAATAAATTTGCAAACATTTTTAAAATCCTGTTTTTGCTTTGTCATTATGGGGTATTGTGTGTAGATTGATGAGGAAAACAATACATTTAATCCATTTTAGAATAAGGCTGTAACGTAACAAAATGTGAAAAAGGTCAAGGGGTCTGAATACTTTCCCGAATGCAATGTATATGGACAGTTACACTGGCGTAATGCAGTTTATCTGGACCCTTCATCAAATAGCCTAACAATGACGAAAAAGTAGTCGGCTTGAGGGTAAATTCTGCCACTATTTATGGTTGAACTCAGCAGGTTTTGTCTGGCTAATAGCCTCCACAAGTGGCCTGCAATATTTGAGATAAATCAAATTAAATCCAACTTGAGAGACTACCCTGTTCTCCTGAATCCTCCTTTTTTTGTGAGCAAATGCTTTCACCACAGCCTGTGGGTCCAGGTTGCTGGCCCGACTGTTTTCTAAACTGAGTATTGTCAACCCAGACAGTCTTTCCTGAGACATTGTGCATTATATGTCCATTGTGCTGCACACAATTTAAACGTGGTCTTGAATGATACAGTGCATGCCAAGATATACCAGAGATAAGGGACTGTTGATATTGCAACCACACAACTAAAAAGCCGGTTCACCAGTATGATCGAAATTTCAAACAGCTTTTTTTGTCCAAACCCTCAAGAACTGTTGTCTGCTTGCATCTGCCAATTTATTGGCTTTCCAGTATCCAGACAACCTGTCTCCAGAGCTTCCTATACAGTTAATCTCTTTCCGTAATATGTTGAGGCCGGCAATTAAGGAGAATGAGAGGCTCAATTAAAGATGTTGCAGAACTGCTGTATTTGAAGCACCACTCCCTTCTGCCCAGTTTCCCTGATGTTGCTACTGCAATCATGCCCTTTTTTACCATCCCTGTAACTGTCGCTTCTGTGGAGAGATCATCTTCTGAACTAAAACTCCAAAAGAACTACCTAAGAAGCTTTAGGCTCTCAGTCTGATATTGTAACGCTTGTTGTTAGAATGAGAAGGGGACCAAAGCGCACCTCATGATTTTTTAATTTTCAAGAAACACTCAGACATAATAACCAAAAGGGAAAAACGAAAACGCACAGTTCCATCAGGCACATACGCTAAACAGAAAATAACTAACCACAAAACGCAGGTGGGAAAAGGCTGCCTAAGTATGATTCCCAATCAGAGACAACGATAGACAGCTGCCTCTGATTGGGAACCACACTCGGCCAAAACAAAGAAATAGACAACATAGAATGCCCACCCAACATCACACCCTGACCTAACCAAATAGAGAAATAAAACGGCTCTGTTGAACACCTCAGAAAGCTCCACTCATTGCAGTGGTGCCGTTGTAGCCTTGATCACGGTATTTGTTCACTGATATCCCCCTTATACTTTCAATCAGTTAAAACATTATTTTTTTTTAAGGCCTAAGACACTTTTCTAGTCACATTCCTGAAGCCCAAGAAACAAACACTTAGCTTCCTAGTACATATGGAAATAAAAAGGTTTACGAATGACTTTTTGGAGGGCTACTGTCTAAATCATTTCAATTATTATTTTTTTTTAATGGACATCGATGACGTGCGCATGGGCCCACAGCGCTCGTGGGGGCTGCGGGGATGCCCGATATGCCAGTAGATAGTTACTATCTTAGGACGTGTGTGTAACTAGAGTTTTCATTTTAAATCATGCATTGATGTCAATAAGAGATATGCGCAAAATTGTGTGTCAAGCACACTCATTGCACATTTTGATTCAGATTTGCCTTAGACCGACACCATAGGGGCTCCTCACCTGTATAAGGTGCATCCATCTGACTCATTAGGGTCTGTACCTACACACCCTATAACTTCTCTTCTGAATGGCTATTTTGTTGTGATTAATGGGTTTCCACGGTCGCTCACTACTATTGAGACACAAACTCCCATTCGCTTTAGTTCTCCTCTAGAGCAGAGTAGAGCAGGGACTGTGTGAGTTGTGCTGTGTGAATACAGGCTTCTACCACCACTGTACACACAGGCACTGGCCTACAATGTGATTAAGGCAGTGAGAGTTGCAGGGACCATGGCTATAATCACATTACTGCCTCCTATCATCACCAGACAGCTGTCATTCAAACCTTCAATTACATTCTGGTTGTGATTACCGTTGCTCCCACTCCCTTGGCCTGGTCATGTGACCAGACCCCAGAGACGGCCGCAAGGAAGCACAACTACTTTTTTTCTGCTATGGTTCCTGCTATGTCCTAGTGTAGTCCAACTCAATTATGATTGGACAAAAAAAATGAATAAAGGAAAGACAATGATAAAGCAAAGCCTGTTTGGATTGCTTTCCCTGGTGGACATGTAGACAGAGTAATCAGAAAACCTTTTGTTTGACTACTGTCAAACTGTACAGGAATTTATATACACTTAACCCTGTGTTTCAGGGATATCATGTTCCATATGTTTGTTTCATTTAAACCAGATTCATATCATTTACATTTACGTCATTTAGCAGACGCTCTTATCCAGAGCGACTTACAAATTGGTGCATTCACCTTATGATATCCAGTGGAACAACCACTTTACAATAGTACAATATAATATGATAGCTAAGAATGTCAAATGAATCCTCTCTTTCAACGGTTCATCTTCCGCATAAAATGTTTTGTGACGCAAAGTGTTTTTATACTTCATGTGTAATTCCAGTTCTGGAATTACACTGTAATTTAATTCCAGTTCTGGAATTAAATTACAGTAGACATTTTCTGTATCTAACTGTAGCTATCCTCCATTGTGCTTGGATCTCCTACATTATCTAGAATATTAATCAATTATTACTGAGAGATAACTATCATTATATTAAACCTGTGAAGATTGTACCTGAGATTAATTTTGAGGGGCACTCCTAACAGTCTGTATTAAGAATGTTCTCTGCAATGAGATTACACAGAACAAAATACCTGCTCAAAGTACCCCTCGTACGCTACAGAACCTAATTTAATTGGCAGTCGTCTTCAAATCTACCATGAGAAACTAGTCATGACAAACCTAAGAATAAAAAACTTAAAGTAACTGCCGAGTGAAAATATTACTTTTTAATATTTCATATTCTGTTAACTCATGCGCAAATAATGTTGTTGAGTAGTTCTATACCCTTATTGGTGGCTAAAGCATGAATTGGAAAATAAAACACTTCAATTCTCCACCTCAAACTTGTATCTCAAACAGACCGTTTCAAAAATGCTTGCTATTTCCTCATAGAGCATGATGTCATACTACTGAGGAGATTGAGCTGGCCAATCAATGGGCTACTCACATGATTATTTATAATGACCGGTATATGCCAACACCATTTTGTTGGTGCGGTACGCCCACACCATTCCAACACAGAAAAGCTGTTGAAATTTGACATGTTTATTTTCATGTCAAATCACCAGTTAGCAACCCATCCCTAATTGACACATAAACAAACATAAAAATAATTCAGTGTGATAATTCTGTGATAATACTTCCGGTGTTCTATGCAGTGCACACCGCATAAAGAGTGAAAAATACATCTATACATACTAGTAAATAAGGTTATCCAAGCAATAATTATAACCATAGAGCAGTAAAAATATGAAAATATATACAAATAAATGAACACTGAAAAATGAAGCAAAAGACATTTGATCCTAGTCTCTCACAAAGAGAAGATTCAAGTGTAAGACAGGCCTACACACAAACGATATACATGCGTGCCATTTGTTATATAGGAGCTTGACATTTTTATCATTTAATTGTAGGTCGCCCTTTTTCTTTTATTCCAGGCTTTATCAAAAAATTCCACAAATGGAAATACACAATGGACAAAAAAACATTTATGTTTCTCCTCATCGCTCAGCCACACAATGCCATAGTATATCTGATGGGCTTTCTGGGATAAGGACAAGTGTATGTCGTGGTAGAAATGCCAATAGAGGATAAAATTAATTTCTTCGAGGTCACAAAAGTTACAGTCTTTCTTCTTCCATTTCACCACAATACCGACTTGTTTCAATACGTAGGGGAAATATCCCTGATCTTACCTGTGCACATAAAAATCTCTTGCTTTTAGGGACGTTGTACATAATATCTCTCTTAAACACTCATTCACCCTTAATCAAACAAAAAGGTTCTCAGTTTGGGTTAATGATTAGCATCTATGTTCACAGAGACTGTTGGAAAAGGTCAGACATTTTGGTTTCCCAGGCTCCACCTATGGAGAGATCCCATTGAAAAACTTTGCTGGCTATTCTGGCAGTTCGCATATCCAACAGTCTATTCCAAAGTCTAACCATACACGCCTTCCATCTCACCTCACAGGGTTCCCAGCCCATGCCCCCAGTTATTGCCAGTATAGGTGCAAACGTCTGGATACCTAAAAAATAACATGCTGCTCTGTTCTGGACATGTTCATTTTTGAGATACCTCGTAGCAACCCACACTCCTGCTGAATAGTCCAGAACAGGACACACATGTCTGATACAGTTTGGAATATGTGGCATAACCAATATCTTTGAGTGTTTTTGTTTTTCCTATAACTCCACCAAGAGCTCTCTACTTGCTGAGTCAGGCAGATGTGACGTAAAGAAAGGTCCTGTTCATAAAAAAAAAATATATATATATTTATAATTGCTAGTAAACTCAAGAATTTCTTCACTAAAACAAAATTGAAAAACACTTCTCTTAGTATCTGGTTTAGTAAAATGCATCGTCTGGTTGATCATGAGTCTCCATCTTTTGCACCAATTGCCTGTACATAATAACATTTTATGCATGTCTTCTTCAGTTTCTGCCGTCAAAATAAGATCATCAGCATATAAGAGGACACAGCATTTCATCATCATATCTTACCCCAATATTTAACTGTTACATTTATTTTGCCAAGTCATTATTTCTATTTCATAGAAATCTGGAAACAATGGGCAGTTACTTTAAAACATACAGTAGAATTGTTCAAAGAGCCATGGGCGCATGTAAGACCTTGTTTCCGGTTCTTTCTGTGTGTGGATGGTGCTTATGCAGGAGTGTACATTGCACTTCAGCCAGTGACGTGCGGTGAGGTCGGTGGCTGGGAGGCACTGGCTATTATCAAAGGCAGATTTACTCACAAATAAACCTGGATAAAGCCCAAGTTCACCATACAACAGATAGCTCCAACAACCAGAGTGACATAGGCTATTAACCAAAATTGACAAACAAATGAAATCGTATTCGACTTTCCCATGAAGTGCTTGCTTACGAGCCATGCCCAAAGATGCAGAGTAAAAAATTATAATAATAGAGTAACACAAGAAGAATAAAATACACAAGAATTAAGTTATATACAGGGAGTACCAGTACCAGATCAATGTACAGGGGTACGAGGTATTTGAGGTATATGTGTACATAAAGGCAGTGTAAAGTGACTAGGCTTCAGGATGGATAACAATAAGAGTAAGAATAAAGAACAGAGTAGCAGCAGCATATGATGAGTGTGTGTGTATGTTTGTGTATGTGCGTGTGTGCATGTGTGTTGTCGGTATGTGTGTATATGTAGTGAATGTGTGTGGGTTTTGTGTGAGAGTGTAAGTGTAGTGTGTGTGTGTGTGTGTGAGTGTGTAGATACACCGATTGTACAAAACAAGTTTCATGAGCTGAAATAAAAGATCCCAGAAATGTTCCAAACATAAAAAGCTTATTTCTGTAAAATGTTGTGCACAAATTTGTTTACATCCCTGTTAGTGAGCATTTTTCATTTGCCAAGATAAGATAATCCATCCACCTGACAGGTGTGGCATTTCAAGAAGCTAATTAAACAGCATGATCATTACACAGGTGCTGGGGACAATAAAATGCCACTGTAAAATGTTCAGTTTTGTCACACAACACAATGCAACAGATGTCTCAAGTTTTGAGGGAGAATGCAATTGGAAGGCTGACTACAGGAATGTCCACCGTGGCTGTTGCCAGATAATTGAATGTTCATTTCTCAACCATAAGCCGCCTCCAACGTTGTTTTAGAGATTTTGGCAGTACGTCCAACAGGACTAAAAACCACAGACTGTGTCTGACGTCATTTTGGCGAGCGATTTACTGATGTCATCATTGTGAACAATGTGCTCCATAGTGGCCGTGGGTTTATGTTTTGGGCAGGCATAAGCTATGGACAACAAACACAATTGCATTTTATCTATGACCATTTGAATGCACAGAGATACCTTGACGAGATCCTGAGGCCCATTGCTGTGCCTTTCATCCACCATCACCTCACGTTTGAGCACGATAATGCATGGTCCCATGTTGCAAGGATCTGTACACAATTCCTAGAAGCTGAAAATGTCCCAATTCTTCCATGGCCTGCATACTCAACAGACATGTCACCCATTGAGCATGTTTGGGATGCTCTGGATCGACATATACAACAGTGTGTTCCAATTGCCGCCAATATCCAGAAACTTCACACAGCCATTGAAGAAGAGTGGGACAACATTCCACAGGCCACAATCAACAGCCAGATCAACTCTATACGAAGGAAATGTGTTGCGCTGCATGAGGCAAATGGTGGTCACACGAGATACTGACTGGTTTTCTGATCCATGCCTTTTGTTTAAGGTATCTGTGAACAACATATGCATTTCTGTATTCCCAGTCATGCAAAATCCATAGATTAGAGCCTAGTGAATTTATTTATATTTACTGATTTCGGGGGAGGTGCATTTGCCATACCAAGCGTTGATGCATCCAGTCAAGATGCTCGCAATGGTACAGCTGTAGAACTTTTTGAGGTTGCGAGGGTCCATGACAAATCTTTTCAGCTTCCTGAGGGGGGAAGAAAAGCTGTCGCGGCCTCTTTATGACTGTGCGGGTGTATGTGGACCATGTTAAGACCTTAGTGATGTGGACGCCAAGGAACTTGAAGCTCTCAACCCACTCGGATGCGGTGGATTGAGACGGATCCAATGCATCGACTCTAGTTTTTACTCACATCGGCTACGGAGAGCGAGATCACACAGTCATCTGGAACAACGGGCTTTCATGCAGGACTCTGTGTTTTCCTCGAAGCGAGCATGAAAGGCATTTAGCTTATTTGGGAGTTCTGCATCACTGGGTATCTCATGGCCGGGTATCCCTTTGTAATCCGTTATTGTCTGGAAGCCCTGCCACATCCGACAAGCGTCAGAGTCGTGTAATAGGATTCCATCTTCCTTTTATATTGTCCTTTTGCATGTTTGATGTCGTAGCGGGCTTTCTTGTGTGCGTCCATGTCCCATTCTTTGTGAGCTGTAGCTCTAGCCTTTAGCCCAGCAAGGATATAGCCTGTAATCCATTTTTTTTATCACTGTGGGGATGAGGTTGTCTATGCACTTACTGATGAAGCACATGACTGATGTGGTAAACTATTCAATGCTATCGGATAAATCCCATGAACATATCCTAGTCTCTACTAGCAAAACAGTCTTGCAGCCTCACGTCTGCTTCATCGGACCACTTCCGTATTGAGCGTATCACTGGTACTTCCTGTTTGAGCTTTTGTTTCTAAACAGGAAGCAGGAAGATAGAGTCATGGTCTGATTTGCAAAAGGCAGGGTGAGGGAGGGCCTTGTATGTGTTTCTGTGGGTAGAATAAAAGGGGTCTAGAGTTTACGGTTTTAAGTCTCCCCTCGTTAAATTCTCCGCCCACCAGTAAAGTTGCATCTGGGTCTATGGTGTCTTATTTGTTTATGGCCCTATACAGTTCATTGAGTGCCAAAGTGCTGTTGGCTTGTGAGGGGATGTAGACAGCCGTGATAATTATGGAGAAGAACTCTCTTGGTAGATAAAAAGGTCTGCAGCTTACCATGAGGTATTCTATATCCGGTGAACAAAAGCTTGAGATTTCCTTCACACTGGAAGCAGCGCACCAGTTGTTGTTTATGAAGAGGCACACCCCTCTTCCTTTGGACTTGCCCGAGGCTGCCATCGTCTGATCATGCCCCTACATGGAGAAACCACTGAGTTTTATGCAGTGGTTGAAATATTACAAAATTGTCAGAAATAGAAATGTGAAAGTCACCCAGTAAAATACTACTTGAGTAAAAGTTAAGTATTTGGTTTTAAATATACTTAAGTAACAAAAGTAAAATTAAAAGTATAAATTATTTCAAATTCCTTATATGAAGCAAACCATACGGCACCATTTTCTTTTTAACTTTTTTTTACGGATAGTCAGGGGCACACTTCAACACTCAGACATAATTTACAAACGAAGCATGTGTGTTTAGTGAGTCCACCAGATCAGAGGCAGTAGGGATGACCAGGGACGTTCTCTTGATAAGTGCGTGAATTGGTCCATTTTCCTGTCCCTGCTAAGCATTCAAAATGTAACGAGTACTTTTGGTTGCCAGGGAAAATGTATGTAGTAAAAAGTAATACTCTTTTGGGGAATGTAGTAAAGTAAAAGTAAAAAAAATAGAAATATTAAAGTAAAGTACAGATACCCCAAATATCTAAGTACTGTAGTACTTTAAAGTATACTAAACAAAATTTTCAACGCAACATGCAACAATTTCAAAATGTTACTGAGTTACAGGAAATCAGTCAATTGAAATACATTCATTAGGCTCTAATCTATAGATTTCCCCAGCACAAGGTGCACCTGTTTAATGATCATGCTGTTTAATCAGCTTCTTGATATACCACACCTGCCAGGTGGATGGATGATCTTGGCAAAGGAGAAATAATCACTAACAGGGTTGTAAACAAATTTGTGCACAACATTTGAGAGAAATTAGCTTTTTGTGCATATGGAACATTTCTGGGATCTTTTATTTCAGCTCATGAAACATGGGACCAACACTTTACATGTTGCGTTAATATTTCTGTTCAGTAGATTTTTACTTCAGTACTTTACACCACTGGTTCTATGTTCATAGATTGAGCCAGCCAAGTTTCTGCACGGCATATACTATTGCAGTTTTTCAAGTCTCTCTGATAGGACTGATCCACATCCATAAACATGGGAAAAGTCACTAAATAGCAAAGTCATGTTTGAACTCGTAAGACGTCAGCCTTCTCCATCGGCGCCATCTTGGTTGGTCCCTGAGAGAAAGTAATGGGATGGTGTAGAGGTTTGTGATTTAAGGATGATCGTCAAGCAGAATGATTCGGATGAACATTACTTGTCTCACTTGAAAAGACTTGTGTACTTGTAAAGCATGTACATGTACGCACTCACACATGAAAACGTCCATACCAAAATGGAATTTTGCACTCTATTTGAATTCACTTGCATGCCCTTTGGGTTGTGCAATGCTCCCAGTACTCATAGGTTGCACCTCCGTCACTCGTTCGGGTCATGCCATTGTTATGAATGTTTCATAGTGGTGCCCAAAAGTCATGATAAGCCCAGTCATTCTGGATTGAGGCTAACTACTGTTTTGTCTAATATAGTGGCCTGGAAATACAATTACATTGCTAAAGTAAGTAATACTTATTAGGAAACAACTTTGACATCAATATTATGTCATCAAATTTACTTTCAATAGATGGCAATGTTGTCATTAGCTAGCAAAGTTAGTTAAAATAGCTATCAATGCTAACAGTAGCTAGCTAAAATGTGGTGGTCTCCCCTCAATCTTAGCTAGCTAGCTAACGTTATAATCCATCTAAAGTCAATCCAGAACAAATATTAAAAATAACATTCACAGCATCTGTGAGTGAATGCTCTATAAATAAATAGGATACAGACTGCAACCTTGAGTGATAATTTGACACGTTGTTATTAATGACATTCGTTTGTTAACTCAAGGAAAACTCCCTGCTATGAGAGGGCCTGGGGGGGGGACGATTTTTGTACATACTGTACCTCACCGCTTGTATCTTTCAATCCTATTTAACAGCATCGTTTCAGCCACCCCACTCTGTATTTCTGGTGTGTTTGTGAATTTCCGTCAGCCTCCCTCCACTGGTTTATTCCTGCAATTGAGTTAGGCAACATTATTTTGCAACTCACTCCCAAAATGCTCTCTACCGGGCTCTTCTGACATCACACCATCTTATTTGAATTAGACAGTGTTTTGTTTGGACTTAATGAGGACGGTGGTTAATGGATAGCACTAGTTCAACGCACTAATGGGACACAGGGAGAGGCTGTTACTGCTCTCCGTCTGATCAGTCATGCATAGGGACCGAATTAGAAAGCTCTGTGTTTAAGGGACAGAGGTAGCCTCTTTGAGCACAACTTAATTTGACCCGCTTTGGGTCGTAAATTGAAGCGAGTGTTTTCCACAGTAACCTTTTGGTTTCTATGAAGTCTGTGTGGCGGTTGTGTGTGTGCATGTGTTTTTGTCCTTTTTTCTTTGTAAGATGAGTCAGTGACACAGGCCTCATTACTCTGTAATACATCATCCAGGGTCAATACCATAGGGTTTTGTTCAAAGTTGGTTTGAACAGGCTTTGGGGTCAACTGAGCATGGCTCCCTCTAATGTAACGTCCCTTTTTCAGGACCTTGTCTTTCAAAGATAATTCGTAGAAATCTAAATAACTTACACAGATCTTCATTGTAAAGGGTTTCAACACTGTTTAAACAATTACTGAGCATGCACCTGTGGAACAGTTGTTAAGACACTAACAGCTTACAGACAGAAGGCAATTAAGGTCACAGTTATGAAAACTTAGGACACTAAAGAGGCCTTTCCACTGACTCTGAAAAACACCAAAAGAAAGATGACCAGGGTTCCTACTCATCTGCGTGAACGTGCCTTAGGCTTGCTGCAAGGAGGCATGAGGACTGCAGATGTGGCCAGGTTAATAAATTGCAATGTCCGTACTGTGAGACGCCTAAGACAGCGCTACAGGGAGACAGGACGGACAGCTGATCGTCCTCGCTGTGGCAGACCACGTGTAACAACACCTGCACAGGATCGGTACATCCGGACATCACACCTGCGGGACAGGTACAGGATGGCAACAACAACTGCCCGAGTTACACCAGGAACGCACAATCCCTCCATCAATGCTAAGACTGTCCGCACTAGGCTGAGAGAGGCTGGACTGAGGGCTTGTAGGCCTGTTGGCAGGTCCTCACCAAACATCACAGGCAATCTCAACGCTGTGCGTTACAGGGAAGAAATCCTCCTCCCTCATGTGGTGGCCTGACATGACCCTCCAGCATGACAATGTCACCAGCCATACTGCTTGTTCTGTGAGTGATTTCCTGCAAGACAGGAATGTCAGTGTTCTGCCATGGCCAGCGAAGAGCCTGGATCTCAATCCCATTGAGCACGTCTGGGACTTGTTGGATCGGAGGGTGAGGGCTAGGGCCATTCCTGCCAGAAATGTCTGGGAACTTGCAAGTGCCTTGGTGGAAGAGTGGGGTAACATCTTACAACAAGAACTGGCAAATCTGGTGCAGTCCATGAGGAGGAGATGCACTGCAGTACTTAATGCAGCTGGTGGCCACACCACATACTGACTGTTACTTTTGATTTTGACCCCCCCTTTGTTCAGGGACACATTATTCAATTTCTGTTAGTCACATGTCTGTGGAAATTGTTCAGTTTATGTCTCAGTTGTTGAATCTTGCTATGTTCATACAAATAGTTACACATGTTAAGTTTGCTGAAAATAAACGCAGTTGACAGTGAGAGGACGGTTCTTTTTTTCTGGGTTTAGTAGTTGGTAGATGTTATCCTCTAGTTTACTAAGGTAATGACAATGGCATGGACTTCTCCTCTGGTATTTTCCCTATGCACTCCAGTCAAATCCGCAATCAGTAACAGGGCCCTGATTACACAGAAAACTCATATTTTCCATTCCTCTTAATAACTTTTGGAGATGGATGATGGCTCTCACTCTGCAAATAATGTGGAATGAATTATATCCCAGGATGTAATGAGCTGAAAATACAATTTTAACTCCAAAATGTATATAATTTAGTTGGTGAAAGAAAATAGAATAGTATTTTCTCTCACGGTTATTAAGCTCCATTTGAATATAAAACCTCTGTGTGAGGTGAAGGTCAGTTTATTAGCACAGTGGTGGGTGTGTTTTGTTGCCAAAAATACAAGTTACAGTGAGGGAAAAAAGTTTTTGATCCCCTGCTGATTTTGTATGTTTGCCCAATGACAAAGAAATGATCAGTCTATAATTTTAATGGTAGGCTTATTTGAACAGTGAGAGACAGAGTAACAACCAGAAAATCCAGAAAAACGCATGTCAAAAATGTTATAAATTGATTTGCATTTTAATTAGGGAAATAAGTATTTGACCCCCTCTCAATCAGAAAGATTTCTGGCTCCCAGGTGTCTTTTATACAGGTAACGAGCTGAGATTAGGAGCACACTCTTAAAGGGAGTGCCCCTAATCTCAGTTTGTTACCTGTGTAAAAGACACCTGTCCACAGAAGCAATCAATCAATCAGATTCCAAACTCTCCACCATGGCCAAGACCAAAGAGCTTTCCAAGGATGTCAGGGAGAAGATTGTAGACCTACACAAGGCTGGAATGGGCTACAAGACCATCGCCAAGCAGCTTGGTAAGAAGGTGGCAACAGTTGGTGCGATTATTCGCAAATGGAAGAAACACAAAAGAACTGTCAATCTCCCTCGGCCTGGGGCTCCATGCAAGATCTCACCTTGTGGAGTTGCAATGATCATGAGAACGGTGAGGAATCAGCCCAGAACTACACGGGAGGATCTTGTCAATGATCTCAAGACAGCTGGGATCAAGAAAACAATTGGACAATTGAGATCAAGAAAACAATTGGTAACACACTACGCCATGAAGGACTGAAATCCTGCAGCGCCCACAAGGTCCCCCTGCTCAAGAAAGCACATATACATGCCCATCTGAAGTTTGCCAATGAACATCTGAATGATTCAGAGGACAACAGGGTGAAAGTCTTGTGGTCAGATGAGACCAAAATGGAGCTCTTTGGCATCAACTCAACTCACCGTGTTTGGAGGAGGAGGAATGCTGCCTATGACCCCAAGAACACCATCCCCACCGTCAAACATGGAGGTTTTTCGGCTAAGGGGACAGGACAACTTCACCGCATCAAAGGGACGATGGGTGAGAACCTCCTTCCCTCAGCCAGGGCATTGAAAATGGGTCGTGGATGGGTATTCCAGCATGACAATGACCCAAAACACACGGCCAAGGCAACAAAGGAGTGGCTCAAGAAGAAGGACATTAAGGTCCTGGAGTGGCCTAGCCAGTCTCCAGACCTTAATCCCATAGAAAATCTGTGGAGGGAGCTGAAGGTTCGAGTTGCCAAACGTCAGCCTCGAAACCTTAATGACTTGGAGAAGATCTGCAAAGAGGGGTGGGACAAAATCCCTCCTGAGATGTGTGCAAACCTGGTGGCCAACTGCAAGAAACGTCTGACCTCTGTGATTGCCAACAAGGGTTTTGCCACCAAGTACTAAGTAATGTTTTGCAGAGGGGTCAAATACTTATTTCCCTCATTAAAATGCAAATCAATTTATAACATTTTTGACATATGTTTTTCTGGATTTTTTTGTTGTTATTCTGTCTCTCGCTGTTCAAGTAAACCTACCATTAAAATTATAGACTGATAATTTCTTTGTCAGTGGGCAAACGTACAAAATCAGCAGGGGATAAAATACTTTTTTCCCTCACTGTATATTACGGCATGTTAATTGCGGTTGATCAATGTTATTTAATACAAGTAGGCCTAATGATTTCTCCATTCTTTCATTCATGTGCCAAGCGTTAATAAGACACACAAGGCCAGTTAGCTCAATTAGTGCATGCCATGCCGTGCACAGGAAGTGAGGTGTGAACGTGGCGGCACAGCTTCCTATCATAGAACAGGGTCACATTTTGCTGGTCTGGCTTTGAGGTACTAGAAATCAATGCTTAATGTAGGATCAAAAGCTCCATGCTGTCTCTGCCTGTGTCTTTCAGTGTGTGGGTGTGAAAAGACACAGTCACTCACAGACACACACAGGTACACAAAAAACACAGAGTAATGAAACACAGTCTCTGTGTGTCTTGATTTCCTTGGAAGCTGTGACATGTCCCATGTTTACGTAAATAGTGTGTCAATCAAACTGAACTTGATTCCGATTGGTCAACAGGGGGCCCTAGGGAGAGTAGAATATATTAAGAATATGCCGTCTAAAATTAACAGGCTCTAGTCGCCTGGATTATGAAGTGTAATTTCATGCTGGGTCCACAGAGAGGTAGGTAATTAAAGCAAAGGTCAGGATTAGGCCTACCTCATGCTATGATAGTGTTGTAAAATACCTTGAGGAGCTTTATACCAGAGAAAGACTAACTCAGAAAATGATTCATGCTTAATTCCAACGTATCATTATTCAACATTTATTCTGTATGCAACAGTATTTCAACATGAGATAAGGAGACAAACGTGTAGATATGGAGAGCAAGTGACAAGAGGGGTGATAATATTGTTTACGCTAGCACGGGTATCTGCCTTCATACGGGAAGGAATTATCTCTTTCTGTGGAGAAATGTCATTGAACCCATTCCTCAAGTCCCCCTCATTGACATCCACGATGGTTAAAGCAAATCAATAGCCCTCCAAGGTCCAACAGCAGGAGTCAAGTAGCATTAAAGATGCACTATGTAGGAATCGCGTTTACTGTTTGTCTAATTTCAGTTTATGTGACAAAATAGGGAAGTATAGTGTAGAGAATCATTGTACCATCTAAACCACTGTGAAATATATTTTCCATAACCAAAGATATTGTATTTTCAGCTGTTTCCATAACCAAAAATATTGTATTTTCAGCTGTTTGAAGCTGGTGTACAAAACCGAAAGTAAAAAATGCAAAAACATAACTTAAGAATGGGAAGCATAGAAAGAGTGCACATATAACGAATCTACCGCTTCTTAGACTTGCTTTCATTACAATGACAGATCTAAAATGTATATTTCTATGTGATTATGGTCAGGTCGCCCAAAAAGTGGGAATTCAGAGTGGCGCAGCTGTCTAAAGCAGGCGTCTCTACTGACCCGAGTGCCATCCTGGGCTGTATCACAACCGACCGTGATCGGGAGTCCCATAGGGCGGCGCACCGGGTTGGTTGGGGGTGGGGGGGTTTACAAGTAGGCCGTCATTGTAAATAAGAATTTGTTCTTAACTGACTTGCCTAGTTAAATAAAAAAAAGTTACATATTGCAGCTGTAGCCTAGGTTATACAAATCAAAGGACCTTTTCTCCAAACCCATCCACCTCTGTAATTTGAAGGAAAAAGAAAGCCTAAACGATAGGAGTCACAAAGCATGTTGCTGTTTGATCTGACAACAGTACAGTTTTCAAGTCCTGCATCCTGACCCTGGTGAATTAAAACGTCTCGTCCCATCAAGGCTCGGAAGGGAGAATAGATGGCGTGTATGTTACAGAATCTGTCCCTGTCACATTTGGGGGAGCCTTATGTCTCCATGGCTTACGTAAACCTGCCATCCGACGTGGGGATATTCACTGCCGATACACACACACACGCACAAATGGACACACACACACACACACATACACACACTAGTGGAGGCTGGTAGGCGAAACTTTAGGAGGACGGGCTCATTTTAACGGCCTGAATGGAATAAATGGAATGGAGGTAAACATGTGGTTTCCATATGTTTGATGTGTTTATAAATTCAATTTATTCCATTCAGGCCGTTACAATGAGGCCACATACACACACACAGGATGGTGAGATGAGTCCACCATGTAGTGGTAATATTTATTCTGGGTGTAATCGCCCTCTCATCCGTATGATTGTCTGTCCTAGTGCTCTTGTCCATAAACTCACTGGCTGTGTGGCACTATGGAATATTAGGGGGTTAATCTTGATGGAAAGATATTGGGTTGACGAGAGAATATTCTGTTGACTGGTGCTTAAGTGTATATATGAATGTGTATGTGTGTGTGTGTGTGTGTGTGTGTGTGTGTGTGTGTGTGTGTGTGTGTGTGTGTGTGTGTATCATGTGAAACAGTGCCGCAGTTGAGATTTCTCTTACTCGGTCAGAGTCTCACCGCTGACCAAGGCAGGAGACGACCTGGATTATTTCCCAGAAGAGATGGGGAAGGAGTGGATGAAGGAGAGCCGGGTTTGAGGGGGAGGAGGGGGAGGGCACAGAGCACACCCTCTCTACAATGAGCCCTTTCCGGGGCCTTTGGGACTCACTGTGAATGTGTGGGTCTGTGTGCCTGAGTGTATTCTAGCTACAAAATTCCACAATGTATGCACATGCTGATGTGAGAGATGATCAAGCCTGGGTTCATTTCGATTTTGGTTTGACTGCATTTATCAGAGAGGGGGGTGTGTGTGTGTGTGTGTGTGTCACATGCAATTCCCCAATGTCTGTGTATGTTTGTGTTTGCTTGCCTGCATGTGTGTATTGTCTGTGTGTATGTGTGTAGTGTCACGTGCTGCATGCCAATAGGCCAGCTGCAGAGATGCACAGTTCTGTCTGTGGAAACTTGGCTTCTGCCTCTCAGTGAATTGGATAATACATTCACACTGTAGGAGGACCAGCACAAAATCTAAAATTGTTTGACAGCAAGGAACTGCGTGTCACCAAGACAATGCTCCATTTGTCAGTATTCCAGAACTCGCTCCAGGCACTGGCAATCCACGAGTCTATTGAAATGACACACATTGCAAGTGATAATTCAGTCTAAACCGTGAAAAATGCCTGTTTCTACTATGACTGACATTACCATTATTTTCTTTACCTTTTTTTTAAACTGACTTTACATTTCTGCCCTATCCTTATCGGAGCATGACTGTTCTTTCTGATCTAATATCTTGATATGGCACATAAACAAACAGTGAACAATGTGTGTGGAAACTGCTGAGGGAGAAAAGATTGACAGACCTATCAGCACATAGCCTACACACACACACAGACACACAGACACACACACACACACACACACACACACACACACACACACACACACACACACACACACACACACACACACACACACACACACACACACACACACACACACACACACACACACGCAGTGGACAATGAGAGGGTAGGGGCACAGACTGCTAGCTGAGGTTGTTGGGTAAATGGCTATCGCATTGTATATGGGAGGTGAGTGACAGACAGCGATAAGCTATTGATGGCTCCTCCCGAGCCTGGCTTACTGCACCGTTGTTAAGGGTTGTGCTTCCTCTGCCGAGCTCCAATAGTTTCCTTCCTCTCTGGGCTCTATGTGTTCTGCATGCTGATGAGGCTTCTCTTCTTGCACCTCGTCTCTCTCTCTCTCTCTCTCTCTCTTTGTCTCGTTCACTCTATCTCTTTCTTTCTCGCTCTCTTCCATTCTTTCGCTCTCTCTCCCTCTCTCTCTGTGTGTGTGTGTTGGAAGGATGTGGATTCAGCTCAGTCCTGGCCGGGGGCATGGCTCCAAAGCCACTGACCACGGGGAGTCTGTGTCTGCTCATCCCTCCCATCTATTCCCTTTTAATGAACTCACTCTGACAATTGTGAAGTCTAATACTACGTCCTTATGGGTTCCGTAGCACCTCTTTCGTCCAAGAGGTTATCTTCATAAGCAATTTCATATAGATAGGGCCTAGTCATAGGAGTGGACTGTACTTTCAAAAGTACATGAGTAGGTCTGTGTGCGTGGTGTGTGTGTGTGCGCATGTGTGGTCCCTGTTTTCCCTCTTTACACACGGTTGGCTTCCTGTACCTATGTGACCTTGGTGGTGGAACTCAGAGTGAAAGGAAGATGTCGAGCACTGGGCCGCAGATGGTAAAAGCAGGCCACTGTCATTTGAGTGGAAATGGACACACATTGTCACAGTGGGTAGGATTGGCCCTTGGATGCCTTTGGCTCTGTGTACCATGATAGTGGCCATCAACCTTCTAGCCAGCCGCCACAGTCAACAGAGATCTAGGAGTATTATGTTCATCCCCAAATGGCACACAATTCCTTAATTTTGCCCTGGTCAAAAGCAGTGCACTATATAGGGAAAAGGGTGCAATTTGGGATGTGTCCTTTGTCACTTCTTCTGCTTTCAGTCGTTGTGCTCCGAGTCACGAAGGCCTTGGCACTTGCTAAATAGAGCTGTTTTTGGTTGTCCAGACAATATGGCTGCCCTCTGACTGACGTTTTATTTCATGGAGAGAGAAGATGAAGTGCAATTCAAGTGTTGTTTCGCTCTGGGGAAATCGGAACCAACACAATCTGTTGACTTTTCATTTTTTTGCTTTGCCTGCCTGCCTGCATGCCTGCCGCAGAAATAGTGAAAGTGCAGACTATTGATGGGATCTAGGCATCGTTTTAAACAGAAATGAGTGTCTAGGGTGAGATCAGTTGGAAAGACCTATTGATCCGCAGGTGTCCACCAAAGCTTGTATTGGTAATTGGCTTCTACAGCCGTCAATACGCGGAACATGACAGCCTCACTGGTGCCTGAAGAGGTGTCAAGAAATCCATACCTGTGAAATTATTTGATTTGTTAAATACATGTAAGACTTGGGTTTTATGGCTGATTAACTGAATAATATACAAGGTTATACGTGGTAGTATGTTGCCTGTTTGCCTTGTAGCGTGTCATACTGTAAAACGGGCTAAAATGTTAGATATATTTCTTAATTTGTTTATTTTGCTATTTGATCATGAACTATTCAAATTGCCAATAACTGAAAGGGAAGACAATTATCTGCTATGTTTACATTGATGCAACTCAACCCAATGATCCTGTGTATATGTCCCTGTGTGCGTATGTGCGTGTGCAGTATGTGAGGCGACTGTTCATGGTTGCGGCAAGCCCTCAGGCTGGGCAGCCTGAGAATAATTAATGTGGAAATTCACCCTTACATGTGCCAGCGGGCCGGCCTCTTACGTCTGCCAGCCATGAAATAAAGATGAGTGGGGAAGGCATAACGAGACGCTGTGTGCCACGCTATACAACCTGATCTCTTTTTGCAGTGTGGAGCCGCAGGTTGGAGGATGGACGGACAGAGAGACAGATAGAAGGGTCAGGGCTCCACACCTTCAAACAGTTCCATATCTCTATTTGGGTGTTTGCGTGTCTGTGTCAAGAGTGCATGCGTGTGTAAGCATGTGGCAGAGAAAGAGTAAGATAGTGCCTCTTTGAGCTCTGCCACTGAGATTGTTAGTACAATAAAGGCCAGTGTGTCAAGGTTGGTGTATTATTTATTATAGACGCGACTTCCATTTGAATATCTAAGAATGGTTTTGTTGATGTAATTGAAAAAATCTCGGGTAAGTTAGGTAAACTTACCCTCCATGTAATTTAGTTAATTTAGTTAGCTAACAGGCCAATATTTCATTTTTGTTGAAGGAGAAACAGAAGAATATTACAGTCTCATTCAAATGAGAAATGCAGCATGTCCTCATTGGAAATCTAAACTCAGCAAAAAAATAAACGTCTTCTCACTGTTAACTGCGTTTATTTTCAGCAAACTTAACATGTGTAAATATTTGTACGAACATAACAAGATTCAACAACTGAGACATAAACTGAACAAGTTCCACAGACATGTGACTAACAGAAATGGAATAATGTGTCCCGAACAAAGGGGGGTTCAATATCAAAAGTAACAGTCAGTATCTGGTGTGGCTACCAGCTGCATTAAGTACTGCAGTGCATCTCCTCCTCATGGACTGCACCAGATTTGCCAGTTCTTGCTGTGAGATGTTACCCCACTCTTCCACCAAGGCACCTGCAAGTTTCTGCGGGGAATGGCTCTACCCCTCACCCTTCGATCCAACAGGTCCCAGACGTGCTCAATGGGATTGAGATCCGGGCTTAGTGATTCGCCATGGCAGAACACTGACATTCCTGACTTGCAGGAAATCACGCACAGAACAAGCAGTATGGCTGGTGGTATTGTCATGCTGGAGGGTCATGTCAGGATGAGCCTGCAGGAAGGGTACCACATGAGGGAGGAGGATGTCTTCCCTGTAACGCACAGCGTTGAGATTGCCTGCAATGGCAACAAGCTCAGTTCGATGATGCTGTGACACACCGCCCCAGGCCATGACGGACCCTCCACCTCCAAATCGATCCCGCTCCAGAGTACAGGTCTCGGTGTAACGCTCATTCCTTTGACGATAAACGCGATTCCAACCATCACCCCTGGTGAGACAAAACCATGACTCGTCAGTGAAGAGCACTTTTTGCCAGTCCTGTCTGGTCCAGCGACGGTGGGTTTGTGCCCATAGGCGGCTTTGTTGCCGGTGATGTCTGGTGAGGACCTGCCTTACAACAGGCCTACAAGCCCTCAGTCCAGCCTCTCTCAGCCTATTGCGGACAGTCTGAGCACTGATGAAGGGATTGTGCATTCCTGGTGTAACTCGGGCAGTTGTTGTTGCCATCCTGTACCTGTCCCGCAGGTGTGATGTTCAGATGTACCGATCCTGTGCAGCTGTTGTTACACGTGGTCTGCCACTGCGAGGACGATCAGCTGTCCGTCCTATCTCCCTGTAGCGCTGTCTTAGGCGTCTCACAGTACGGACATTTCAATTTATTGCCCTGTCCATGTCTGCAGTCCTCATGCCTCCTTGCAGCATGCCTAAGGCACGTTCACACAGATGAGCAGGGACCCTGTGCATTTTTCTTTTGGTGTTTTTCAGAGTCAGTAGAAAGGCCTCTTTAGTGTCCTAAGTTTTCATAACTGTGACCTTAACTGCCTGCCGTTTGTAAACTGTTAGTGTCTTAACGACCGTTCCACAGGTGCATGTTCATTAATTGTTTATGGTTCATTGAACAAGCATGGGAAACAGTGTTGAAACCCTTTACAATGAAGATCTGTGAAGTTTTGGGGATTTTTACGAATTATCTTTGAAAGACAGGGTCCTGAAAAAGGCTGTTTCTTTTTTTGCTGAGTTTATGTGTTCTATGTGCCGAGCTGTGACGCAAAACTGAAATCTAGCCATTCTCTCGTCTCCTAGCTACAGTAGCTAGCTACACAAGTTTTTAGCTAGATGGCTAGCTAACATTATAGCCCGACAACATTGACACTCAATGTATTTTTGTTCTCAGGAATATCTAAGCGATATTCAATATTTTATTCAAACCAACGTACATTATTGAAATTGTATCTGTATTCGTTAGCTGACATTGTAATATCCGTTGCTAGCCAGGCTCCCGGGTTCACGCCTCGCCTGAGCAGTCCAGCTATGGCACAAGTATGCTAGCTTTCTAGCTAACTCATTGTACCTTGACAACATTGACCCTTAACATACTTATTTTGTTCAATTATCTCAGCCATGTTCACAATTAAATTCAAGGCAGATTAACTAACAGGTATGGAGAGGTATGAGTTCTGATTGGCTACAAACGTTCATTTTGTTGCATCAAACCAACCTCTCCACAATTAGCTAATCAAATCAATGCCACGACAGTTTCATCAAACAGAAGTAGAACATTATAGCTAAGTCTATTCTTTCTTTGATTGTCGTTATTAGCTACTCTTTGGCCATGTCTCCAATTTTATTTGGAGTCTCGTTGCAAAATCATACATATAAATGTCTGGGCAATTTTGTTCTGCACTAAGATTGCTGTTGACTGATGTTTTAAGCATCTTAGCCTGATTTATACTAACTTTCCGGCAATTGTGCAATCAGTACCGGTTCCAGGTTTTAGACTCCCAACCAAAACATTATTATAAAAATAAAAAAATTACTCAGTGGGGTCTCAAGTTATTATTGAGGGTAAGAATAGTAGAATACACCAGGTGCAATTTCAAAATGTGTGCATCATTATTTTTTCTCTTGTTATGTCTGTCACTGACAGCCACTCAATTAGCCATGTCAGCTAACAATTGTTAGATTGGTAGTTAGTCTAGCCAGCTATCTACACTTGTAGTAATCATAACCGAATACCAACCGGGCATGCAGGACCCTGACCTCCAGGGGACCCCGATTGATTTTGTTACTGTTGAGAAAAACGTGTTCCAAGGATCCAGCAGAGCTCATTATCCAGTTATTCAAGCAGTTGCAGGGGAGATCACAATTAGGATAAACCGGAGAGGAACTAAGAAATTATAGAACCACACAGTCATTATATACTTCATCTACACAAAGAGCTGCTTACTCAAGGTTCTAACCAGTTCTCACAGCCTATGTGTCTACGATAGGGGAGTGATAAGTTATTTAAATCCTATTTAGATAGAAGAAGAATTTAGCTTTGAGCTGGGCCTTTAGTGCCTTAAAAAATAAGGAGCCTGTAACAAATCACTCCTGTGATGTGTGAAAAAGGAACTGGTCAGCTGTAGAAAACATTCGTCAGATCATATTAACATGGCATAAGTCATTACAAAATTAGTAGAATTGCATATATTTTGTCATAAAACTTAGATTATCTCTTCATCCCATGGCAAAATTAGTAGAAGTGGAGGAAATGAACTTTTAAAACCAAAATCTTTCTCTCCACTGTCAAAAGAGGGGCCACTAAAATGTTTTGCCGCGAGGTGACAAACTATTAAGTGCATTACATTTGACCAGAGCCCTAAGGGCGGCATGTAGCCTAGAAATGAAGAGCGTTGGTATTACAATACTAAAACATAAAAAAACATAATATTTCACTCAAGTCAACCTTACCAACCTGATTGTAATACAGTCATCAGTACTGTTCATATTATCCTACAACCACAATCAAACAAGAATATGGAACAAAGATGATAAACTTTATTTTTAATTATGTAATGGTGAATAAATAACACATTGTTAAACGTGGTAGCTGCAAGCTGCCTGTATTTAAATCACTCTCAGTCCATTTCATCAAAGATGGCTATAGCAGAGGGAGAGAGGTTACAAGAGAAAAAGGTGGGGGGACTAGGTGGAGGTTCAGAACTCCTGGAGAGTTACCCTCCTGTAGCTTATCAACCAGCTAGTTATTAGAATCAGGTGCACTAGATTAGGGTTGGGGAAAACTTACAAGACGGTAACTCTCCAGGATAGCCCTGTATCAGATCATGCTGGATCTCGCGCCGAGACAGTTGAATCCATCTCGATCTGGTCATCCTCATCTTGGTACTACAGCCCTCGGGGCCTGATTGGTGTCACACTTATTCCCCAGCCCCAGTTTACACAGCTGATTAAACTTATTGCATTACGAGGAATAGAGTCCTTTAGAGAATCACCTGAAAAACATAAATAGTGACAAAATGACTTTGTTTTCAAACTGTAGCAACACTGAAACTTAAACAAAACAAGCAATGGTCTCATATCTAACCTACATGCTTGTGGTCGGCGAAGAAAGCGAACAGGTACACGTAACAAACATTCGTTGAAGTATAGTCAATGTGCTTACAGAGTTGGATCATGTCTACGCACAGTAGTCAGGGAGAGGTGAGGTGAGGAATATGATTAGTCTAGATAGAACAGCATGTCCTAATCCTGTACCTGGGGACCCAAAAGGGCTCACATTTTTGTATTTACCCTACTACTGCACAGCCGATTCAAATGATCAACTTATCATCAAGTGTTGAGGATTTGAATCAAGTGTGTAGTGCGAGTGCAAAAACAGTATATCTCCCTCCACTGTCCCTGGCCCACACTGGGCTCAAACCAGTGATCCTCCGCTCGCAAACACACGTCACCGTCCTCCTTGACAACGTACCAATGGTTTGAGTCACCCAAAAAGGTACCGTCCCTGGCATTTTAAACTACGTGTGGAGTGAGCTTCTGGCTCGTTTCGAACTCTGTTAAACATTTGTATGTGATCCTGTATTACTTTATGTCTATGATTCGTCTCGCGACCCACCCGCCCTTGGCGCTACTTATTCATGTCGCCTCTCTCTCCTAGACCGTGATACTGTACTTACACTCCTCAGTCTTGCCTTCAACGTTCTTTAGTGAGACAAGGTGGTGGTATTGACTCCGTCTCATTCATCCTGAGGCAGGCCTCTTCAGAGGAACACTGAGGAGGGAGATAGATAGGAAGGAGAGAAAATTGACATGGTCTTATCAGTAAGGTAGACCAGTATAAGTGGTTACTGTGTGTGTCATTGTGTGTCTTTCTGTGTCTGTCAACAGAGTGGTATACTACAAAGCAAGTTAGATCTACTTAGGCTTTTATAAAGCTAGCCAGCTTTAGTTAGCTTCACATTTCAGGTCAGGCTTCATCCGTACTACGATGGTGGATATTGCGCACCTGCCCGCCTGCCGCTAACTCTAGCAGGCTGAAACCTATTATATAGGTCCTGGATTGCAGGAAACCTGGTCCCAGTGATGTACTGGGCCGTACGCACTACCCTCTGTAGTGCCTTACGTTCAGATGCCGAGCAGTTGCCATACCAGGCAGTAATGCAACCGGTCAGGATGCTCTCGATGGTGCAGCTGTAGAACTTTTTGAGGATCTGGGGACCCATGACAAATCTTTTCAGTCTCCTGAGGGGTAAAAGGTTTTGTCGTGCCCTCTTCACGACTCTCTTGATGTTCTTGGACCATGATAGATCGTTGGTGATGTGGACACCAAAGAACTTGAAATTCTCGACTCGCTCCACAACAGCCCCGTTGATGTTAATGGGGGCCTGTTCGGCCCACCTTTTCCTGTAGTTCACGATCAGCTCCTTTTCCTGTAGACCACGATCAGCTCCTTTGTCTTGCTCACACTGAGGGAGAGGTTGTTGTCCTGGCACCACGATGCCAGTTCTCTGACCTCCTCCCTATAGGCTGTCTCATCGTGATCACCGACAACTGTTGTGTCATCAGTAAACTTAATGATGGTGTTGGAGTTGTGTTTGGCCACACAGTCGTGGGTGAACAGGGAGTACAGGAGTGAACTAAGTACACACCCCTGAGAGTGGCAGACCTGTTGTTCAGAGTGGCATACGTGTTGTTGCCTACACTTACCACCTGGGGGCGGCCCGTCAGGAAGTCCAGGATCCAGTTGCAGAGGGAGATGTTTAGTCCCAGGGTCCTTAGCTTAGTAGTGAGCTTCGTGGGCACTATGGTGTTGAACGCTGAGCTGTAGTAAATGAACAGCATTCTCACATAGCTGTTCCTTTTGTCCAGGTGGGAAAGCGCAGTGTGGATTGTGATTGCATCATCTGTGGATCTGTTGGGGTGGTATGCAAATTGGAGTGGGTCTAGGGTATCCGGGAGGATGCTGTTGATGTGAGCCATGACCAGCCTTTCAAAGCACTTCATGGCTACAGACGTGAGTGCTACGGGGCAGTAATCATTTAGGCAGGTTACCTTTGCTTCCTTGGGCACAGGGACTATGGTGGTCTGCTAAACATGTAGGTATTACAGACTCAGTCAGGGAGAGGTTGAAAATGTCAGTGAAGACACTTGCCAGTTGGTCCGCCCATGCTTTGAGTACACGTCCTGGTAATCCATCTGGCCCCGCGGCTTTGTGAATGTTGATCTGTTGAAAGGTCTTGGTCACATTGGCTACGGAGAGCGTTACCATACAATCATCCAGAACAGCTGGTGCTCTCGTGCATGCTTCAGTGTTACTTGCCTCGAAGCGAGCATAAAAGGCATTTTGCTCATCTGGTAGGCTCGCGTCACTTGCGTCACTGAGCTCTAGCCTTTAGCTCGATGCGGATGTTGCATGTAATCCATGGCTTCTGGTTGGAATATATACGTACGGTCACTGTGGGGACGACGACGTCGATGCACTTATTGATGAAGTCTATGACTGAGGTGGTATACTCCTCAATGCCATTGAATGAATCCCGGAACATATTCCAGTCCTGTAGTGTAGCATTCGCGCCATCTGACAACTTCCGTATTGAGCGAGTCACTGGTACTTCCTGCTTTAGTTTTTGGTTGTAAGCAGGAATCATAAGCAGGATAGAATTATGTTCGGATTTGCCAAATGTCGGGTGGGGGAGAGCTTTGTATGCATCTCTGTGTATGGAGTAAAGGTGGTCTAGAGTTTTTTTTCCCTCTGGTTGAACGTGTGACATGCTGGTAAAAATGTGGTAAAACTGATTTAAGTTTCCCTGCATTAAAGTCCCCGGCCACTAGGAGCGCCGCTTCTGAGTGAGCATTTTCTTTTTTGATTATGGCCTTATGGAGTTGGTTGAGTACGCGCTTAGTGCCAGCATCGGTCTGTGGTAAATAGACTTCTGCGAATAATATAGATGAAAACTCTCTTGGTAGATAGTGTAGTCTAAAGCTTATCATAAGGTACCTCAGGCGAGCAATACCTTGAGCCTTCTTTAATATTAGACATCGCGCACCAGCTGTTATTGACAAAAAGACATACACCCCCACCCCTCGTCTTACCAGACGTAGCTTCTCTGTTCTGCTGGTGTTTTGAAAATCTCTCCAGCTCTACATTGTCCGTGTCATCGTTCAGCCACGACACGGTGAAACATAGGATATTACAGTTCTTAACCTGTTGAGGACAGACGTTCCGCTAGCGGAACCCCGTTCTGCCTGCGGAACCCCTAGCCAACAGCCAATGGCATCGCACGGCGCGAAATACAAAACCAACTAAAATACCACAATTACATTTTCTCAAACAATCAACTATTTGACACCATTTTAAAGATAAGACTCTCGTTAATCTAACCACATTGTCCGATTTCAAAAAGGCTTTACAGCGAAAGCAAAACATTAGATTATGTTAGGAGAGTACATAGACACAAATAATCACACAGCCATTTTCCAAGCAAGCATATATGTCACATAAACCCAAACCACAGATAAAGGCAGCACTAACCTTTGATGATCTTCATCAGATGACTTCATCACATTATGTTATACAATACATGCATGTTTTGTTCAATCAAGTTCATACTTATATCAAAAAACAGCTTTTTACATTAGCATGTGATGTTCAGAACTAGCATACCCACCGAAAACTTCCGGTGAATTTACTAAATTACTCATGATAAACGTTGACAAAATACATAACAATTATTTTAAGAATTATTGATACAGAACTCCTTTATGCAATCGCGGTGTCAGATTTTAAAATAGCTTTTCGGCGAAAGCACATTTTGCAATATTCTGAGTACATAGCTCGGCCATCACGGCTAGCTATTTTGACACCCACCAAGTTCGGGGCCTCACTAAACTCAGAATTACTATTAGAAAAATTGGATTACCTTTGCTGTTCTTCGTCAGAATGCACTCTCAGGAGTTCTACTTCAACAACAGATGTTGTTTTGGTTCCAAATAATCCATAGTTATATTCAAATAGCTCCGTTTTGTTCGTGCGTTCAGGTAACTATCTGAAGGCTGACGCGCGAGCGCATTTCGTGACAAAAAAAATTAAAATATTCCATTAACGTACTTAGAAGCATGTCAAACGCTGTTTAAAATACATTTTTATGCTATTTTTCTCGTAAAATAGCGATAATATTCCAACCGGGCAACGTTGTATTCATTCAAAGGCTGAAAGAAAAAAATGGAGTAGTCTCGTGAATGCGCATCTCAGTCTCACTGTCCCCAGGCTGACCACTTACAAATTCTGCTGCTGTTCTTTGCCCAGAGACAGCAGACACCCCATTCCATTTTCTGGCGGCTTTAGAGAGCCAATGGAAGCCTTAGAAAATGTCATGTTACAGCACAGATGCTGTATTTTCGATAGAGATGCAACAGAAGGACAACAAATTGTCAGACAGGGCACTTCCTGTATGGAATCTTCTCAGGTTTTGGCCTGCCATATGAGTTCTGTTATACTCACAGACACCATTCAAACAGTTTTAGAAACTTTAGAGTGTTGTCTATCGAAATCTACTAATTATATGCATATTCTAGTTTCTGGGCAGGAGTAGTAACCAGATTAAATCAGGTACGTTTTTTATCCGGCCGTGAAAATACTGCCCCCTATCCCAAAGAAGTTAATGTCACTTTGGTAGGATAATCGTAATCATAGGTCATCCTGGTTGCATGTTGGTTGGTGGTTGCATGTTAGCAAGTAGAATTGATGGCAATGTGAGTTTACCCGCTCGCCTAAAGATTCTCAAAAATCAGCCTGATCTGTGTCCTCCTTTCCGCCGTCTTTTCTTCACACAAATGACGTGGATCTGCACCTGTTCCCGGGAGAGCAGTATCACTTTCTCGTCGGACTTGTTAAAGGAAAAAGCTTCTTCCAGTCCTTGGTGAGTAATGTCCAGAAGTTATTTTCTGTCGTAAGAGACGGTAGCAGCAACATTATGTTTAAAATAAGTTGAAAAATAAGTTACAAACAACACAAAAAAACTAACAAAATAGCACAATTGATTACGGCATGTAAAACGTCAGCCGTCCTCTTCGACGCCATTTTCCCATCCCTCGGGCTAATGTCCATTGCTCGTGTTTCTTGGCCCAAGCCAACTTTCTTCTTATTGGTGTCCTTTAGTATTGGTTTCTTTGCAGCAATTCGACCATGAAGGCCTGATTCACACAGTCTCATCTGAACAGTTGATGTTGAGATGTGTCTGGTACTGCAATTATTTGGGCTGCAATTTCTGAGGCTGATAACTCTGATGAACTTATCCTCTGCGGCAGAGGTAACTCTGGGTCTTCCTTTCCTGTGGCGGTTTTTGCGACTGCACCTGAAGAAACTTTCAAAGTTCTTGAAATTTTCCGAATTGACTGACCTTCATGTCTTAAAGTAATGATGGACTGTTATTTCTCTTTGCTTATTTGAGCTGTTCTTGCCATAATATGGACTTGGTCTTTTACCAAATAGAGCTATCTTCTGTATACCACTCCTGCCTTGTCACAACACAACTGATGGCTGACACGGATTAAGAAGGAAAGAAATTCCACAAATTAACTTTTAATAAGGCACACCTGTTAATTGAAATGCATTCCAGGTGATTACCTCACGAGCTGGTTGAGAGAATGCAAAGCTGTCATCAAGGCAAAGGGTGGCTACTTTGAAGAATCTCAAATATAAAATATATTTTGATTTGTTTAACACTTTTTTGGTTACTACATGATTCCATATGTTTTGTTTCATCATTTTTATGTCTTCACTATTATTCTACAATGTAGAAAATTGCAAAAATAAAGAAAAACCCTTGAATCAGTAGGTGTGTGCAAACTTTTGACTGGTACTGTAAATCAACAATACAATAACACTATTTACAAACAATCAACAAACCAATCATTACTTAGGAATTGATGATTCATCGTAATGAGATGGTAACTACTGAATGATAGTTGTGCTGTTGCATGAGGTCATGAAAGCAGATGGAGACATGGTCATCTCTATTGTGCTTTGCTGTGCTCTACCTCTTTCTTCCCTTTTTTGCTTTTCTTTTCTGGTGCCCACTCCTAAAAGAGGTTTCATTAGACTCCTTTGAACAACAAGGCAGGCTGGCCCAGTATATTACCCTCCAGCAGTCTCTAATAATGGTCACATTGTTGGACCAAATACTACTGTTACACAATGTGCTACATTAGCTTGTAACACTGTTCACTACATTAGACTAACTCTGACAATTGCAAAGGGGCTGACGTCTACATCATCCCATATTACAGTACAGTCCATTTGGCCCCATTAACTTCCATTAGCCCGCTGTGTGTGTGTTGCACCTGGAACTGAGACCAGTCAGTGGGAATGCCCGTTCTGTGGGTGTTTTTCTACCAGCGCAGTGTGTCCTGCTCATTGATGGCCATGAGAGTATTGTGGTCCTCATTAAACACACAGCCTTTCTTCTTATTCTTCTTTTTTCTTTTTTTAAAATTATTTTTAGAGGTGCATGATGCCACCTATGCAGAAATTAAGGGGGAAGGGTGAACAAAAACCCAAACTTGACTCCTTCAGTCAGATTCAAATGTCTTCTCAATTTCCTACACAGGCTTCATTCAGTATTCCCTGAAACATTTTGGCCGTGAAATCCAGAAGATCTCAAAACCTTTTTGCCTCCTTGACAGTGATTTCTAGTTTCTTTGATTTTTTTTTATTAGTTTGTCCAGTGCAATTTATCACTTGCACAATAACCACAACAAAGTATACCTTCTTCACTGTTATATCTCAGGATCCTGCTGATGAAAGACATTCACTACAGGCTGTTGTGCATCACTCTCATCTTATCTCCACTTGCTCCTTCTGCTATTTGCACTGCCTCCACATAGGAGACCTGCTGGATAGCTCTCATCCTAGCTACTGCAACCTCTTTTTTTCTCGAACAGGTGCACTCTGGGAACTCGGGAGGTTGATTCCCATTATAATTACAGCACCGTTCTTCCTCAGACTCTTCAACAACAACATATTTGTTTCTTCTGTAAACACTTGCCATGTTTCCAAATGTTTTACAATTATAACACTGAAGCGGCTTTTGTACATACGGTCTCAACGCATATCTCACATACCCACATTTTACTGTACATGAGTCAGTAGAAAAACATAATCGAACGACAGCAAAACCGATAGGCTTTCTTCCTTCTTTCCGTCAATCATTCGGATTAAACAAAGTGTGTCTACCACTCCAGGCATGAACGCTACTTCTTCTTCTTCTCTGGTATAATGGCTTCCACACACATTTAATGTGCATTCCGCCACCTATTGTATGGGTAGTAAAGTGTAGAAAAAATGTCCATTGCGGAATGTAAATGCAAAAAAACATCCCACTCCTTCAGTCACCGTCCAATCCAAATCAAGTCTCTACACAGGCTCAGGGGCCTGGGAGGGGGGCACATCGTCATTTAGTATTTCCTGCGATGCTTCGGCTGTTAAAACAACATATTTCACTGCACCTGTCCATTGTATGTGACAATGAACACTTCTTAATTCCTGCAGACCCAAAAACTTTTCAGCCACACCTACAATTCTGTCAAGTTTCTTAGACTTCTTGTTTTTTGGGGGGCAGAACAATTAATCACCTGCGCAATAAGCGCCACAGAATCCACCTCCTTTACGATCAATATATCAGTATACCTCAACCGTTGAGCCACATTCTGAACCAGCAGCGGGTCATCCACTGCCATAGCTTCCTCAGCTCCACTTTCTCCTTAATTGCTCCTTAACTATTTCCCTCGCCTCTCTGTAGAATACCTGTTATACAGCTTGGATCCTTGGATCCTCCTTTACTATAGCAGGGCACTCCGGGAATTTGGCAACGTGATTTCTACCACAATTGGTACACCGTACATCATCAGATTCTTTAACTACATGCTTATTACATTTGACACACACTTGAGACATGGCCATACTTTTAGCAATTTTGCCCTCAAATCGATCTCCCAAGTATATTAGCAAATCACACTGCAACAAGAAACCCATGATCCTTTACCACTTTTGTTATTTTTCCTCTATTTTTCGTTGCCACAGTCTTCCACTCCCTCTCGCGGGGCTCGCTCAACGCGCCGTCAGAACCAACCAGCACTTCTGCTTCTACCATGATTCCGTCCAGCTGTTGCTTCTCCAACCTTCCCTCCATATCCTCCATCGCCGCAACCTAACCACTTGCCTCCGTTTCGCTCCCAAAATAGCGATTTGAACCAGTCCAACAGCTTGTTAAACAGGGCTCTCGACCCACCGGCTGTCCTGACGTTACGGTATGGTATTCACTCGCCTATGCAAAACCTTTCCCGGTTTTAATTATTTTATTTATTTATTTGCACCAAAGGAAACAAGTGATAGACAACAACACAAATAAAAAACATTTAAAAAGTGTGCAGGTGTGGTTGGAAGCCCAGGGGCTTATATGAAAACCACCCCACAAAAAAAACTATGTACAATACAAAAATGAATAAAAGTTTGTTAAAACAGATAACAAAACATACAGTATTTCTATGGTATTATGGTGCCACAAACAAACCTTAGAACTGCATGTCGCCACCTACTGTACTGGACTGTGTAATCAATCATAGCTTATAAGACTCAATGAATAAAGAAACAAACATTCTCCTACCTAATCCTGTACTCATAAGAAAAAAGAAAGAGCCCTACTAACGTCTAATAAACCCTCCCCCATACCCAATATCCCTGTCCAATCTCAATAACCCTACACATCAACCTGTCACTCTCTTCCACATACCGGTACTTACAGCAATACATCAACACATGCGTCACTGTTTCATCAACCATACACTCTGTACACAAACCATTCACATGCTTGCCCACCAGATGTAATGATGAGTTCCATGTACTGTGCAATGTCATAGGCACAACCGAGCAAACACCACCTCTTCCTTACTAATCTGGCCATTGAATCTTGGTCCACCGACTTTTCTTTGGAGGGCATATAAATACCGGCCCTTGGGCTCGTTGCCCCGCCTCTTTCTGTCACACGTCTATCTCTAATCTTACACCTCCCCTACCTCTCCCAATCATGCTGTCTGAACTAACTTGAATGTGCATCATGGCCACGGCTAGTTTATTTGCTGGTTGTTTGAATCCTGGATGCTGATTGGATGAGCAGTGTTTCAAGCCATGCTGTATTGGCTGTCACAGGCACACTATGCCTGCTAATGAAAAATGACCTTTAAAAAATGTATTAAACTACATGGAATGGTGAGGACTGTGAGGGGACATAAACAAAAACACATGTACAGCACAGACACACTCTAACATACACATTATTGTTGTTGCTGTATTGTTTGTATTATTTTGTTGTTGTATTGTTTGTATATCATTGTATTTTTAATTTATGTGACTGTCCTTGTCTATCAGTGTTTTGTTGCTTGTCATGTTTTTGTGTTTTTTCTGGACCCCAGGAGGAGTAGCTGCTGCTTCTGCAAAAGCTAATGGGGATTCAAATAAACAAACAAACAGGTAAATGGTGTTGTTCGGCCCAACGCGATATTCAGAAAATCCATCATGGGGGACCTTTTATGCAAATGTACACATTTAAATCGTTACATAGTTCATAAACTAGTTATGTAATTGTAAGACCTTTTTACAGTTGGTCTAGTGTCAGTAGCTTAGACTGTTAAAGAGCTGTACCATTTTGAAAACAAACCACCTTAGGATACTATTGACAGCCTGTTGTTTTATGCAATTTCCAATAGTTATAATGCACAGTAATAACGTTTTGTGGTAGGACTTGTGCTTTTTTCAGACCTTCTGGGTGAAAAAACCTGGAAATTAATCAAAAATATATGTTTTAAGTGAAATATAAGCTTAGAAAAAGACAGCAAATGCAAAAGCATACTGCAGACCTGCAGTATGCATTAATAAGCCTTTTCAGCACAAGTTTACATTGCCAAGTACATTAATGGGGTAAACCTACTCTAAGAGTATACATTAGGCTGTTTGAGAGACGGTTGAATCCTAATCAACACATCCAATCTGAGTACATCTGATGTTGAAGTACCGTAGAATAATAAAGCTACAGTACTCTAGCAATAGTCAAGCTGCCTATGCTGAAAAGCCTTGTCAGTGCATACGTCAAATTAGCCTGTCTTTTTCTGCTTCAGACAAAAGCTAATATTTCACTTAGAACGTCATTTTTTGTTGTTGTATTTAATTCAAACCTTGGCTATGTGTGTGCATGACAGTTTCAGTGTTGAGAATATACCTCAGTTCAGATGCAGCAACACACACCATTCCTACCTTTAGTGCTACACACTTACACACAGGTCTTAATGGAGCTAATGTGTAAAACATAGCAAAAGGTATTGCCTCTCAGTATGTTAATATGGAGATATAAAATTCATGCTTTAGCATGAGATTGAAATGGAAGGATAATGGATACTGCAGCTAGGCTAGGCTATGCCGTACCATTCCCATCTCATCATATAGCATATGTGAAAGTAATTCATCCACACTGGAATAAGCTAATTCCAATTTGTCAGCATGTTTTACTGTGCAGCTTATTAATATTACATTGGTCAGAAATGATTTCCTGCTCCCCGCCCTACCCCATACCCTATGCATCATACTATAGGCAGTCACATAGAAACCCTGATTTGAGTTGTAGCTAGGGTTGCTGGTAATTTTCTGGTAATTTACCAAAATTACAGGAATATTCAGTAATTTTGTTAATTAACAGAATCTATGGCAATATTTTGGTAATTTATACTTGAATAACTTAAAAAATATATATTAGTATGTTTTAATCATTTATTATGTATGTGTCCATATTGTCCATGAGTTTCTAGTAGATAAACCATATGGTTGAAGAGAAAATAGCCTAATTAATGAATAAAGCATCTAATCAACAATGACACTATCTTCAATTAACTCTGCAACTCTTCCAACTATTGACTTTCACATATGCCACCAGTGTTATTCCAGAACATCGACAACAAATACATATTGACATAGTAACATAAATAAATACAGGTTTGTAAATATAAATATACATAAAGGATATTTCATGGCGAAATCCTCATATTAAACACCAATGGTATTCACTAAGTTGATGGTTTATATGTAGGATAACGTTTTACAGCTTTCTCATTCTATTTTTATCTTAAAATCATCTTATTCAATTATTTCATATATTTTACATGTGATAAGGCCACACAGAGGGCCAGAGATTATTACAGACACCTGTGATAATCTGAAGTACCCAAAAGGGCCACTATGTCTTGTGATAGATTCTATGAAATGCTTGAAAGATACAAAAATTCTGGCAGTTTACCACAATTCAAAAGTTTCCAGTAATATACCCTCCCTTTGCAACCCTAGTTCTAGCTACATTTCTAATAGTCCATGTATGCAGCACTATGATGTGTGCTATCAGCATGACATGCCTTTCATCAGTATGGCCTTCTGTCCCTGTGTCTGATATGTAGACACAGCTTGAGGACCTGTGATTGCCTATATGCCATCACCTAAATCACCGTCCTCGGGATCTGCTGTTGACTTAAGATGCAGACAGTGCTGCTGCACCCAAATTGATGGCAGAAAGAGCCCACATTGATTGGATGTGTGTGTGTGTGTGCCTCCTGCTCATCCCGCTATTAAATTAGCGCTTCATCTCTCCGCACCTCTATATAAGGAGTGACAGCTTTGTCATGACAACTGAGGAGCCAGCGTTGCATCCTCGAGAGCATCCCAGCATGGCCTCCACCAGATATCTCCCTGCCCCCTTCACATCTCCATCGAGATGAATGAGAATCATTATAAGGCAATTTTCATGGTTAAACAACTCATTGGATAGGACCGGTTTTATAGACTGTACATAGCATACGATAATTGTTGTCCAAATGCCGTTTCTGTGTGTAATAATCAAATTCACTCTTTAATAAAAGTTGCCAAGCAGACAATGTTGGCAAACCTGCATGTTAGGGAGCCATACCATACTGTTACTAATTTGTATAAGGCACACAGGTGCATGAGGAGTGTCACTGTGGCCTTCAATAGGCTTCTCTTTCAATCTGGGCATGAAATAGCTTTTCACAGCTAATTGCAATGGTGATAAAAGTGTGTCTCTGTGAGGCGCAGGGAGGCTCTCCTCTGTTCTAAAATAAGCTAGACCTCATCCCTGGGGTCCCCGGGAGCTGCCAGAGCACCAGAGGAACATTGTACTTGACATACAGCGCCCTAGAAAGCTGTATCATGTCAGGTTTTTGTTCAGGGTGCTAATTTGTTTAGTGGAGAGGATGGCTCTGGCAGGCAGACAGGCAGGCAGGCAGGGCGATGCCGAGCAGAGCTGAAGCCCTCTCCAAACCCAGAAGTTGCTGATTAGAAAATGCTCAGATATAGAGCTTATTATGTGCAATTCTCTTCTCCAGCCACACCATTAAACTTACTGTATTATACTGGCTCCTTGGGTTTTTCATTGAATTTCAGCTAATCTGACAATTGAAACAAAGTGAAAGGTAAGAGAGATTGTCCTTGTAACTTGGAAGAAAATTAATTATGCGGGTGGTACCGGTAAGGACGGTAATCTTGACTAGTTTCTAACAGAACCATTCTCAGATTTTCATTTGAATTTTATCCTTATCAACCAAAATGGAGGAAATTAGAGGCTTGGCTGCTCTGAGGGCTGTCATTTTCCTTTCCTGTGTCCTGTCATTCATTCATTCACTCACTCCCTCTCTCCCTCGTTCCCTCTCTTTCTGAAACTGTGACGACCCAGGAGGCCAGTAGGTGGACCTTTCATTTATAGTATCCTGGCCCGTCAGAATACTGTACTCCCACTCAGTTGACAAGGCCACTTCCCTTTTTCACAGGGACTGAATGGGAGAGAAAGAGAGATAGAGAGAATAATACATGGAGTAGAAGGGGGCAGAGAGAGAGAGAGAGAGCGAGAGAGAGAGAGCGAGAGAGAGAGAAGCAAGCCTCCTGCCATCTCTAAGTCTAGCCACAGTAGGTTAAGTGACAGGTAGGTTACGTGTGCTGAACATGTAAGGGCGTTCATTATATCGCCTCTCGCTCTAATCTGGCTGCTCTCATTCCACAGGTCAGGTGTGACGCCCTGAATATGAAGGAGCAATACATGTGTTGCATGGTTATTGCATGGGGTATGGTATGCATGAGTGACACTTCAATATGGTGGTTGTATTCCCATGGAGAAGAATGTATTAGACATGCATTCTAAGTCGCTGTGCTTGTCACCAAGAGAGCAGCTATGCCATGAAGAAGTGTGATACGTGTGTCAACAAGCAATTCCATTGTTTTGTTGAACTGCGATGGCTTTATTTAGGCAAACTAATTACAAAACAAAAATCCATTATCTCCTGTTGGAAATATCATTGACGATTTAATTGCATCTCAGTGTCATTTTTCAAGACGGCAGTAGCTCTGATCTTTGACTATGTCATCTTTGTTTGCCGAGGTATTATTGCTCATATACGCGACCAAAAGTATGTAGACACCTGCTCGTTGAACGTCTCATTACAAAATCATGGGCATTAATATGGAGTTGGTCCCTCCTTTGCTGCTATAATGCCTCCACTCTTCTGGGAAGGCTTTCCACTAGATGTTGGAACATTTCTGCGGGGACTTGCTTCCATTTAGCCACAAGAGCATTAGTGAGGTCGGGCACTGATATTGGGCGATTAGGCCTGGCTCGCAGTCGGCGTTTCAATTCATTCCAAAGTTGTTCGATGGGGTTGAGGTCAGGGCTCTGTGAAGGCCAGCTAAGTTCTTCCACACCGATCTCGACAAACTATTTCGGTATGGACCTCGCTTTGTCATGCTGAAACAGGAAAGGGCATTCCCCAAACTGTTGCCACAAAGTTGGAAGGACAAAATCAACTAGAATGTCATTGTATGCTGTAACGTTAAGATTTCCCTTCACTGGGGCATAGCCCGAACCATGAAAAACAGCGCCAGACTATTATCCTTCTTCCACCAAACTTTACAGTTGGCACTATGCATTGGGGCAGGTAGCGTTCTCCTGGCATCCACCAAACCCAGATTTGTCCGTCGGGCTGCCAGATGGTGAAGAATGATTCATCATTCCAGAGAACGCATTTCCACTGCTCCAGAGTCCAATGGTGGCAAGCTTTACACCACTCCAGCCAACACTTGGCATTGTGCATGGTGATCTTAGGCTTGTGTGCGATTGCTTCTTGAGGCAGTTTGGAACTCGGTAGTGAGTGTTGCAACCAAGGACAGACGATTTTTATGTGCTACGCGCTTCAGCACTCGGCGGTCCCGTTCTGTGAGCTTGTGTGGCCTACCACTTTGCGGCTGAGCCGTTGTTGCTCCTAGATGTTTCTACTTCACAATAACAGCACTTACAGCTGACCGGGGCAGCTCTAGCAGGGCAGAAATTTGACGAACTGACTTGTTGGAAAGGTGGCATCCTATGACGGTGCCATATTGAAAGTCACTGAGCTCTTCAGTAAGGCCATTCGACTGCTAATGTTTGTCTATATAGATTGCATGGCTGTATGCTCAATTTTATACACCTGTCAGCAACGGGTGTGGCTGAAATAGCCGAATCCACTAATTTGAAGGGGTGTCCATATACTTTTGTATGTATAGTGTATCATCAGCCGTTAAGTATTCCCCTTAAGTCTCCTAGTAATCATTTATAACTTCAACTGAGCTCCACTAGTGCTCTGCCTGTTCATGATCCCTGTAAAGGTGTCAGTTTAAGCTATACAGGAGAGATTTGTAGAAACTATTTCATCAGTATGATACTGACTTGATTTGACAGAACCCACAGTATCCTTGTTCTATTTCTTGTCCAAAGCTCTGCCAGCACACTGGCATATTCCTGCTCAGCCTGGTCTTGAAGGCACCATGTACGATTAGGACTATAGCAATTTCCTTACTTTTGCTTCCCATTTAACACATTTAAAGATCATTGATTTATTTTACCCAGACATTTTACATTTGTACTATTTCTATTATACTGTAAATCACTGTGATTCATATTGCAGCAAAGTGTTCCACAGTTTCTCTTAATATACGTTTTATTTGACTGGCTTTTTTCAACAAATGGCCGGCAGCTGTGGAATGTATTTAACCACCCATAATCGTGTTGTTGAATGTGGCAAACAGTGTTTGTGTGTGTGTATGTGTGTGTGCGTGCTTGTGTATTTGCTCCAACTTTTTTCCAGTTCCTGCAGTATGTCCCAGGTTCTGTGTGTTCATACACCCCTCTGTCCCGTCTGTGCCCTGTCAGTACTATCACCACTGGCCATCCTCTGTGTCCCTCTCCCGCCTCTCCCGCTGTGCCAAACACACCCCACATCTGCAGCTTAGCCCAACAATGCATAATTGCAATCACAGGATTAGCAATGATGGTGTCGCATTCACTTACTGTTGTTTTGAACAGCCGTCAGCGTTTCCCGTATTCCCCCGTCATCTCGTACATCTTTAAACCCCATACACTATTTATGGCCCTAGGAGAATGCTCTTGTCTGTCTCT
Organism: Salmo salar; assembly: GCF_965601325.2. NCBI lineage: Eukaryota > Metazoa > Chordata > Actinopteri > Salmoniformes > Salmonidae > Salmo > Salmo salar. The sequence goes on from NC_138318.1 coordinate 7,966,575, forward strand.
GCTAATGGAGAGAGGGAGAGAGGGAGAGAGATTTTTTTCTTCCCTTGGCCTGTTAGTGGCTGCTGTGTGGAGGTGCTAATATGACAAGGTGCTTGGTGAATGTTGAACAAGCTGTGGGCCTCGGTCGTTACTGAAGGCTGAGGCCGCTCCAGAGAGGTGTCATTTGTTTTGCCTGTTTTGGTTGCAGCGTGATCGTTTCGGACAAGATTACACACGGCTCTCTCCCAGGATAATGTCAATCCACCAACGTCACACAGCCTTTGAGTTTTCGTCCAGCCTCAGTTTGTTTGTTACAAGAACAAAGCATCTTCCTTTGCTTCCTTTCCACATGGAGAAGTGCATCTTCCCGGCCATGTTATGAGTAAAAAAGGCCAACCCAATGATAATATTTGACGGCGGTGATTCTCTCCTGTTACTAAACGTTGGACTATTCTCATTGTCTTGTTGCACATGATGTTTGCCGGTTGATGGATTCATTACTTTACCTTGGGGAAACTAGAAATTACCTCTGCTGCCTCTTCATCCAATGTACTTTATGGAACTTAATTTGAGTCTCATTGTTGTGTATTGATGCATGCTCTCACCATACCATATTTACCTTCTATCAGAATAGAATTTCATGGGCCACAATTAAGCTTTCCATCTTAGCACTGCAGAGGTGTATTTCAATACAGAGGCATTTTTAATGGCGACTTTTTAGGACAGCTTTTGCCTGTGCTGTCACCTCTTTCCAGTCATTACTCAAAGACAGAATTCATTTAGCGGAGATTATACGGGTTGGGTCCCGGAGCAGCCATGGGCCATGCTCATACCAAGTCAAATAAATCAAATACCGAATCACCCTTCTTCAGCTCTGATGTTGTCTCAAAGGCTAAGGTCACCTCTAGAGGTACTACCATGGGATTTAGCCTAGCCATTTTACTCAGGGGGCAGGTGTCAGGAAACCAGAGCAGCCCATCAGCCAAAATGGCTGACGTGGGAACCACACCTAAATGCACCCTCTCCTGTAGGCAATCTTGTTCCTCAGGGGCCCGTCACAGTGTCAAGACACTAGAACAGCCCTGGAACCAAAATGGCTGATGTGGGAGCCACACCTGACAGACCCACTCCTGTGTCTCCTTCTACCTACAGGCATGCGTGTCCCCCATTTACCGAATGTGAGAATGCTCCTGGTCACGTGGAGAGTGTGCTAATGAACGTGATGGTTGTTTTTGTTATTACACTGCTACAATGCTAGTCACACTGTCAGTAGTAGGTACAGATGGGACTGGGAGGGGAGGGGAGAGGAGACAGTGGCAAATGGTGCAGTCAGTGTCAATGACGCATCGTCTCATTGATACTGATCCTGGATCAGTCAGAATCACAAAGGTAGACCATAAAGTATTTTGTCATCAACAGTAATGACAAATGACCCATGTACCGTTAATGACTCTCAGGTTTGTTATGTTTGTTTTCCTCACTTGTCCAGGTGTGTACTCTCAACTGCTGTCAATTGAGCATAAGTGGATCTCGACTGAAATGCTATAGCTCACGCTACCACTCACTCGCTCATTCCTTTTGCGCCGCCTGGCGCATAGGGCATCAAAGCACACGTCGGCATTCTGATTAAACAGTTTGGACTTCAATGTGATTAACCCCTGTGCGGCCTCGACATCCAGCGAAAAATCATATCGCCATTAGCATAACAAAATGTAATAATTTTTTTTTTCAATTTTTTTTTCAAATTATATCGTTTTATAGATACACCTCTCCTGAATCGAACCATGTTGTCCGATTTCAAAAAGGCTTTACAGCAAAAGCAAAACATTAGATTATGTTAGAGGAGTATATCGTAAAAGTAGCCACATTTTCCGACCAACCACATGCATCACAAATAACCAAAAAACAGCTAAATGCAGCACTAACCTTTGACAATCTTCATCAGATGACACACCTAGGACATCATGTTACACAATACATGCATTCTTTTGTTCGATACAGTTCATATTTATATATAAAAACATCATTTTACATCGGTGCGTAACGTTGACTAACTATTTTCCCTCAAATGCATCCGATGAAACAGAGCTACAATTTACTAAATTACTATTCGAAAACATTTTTAAAATGTAATATTGTCATTCTAAGATTTATAGATTAATATCTCTTGAAAGCACCTGTAATGCCAGATTTAAAATTAACTTTACTGGGTAATCATACTTTGCGATGAAACGGGATGCGATACTCTGAAAAATAGGCTAACGTTACAGGTCAGCGCCATCTTGGAACAATCGCATATCACATCTAGTCTTGTATACTATTGTCAATAATCCCTTACCTTTGGTTGTCTTCATCAGAAAGCACTTCTAGGAATCCCAGGTCCACAACAAATGTATTTTCGTTCGAAAAAATTACTCCTTTATGTTCCAAGAGCTTGTTCTTGTTAGCGTGTCTGAAGGCTGATCCAAATGCTCCGTCGGCCACGGGACAGCCATTTCGAGAAAATGCATTTTTTCCCCATTTAGGTTCGTTCAAACATGTCAAACGTTGTATAACATAAATCTTCAGGTCGTTTTTCAACAAGAGAGCCAATAAGATTCAAGGAGGATGATTGCATTGTCTTTCAAAACGTTTCGAAAGGGGAGGGTAACCAGGGGCGCCGGCGTCATAATGGTGATGGCCCTCCTCATGTGACCAATTTCAACAGCGTCTCATTCATTCAGTTTTAACAGTAGGAGACTCAAACCACTTTGTAAAGACTGGGGACATCTAGTGGAAGCAATAGGAAGTGCTCAATGAACCATAGCTCACGGTGTGATTAATAGGCAACGTGATGAAGTTGAGTTCGCAATTCAGAATTCCACTTCCTGTTTCGATCTGTCTCGGGGTTTTGACTGCCATATGAGTTCTGTTATACTCAGAGACACCATTCAAACAGTTTTAGAAACTTTAGGGTGTTTTCTATCCACAAGTATTAATTATATGCATATCCTAGCTTCTGAGTTTGAGTAGTAGGCCGTTTAAAATGGGCACACATTTTTTTCAAAATGCGCTGTGGCGCCCCCTATCCTAGGCGACCGTCAAGAGGTTAACCCGTTGACACGTACTAACAAACGGGGGTGATCATTCTACAGTGGTCCCTGCAGCTCGCACTCAAACCGGTGTGATTAGAATGCTTTTTTAGATCGCCCAGTTTCGATTGACGTAACAGTCAGCGCTTGAGCTGGCCACACTGTTTTTTCAAAGTTATATCCTGAATCTGACCAGTTTTAATTTTGGATGCAATGTTCAGACATTCACTGTAGTGACAGCATAACACGCTCATCCAAACCTTGAAAATGTAGGCTACATTAGTCTTAGCGCTAACTGAGGAAAGATTGACTTAACACAAGCGGTCATATTTAGCTAACAGTTGGCTGACAGAAACCACAATATGAATTAGCTAATAGCAATTACTATTTACAATTCATCACATCACAGGTGAGCTCACCATTGATCAAAATAATTGAGAACAAACTTTCAAAATATCAAAAGTAATCTGACGATGGGTAGTTTGTGCGCTACACCATGTTTGTTTTTTCGCATCAACCAAAGATCAGAAGAGAAGACAAGATAAGTTTGGTCAATTTGCAGTATGCATGTTGAAGGGTGTGTGTCGTCTACGATCATTCACTTCCCTTCATTCAATTCCACAAGTACTCGAAAGATGAGTTAACCATTCCTTCACCTTCCTTCACCATTATAACATCTTTGGTCTGACAGACGTTTACGTGACACCCAGAATGCATTGTATAATGTCAACAAACATGGCTCCACACATAGCTAGCAAATAGCTTAGCATTAGCTCATTATAATCAGTACAACCTTGGCGAGATGGCATCGCCTCGCTTCTAGTCCTTAGGAAGCTATGCAGTATTTTTTTTTTTTTTAAATGTATTATTTCTTACGTATAGCCGGGAAGAACTATTGGATATCATAGCGATGTCAACTTACCAACATTACGACCAGGAATATGACTTTCCCCCGAAGCGGATCCTTTGTTTGCACCACCACCCAGGGCATTTGATCTGATTCCAGAGGCTGACCAAAAACAATGTCACTGCAGAAGAGGTAGATGTAGCGGCCTTCTGGTCAGACTTCGGAGGTGTGCACACCACCCACCGCTTCCGGGTATATTACACATCACGGACAAACTGAAATGGTCCACCCACACAGACAGTGTGGTGAAGAAGGCGCAACAGAGCATCTTCAACCTCAGGAGGCTGAAGAAATTTGGCTTATCACCGAAAACCCTCTCAAACCTTTAGAGATGCACAATTGAGAGCATCCTGTCAAGCTGTATCACCACCTGGTACGGCAACTGCACCGCCCACAACCACAGGGCTCTCCAGAGGGTAGTGAGGTCTGCACAACACATCACCGGGGGGCAAACTACCTGCCCTCTAGGACACCTACAGCACCCGTTGTCACAGGAAGGCCAGAAAGATCATCAAGGACAACAACCACCCGAGCCACTACCTGTTCACCCCACTACCATCCAGAAGGCGAGGTCAGTACAGGTGCATCAAAGCTGGGACCGAGAGACTGAAAAATAGCTTCTATCTCAAAGCCATCAGACTGTTAAACAGCCGTCACTAACACAGAGAGGTTGCTGCCTACATACAGACTTGAAGTCATTGGCCACTATAATAAATGGATCACTAGTCACTTTAATAATGCCACTTTAATAATGTTTACATATCTTGCATTACTCATCTCAAATGTATATACTGTATTTTATGCCGTTCGGTCATCGCTCATCCATATATGTATATGTATATATTATTATTCCATCCCTTTACTTAGATTTGTGTGTATTACATAGTTGTTGTGGAATTGTTAGATTACTTGTTAGATATTACTGCACTGTCGGAACTAGAAGCACAAGCATTTCGCTACACTTGCAATAACATCTGCTAACCATGTGTATGTGTAAAAGTATTTTGCACACATCATAGGTGTCCATTACAATCTATGCAATAATCAGAATGCATTATTTGCCATATGAATATGAATAACATATGAATAAAACTGTAAATGCATTATACATACATACATACATACATACATACATACATACATACATACATACATACATACATACATACATACATACATACATACATAATGTATGCTACAGTAGAAATGACAACACGGAAAACAGAACATAAGGCACTTTCATAGGAACGCACACATGTCCAAAGTTATTATTTGTAAGGAAAACAACAATGAAGGCAATGTGAGCGCATGTTACTGTTGTGTTATGATCAATCAATATATCTACAGTATGTGTCAGCTTCAATACACGTTGTGTTCTTTGTTTATACTGATTCGGTAAATGACACACTCAACACATCTGGATTGATATTGATTGGGATCATAATTAATATAAATTGCCTCATGTCATCTTCATGAAAGTCAACTGCCTATCAGCTTTATGAAATGGATCTCCAAGTCAGACTTGTTGAACTGCAACTTTTATTTATCCAGTAAACTATTTTAAAAAAAGATGCATTGTGCTATAAGACAGGAAATGTATCTAATATTACATAATGGTTCATTTATTTATTATATGAGGTTTATTTATGATGTTTGTATGAGGTAAATAAGACATGTTTTGTGTGCTGAAAAAAACATGGGCATTTCCTCAGGCATAGGAATAAAACTTTTGTTTGTTTCCTTGGTCAGTAGTTGAGAATATTATATACCTTTATATTCCCAGATATTTTCTCCTTTAGAAACAGCCCGTGGCTGTTGACAAGAAGATCAAAGTGTTTGGGAGATTGCAACACCTTTGCTCAGATATTCTCTTTTTCTGCGCACTCTAGAAGATGGAGATAAAAATGACATGCTTGTTGGGTATCTTTGGTATTACATGCAAGAATAACAAACATATTGGGGTGGCAGGTAGCCTAGTGGTTAGAGCGTTGGGCCAGTAACCGAAAGGTTGCTGGATCAAATTCTTGAGCTGACAAGATACAAATCTGTCTTTCTACCCCTGAGCAAGGCAGTTAACCCACTGTTCCCCGGGTGCCGAAGACATGGATATCGTTTAAGGCAGCTCCCCGCACCTCTCTGATTCAGAGGGGTTGGGTTAAATGCGGAAGACACGTTTCAGTTGAATGCATTCAGTTGTACAACTAGGTATCCCACTTTCCCATACACAAAATAACGAACGCATGATGGGAGCAATAAGTGAGTAGTAGAAATAAATCTACAATTGAATCTTTATGCCTGCATTAAAAAAAAACGATTTAACAGACACTTTAATCCAAAGCTATTTACAGGAGTGAATGCATACATTTTAATATTAGTGACCCCCGCATGAACAGAACCCACTTCCCTGGCACTGAAAGCACCATGCTCTACCAACTGAGCCACGTAGGACCACATTTACCTCATTGCAACATGCAATCAGGTGTGTTCAGTTGAGTGAAATACTGATCACAGAGAGAAATGCCCTACTGTGTTGCAACACAACTCTCTTGATACAGGCTTGCTCTTCCCCCAAGGGTGGAATATGACAATGAGAAGGGGTATTATTTCCTTTAACAATCAAACGCTGCCTTTAATGAAGGGTAATAGCTATTCTAAAGCATCTCTGCCACGAAATGTAATTAACTATGCTCTAAGACTTGCTCCGCTCCTGAGTGCTATCTATCCCCCTGTAGATTTTACTTCTAAATTCAGTCCATAACATTTCAATTCCATTTTCCATCAACTTCCATCACGCCTGACTTTTCTCAAGGTAGGAGAGGCGTGAGACTTTTCAGATGCACTATATATACAAAAGTATGTGGACACCTCTTCAAATTAGTGGATTTGGCTATACACCCATTGCTGACAGGTGTATAAATTCAAGCACACAGCCATGCAATCTCCATAAACAAACATTGGCAGTAGAATGGCCTTAGTGAAGAGCTCAGTGACATTCACCGTGGCACCGTCATAGGATGCCACCTTTCCAATAAGTCAGTTCAGCAAATTTCTGCCGTGCTTGAGCTGCTGTAAGTGCTGTTATTGTGGAAACGTGTAGGAGCAACAACGGCTCAGCCGCAAAGTGGTAGGCCACACAAGCTCACAGAACCAGACCACCAAATGCTGAAGCTGTCCTTGGTTGCAACACTCACTACCTAGTTCCAAACTGCCTCTGGAAGCAACATAAAATGGGTTTCCATGGCCAAGCAGCCGGACAAAAGCCTAAGATCACCATGCGCAATGCCAAGCGTTGGCTTGAGTGGTGTAAAGCTCACGGCTATTGAACTCTGGAGCAGTGGAGACGCGTTCTCTGAAGTGATGAATCACGCTTCACCATCTGGCAGTCCGACGGACAAATCTGGGTTTGCCGGATGACAGGAGAACGCCACCTGCCCCAACTGTAAAGTTTGGTGGAGGAGGTATAATGGTCTGGGGCTGTTTTTCATGGTTCGGGCTGTGGCCCTTAGTTCCAGTGAAAGGAAATCTTAACGCTACAGTGTACAATGACATTTAGACAATTCTGTGCTTCCAACTTTGTGGCAACAGTTTGGGGAATGCCCTTTCCTGTTTCAGCATGACAATCCCCCAGTGTACAAAGCAAGGTCCATACAGAAATGGTTTGTCAAGATCGGTGTGGAAGAACTTAACTGGCCTGCACAGAGCCATGACCTCAACCCCATCAAACACCTTTAGGGATGAATTGGAACGCCGACTGCGAGCCAGGCCTAATCGCCCAACATCAGTGCCCGACCTCACTAATGCTCTGGTGTCTGAATGGAAGCTATAATAGCAGCAAAGGGGGACCAACTTCATATTATTGCTCATGATTTTGGAATGAGATGTTCAACGAGCAGCTGTCCACATACTTTTTATCATGTAGTTATCTCTCAATCCCTGGCAAGGAGGCCGAGACGTAATATATCCACCCCCTTAACTACATTATACATTTAATTTTTCAATGTTCTGCGAGATTTACGACAAAGGGGAAATAGATTCTGTCCTTTCCTTTTGATATGTGTGTGGGCGTGCGACGCATCCTGGTTTTAATACTCAAGGAGAAGAGAGATCACATTTGATCATTTTTCCTCACCTTGTACAGATAATTACATACAGTTGTCAGTCACTTTGCTTGGAGCTGCTAATCATTCTGCTCGCTGTTTAAAGTTTCATGTATGGATTTGTGATGGCTAAGGCAGTTTAGAATAGTATGGAAATCTGCTGCTTTTGAGTAGTGGTGAAAAGTAGTCATTTACAGATCTGTATCATATCTGAAGGGATTTATCTTGTGTATATTTTGGTTGACGTTTTTGCATGCAAAAATGCATGCGAGAGAGAGATATAGGAAAGACAGTAGATAAGAGAGGAGAAGAGAACATCTAAGCAATATCCAGTTCTTCTCCTAGTGACAAATTATCTTATTAGCTGAAGCCTGCAGTATGTTCCTGCCCATGTCCTCCTACAGATGTAGGATCTTAATTTGAGCCAGTTTGCTACAGCAGGAAAATAATCCTGCAGCAACTCGAAATGTGAATTATTATGTTCATTATAATTAATAGACATTTTTGCAGGGGTTGATACATTTTTCATTTGGGCAAATCAAGTCTGAATTTTCAAATTGGAAATTACAAACTTTAGAAGCCATTTTTAAAACTCAAATACACTACAAGTTTGTATTTCTTGCAGTGCAGAAAACTTCTCAGCAACAAAAGAGTGAATACATTAATATCCTACATCTGTATAATTTTTGAAAAAGTATACTGGGACTGGGAGACCTTTCAAATCCTCTCCACACATTCACATTTATCTGGCCCAGCACTGAGGCTGAAAAAGCAACTGACTGCTCATTAGCATGGGAGTTGCCTGATCCTTGTGTTGTCAGAGAGGAACATTGTTAGTTGTGACAGCCAGCACAGCAACACACACAACAAAAACAGCAATATTGCTGTGAGTGTGATAAAAACAATATGGATGCTGTGTTCACCATTTATCATGCTGGGAAAAGTGGTCTCTTTGCTTGTTGTTTCTTACACACGGCGATGCCTTCGAAAGATTATGAAGTATCGCTTCTACCATCTTTCATGTGTATTTTTGGAGTTATATTAGTGGAGATACCAGAAGAAATTGGTAGCTAGTGATATGGAAGTACAACTGTTTCCTTCCAGTTGCCATCCAAAGCCATTATTACAGTATATCAACTCACTGACACGGTAGATTAACATGATCAGTCTCATCACGGTTTTCTATGAGGTCCCGGTAGTGTGTATAATACTCAACATCAATCCTTGTTCACACATTTCAATAGGTGCCACAGAGCGGATAACAGAGGGGAGTCGGTCATCTATGCACACTAGATTAGTTTGCATTCAATGGAAAACGACACAATGAACCCAGCCTGTATAAACCAGCTCTCTGCTGTACTGTTCTGTATTGTATTGTTTCATATCCCCCTGGCATTTCATGTGCTTTACTGTTCCAAAGCAAACACAGTTTCGTGAGATAAACATGCCATGGTATTACTGTGTCTAAGAAGACATGGCAGTCACGCTGCTGCGCGTCGTTTTAAAAGAGCGAGCCAGAGACGCCCTCTGCCAGTGAAATAGTTCCCGCTCTGTTCCCAGTGTCTGTGTGCAAGCTGCAAGTGTTCCTTGTGGTAAAATAAACCGGGCTGTGGTGCCGGCATAGTGGAGAGAGAAATAGAGAGATGCAGAATGAAAGATAGGGAGAGGGAGAGAGAGACGGAAAGAAAGAGAGGGAGGGAGCAAGAGAAATGGAGTAATCGAGAGATACTCAGAACGCCTCCCTCTCCTCTAACAATACTGCAGTATCATTATGGTTTACACTTTACAATGCTGCACTATTTCTTTTTTTCTTTCGAGCCAAGCAGCCACTGAGGAGAACAGCCGTGCACTGTGATAGGACCCCCCCCCCCCTACATTTCCAGTATGCCGAAGATGCTTAGTAATCATGAGCTGTGAAGAGACCATTCTGCGTTTTGTGGGAGTCGTGCCATCTCTCCAGCAACGCTATTCACTGCGCCTCAGCCGGCCACTCTCTCCTCCCACCCTAAGTGGCAGATGAGCAGAAAAAGGCCAGGAATCTTGACACATATTCAGCTAAGTGAGGTGTCATTTCCCATCGAAGGTTGCGTGCTGGTGGTCTTGGTCGTATTAGCCCAGGCTATCGCTCTGCAATGAGACATGGTCTCGCCTCGGTCTTTTCACCACGTCAGAGGAAGCCTCAGCTCCTGTGGTACGCTTTTTTGGGACCCTTTTCTCTGAGACTGTACCATAGGAGCTGAGGCGTTCTCTGACGTGAGGGACAGCTGAAGAACCCCTTTTAGGTTCTAGATTTTTCTGAGAGTGTAATAGGAGAATCTTTCCAGTTCACCATTTTCTAAAGCTTTGTAATCCAATGAGGTAATTAAATCAGATGAAAGTTTTTGATTTGTCTTTGACGAGAGCAAATTCAATGTGACAAATTGAATTTGACTCAGAGCAAATACAATGTTTTGGCAAAGTTAATTTGACATACCAGCATTTACCGACAGGCTATCATTTCTAACTGTAATCAAATGTTATTTGTTATCAGAGAGAATTCACGAAGTAGCAGAATGTAACCTAAAAATACACATTTCTAATGTGGCAGGATGATGAGGAAAACAGAGGTGTTTCTCATCTATTCTCATTCTGGGCTCATCCTCACTGAGAGAATGGGTACGAGTGTATATTTGTGTGTGTATACGTGTATGTGTCTGTGTGCCCATGTGTGCATGGCTGCATCTGTGAGTGCATGCATGTGTGCGTATTCGGTAGAGTTTGGGAGTGCATCTGTGAGTGCGTAAAGGTTCCCCCTAGACAAATCGCCTTTGCCATTAGCATTCAGTCAACACAGGACCTTTGGCGGATCAGTGGAGAGGTAATGAAAAACAAAATATGTGCAAGGCGTTCACACCAAGGACACAATCACTATGGATGAGAGTAACAGCACAGGGCCCAATTTTTACACATCTCCCTGCTAATACCAACACGGGTTCCCGGTTTACTCCTTGATGTCTAATCCAGCACGAACAACACATTTTTAGACTTTGATATCTCCCTACAGTTTCCCCAACAGCTGCCCCGAAACGGGGCAAAGGAGCAGCCCTACTAATCCAGCCGTGTGGTTGGTTGGCCTGTACATGGGTCTCGTACTGCCTATCGTTCTCAGTCCTTGAGGTTATTCCCGGATACCTGCATCCTCACTCCGAATCACACACCTTGCAGTTAGGGGGATGTAGCTTAATGGAAGGAGGTGTATACCTTCAGACTCTCTTACACCCACTTCCTGTATAGGCCCACCAATCAACTCTTGCACACCAACCACATTATCCCCTCTAGACACTAGTGGCGTGAGCCATAATGTGGGTGTGAGACAGTGAGATACATGTAAGTGAAACCCATCCAGACACCCATTAATTTCGTTGCAGGTTATTTGTGCTTGTGCATTCCAGCCCACAGACCCATGATGTCTAACCAAGTAGCATTGCACAAGCGCAAGCCTTGGTTTGTATAAGCTGGAACAGCTCACATACCTAACCAAGGTCTCTAGTAATAATTCCACATCGCCACACGTCTCAACCACACCTCCTCTCTGTCTCTGTCTCTGCCCTGGCTGTCACGGTCTGTAGCCCCTGGACACACTTCCTGGTGAGGAAAAAAAGCAGTAGTTGGTTTTCAACACACACACACACACACACACACACATTGGCCTTCTCTGCAGAGGAACAGGAAACGTTGATCTGCTCCTCATTGAGGGATTCTAAAATCTAGGTTTTAATTTCAGTCATTTTTTGCTTGAGCGCACAATCAGAAGTGAGGCGAGGTGCCAGTTCTGATGCATATGCACGGGATGCTGTTTAGCAAATTAAGTGCTATGTTTTGTTTAGGCTGAATCAATATGAAATTGCACACTTTTATGAGATCCAATGACTCGCTCAATTAGGCTCAGTCGAAAGGGAAGTATTTTCAGTGTTGCTCTGAGCAACAATGCAGAAATACTATATTATAAACATTTGTGTTAAACAAAAAGTCCCTATGCGCTCGCTGGATGCTTAGTGAGAGATTACACAGGCGTGTTTTTGGACCGGTTTTATACATCATTTGTACAATTACAGGGAATATTTAACTTATCGCAAATGTTATAAAACGCTGTTCTTCTTCAGGAGGTGGGCAGTGGACAGCAAGTAATGAAATAGACCAATCTACTGTAAGTGGCAATTCGTTTAAAAGTTCTCACCCCTTTTAACCTTGCATTGGCCTCCATTGAAGGCACAGAGAACACAGAGAGCAAAAGTAAAATATTTAAAGCGTCGGCTCTATTCATTTCCAAACCCGCCTCTGTGCAAATCCCAAATTCGCCTCTGTACTCCGCCCAGGGCAGAGCTCTCATTGTGCCCTGGACCAAAAAAAAAAAAAAAAGAACGCCTGAGCGTTTAAGATTCCCAAAGCCAAACGCAAAGGGGAAGTTGACTTAACAAATGTCACAAGCTGCCAATACACCTGCTTATTCTCGAAAGCTCTGTGAGAAAAATAAATAAAATACAGGCCAAATGAAATTCAAATGTCAGCTGCTTTTATAACCTTTAATCAATAGCACAATGTCCGAGGCTGGGCCTGGAGTCACAATGGCGCTGGTTTCGTCAGATCTTAGAACGCTTTCCTCCTCCCTTCTTATTCAGACATTGTCATCGTCACCACGCTCAGCAGACACCACAGACCACAGTGAACAAAGAATGACATACACTGTATCTATCTGCATATGTATTTCCAGGAAATGGTAAGCAACGGCTGCTTATTTTTAGATGAAAACAGAGCTTGGGACCAAAAGCTAAGAAGACTGTTTGGTGTCGTTCTTTTTTTGACATGAAGCCAATTTGCGTTGTTGAAGGTATCAGGTTAAGAATAGAGTTAGAGGTTTGGCTTCTGATGAATTACTTAGTCAGGAAGAAGGTGATACATTTCTGTTTCCCTCCAGGATTGAATATAGCGTTACTGACAGGTGCAGGTGGATAGATCATTTAAATGAAATCAATACTCCTGGCACATATTAAAAAAAGAATAGTATTGAATTGGCCTTCAGGGAAAAATTCTGTATTCTACTTAAATATTTATCATTATGGACATAGTCTGGTATCATCCAGGTAGTCTATGATGGGGATGTGATTGTTAAATATTTTCCCTTTACATTCTCCAAATGGCTGGCGAGCAATGTAGCCTAGACTCTTAGAATATAGGGTTGCAAAGGGGTTATTCAACTGTCCCCATAGGAGAACCCTTTTAGGTTCCATGTAATCTAAACGGGATCTACCAGGAACCATAAAGGGTTCGTCAAAGGGTTCTCCTATGGGGACAGCCGAAGAACCCTTTTAGGTCCTAGATAGCACCGTGTAGATACGAATGATCCAGCAAAAAAAATGTACTCTCAAGGCGTCGCATCACAAATCAATCAAATCTATTTCTCTGTTTCAATCTACACTGAGTGTACAAAACGTTACGAACAACTGCTCTTTCTATGATATAGACTGACCAGGTGAATCCAGGCGAAAGCTATGATCCCTTCTTGGTGTCAATTGTTAAATCCACTTCAATCAGTGTAGATGAAGGGGAGGAGACAGGTTAAAAAAATGATTGTTGAGCCTTGAGACAATTGAGACATGGATTGTGTATGTGTGCCATTCAGAGGGTGAATGGGCAAGACAAAATACCTTTGAACGGGTTACCTTTGAACAGGGTATGGTAGTAGGTGCCGAGTGCACCGGTTTGAATGTGTCAAGAACTGGAACACTGCTGGGTTTTTCACACTCAACAGTTTCCCGTGTGTATCAAGAATGGTCCAGCACCCAAAGGACGTCCAGCCAACTTGACACAACTGTGGGAAGCATTGGAGTCAACATGGGCCAGCATCCCTGTGGAACACTTTCGACATCTTGCCGACAAATTGAGGCTGTTCTGAGGGCAAACGGGATGAAACTCAATATTAAGAAGGTGTTCCTAATGTTTTGTACACTCAGTGTCTGTGTAACCACTTAATTAACTATTTAGCAGTCTTATGGCTATTAAGCAGTCTTATAGCTTGGGGGTATATGCTGTCTTGGAGCCTGTTGGTGCAAATTGAGGCTATTCTGAGGACAAAAGGATGTGCGACTCAATATTAGGAAGGTGTTCCTAATGTATTGTACACTCAGTGTATTTGGAATCTAATGGAGCCAAATGTTGTTTGCAGTGAATACGAATACCCTGCTCCATAGTGAATGCAAATTATTCTCTCAGTGCCCAGAGATGAGCCTCAAAAAGCCCATCTCACTGGCTGACGTGAGATCCAATATCTTCAGGACTATTAATGATTGTATTATTCTAGTGGACGGGCTGTTGGCGAGTGATGTAGTGATGGTGACAGCACTGTTTCTGCACCTGAAAAGGCTACATAGACTACATACTACTAGACAATGGAATAATAATTCACTACCGTAGCTCCTGCAAAAGGTTCCCCATTTCGAGGTCCCAGCTAACTCGCATACAAGGTCTCCATGACCTAAACATGACAATGAAACCAAATTATGTTAAAGGTGGCTGAAACCCCAGATAACATGGATGAAAGCCCAGAAAACCCCCAGAACTGCTACCTTTCTCTAACCCTCGCTAATGTACAGTTTAATCTGGGAGGGGAAACTAGGCAGCTGATTGTGCCGGGTACACGTTGAGAGAGTGAACCTTGGGGGGGAAGCAGGACTTTTCAAGGTGATAACACGGATTGAGTAGATCCATAAAAGCCCCAGTAAAAAACAACAATGATATGTCCTGTAATTTAAGCCAGGTATTAAAATGAAAAAAAAATGACACCTCTTGTTTGTCTGGATGCTGCTGCATATTCAGGTGAAGCAAGGGGAATTAAAGAGTGACACACTTTGCATATTGAGTTGGTGTGTTAGGGAAGGTATGGGTTTACTGTGCTGTGGAGAGAGAATGTCTTCTGTTGAAAGTGGAATTACTGTCTGTAATTACACGGGAAAGACTATTTCACCATCTAAATTGACATTTTAGTCATATAGCAGATGCTCTTATCCAGAGCGACTTACAGGAGCAATTAGGGTTAAGTGTCTTGCTCAAGGGCACAGCGGTAGATTTTTCACCTAGTTGGCTTGGCTACCTCCACCAATTCAACTGCTTATCTCGTTGCCTTCCTTCTCAAAAGGTCAGTGTTGCCTCTTTCCATGACAAATGTCATATTATAACAATAACTATTACAGTCAGGATTCAATTTCTAGCAGACACATCTACAGTATATCCATCGCCTAAGACCTCGAAAATTGTATGTAATTTAAAGCTTTCATGGATGTGGTAATTTAAATTGCTGTCCTAAGATATTAAATATAAATTGATTTGCGGAACCTTCTGGGTATATCCATATGCGTATATGCTGCTACATTTCGGCCAACCTAAATTGGTTCACATGCTTCGCACGGCCCATGAGGGTCTATTATGGGAGCCAATCAGCTTTATCAGGCTCCAACACATTTTACCAATTTAAACAGGGGATGCTGACATTCTACGGTGATGGGGATACATGTACGTCTGCCAAATGCTGCTGAGGTAATTTGTCCCGTAGTCTAGCCTGGCCCTCTAATCGGTTGAAAGGGAATCTCTCTCTCATCTCTGGACTCCAGGGTGGAAGCAACGGCCAACAGAGAGGCTCCGCTGTGCTACCGATTGTTACATTTTGACTTCTGGAGTAACAAGCTCAGCTGGCATGTGTGTGGATAACTCAGTAACTTTCAAAATAGAGACATGGAGAGAGGGAAAAAACACCCACCAAGACACAAAGATAATGCCCCAGGCTCCTCTCTCTAAGGAACAGTAGATAAAATAGAAAAAAGCTATTTTGTGCAAGCGCAGGCATATGTAAGCATACGTGCATGTGTGTGTGTGTGTGTGTGTGTGTGTGTGTGTGTGTGTGTGTCTCTCTAGACTCAGTAGGTGTTCTCTCATCTTCAGTAAAGGGCAGTGTTTTTGTCTTGTTGCTGACGTGAGAGGCTTTGTCCCCAGGTGTCCTCTGACCTGGGCTCCTCTTATCTGGTCAGGCAGACTAGAGGAACCTCTTTGAAAGGGAGTGCCCTGAGCTTTCGCTCGACATCGTAATGTGAAAGTTAGGACAGGTCCTCCGAGACAGATGGAGAGCCAAGTCTACACTATTCATGTCCATTTCAGACACTACTGTTAGTACCAGTAAAGATAAATAGGCAGAGATAGGAAAAGGATGGCTGGTGTGATTCTGAAGATCTCAATCAAATCCTATGGGATCTAAAATGTACTTCTGATGACATTAGCATTTTGAGATGTGCACAACGCTAGCACGGGCCTCTGGGTGACGTCTCAGAGACGACCTGTGTCTATATTTACCCTGTGAGCTGTCCTCTTCCCTCCTGTCTGTGATGTTTGTTCATTTTTAGTTCTTGACTTTGATCTCTACAGCCTTGATGTTTTCTTTAAGTTTGACATCACTTCAAGGCATCACCACTCTTTCATGCCACACTTCTCCTAAAGTGTTGGTGGCAAAAATTGACTGGTGAAATGTATTCCCTGTATTTCTAATAGGAAAAACAGAATTAAACATTCTTTTGAAAGTCCTCGCCCATTACAAAGGCAGACGTTAACTGTTTTTTTGGGCTGATTACTTTAGAAATGTGAGCTGTAAAGAGGTGGGTTGGTGTTTTAAACAGCCTTTCTGACTCTCGTACTTCACATTTTACACATGCACTTGTTAAGTGTTTTATATAATAGTCGTTAGCACTTTACTGTAGGTGTCCTTATTCATGCATTCATTAGCCTTTATAACAGCTATATAACACATTACAACATTTGTCATAAGCTGTCATAAGTGGTTTTAAATAGTTATGAGAACGGCATAAGATATTATAAAGCGTGCTGTAATGGATGTTATGTTGTCATATGCTCTAGTAACAACTGCTATTATACTTTCTGCTTGACAGCTTACGTCATATGTTATTACATGCTACATAAGTGTCTCCATACCAGATGTTATAACAGGGTGTTATATAATTGACCAAACTTTGTGTCACATTATTACATTGTCTATTATTAATGCCTAACCCTAACCTTAAATAAAGGTATACATCTGCATGCATGTTTTGGAATATTTTTATTCTGTACAGGCTTTCTTCTTTTCACTCTGTCAATTAGGTTAGTATTTTGGAGTAAATACAATGTTCTTGATCCATCCTCAGTTTTCTCCTATCACATCCATTAAACTCTGTAACTGTTTTAAAGTCACCTTTTGCCTCATGGTGAAATCCCTGAGCGGTTTCCTTCCTCTCTGGCAACTGAGTTAGGAAGGACGCCTGTATATTTGTAGTGACTGGATGTGTTGATACACCATCCAAAGTGTAATGAATAACTTCACCATGCTCAAAGGCATGTTCAATGTAGTTTTTTATACATGTTTTATCCATCTACCAATAGGTGCCCTTTTTGTGAGGCATTGGATAATCTCCCTGGTCTTTGTGGTTGAATCTGTGTTTGAAATTCACTGCTCGACTGAGGGACCTTACATATAATTGCATGTGTGGGGTACAAAGATGAGGTAGTCATTCAAAAATATGTTAAAAACTATTATTGCACACAGAGTGAGTCCATGCAACTTATTATGTGGCTTGTTAAGCACATTTTTACTCCTGAACTTATTTAGGCTCGCCATAACAAAGGGGTTGAATACTTACTGACTCAAGACATTTCAGCTTTTCATTTTTAATTCATTTGTACAAATTGACATTATGTGGCATTGTGTGTAGGCCAGTGGCAACAAAGCAAATCTATTTAATCCATTTTAAATTAAGCCTGAAACACAATTTTGGGGGACAAGTCAAGGGGTGTGAATACTTTTTGTAGGCACTGTATCTTCTCACATTTGTTTCTTGGAGATCCTGAATGGTTTTGGGATACTCTCAACTCATCCTGTGGTATTATGCACATTCATAACTGTTTTATAACACCTCAAATAATGTCACTTTGCTTAAGGTGTCTGTGCACTCTATAATATGACATGGTTATGACAACCATCATCCCATTCAATTTAATGTGACACAGAGTTTAGTAAATTATATAACGCTTTCATGACCTTTAGTGGTATGTAATAACATATGACATGTGTTGCCATGCAGACTGTATAATAGCAGTTATTAACAGTTGACATTAGGCCATATGACAACAGGATGAACGGTCATCTATAACACCCATTATAACTAGTTTTATAACATCTTATGCCATACTATTTAAAACCTACTTATGGCAGTTTATGACAAATATTCTAATTAAGCAATAAGGCACGAGGGGGTGTGGTATATGGCCAATATACCACAACGCATATCGGAATGCCTGTATACAGCCATTAGCCGTGGTATATTGGCCATATACCACAACGCCCCAAGGTGCCTTATTGCTATTATAAACTGGTTCCTAAAGTAATCGGAGCGGTAAAAATCAATGTTTTGTCATAGCCATGGTATACCGTCTCATATACCACCAAGTTTATAATGTGTTACAGAGCTGTTTGTAAATGCATGAGTATGGGCACCTACAGTAAAGTGTTACTTAATACTCTAATCACACTCACCATTGTTGAGTGATTGGTGCAATGTGTTTTCTATTATTACTGTTACCTCACATTTAACTCAGGTAGGTTGCCACGTTCTGTACTGTACAGTCCAACTAAGGAACTGAGGATCTGTAGGAGATATTCAGCCACTCTTGGAACTCAATGAAAAAGAATGCTTATGATAATAACCCAACTGATTTTGTCATTCAATGCCTCCTCCATCAGGATGTCACAAACAGTGCACCACTTTTTCTCTCATTAAACATCATGTCAAAGATGCACGTTGTTATTATATACGTAACAGAAATATAAAGCATGTACATGAATGTATAGTTAATGTGAATAGCAGCAGCGAAAGAGTTGCAGCAGCATAAACGTAGCTGTCCATCCACCTGGACAGGTGATGAAACTGTCTATTTCTGTCTGCTATATGGCTATAAAAACTCATTCTGATTGGCTGGGACTGACTCCCCAGTGGGTGGGCCTGGCTCCTAACTGAGTGGGCCTATGCCCAGTCATGTGACATCCATAAATGTGGGCCTAATGCATTCATTTCAATTGACTGATTTCCTTATATGAACTGTAACTCAGTAAAAATGTTGAAATTGTTGCATGTTGCGTTTTATATTTTTGTTCAGTATATATCAAACACGAGAGAGTGAAGCAGACCGCTGAGTGTCACTCTACTGGACTCTATCAACTGTTTTGTGAACAGCTCTTAACAAAGACACTAAACGACTCCAAGGCCAGACTCCCCACTATGCCCGTGGTTGATCCCCTCTTTGTCATAAATGAATGTCTGTAATTAGGTATATTGATGAGGACTCTGATATCATCTCACTCATTAGTATCTCTGCTTTGTGATCAGGCTAAGTTAAGTTCTTCACAATGCAGCATCTGAATAAGGAGAGAAAGAGCCCCCTTTCATTCAGATCAGTGGTGCTTTTGTGCTTTCAAATCAGCTGGTATCCTTGGTTTAGCATTATGTTTCCTTAGTCGCTTTGATTTAGATGTGCAAGTGTTACTGCTTCGTAAAACTTTTGAGTTGTCTTCTGTGATCATGACTGCCAAGTATTGTTTCATCTCTTGTATAGTATGATTGTGAGCAGATTGGTATTCAAATTGTATTCAAATGGCCATTCACTCTCACAATAGTCTGCATTGCTTTCTGCCTGGATGGCAAGTGTTCCGTGAAGGAGATGTGAATACAGCAGTCAACAAACGGGGTAATCAGAGCGTTGTATTTCACACAAAACGCTGCTCTAATCTTCTAGCTGCTCAGAATCGCACAAAGGAATTTAAAAAAGCGTTGCTGTGGCCATGCGGAAAAGGGAAAAACAGGGCGTTGAATGCCCACTTAGAGTGGAGAAGGGCTCAGCCATCAACGTTGATTTTCTCAATGAAGTATTGTCTTGTTTTGAGAAATTATCTATTCGTCTTTTTTCTTATTAAACCTCATCAAAGAGGCTTGATATTGATATAGGGGTGATGCAGCAATAATCACGATCAAAACTTCAAATTACATAGATCAAACAATTCCCTGATATTATGGTAATTCATAGTCCTTTGTCAATACATTATTGAGATATTCCTCCCCTTCCTTCTAATAACGATGCATGTAGACTCTTTGAGCCTCTCTCAAGAGTTCTTATACTCTTATTCCCCCGACAGCCCTCTCCTGCTGTGGCCTGAAGTCCACCTTTACCCTCTCTCCCTCTCTGCTCCGAGACACACACGCACTGTTGCCCTTAGAGAGACTGGCTCTGTCTGTGTTCTCAAAGTCACTTCACAGGATGGAGAATTCTGAAATTCTAACCTTGTCCTACCTCTGTACATGCTTTAGACAACTATCCTTGTTATACAGCACATATACACTACATAGCCAAAAGTACCCATTTGAATTAGTGGATTTAGCTACAGCAGCCACATTAAATCAAATCAAATTTGTGGCTGACAGGTATATAAAATCGAACACACAGCCATGCAATCTCCACAGTCAAACATTATAAAGTAGAATGGCCCGTAGTGAAGGGCTCAGTGACACAGTCATAGGAAGCCACCTTTCCAGCAAGTCAGTTAGTCAAATGTCTGCCGTGCTTGAGCTGCCCTGGTCAACTGTAAGTGCTGTTATTGTGAAGTGAAAACGTCTAGGAGCAACAACGGCTCAGCCCGCAAAGTGGTAGGCCAAAGAAGCTCACAGAATGGGACCGCCGAGTGCTGAAGTGCGCAGCGTGTGTAAAAATGGTCTGTCCTCGGTTGCAACATTCGCTACAGACTTCCAAACTGCCTCTGGATGCAGCATCAGCACAATAACTGTTCGTCGGGAGATTCATGAATTGGCTTTTCATGGCTGAGCAGCCACACACACAAGTCTAAGATCACCATGCGCAATGCCAAGTGTTGGCTAGAGTGGTGTAAAGCTTTCCACTATTGGACTCTGGAGCAGTGGAAACGCATTCTCTGGAGTGATTAATCATTCTTCACCATTTGGCAGTCCGATGGACAAATCTTGGTTTGGTGGATGCCAAGAGAACGCTACCTGCCCGAATGCATAGTGCCAACTGTAAAGTTTGGTGGAGGAGGCATAATGGTTTGAGGCTGGTTTTCATGGTTCGGGCTTGGCCATTTAATTCAAGTGAAAGGAAATCTTAACGCTACAGCATATCATGACATTCTAGATGATTCTGTGCTTCCAACTTTGTGGCAACAGTTTAAGGAAGGCCCTTCAATGTTTCAGCATGACAGTGCCCCCATGCACAAAGCAAGGTCAATACAGAAATGGTTTGTGTAGATTGATGAGGGGGAAAAAAACAGTTTAATACATTTTAAAATAAGGCTGTAACATAACAAAATGTAGAAAAAGTCAAGGGGTGTGAATTCTTTCCGAAGGCACTGTATACTGTATGTTTGTCATGTCAATGAACGAATGCAGAGAGGCACAAACAGATTGGACAACCAGGCTAGGACAGTTCTGATTGTCCCACGAGGCATTCAAAAGCCCTCTAGTGTAGGATTTGTTTTATTGTTGTATCTTTCAACTAAAACCAGACATTCCAAAGTTAATGAATGAAGTGTCTGCTTTGAACCCAATAAATGTAAAAAAAAATATAGATTTTAATGTGGTTCAAGTGAGTGGGATTATTGTGAGAGACAATGCTGTTGATGTTACATTACCCTAATCCACAGAATAGATGGTTTCAGAGACTTTGATGGAGGGTTTAGAGACAAACTAGATTAAAAGTATTACTGCATCATTTTAATTAGACAACACATAAAAAAATATATGCAAATGTAGAACACAGAGGCAAATTGTTGAGAATTCAAACCTTCTGCAGCTATTCAGATATGAATAATTAAGATCATTTTCTACAGCATCACTGAAATGGATTCTGAGGATAAACTGGGGTTTCGTCCCAAATGGGCACCCTATTCCCTGCATAGTGCATACTTTTCACCAGGGCCAAAAGTTTTGCACTATGTAGGGAATAGGGTGCCATTTTGGACACAGCCTGGAACACACGTCATCAGTCTGAATTTCCCCCAAACACTGCCTCCTCCTGTTTTGCTGGTGAAAAATGGCATTGTCCCTGAGATGTCTATGGGTGATGGATGAGGGCCTCTGGCATGTCTTAGTGCCTCCTCCACTCGTTAATAGATCATTACTTCTTACCAATGACGTTCCTATCCCATCCTGTGTCGTCTGTGGAATACGCTTCAAAGTTGAGGCTCATGCCGCACACAATCCGCCTGTGACATTTCCCTCTCTCACGCTAATGAACCAAAGGAAGATTGGGGAATGAATTGGAGGAGGACACAGACAGACAGACAGACAGACAGACAGACAGACAGACAGACAGACAGACAGACAGACAGACAGACAGACAGACAGACAGACAGACAGACAGACAGACAGACACATTTAAGCTGTACAGTGGTTCCTCATTTAAAAGTTGCATCATACTGCAGCACACCTTGCGGGCTGCTGCAGCATTCTATAGCGCGTTATTTAATTGTCAGCCATTTTTACGTTAATACAAGTTAGTGCTAGTTTTACTAGAGAATTTAAAACCTTTTTTGTAATAACATAGTACATGGGCTTGATTTTAAGAAATTTGGCTTAATTAATTTGATTGATATTATGGTGTTTCTATTCCGAGAAAAACGAATAGCAAAACCCTCAGGGTTTCCATTAGGATGAAATGGAAAATATTGCGCTGTACAACGTGACGGTCGGGAGTAGGCTACAGCGCATTTCCACACCCTAATTGTAGTGTAACCAATACTCATTTCGCCTATGGTAGGCCTACAGTAAATCTAAACATGTTTTTTTCAATGACGTGACTCTCCGCCAATAATTACATTTGGAGGATTGGAGGATTCTAAATTAATATCTAAGGGGCATTTTCCATTAGGATCTGTGAGAATATCTGAGAATATCTAAGGGACTTTTATATCATTCTAAATTAATCAATAATAATAACAACAATAATAGTCACTTTGTTTCAAAAGTAACAATATTTTTGAGATTTTATTTTCATTTAACCTAGAGTGAGCGAGAAAAAGGCATTTCTTGATCATGGGGTGAGACATTCTCACTAATTTGTAAATGAAGCCAGTTTGTTATTTAGAATGGTTTATTTCTGGAAAAACCTAACTTGATTATTTAGCAGACATCACTTGCTTATATTCAGTCAACAAATATATCTTAAGAATATCATGAACATTCTCCATGCTTGTCTCAGAGCAGCACGAAACGGGAAATAGACGGGAAGGCTATATACTGTATAACGATATTTTGGAGATTATTTTGTTTAAAATGACAGTGAGCGATTGTAATATGAATAAAGGCCAAAATAATATTTATAAAGGCCAAAATATAGCCCTGCTAATAGCCATAATAGCCATAGCGCTGTACAATGTCACCAAGTGTGTTTGAAAGAGTATTTTCCAGTAAGCAACAATTTGTTTGCCTTCATTAGACAACTTTGTTCCAACATTTCTGTAATTCAGTGATATTTATTCCCATAGTAATTCGTTATGGATCCATAACTAAATCAAAATCTCAATTTTGAAAGAGTATTTTTATCATTATTTTATTATTGATAGCATAAAGATTCTGATGAAGAAATACAGTACTGCAGAGTATATGCTTTTACATTTGGATAATAAAGCATTTGAAGCATTTTGAAGATATAAGCCACCTGCATTTGTTTATTAGGCTACTGTGCAGTCTGACAAGTAAACATAGCCTACAATACATATCGTGGTAAACATGGGAAAGTGAACCCCAGGAGACCAGGGTTCAATTCCCTGAAGGGGAGGAAGGAGTAAGTTGTCCTTGTAAATAAGAATTTGTTCTTAACTGATTCCATATGTGTTATTTCATAGATGTGATGTCTTCACTATTATTCTACAATGTAGAAAATAGTAAAAATAAAGAAAAATCCTGGAATGAATGCGTGTGTTCAAACTTTTGACTGGTACTTGCTTAATTAATTTGATTAATAGTATGGTGTTTCTATTCCATTCTATGACTCGTTATGACGTCATAATTACTTACATTTGCTTCCACCGTAATGTTTTGTCAGCCATCTTTGCTGAAGAATGTCACCTGCGACGGGTGGCTCGTGTCAAATTAGTCATTGGAACCACTCGATATGATTGGTCATATAAAAACCGTGCGACCCAAATGCATAATGAGTGCTCTAACTCGCCCTTACGGTGGTCTGGAGCAATGAAGCCATGACGCTGGGTACCTCTAAGTCCCGCAGTGTAAACTCGCAGCTTTTAAAGGTGGAACCACTGTAGATTAGAATTTCAACCCATTGGTGCCGCATCTAAAGTGAACTGGCACTGAAATGAGATGAAGCTGATTGTCTACCTACAGTAATGGCACAGGGGCCCACTGAAGTTGGAGTGAGGTCATTTGATAAACATGGAGCAGTCTACAGACTTTAAATTGTTGGAATACAGGGTCGTCCTATTTCTTGAATAAGCAATTGGGAAGATTGCCGACACCTGAGATTTCAGGTTGCATTTTCTTAGGGACGTCGTTTCCCTCTCTACTCTGTTTTGGTACCCAATTGATTTAGAGCAGATGAAACCCACTTACCATAATCCGGTGAAGCATGTGTTCAATTTACAGCAGTCTGGTGTTCCCCTCTTCTGTGAATCCAATGATATCTTCCTGGATTTCACATTAACTGGTCTTTTGAATCATGTTGATTTCCTGGCCTGATTTCTTTTCCCTGAGCATGGAGGATGAAAATGGAAAATGACATTGGGATATGTGCCCTCAGCCCTCGAGACGATTCTCTTTCCTCTGAAGTCTGCTCCCGTTCTCTCCGTTCTCCATAACATTTCTTGCGGAGTACTATTTTTGCCGCCGACCATCCCATCCATTTCTATCAAAGGTACTGTACAATGATAGAGACGTTGTATGACTCAGCAAATCGATGCTTAGAAACAGCCATGTTGTAGTTTCCTTTGGTTTGAGGAAGGACATAGCCCACACAGAGACTGGTGGTGGTATGAAAAATGTGTATTTTATCAAGATAATTAGTTGTGATGCACACGTTAGCTCTTTTTGGAGAAAAACTCATTAGCAATTATAACACTCCAATAGGACATGAGGGGTGTGTCTAGACTCAAGAAAATGGATTACTCACTAATGGGACGCTGTGCTGGAGCCTCAATCACTAATCTGTTCATGAGGTGAGGTGTTTACTGAACTACGGTGAGCTCCAAAAGTATTGGGACAGTGACAATTTTGTTGTTATTTTAGCTCTGCACTTCAGCACTTTGGATTTGAAATAATCCAATGACTATGAGGTTAAAGTGCAGACTGTCAGCTTTCATTTGAGGGTATTTTCATCCATATCAGGTAAATCATTTAGAAGTCACAGCCCTTTTTGTACATAGGGGACCAAAAGTATTGGAAGAAATTCACCTATATGTGTGTTGAAGTAGTAAAAAGTTAAGTATTTGGTCTCACATTCATAGCATCCAATTACTACATCAAGCTTGTGACTTTACAAATTTGTTTCGATGCATTTGCTGTTTGTTTTGGTTGTGTTTCAGTGCCCAGTAGAGATTCATGATAAATAATGTATTGTGACATTCTGGAGTCACTTTTATTGTAAATAAGAATGGAATATGTTTCTAAACAATTCTAAAATGAATGTGGAGACTACCATGATTACGGATAATCCCGAATGAATCGTGAATAATGATGAGTGAGAAAGTTACATAAATATCAGAGGCATAAATATCATACCCCTCAAATATAAATTCTAACCTCTCCTGTTATTGTAATGGTGAGGTATGTCTTGGAGGTATAATACAGTACATGACCAAAAGTATGTGGACACCTGCTTGTCGAACATCTCATTCCAAAATCATGGGCATTAATATGGAGTTGGTCCCCCCTTTGCTGCGATAACAACCTCCACTCTTCTGGGAAGGCTTTCCACTAGATGTTGGAACGTGTCTGCGGGGACTTCCATTCAGCCACAAGAGCATTAGTGAGGTCGGGCTCTGATGTTGGGCGATTAGGCCTGGCTAGCAGTCGGCGTTCCAATGCAAAGGTGTTCGATGGAATTGAGGTCAGGGCTCTGTGCAGGCCAATCAAGTTCTTCCACAACGATCTCGACAAACTATTTCTGTATGGACCTCTCTTTGTGCACATCGGCAATGTCATGCTGAAACAGGAAAGGGCATTCCCCAAACTGTTGCCACAAAATTGGAATAACAGAATCATCTAGAATGTCATTGTATGCTGTAGCGTTAAGATTTCCCTTCACTGGATCTAATGGGCATAGCCCAAACCATGAAAAACAGCCCCAGACCATTACTCCTCCTCCACCCAACTTTACACCCAACTTTACGGGCACTATCCATTCAGGTAGGTAGCGTTCTCCTGGCATCCACCAAACCCAGATTTGTTTGTCGGACTGCCAGATGGTGAAGCATGATTCATCACTCCAGAGAACATGTTTCCACTGCTCCAGTGTCCATTGGTGGCAAGCTTTTCACCACTCCAGCTGACGCACATGGTGATCTTAGGCTTGTGTGCAGCTGCTCGGCCATGGAAACCCATTTCGTAATGCTCCCGACGAACAGTTCTTGTGCTGACGTTGCTTCCAGAGTCAGAATGGAACTTGGTAGTGAGTGTTGCAACCGAGGACAGATTATTTTTATGCGCTACGCTCTTCAGCACTTGGCGGCCCCTTGCTATGAGCTTGTGTGGCCTGCCACTTCGCGGTTGAGCTGTTGTTGCTCCTAGACGTTTCCACTTCACAACAACAGCACTTACAGTTAACCGGGGAAGCCCTAGCAGGGCAGAAATTTGACAAAACTGACTTGTTGGAAAGGTGGTATCCTATGATGGTGCCACGTTGAAAGTCACTAAGCTCTTCAGTGAGGCCATTCTACTGCCAATGTTTGTCTATGGAGATTGCATGGCTGTGTGCTTGAGTTTATACACCTGTCATTAACGGGTGTGGCTGAAATAGCAGAACCCCCTAATTTGAAGGGGTGTCCACATACTTTTGTATATATAGTGTATTTGTGCGTCTAACTTTCTCTCTCATCATTATTCACAATTCATTCACGACTATCCGTAATCATGTTAGTATCCACATTACATATTTAGAAACATATTCAACTGATTTTTTTACAATAAAATTGACTCCAAAATGACACAATACATTATTTAATACTAATTTCCATTGGGCATAAAATAATCAGAAACACAATCCAAACAAACTGCAAATGCATCCAACAAGTTTGTCGAGTCACAAGCTTGATGTAGTCATTGTGTGCTTGGAATATGGGACCAAATGCTAAACTTTTGATTACTTTAATACAAATAAGTGAATTTGTCCCTATTCTTTGGTCCCCGTAAAATGTTGGCACTATGTACTTAAGTGCTGTAATTTCTAAACGGTTCACCCGATATCAAATCCTAAGTGCTGGAACACAGAGCCAAAACATGTCTCAATGTCCCAATACTTGTGTGTGTGTGTGTGGACGTGTTTAACTATTCTTCAATATTAAACAAACTGGAGACATTTTGTTAGTCCTCGCAAGGTCAAATGCTATTTCTAGGGGGATTAGAGTTAATGTTAGAATTAGTGTTCAGGTTAAAATTACGTTAAGGGTTAGGGTTAAGGTTAAGGTTAGGCTAAGGGTAAGATTACAGGTTAGGGTTAGGGAAAATAGGATTTTGAATGGGACTGAATTGTGTGTCCCCTCAAGGATAGCTGTACAAGACTGTGTGTGTGTGTGTGTTTGTAAAAGCCTGTGTGTAGGGGGATCAGGGGGCATATAGACAGTGAGCAAAGGTCCTATTGATGGAGACCCACCAACAAACCAGAGCTTTTAATTCAGTGTAACAGGAATTAACACTCAATTGGCCTTGAGTAATAGCCAGCCAGACAATGAGCAATCCCTTTTGTCTTGTGTCAGCAAGTCATTCAATGAATCCTCCTTCTCACCCCATCTTGGCCCCATTCTCTCTTTTTATTAAAAACAATTTCGCTCGCTCTTTTCCCCAACCTTGTATCGATCCCAGCCGGTTTTAGAGGCACTTTTAATTTCATTTTCATTTGACACCGTTTGGGTAGCTTTAAAACAATCAAGGAAATCCAGTTGCCAGATCCATTATGTTGGCTGATGTGGAGGTAAGGGGCCTGGGCTGGGCTCCCGGGTGTTTGCCCTGGGATGTGTTGTCACCAGGGAAGCAGGGGAAAGGAACAGGGGGGATTTTCTTTGAAAGACATGGGGAGTGAAGCAGATCAATCCCATCATGCTTTAGGGCTGTGAATAGTGCTGTGCATTCTTTGATTACTTCCTCATTAGCAGTATTTGTTTTAAAGCCAAAGCGATGCTCTTATACTCTGTGGATTCACCCAGTCCAAGCCAAGGGTTCCATCCCAAATGGCATCCCATACCCTATAAAGTGCACTTCATTTGACCAGCACCAATAGGACTCTGTTCAAAAGTAGTGCACTATGTAGGGAATAGGGTGCCATTTGGGATACAACCCTAGTCTCTGGAGGTCTTACTTAAGCTGCTGCGGATAACGTAACATAAGCCCTCTGCAGTGGGCGGGTGTTAGTGTGAGACTGTCTTTTCTCCTTTGTCGCGGACTCATGGTGCAGTGAACGAATGGGCTTGAGATCACTCTGAGTTCTGTGTGTCTCGTTTTTAAATCCCTCAACCGGGAATAATTTGCCCTAGCTCTGTAGGACCTCTAAAATGAAGATCAGTCAGTGCTCAAGGTTGCCAAGTCTGGCGAGGGAATGTGTGAGCTAAATAGTGGAGAAGATTCGGAAAATGGTCATACTAATCATGAGGAGAGAAGATTTTATAGGGGATTGAGACTCAGATCCCTTTATAGTTGCTGTAACGCAATGCGTAATCTGTGTCAGCTGTCCACTGTAGAACTGTCAAAGCCCACAGTCACTGTTGCATACAGTGGTTGTGTATCAAAACTGAGGGATTGCAAAGGGAAGTCATGAAGCAATTGACTCAGTGACTCTTTATAATAACTGTTTCTTCTTATCATTAGTCTTAATCATTTACTTACCTTGACTTAAGGCAATGTGTTCAAAGCTGTAATGTGAGCATTAGTATTCACTGAAGACTAGAATTCGATTTTCGTAATATTATATTTTCTTGTTCTGACAATATACAGTATGTGTTTTATAGTTGGATTGATGGGCTGCTTACTTTACCGTACTAATCCTCTTTCCCTCTCTCTACCTCTCTTTCTCTACCTCCTACCCCAGCCTGTGAGCTGATGACCCAGGGCATCCTGGCTCTGGTCACCTCTACAGGCTGTGCATCGGCCAGCGCCCTCCAATCCCTGACTGACGCCATGCACATCCCGCACCTGTACGTCCAGCGCAGCGGCGAGGGCTCGCCACGCACCGCCTGCCAGCTCAACCCTAGTCCTGATGGCCAGCGCTACACCTTAGCGGCGCGCCCGCCCGTCCGCCTCAACGAAGTCATGCTCACGCTGGTCGGCGAACTGCGCTGGCAGAAGTTCATTGTCTTCTATGACAATGAGTATGGTAAGTGTGGAGTATGGACTGGCGCCCGCTGTGGCTAGGTAGTAAACTTGCTTCAGAGCCGGAGCTTAAAAAGGATTCTGGAGCATGGTGGAGGGAGGTTGATGACGAGGGGTATGGGGGCGAGAGGTGAAGGGTGGGGTGTTTCCGGCGACACAGGTGCTCCAATCAATGGAGCCCCTCAGGGTTGAATGATCGGATGGAGTAAATGGAGCTTACTCACGGTCACATGGGAATCTCGATGTGAGAAGAGGGAGAGAGGCTGTCTTACTCATCAACGAACCACCTGTTCCTGAGACTTATTGAATGGTGTTAATCAGGATCAAATGAGTCAAATAGTATCACATCCCCATTTGAGAACTCATGCTCACACTTTACTCCCCCCCCCCCCCCCTTTACTAGCTCTGACCTTGCTGATTGCTACTTTATTGAGGAACATGTACTTACTATGACTGTGATACAGTATGTGGTTGTCCCACCTAGCTATCTTAAGATGAATGCACTAACTGTAAGTCGCTCTGGATTAGAGCGTCTGCTAAATGACAAATGTAAATGTATGATGAAATGTAATGTACAGCAGCTCCATGATTGGAACCATGATTTTACAGCATGTTCCTTGCAGCTCAATGCTTTTAGATTAGAATACTATTTCCTATTTTATATTGTTCCATTATAGGTCTGTATGTCTACATTTGTGAAGGTAGAGAGAGGCAACAGAAAAGTTCAGAAGTTCAACCTGTCTATGTTTGGTTTGCTTCAGTGATGCCCTTGAACCAGGGTCTTTATCAGTATTACCCAGGTTATTTCATTATTGTCGGATGACTGCTTACCGGCATGTTCACACAGGCAGCCCAATTCTGATATTTGTTCTACTAACTGGTCTTTTGACCAATCACATCAGATATTTTCCAGAGCTGATCTGATTGGTCAAAAGACCAAAGGGTGAAAAATATATCAGAATTGGGCTGCCTGTCTAAACACAGCCTATGAGGGACTTTCAGTTCTTCACCATGGGATTTGGATTCTCAGAACAGTGTAGCAGATTGCAGTGCATGTGTGGGTGGCATAGGCCATGGTAGGGGTAAGATATTAACGTTTCCGGCTGTTATTCTGTTATTGATCAAAATCATGAGCAAGCTGATATGGCACTCTATCCATATGAAGAACAGATTAGAAACGGCTGTTATATCTTCATGTTTTGCGCTTCTTCATTTGTTATATTAGTAAATGTGGCATTTTAATATGAATGGTTTTAATTGCATTCATAAACCTGTTTGTTTCACTGTATTAACTTGTGTTGCTTCCTATAATTGGACTTTTAAGAAAGCAAGTGATGTCAATTTACTTCTAAGGCAATTAAGATAGCTAGTGAATATAAAGTGTTAGTCTGTAGAGGATTGGTTTTAATGTGAATCCTTCAATATTTTCCCCACAACATCTTCATATAACTTCAATTCCTATGGAGTTCTGTACACAGCTTGTTGCGTCATCCCCACGTAGTTTTAGCCAATTCATCAAATCAAATGAAATTGTATTTGTCAGTAAAACGCTTACTTATGGGTCCTTTTCCCACAATGCAGAGTTAAAGATAAAACGTTTAATAAAAATGTAAATAGTGACACAAGAAATGAATACACAGTGAATAACGAATAACAATAATGAGTAAAAATAACATTGCTAATATACAGGGAGCACCAATACCGAGTCGATGTGCAGGAGTACGAGGTTTAGGGGACCAAAAGTATTTTAGGGGACTAAATGTTTTGGGACAAATTCACTTATGTGTATTAAAGTAGTCAAAAGTTTAGTAGTTGGTCCCATATTCCCAGCAGACAATGATTACATAAAGCTTGTAACTACAAACTTGTTGGATGCATTTGCAGTTTGTTTTGGTATTGTTTCAGATTATTTTGTGCCCAATAGAAATGAATGGTAAATAATGTATTGTCATTTTGAGTCACTTTTATTGTAAATAAGAATGAAATATGTTTCTAAACAATTCTACATTAATGTGGATGCTACCATGATTACGGATAATCCTGAATGAATCTTACAGAGGCATGCAAATCATTACTCCCCAAAAATGCTAACCTCCCCTGTTATTGTAATCATGAGAGGTTAGCATGTCTCAAATTAAAGCTGACAGTCTGCACTTTAACCTCATAGTCATTGTATAATTAAAAAGAATGTGTCATGTCCCAATACTTTTGGAGCTCACTGTAGGTAGGGGTAAAGTGACTAGGCAACAGGATAGATAATAGACAGCAGCAGCATATGTGGTGAGTGTGAAAGTCTGTGTGGCGCCAGTATGCATGTGTGCGCATGTTATGTGTGTGTGTGGACATATGTAGTGCGTGGGTGTGTATGTGTGTTGGGGTGTCAATGTAAGTATGTGACTGTATGGGTAGAGTCCAGGGTGTGTGCATACAGTTAGTGCAAGAGAGTTAGTGCAAAAAAAGGTCAATGCAGGTAGTCCAGGTAGCCATTTGATGAGCTATTAAGCAGTTTTGTTTAGCAATCTTATGGCTTGGGGGTAGAAGCTGTTCAGGGTCCTATTGTTTCCAGACTTGGTGCACTGGTACCACTTGCCGTGCGGTAGCAGAGAGAACAGCCTATGGCTTGGGTGGCTGGAGCCTTTCGAACAAAAAATTGGGGCTTCCTCTGACAACGCCTGACCTCAAACCTGCATACAGTTCTATTATGTTCTATTATATTTTTCTAGTATTTCAAAGAGTTTTAGAGGCCGTAGAGGATGCGTAATGTCTTCCTGTTCTCAAGGTAAACAAACATGCATGTGGACGTTACAAAAGAGGGTTGCGCAACACTACACTTTACAATCAAATGTCATAACAGAGCGCAAAAAATGGTTGTCACTGAACCATCTGACTCACCAAATGAGTTGGATTATAAACAGGCATATACAAGCCAGCTTTTTCCTCCCCACAACTCCAAACCCAACCTCAGCAATATCCCTCCTTTTGATGAGCAAAGGCATTAAAAAGTGAGGGGAGGAGAAAAAGGCACATTTATTCAAATTAAGGCCTTTGTTTAAGTTTATTAGGAGCAGATGGGGTCTGGGTTTGGGTGTCCAGGCCTGGCTCCAGCCTGGCCCAGGCCTGACAGCTGAATGATGATGATTAAGGAGAGACCTTGGATTGCATTGCTGCTTCCATCCCATCTCCCCCTTCTCCACCCTGCCTCCCTTGCCTCCCCTGTCCTCTCTTAACCTCCATGCTCATTCTCCCTTTCATTGTTTAATTCTGTCTGTCTTGCATCCTCTCTCTCTTCTAATTCACTTTGTCTGTGTCTCTCTCTCTCTCTTAATTCACAATGTCTGTGTCTCTCTCTCTTCTCTCTCTGTTTATTTTGCTGTCGCACTCTCGCTTTCTCTCTCTTTCTTTTTCTCTGTTACTTCCTCATGGAAATCCTGCTTCGCTCCATAAAGCACAGACAATTCCCTCTTCTTGCTTGCTGACAAAAGGACAAAAGGGCAAATCCCTCTACCTGTTTTAGAAATGTGGGCAGTGATGCCCACATAGCATTTTATTTTAATTTTAAATTCAGCCCCATGAACAGTGTGTAGACAGTTTTTGGCTGGCATATGGTTAGAAAAAACTGCTGAAACAATGTTTACTGCTCTGCTTTCTCCATGTTTCTGGCTAACACCTAACTCGAAGTCCTCCTGACTTTACCCGGGTTGCGTCAGCCAAACTAGTTGCCATCATAGCTGATTGTGAAAGCAGTCATTTTGGTTATACCATGCACAACACTTGCTACATAGCACTGCTTTGAACATGGGGTCAGTCTTGTAAAAAATAACTGAGTGAGTAATGAATGAATAAATACATTAATTAATTAAAGGTGCACTATGCAGAAATCGCTCCGCCATTTCCTGGTTACTAAAATTCTAGTAAAGTACAGAGAATCATTGTACCATCTTAACCTACTGTGAAATATATTTTCCATAACCCAAAATATTGTATTTTCAGGTGTATGGAGCTGGTGTACAAAACCGAAAGTAAAAGATGCAAAAACAAAACTTAAGAATGCGAAGCCAAGAAATAGCGCACATAGAACAGATCTACCACTTCTTGGACTTGCTTTGCCATTAGAATGACAGATCTATAACTCGCATTTGTATGTGAATTTGGTTGGGTCTCCCAAAAAGTTACATATTGCAGCTTTAATAATCGAGCCCCACTCTGCCATTGGCTGGGCTATGTCATTATCCTGTGGGAGGCGTTGGGACTCAGGATTTAGACAGCGGGTCTCTATAGAATGAAGAAATGTGGAGAGAAGGGCGAAAACACATCACCGCTACAGTTCATTGAATTGATTTACCCGTTGCATTGATCTGCTCCGTCCTTCACACAGTGCTTTGGCTCACGCTGCGGCTCCGTCGAATGTTCCACCAAGCGTGACACAACAGCTAGTGCCACATCAAATATGGACTCCCAATCCCATACAGATGGGCTGGTTAAGGCTGGCTGCAACCAGGGACTGAATTGGCACCCTGTCCCCTATACAGTGCACTACTTTCGACTAGGGTCCATACGCATGCTGGGACTTCCTGTTTTCATCAGCACCAATAAGAGGCACCTGTTAGCCAGCCTCCTGACTTTGTGAAAACAGAAATAAAACAAGGGAGAGTGAGGTGAAAAGCAATGAGGGCTGGATGATGGGTGTTGACTCACAGGGTTGTGACCTTACAATGCTGTACATGGGTTTCTGCCTTCGTTTCCGCCTGATGGTTTTACAATGCTGTCTGGAGCTGATATGCTGTAGTATATCTATGCACTCAGTGTACAAAACATTATGAACACCTGCTCTTTCCAAGACATAGACTGACCAGGTGAATCCAGGTGAAAGTGATGATGCCTTGTTGATATCACTTAAATCCACTTCAATCAGTTTAGATGAAGGGGAGGAGACGGGTTAAACAAGGATTTTTTTACGCCTTGAGACAATTGAGACATGGATTGTGTGTGTGTGTCATTCAGAAGGTGAACGGGCAAGAAAAAAAATGTAAGTGCCTTTGAACGGGGTATGGTTGAAGGTGCCAGGCGCATCGGCTTGTGTCAAGAAATACACTACTGCTGGGTTTTTCACGCTCAACCGTTTCCCGTGAGTATCAAGAATGATCCACCACCTAAAGGACATCCAGCCAACTTGACACAACTGTGGGAAGCACTGGGGTCAGTATGGGCCGGCATCCCTGTAGATGCTTTTACCACCTTGCAGAGTCCATTCCTGACAAATTGAAGCTGTTCTGAGTGCAAAAGGTACTACAGTAAGTGCCAGGCGCACCGGTTTGAAAGTGTCAAGAACTTCAACGTTGCTGGGTTTTTCACACCCACCTGGAAACACTCAACAGTTTCCAGTTTCCTCAAGAATGGTCCACAGGATATCCAGACAACTTGACACAACTGTGGGAAGCATTGTAGTCAACATGGGCCAGCATCCCTCGGGAACACTTTCGACAACTTGTAGAGTCCAGCCCCCGATGAATTGAGGCTGTTCTAAGGGCAAAAGGGTGTGCAACTCAACGTGTTCCTAATGTTTTGTACCCTCAGTGTATTTTTATGTTGGTGATAGGTCATTTATAGGGGTCAGGGTAAGCTGGTTGAGTGGATACACAGGTTCAGGGTTCGCCACATAAGATTTTCATAATCACTATCAGAGTTGAATGCAGGGCATTGAAGTTCAGCATCAGTTCAACACCCCATGTGCCTGACCTGATGTGCTAATACTTAGCCTATTAGCACTCTAGCTTAAATTATTCATTTACTTCTAGGCTTCATAATTTTGCTTATGCGTGTACAGGTAGCTGCCCAAATAACGGAAATACGAGTAAGTGAGGGATGCATAGTATATTGAACTATTTTGGCTAACATGGCTATGCCCCCATAGGGTGACAATGCCCCCATCCACAGGGCATGAGTGGTCACTGAATGGTTTAATGAGCATGAAAACGAAGAAAACCATATGTCATGGACGTCTCAGTCACCAGATCTCAACCCAATTGAACACTTATGGGAGGTTCTGGAGTGGCGCCTGAGACAGCGTTTTCCACCACCATCTACAAAACACCTAATTATGGAATGACTCATGGGAAAATGTATCTTTCCCATAGAGTTCCAGACATTTGTAGAATCTATTCCAAGGTGCATTGAAGCTTTTCTGGCAGCTTGTGGTGGCCCAATGCCCTATTAAGTTGGTGTTTCCTTTATTTTGGCAGTTACCTGTATTTTCCCAGTCTAGACGTTTGGTCCGCAGCAATTTCATTATATTTAGTGGTGTACCTTTATGAATCACAGGCCGTAAAGTCAGGGGGGTTATTACTGTAGCAGTTCCTAATGCCCACTGTCCTGATAGTAATGCCAGCCTCAGTATAAATAAACAAATATCAGCCTGCGGAGGTGATTTCATTTATGGACGACGAGGAGGAGAGGAGATGTCTGGATTGAAATCTGCTGAGTCACTCCTAGAACTCCTATTACCTTTACCGCTCCCTTACCCCTCGCTGTGTCATTCAAAATGAGTGATGATATTATCGAGACACCCTGCAGAATGCAGGAACGACATGAACCCTGACAGATTTATTTATACAAACAGTTCCCCCAGGAGTGCATGGCTAGGCTTTCTGAGTGGAGGAAACGGAGGACAAATCCACTCCCAAGTCAGTCACCCCTACCATCTGCCCAAGTCATGTAATAAAGTGTTATCAGTTAATTAGTCTCCATCTAGCAGATCCTATCTGCTACAGCCAAACAAGTGAACTCTGCGATTGCTCATTTAACGGCAGCTATTGCCTAAGCCTGGCGAGAATGCTAAGTAAGGATGTACCCCGAACCCTTACTAGAAAGAGTTACATATTTACAGAGCATTAGTGCTTAAATAGACGCCTACTGTGGCCTTAGTCTTAAGCTCATCTGCTTTCTTGTTAATCTTAGCTTGTAGCGTTACTAGCCTATGAATCCGGATAACACCACCTACGTGGTGATCCGAAGCCAAAAACGTGAAGCTTCAATTAATTCAAATTTGCCGAACTGCTAAACTTGGAACCAATCAGAACTCTCATACATACTCCTTGTGATGAAGGCAGCCAATGGCCTGCTTCTATCTAGCCAATTTATTTAAAGCTAGCTAATGTTAGTCTGACTAGCCTAGCCAGCTACTGTAAAAGTCAAGTGTGTTTCATTAGCTATCTCTCAAAAAATGACATTTTTGAATTATGTTTTGACATGAGTATATGTCTCATTTCAAGTAAATAGCTGCAAGCTTTAAGAAACATTCAATCATATACTTTGAATAGAAACCCAAATAAAAGCATGTAGATAGCAGTGTAGGTTGTTGAGGGGAGGACGGCTCATAACAGGGGCTAGAATGGAGTAGAATTGGTGGAATAGAGTGAAAAAAAAAGATGTTGATACCATTCCATTCGCTTCATTCCAGCCAATCAATGTACACAATATATACAAAAGTATGTGGACACGCCTTCAAATTAGTGGATTTGGCTATTTCAGCCACACTCATTGCTGACAGGTGTATAAACGCGAGCACACACCCATGCAATCTCCATAGACAAACATTGGCATTAGAATGGCCTTACTGAAGAGCTCGGTGACTCCGTCATGCGATGCCACCTTTCCAACAAGTCGGTTCATCAAATGGCTGCCCTGCTAGAGCTGCCCCGGTCAACTGTAAGTGCTGTTATATTGAAGTGGAAACATATAGGAGCAACAACGGCTCAACCGTGAAGTGGTAGGCCACACAAGCTCACAGAACGGGACCGCCGAGTGCTGAAGCGCGTAGCGTGTAAAAATCGTTCCAATAGTTCCATTCTGCCTCTGGAAGCAACGTCAGCACAAGAACTG
Organism: Salmo salar; assembly: GCF_965601325.2. Lineage (NCBI taxonomy): Eukaryota > Metazoa > Chordata > Actinopteri > Salmoniformes > Salmonidae > Salmo > Salmo salar. The sequence continues at coordinate 8,004,169 of NC_138318.1, forward strand.
TTCATCGGGAGCACCATGAAATGGTTTTCCATGGCTGAGCAGCCACATACAAGCCTAAGATCACCATGCGCAATGACAAGCGTCGGCTGGAGGGGTGTAAAGCTCGTAACCATTGGAATCTGGAGCAGTGGAAACGCATTCTCTGGAGTGATGAAACATGCTTCACCATCTGGCAGTCTGACGGATGAATCTGAATTTGGTGGATACCAGGAGAACGCTACCTGCCCAAATGCATAGTGCCAACTGTAAAGTTGGGTGGAGGAGGAATAATGGTCTGGGGCTGTTTTTCATGTTTCGACCTAGGCCCCTTATTTCTTAATGCTACTGCATACAATGATATTCTAGATGATTCTGTGCTTCCAACTTTGTGGCAACAGTTTGGGGGGGGCCCTTTCCTGTTTCAGCATGACAAGGCCCCCGTGAACAAGGAGAGGTCCATACAGAAACGGTTTGTCGAGATCAATGTGGAAAAACTTGACTGGCCTGCACAGTGCTCTGACTGCAACCCCATCAAACACCTTTGGAATGAATAGGAATGCGAGCCAGGCCTAAACGCCCAACATCAGTGAACGACCTCACTAATGCTCTTGTGGCTGAATGCATGCAAGTCCCCGCAGTAATATTCCAATATCTAGTGGAAAGCCTTCCTAGAAGAGTGGAGGCTGTTATAGACGCAAAGGGGTTGATCAACTCCATATTAATGCCCATGATTTTGTAATGAGATGAGCATTTTAGTCATGTAGTGTATATCAAGTGCCGTGGAAGGCACAATCCTACAATGTTGCAGTCCAGAGACGAGAACTTTACCATCTATGCCAAAAGCCTGTACCTCTGATGGAGACTGTAGAACTATCATCAACGCTTTCTTCAGTATTCCCCCTTCTCTCTAGGAGCATTGGAGTGCCCAGGCCCCATAGACGTATCAGAAGGATTCCACCCTGGTCACCAATGTAGCTGACCAATGTAGAGAGAGACAAGTGCCTTAGCAGAATGCAATCTAAAGTGTGTGTGGTCCAGAGACAAGCACTTTTTACATCTATGGCAAAAGCCTGGACATTTTTTATTCATTTCAAAAAATTTATTAAAACCTCATTCCACTTTGACTTTATGAGGTATTGTGTGTAGGCCAGTGACACAAAATCTCAATTGAATCCATTTTAAATTGACTGTAACACAACAAAGTGTGCAAAATGTAATCCGGCTTGAATACTTTCTGATATAATGCTGAGTAATAATTCCCAGAGCTGCTTGATGCTCTGAGGCAGCTTTCTCCAGGAGAGGCCAACAGAAGTCACCTCACATCACAGGTCCAGGCTGATCCTCCAGCAGCACCCAGCTTCAAAGCAGCCCGCCAGCCCTTCTCCGTTCCTCTCCTCTGGAAGGCAGACTAGTTGACGCCTATGTGGGAGCACAGGAAGTGCTGGCCTCGTTAGCATGGTTAACATCTTGATCATTTGAAGATGATGTAAATGTGTATCATAGTGAATTCACTCTGGGAATGGTGTGAACCGTTGGGGGAGCGGAGGAGAGGATAGGGTGTGCCGAAAGGAGGTGAATTATCATCAATTGTCAGGTGCCACAGTACAGATGTCCCTTTGGCGGCTGTTTAGTTTGTTTTTATTTTGCGTGTAGTGTAGGGCCGTGCGCGTGTGAATGATTTAATTTAATGCCGCTCCATATTTCCCACGTATACCAGAGCTGCCTGAGAGAGCTCATTCTGATTTAAGCCAGCCAGACTGGATGTAAATTTTACTGCCAGACGTTTATGAAAAGCGTCAGTAATTCTGGCTTAATTTACATGTGAATGAATGTATGGCTCTCAATTGGAATCCATATCCAGTGACAGCGCTCACTCCTCATCATGTTCAATTCTTAATAGGAATTCAGTTATTTTGAGAATCCACTTAAAATCTTATGACGGCTTATACATATTTATGGCTATATTAACTAATACACATTTTTTAAAAGCGGCCTCATTTACACTAAGCCATTGCCAGATTCACAGTCACAGTGAGCCAACAGAGAATGCCAGCCTGGTAATTATATTCCGGTCTCAGAATGGCTGAGTCTTGTTGTTAAATGTACCAGTATTGTATTCTTTGGGAGAAACATTAAAAACCTCCCATTACTTTAAGTAGACATACACTAGCCTACATGGTGCATTCTATGCTTAAAAACAAAAATCTGTGTTAGGAGAGTCAATGGCGACTTCCTTCTGCCAATTTCATCCAAAGTACTAAGACCCTTTCCTTTGACCATCTTTAACTTTGAGGCAATCATGATGACCGCTTCTACACAGTATTTCAGAGTGTAGCTTCTCATCAGTGGTCGGACTTCACAGAAGTCGAGCTGATGATGAATTCTTAGGGGATGTCGTTGAGCGGAGCCTTCATGGTCGTCAGATTCGCAGCGGCAATTTGTTGTCGCTGATTAAGCATTCAACGGGGCCTGCGAGTGATATTGTCTGGACACCTGCAGCAGCTCCAATATTTGGGCTCTTCTATTTTCTTTCTTATCGTCAATGCTTTGATGTTGCCTCTCATTATAGTCCCTAATTGGCCAGGGATCTTCACTGAGGGGAAGAGGCGGTAGCGGGAATAGGGACTGGGTGAGATGCAGTGTGTGTTAATGACTCCGTCTCCTTCTTAAACTCCACACACCACACTCACCTTGGGCCCTCACCATGTGACGTGGATGGTCTAGGAGACTGGGGGGTTGTGAGGGCGATGGGAGTGCTATGAGAGTAGGATAGAGATGGAGATAATGGGAGGAAGAGAGAGAGGGGGGGGGGGGGCTGAGATCACCAGTCATCTCACTTTAATTTGTTCTTAACACGAACTTGAGTCCTCCAAGTCCATCCATACTGAAGTCTCCCATTACCCTCCCATTACAGGGTTTGGCCGTCATTGTAAATAATGATTTGCTCTTAACTGACTTGCCTAGTTAAATAAAGATTACATTTTTTTATTACAACAACCTAGACTGAGAAAAAGTCTTAGCACTGAAGTTCTCTAGTTCTCTCTCTCAAAGGTGATATAGGTGTGATATAATATGATCTGATACGACATGAAGGCTTTTCTCACTGGACCTGGTAGATTGAGCTGAACACACTTTCACATTTGTCTTTATTAACTGTTTTTGTGTTTTGCCATTTTTTTCTCCTCTACGAGAGCTGAGTTGGGCAGTTCCGTTACAATGCCTGTCCTGTTGCGACAAGATTAAGTTTTATGGAGACTATTCATACTGCGTCTAATGTAAAGTAATGTGATGCATTACACTGTAGCTGTCACGATAACATAATATGCAGGCTCAAATCTATAAAAACACTATATTGTAGTTTTATGAGAAAAAAAACGGATAACGGATACATCTCAACACATCATACCGACCCCTTGCCCTTTGGGTAATCACTCTGCATAAAAAAACGGCGCCTTTCCTGCTAATAGAGTAGGGTTTGACAGCAGCCTAAGACCCTTCAGTCTCTTCCCCCTCGCCTTGCCTCTCCTCAGTCAGGAACGCCGATGGAGGGAAGGCGGGAGGCACCAGCAGCCGCCATGATAAATGACACTTCTCTCCTCGCTCCCCTAGCTCCTGGGGATCCAGCCATTTGCCTGTGACAGCGAGGTGTGTTTTCAGCCAAGATATTTAAACGGGATCCCAATGCTCTTGGGGGAGAATGAGGGTGTAGGCCTAGTGTAGCTTCCTCTTAGACCCAGGCAGATTACGCTGAGCTCCTCCATGTGCTTGTTGGTAGGGGCCAGGGCATTAGCCTGGTATTAGATGCGCAATTGCATTTGGCTCTCTACTCTACTTTGAAGCTGAAGTCCTTTTTTTCCCCCTCTGCCTCTTCCTCCTTCGACGGCTTCTCTTCAGCTCTGAGTGAAACAGTGGGAGGGAAGAAGTCATTTGAAAGGAGTCACCGTCTCGTGCGTTCTTCTGAGATGCGCTTAACCAAGACGTGGTGAAAATGCATTTATGAAAGGGTTGTCCAATCCGGATTCGCAACTCCATATGCAAAAAAGGGCTTTTAAGAGATGGATAAAGATAGAAAGGAAGGACGATGTACCCCTCTCACCCTCTTCCTCTTCCGTACTGTGGAGTGTAGAGCCTGGAGGATGGATGAGTGTGGAGTTTCTCCACTGGACCTGAGAAGCAGAGGTGCTGTGTGCCAGCTCTCTGGAGCGAGAAAATTAAGTGAATATCAAATAGTTCCAGTCTTTGGGACTAGGAAAAGTATTAACTGGCTGGCCAGTCATCCGTACACCTAGGACATTCCGGCCTCACTCTATACAGGCCAGAACTAGCAACCGCAGGGAGAAAAAGTGACCTCACCTCATATCCAGTGTGTTGGGTATTGACATCAAGCCATTTTGACTCCAATGCTTTCCATAGTTGTGTCAAGTTGGCTGGATGTCCTTTGGGTGGTGGACCATTCATGATACAAACAGGAAACTGTTGAGCGTGAAAAATCCAGCAGCATTGCAGTTCTTGACAAAAAACGAAGCACATGGTATCTACTACCATACCCGGTTCAAAGGCACTTAAAGTCTTTTGTCATGCCCATTCACCCTCTGAATGACACATACAGTGCATTTGGAAAGTACTGTATTCAGACCCGTTCCCTTTTTCCACATTTTGTGACATTACAACCATATTCTAAAATGGATACAATAATTTGTTTCCTCACACACAATACCCCATAATGACAAAGCGAAAACAGGTTTTTAGAAATGTTTGCAAATGTATAAAACTACATAACAGAAATACCTTATTTATATTCAAACCCTTTGCTATGAGACTCAAAATTGAGCTCAGGTGCATCCTGTTTCCATTGATCATCCTTGAGATGTTTCTACAACTTGATTGGAGTTCATCTGTGGTAAATTCAATAGATCGGACATGATTTGGAAAGGCACATGCCTGTCTATATAAAGGTCCCACAGTTGACAGTGCATGTCAGAGCAAAAACCAAGCCATGAGGTGGAAGGAATTGTCTGTAGAGCTCTGAGGCAGGACTGTGTCGAGGCACAGATCTGGGGCAGCGCCCGCAATGTCCCCCTGCTCAAGCACATATACATGCCCGTCTGAAGTTTGCCAATGAACATCTGAATGATTCAGAGGACAACTGGGTGAAAGTGTTGTGGTCAGATGTGACCAAAATGGAGCTCTTTGGCATCAACTCAACTCGCCGTGTTTGGAGGAGGAGGAATGCTGCCTATGACCCCAAGAACACCATCCCCACCGTCAAACATGGAGGTGGAAACATTATGCTTTGGGGGTGTTTTTCTGCTAAGGGAACAGGACAACTTCACTGCATCAAAGGGATGATGGACGGGGCCATGTACCGTCAGATCTTGGGTGAGAACCACCTTCCCTCAGCCAGGGCATTGAAAATGGGTCGTGGATGGGTATTCCAGCATGACAATGACCCAAAACACACGGCCAAGGCAACAAAGGAGTGGCTCAGGAAGAAGCACATTAAGGTCCTGGAGTGGCCTAGCCAGTCTCCAGACCTTAATCCCATAGAAAATCTGTGGAGGGAGCTGAAGGTTCGAGTTGCCAAACGTCAGCCTCGAAACCTTAATGACTTGGAGAAGATCTGCAAAGAGGAGTGGGACAAAATCCCTCCTGAGATGTGTGCAAACCTGGTAGCCAACTACAAGAAACGTCTGACCTCTGTGATTGCCAACAAGGGTTTTGCCACCAAGTAGTAAGTCATGTTTTGCAGAGGGGTCAAATACTTATATACCTCATTAAAATGCAAATCATTTTATAACATTTTTGACATGCGTTTTTCAGGATTTTTTTGTTGTTATTCTGTCTCTCACTGTTCAAATAAATAAATTATAGACTGATCATTTCTTTGTCAGTGGGCAAATGTACAAAATCAGCAGGGGATCAAATACTTTTTTCCCTCACTGTACATAGCCAGGAAAATGGAAGGGAAAGAATACGTAAGCACCTGGCTGCAGGACCAGCAAAAGATTAACATTTGAAAGGGGTGTACAAGAAGGTAAAAGACGATAATAATCGGAGCGGGAATGGCACGGCGACATGTCAATTTCTTTATGTGTTGGGTGAACGACCAACTTCCCGTCCGTGGTCCTGGACAGCGCTGATACCGATGATGAGGATGCTGACAATCTGGAACTTAAAGGTAACTTTCTAGCTTGCTAGCTGACTAACGTGTTGCTATGTCATTATCTTCAAGTGATATAGCTGACGTTATTAGCTAACTACTTGTAGATGCTATCCTGTCACCTACATTGTTAGTGTAGCTAGTTACTTCTCCATACATTAATTTAGACAATAATTATTAGTGAACTGTAATGTTTCGCGAGCAAAGTTGCTAAATGTTGGCAGTTTATTGCTGCTCAAACATGCCGACATCTCGGCAACGTGTGCCACGGTTGGTCCTATAACGTTATTGGAGAGTGTTTAGCTCAGTGGCTCCTAAACTTGGGTTTGGGGCCCAATTTGGGGTCCCTTGAATTTTAAATCTTATCTAACAAATGAATAACTTTTTTCTCTGCAAATGAGTATAGAATACAACCTTTTAGTGTTGAGCAAGGGTCTTTTACATTAGAATGCGCTTTGTCAATATTATGTGTTGGGGCAGCATGCATGACCTTTAATTGCTTGAATATGAATACACAGTGTAACCTAGGGAATATCATTTTGGTAGTGGTAGTAGGTAGGTAGGAACTGACAATAAGCACATTGAATGCCTCTGAAAATACCTCCATGTGCCTGACAGTTACACTATTCAAAGCAATAACTGTCATGGATGCTTCTTCTTTCAGAGGATGCTCCTACTACTGCCTCCTCGGACCCACCACCAGTTTATTCTGCATCACAGACTCTACACCATCTCTATCCGCCCCTTCAAATGTTCCGTGACCAAGAGCACACTGATCCTGGTCCAAGCAAATCCATATCAAAGACAGAACACATCTCTGGCGAAAGTAAATTAATATCTCTTTCTAATCATAGAATCAATCATTTTATATACACGTGTATAACTATCCTCCCCCACAGCCATGTTATCTACAATTAGTTTCAAATAAGTCATTGCTAGTGGATGGTTACAGTATGTTAGGAGCTTAGATATTTTAAATGTTCAACTGTTGTTCTCCTTCCTTCCTTCCTTCCTTCTCCTCCTCTCCTCACCAGTTCTGGAGTCAGAGGCAGCAAGAAGAAAAATACAACATTTGAGAGTGCAGTTGACACCTTTATGAAAAGTATGGTAACCAACCTTCACAATGATGCTGATCTCCAGCTAAAGCTGCAAGCTGAACAACACTCGCATGAAAAGTCATCATCAATTGTTGGCCCTGGTCCGTCTTCTGTCCACCCCGGTCCTTGGGCTGCCCATCCTTGTCCGTATGCTGACCACCCCGGTCCTTGGGCTCTCCATCCTGGCCCCGGTCCGTCTGCTGCCCACCCTGCACCAAATATTGGTCATTACCATCAGCAGTGTGCTCCACCTGCACCTGCTTCCCTGCTAGACCCCTTCTACCAGCATTGCCCCACACAACAACAACAGTGTCAGGACGACCAAGATGAGGATAAGCCAGAGTTAATGTGGTTCATTTTACGACTTTGTAGTGATACTTGTTGAGCCCGAGTTGAGTTGAGTAGAGCACTGAAAGATGCAGTACATTTGGTTTAAATTTTATAAGATGTTTTGGATTAAGTGATGAGAATATAAATCTGTTATATGGGCCACTCAGCAGTTGCTCCATCCATTTTTGGACTTATAAATGAATGATATGTACCCATTGATTCTTGAAGAATATTACTTATAAATGCCTCATGAGGTTAGTTCGACTGTCATGCCCCATCAGAACTCAAAATACACTGCTCAAAAAAATAAAGGGAACACTTAAACAACACAATGTAACTCCAAGTCAATCACACTTCTGTGAAATCAAACTGTCCACTTAGGAAGCAACACTGATTGACAATACATTTCACATGCTGTTGTGCAAATGGAATAGACAACAGGTGGAAATTATAGGCAATTAGCAAGACACCCCCAATAAAGGAGTGGTTCTGCAGGTGGGGACCACAGACCACTTCTCAGTTCCTATGCTTCCTGGCTGATGTTTTGGTCACTTTTGAATGCTGGCGGTGCATTCACTCTATTGGTAGCATGAGACAGAGTCTACAACCCACACAAGTGGCTCAGGTAGTGCAGCTCATCCAGGATGGCACATCAATGCGAGCTGTGGCAAGAAGGTTTGCTGTGTCTGTCAGCGTAGTGTCCAGAGCATGGAGGCGCTACCAGGAGACAGGCCAGTACATCAGGAGACGTGGAGGAGGCCGTAGGAGGGCAACAACCCAGCAGCAGGACCGCTACCTCCGCCTTTGTGCAAGGAGGAGCAGGAGAAGCACTGCCAGAGCCCTACCAAAATGACCTCCAGCAGGCCACAAATGTGCATGTGTCTGCTTAAACGGTCAGAAACAGACTCCATGAGGGTGGTATGACGGCCCGACGTCCACAGTTGGGGGTTGTGCTTACAGCCCAACACCGTGCAGGACGTTTGGTATTTGCCAGAGAAGACCAAGATTGGCAAATTCACCACTGGCGCCCTGTGCTCTTCGCAGATGAAAGCAGGTTCACACTGAGCACGTGACAGACGTGACAGAGTCTGGAGACACCGTGGAGAACGTTCTGCTGCCTGCAACATCCTCCAGCATGACCGGTTTGGCGGTGGGTCAGTCATGGTGTGGGGTGGCATTTCTTTGGGGGGCCGCACAGCCCTCCATGTGCTCGCCAGAGGTAGCCTGACTGCCATTAGGTACCGAGATGAGATCCTCAGACCCCTTGTGAGACCATATGCTGGTGCGGTTGGCCCTGGGTTCCTCCTAATGCAAGACGATGCTAGACCTCATGTGGCTGGAATGTGTCAGCAGTTCCTGCAAGAGGAAGGCATTGATGCTATGGACTGGCCCGCCCGTTCCCCAGACCTGAATCCAATTGAGCACATCTGGGACATCATGTCTCGCTCCATCCACCAACGCCACGTTGCACCACAGACTGTCCAGGAGTTGGCGGATGCTTTAGTCCAGGTCTGGGAGGAGATCCCTCAGGAGACCATCCGCCACCTCATCAGGAGCATGCCCAGGCGTTGTAGGGAGGTCATACAGGCACGTGAAGGCCACACACACTACTGAGCCTCATTTTTACTTGTTTTAAGGACATTACATCAAAGTTGGATCAGCCAGTAGTGTGGTTTTCCACTTTAATTTTGAGTGTGACTCCAAATCCAGACCTCCATGGGTTGATAAATTGGATTTCCATTGATTATTTTTGTGTGATTTTGTTGTCAGCACATGCAACTATGTAAAGAAAAAAAGTATTTAATAAGATTATTTCTTTCATTCAGATCTAGGATATGTTGTTTAAGTGTTCCCTTTATTTTTTTGAGCAGTATGTAAGATTGTTTTACCGATGTTTGTCAACAAAATAAATACAAAAATACACAGTGTAGTATCAAAATATGCTTAAAACGATAATCTGAAAATCATGGTCAGTTAGTCCTTGCATTCAAAGCTTTGTTTATAATTTTAATTCCTTAAATGTCTCCAGCCCTATTTCTCAGCTTTTTCCCAAAACATTGGCAAGGGGGACTCTGGTTCTTTCGATGACTCTGCTTTCCTAAAATAATGTTTCAAAAATGATGTTAGTGAGAGGGCACTGCCAGATGTTGCTTACTAATCTACTCTGTCTGTACATGCTATTGTGACAAAACAAAAATATGTCTATTGAGCATCTAAATTACTCTGATGTGAATTAAGCAGACTTACCAGTGTGTGTGTTTAAGGGTAAAATATGACTACAAATAAATACAAACCATAAATACATTTCAATTTACTATATACACTGCATAAAACCCATACGTAAAAATGTCTGTTTAATGCATAATAGCCTCATTTAGCAGTAGTGGGGGAAAAAAGACAACAAACAGCACAGTATGAGAGACTTCATAACCACCTCAATTTCCCTCCGCAAGGCAATCAAACAAGCTAAGCGTCAGTATAGAGACAAAGTAGAGTCGCAATTCAACGGCTCAGACACGAGAGGTATGTGGCAGGGTCTACAGTCAATCACGGACTATAAAAGGAAACCAGCCCCGTCGCGGACCAGGATGTCTTGCTCCCAGACAGACTAAACAACTTCTTTGCTCGCTTTGAGGACAGTACTACAGTGCCACTAACACGGCCCGCTACCAAAACCTGCGGGCTCTCCTTCACTGCAGCCGACATGAGCAAAACATTTAAACGTGTCATCCCTCGCAAGGCTGCAGGCCCAGACGGCATCCCCAGCCGCGTCCTCAGAGCATGCGCAGACCAGCTGGCTGGCGTGTTTACGTACATATTCAATCAATCCTTATCCCAGTCTGCTGTCCCCACATGCTTCAAGAGGGCCACCATTGTTCCTTTTCCCAAGAAAGCTAAGATAACTGAGTTAAATGACTACCTCCCCGTAGCACTCAGTTCCGTCATCATGAAGTGCTTTGAGAGACTAGTCAAGGACCATATCACCTCCACCCTACCTGACACCCTAGACCCATTCCAATTTGCTTACCGCCCCAATAGGTCCACAGACGACGCAATCGCAATCACACTGCACACTGCCCTAACCCATCTGGACAAGAGGAATACCTATCTAAGAATGCTGTTCATCGACTACAGCTCAGCATTTAACACCATAGTACCCTGCAAACTCATCATCAAGCTCGAGACCCTGGGTCTCAACCCCACCCTGTGCAACTGGGTCCTGGACTTCCTGACGGGCCGCCCCCAGGTGGTGAGGGTAGGTAACAACATCTCCACCCCGCTGATCCTCAACACTGAGGCCCCACAAGGGTGCATTCTCAGCCCTCTCCTGTACTCCCTGTTCACCCACGACTGCGTGGCCATGCAGGGAGGAGGTGAGGGCCCTCGGAGTGTGGTGTCAGGAAAATAACCTCACACTCAATTTCAACAAAACAAAGGAGACGATCGTGGACTTCAGGAAACAGCAGAGGGAGCACCTCCCTATCCACATCGATGGGACAGTAGTGGAGAGGGTAGAAAGTTCCTCGGCGTACACATCATGGACAAACTGAAATGGTCCAACTACACAGACAGCATGATGAAGAAGGCGCAGCAGCGCCTCTTCAACCTCAGGAGGCTGAAGAAATTCACCAAAAACACTCACAAACTTTTACAGATGCACAATCGAGAGCATCCTGTCGGGCTGTATCACCGCCTGGCAACTGCTCTGCCCATAACCGTAAGGCTCTCCAGAGGGTAGTGAGATCTGCACAACGCATCACCGGGTGCAAACTACCTGCCCTCCAGGACACCTACACCACCCGATGTCACAGGAAGGCCAAAAAGATCATCAAGGACAACAACCATCCGAGCCACTGCCTGTTCACCCCGCTATCATCCAGAAGGCGAGGTCAGTACAGGTGCCTCAAAGCAGGGACTGAGAGACTGAAAAACAGCTTCAATCTCAAGGCCATCAGACTGTTAAACAGCCATCACTAACATTGAGTGGCTGCTGCCAACATACTGACTCAACTCCAGCCACTTTAATAATGGAAAAATTGATATAATAAATGCATCACTAGCCACTTTAAACAATGCCACTTCATATAATGTTTACATACCCTACATTACTCATCTCATATGTATATACTGTACTCTATACCATCTACTGCATCTTGCCATCTTGATGTAATGTATAACTAGCCACTTTAAACAATGCCACTTTTATGTTTACATACCCTACATTACTCATCTCGTATGTATATACTGTACTCTATACCATCTACTGCATCTTGCCATCTTGATGTAATGTATCACTAGCCACTTTAAACAATGCCACTTTTATATGTTTACATATCCTACATTACTCATCTCATATGTGTATATACTGTACTCTATACTATCCACTGCATCTTGCCTATGCCGTTCTATACCATCACTCATTCATATATTTTTTTGTAGATATTCTTATTCATTCCTTTACACTTGTGTGTATAAGGTAATTGTTGTGAAATTGTTAGGTTAGATTACTCGTTGGATATTACTGCATTGTTGGAACTAGAAGCACAAGCATTTCGCTACACTCGCATTAACATCTGCTAACCATGTGTATGTGACAAATAAAAATTTATTTGATTTGAATTTCACATGATGATTTATAACATTCTTTAGCATGCTTACATCTGGTAGGAGGTCACCGCTATGTCCCAGCTCGAACACCTTGGAGTTGCACAACACTTGTGCGTCATGGACGCTGCCTACCCAGCCAATGTGAATGCTGGTGAAGAAGCTGTTGAGGTTAGATATTTTATTTTGGCATTTTGAATAATAGTAATTGTCCAAAAACAGTATAGTTGTTTAACAAAATAGTGTTAGGAAGTGGAAGTCTGTAGCTTGTGTCTATAACAGGTGATTTTAAACACGGCAGACTTTTACCTAGAAAGGCGGTCGACAATTCCCTGAAGCACCACCGAATGTCAGCCCTTTCTGTTGTAGAAATCTGTACCATTTTCTTCAGGGGATATGATAGGTCGACGTCCCCGGCACGTTGGGGGAACTTGCACTTCTCCTTGAATCTGCGCAAAACCTCCTGGAGCCGTTCTCCCTTGGGAATGCTCATATACCTTTTACGCACAGTGTTCAGAGCTGCGGCCACCTCATGAATGATGACTTAAACAGATAACCGATCACATGGTAGCAAGATCTAGTAACGTACCACCAGTGTACTACACCAACTCCAGACTGGGCACACATTAGTTGAATCAACTTTGTTTCCTCGTCATTTCAAGGAAATTACGTTGAACCAAAGTGGAATAGATGTTGAATTGACGTCTGTGCCCAGTAGGTCTCTTGTGGACAGACACCAGGGCACAGAGTTGGGTATGCTGCCGACACAGATTGGGCTGCAGCAGTTCTCAAATATGAAGGAACGTATGCTTTCGCATACGGAAGTTGTGCATCCACTGTGCTTCTGTAAAGGCTTGGAGGACAACATAGTCCCACCAATTGTGGGACCATTCTTGGGACCACATCCTCTTCTCCACTGACACCGCATTAGCCACAGCCAAGAGTCACATGCATGAGTACATGAAGTGCCTCTGCTGTTCTCTCCTTATGAGTGCACGCCTAGTACAGGCCCGACCTCTGTTGCATATCATCCGAAACATTACAAAAAGGAGCACACATTATCGTATACCAGCTCCATTTTTTGTTGTTTTGTATAATGCGCGGTAAAAGGAATACGGAAAAGGAAATGCTGTAAAGACTGTATTCGGATAACAAGCTTGCATAACAGAGCTCGCATTAATTGTCAGGTCTGGACGAACGCAATTCGTGTTCTCATCGTATTCTGATAGTAGAAATCACATTAAGTGTCAAGTGTAGACACGGCCTCAGTTAACTCAGCTTTGAACTCCAGCACATCTTGGAGATACCGATCATGTCATGTTATGGGTGGCGTTCTATCATGCTGCTCTAAGAATAACATCACTCGTCAGTCACCCTTCTCCTGGTGTGCTCTCTCCACCTCTCTTCCTATCTGAGCTCAGTGGCCCTGTTCGAGTACAATAGAAATACATCCTTCCTTCCTATCTTCCTTGAGGTAAGCACATACGAGTGGATAGGTGGAAGCAAGGTAACCAACCTATTAGTTTCACCAATGCAAACAATCTAGGTCTGTGATTACTTCAAGAAAGGTAGGAAGGATGCATTTCTGAAGTATTCTAACAGGGCCAGTGTCTATGTAGTCTTGGAAACTGAGACCCTAGGCAACAGCAGTGTCTGGGTTTAATGACAGACTCTCTTGGTAACTTCGAAAAGAGGAAACAATTGTTCCGGGGAGGGTCCTCTTCAGAAAGACAACTCTCTCATCATATCACGAGGCAAACATGCCAGAACATCGCGATTTGAAACCAACGTTTGCATGCAAAACCTTTGCATTTGCTTTAGTGAAGGTAGTTGATGTAAACTAGCCAATTGCGGAATGCACTCATAAAAAAAAAATACCTCTGTGATTTCTATCTTGCTAGCGACTATTTTTTGTCCGGGAGATGTGGGCAACAAGCAGATAAGACAGTGACGTAGGCAGTTCCTCTATACTACGGGTCCCCAATAACATTCAGCTGTGGGCCGATTTCTCTTTGAGCGGATGGTCGAGGGGACCGGAACATAGTTATAAATAATTTGTGCACTGCAAATTGAATGCAAGAATCCCAAAAATATATAATATTTGACAAAAACAGAATCATTTCAAAGCTTGATTACATTGGCTTATGACTGCCTCTCTGTTTAATAATTTATTTATTAAAAAAAATGTTTACCCCTTTTTGTTTAACCCGTGGTATCCAATTGGTAGTCAGTAGTTACCTGCTTGTCTCATCGCTGAAACTCCTACGAAACACAACCCAACCAAGCCGCACTGCTTTTTGACACAATGCCCATTAACCCGGAAGCCAGCCACACCAATATGTCGGAGGAAACACCGTACACCTGGCCACCGTGTCAGCGTGCACTGTGCCCGGCCAGCCACAGGTGTCGCTAGTGAGCGATGGGACAAGGACATCCCTGCCGACCAAATCCTCCCCTCACCCAGATGACACTGGGCCAATTGTGCGTCGCCCCATGGGTCTCCCGGTCGCAACAGAGTCTGGACCAGAACCCAGAATCTCTAGTGGCACAGCTAGCACTGTGATGCAGTGCCTTAGACCACTGCACCACTCAGGATCCTCTCTGTTTATGTGTGGGAATACTTGGGAACAGATTTCCGCAAAATTTAAATCACTTTGAGCTAATTTCCTGGTGATTTACAGTCTTTTATGTCCAACAACAAAGATTATTGAAAAATCCATATATTTTTTTCTAGATTTTTGGTGGTCTCAGAAAACTTGGGGGGCCAAATAAAATCACCCGTGGGACGAGTTTCCCTATTAGGGAACCTTGCTCAATGCCAAACTCACTATACATACGTGCAACCTGGAACATTGTGGGATGCAACCAGACTTGTGTCTATGAGCTGATAGTCAGCCCACTCTGGTCCCTGTCCATGGTCCTGAACACTCTGCTATTCAGCAGATGGCTGTTGCTGGCTCACAGGCCCATGTGATGGTCTTTGGCGACAAAGTCCTCCCCTCCATCTCATCTGCTCCACTCACAGTTCTTGCCCCTGTTGGCCCACATATTGTGAGATGTGGACTGCTGGTCTCTGTCCCTGGAGCCAGGTTTCAGTGGCAGGATGTCAAGGGGAATACACATACTGTATTATATAAAAAGGATATGTTTCAGTCATCAATCCATGAGGCACAAGAACAAAACATGTGAAATGTAGATATAGCAGTTAGTGACTTCATGGGGATTTGATTGTAGAATGGTTTTCAAATCACTCCTGGAATAGGTATTTTGTGATGCAGTTCCAGAGAAATTGATATTCCCTTGTTCTCACACAGACGACAGGTGGATGACTCATTTTCAAGCATTGCGCATTGCAGGAGTGCATCCTGGGAACATGGCCGCCACCACAGGAGCTACCGTTTCCAACAGTTTCCATTAAAACCACAGAAGGAATTGTTGGGAAACAAAATGGTGCCCAGGAAAGAAGAGTTTGATTTTCTACTCAAGCTGCGATGAACTAAGGGTGTTGTGTCGTTAATGTGCTCCCCTGCTGCTTTTCTGCTCACTCCCCCACACTGTGTACCTGAGCACTAACTGGTGTCGCAGTGGGAGAGAATCACACCCATTTTAATGGGACGTTTGTTTGTCTCTCTCCAAAGATGTGTTAACATGCTGTATCACTATGTAAGTGTTTATAGTAGTTGCTTTTCTTACCCTTGTACTTGGAGTCGCAAAGGGGTGGTGTGAGGTTTCTATTTCACACCCCTCTTGTGAACCGATAAACATTCAAGACCAGAGTACTGTGACACTGCGTTTTCTTGAAAAACTGCAATATCATTGCAAGAGTGCATACTTTATGTAAAGGATGTCACGCTGCTTGCTTAGCATGTACTGCTTCCCCCCGATTCAGTCCATACCTGGTGCAAACTCAGGACCTCTACCGCGCCACATCAAATGCTAGCTAATGAGGCGATGCAAGCAGGACACTTAAGGCTGAGGAGTACGTTTCACTCATCCCCATGTGCTACACATAGAGTATTTACCATGTTTTAAATGTAGTCAACGCTATAGTGACATGAAGACTTTATATGACTGGCAAAAAGTTGAACATTTTTGTTGTTGAAAAAGATTCTGTCGTTAATTTCCTGCAGAAAAGTACTTTCCAACAAAGTATGATGTATCCCAAAACTTTGCTTTGACTAAAGTCAAAATAGTTTAAAAACATAATTATTTGAAATACACAACTAATAAAGTCATTTGTGGTGGTCTTTGACAGTTCCACTTCCTTGTCCATTGTTACCGTGACTACAGCACATAACTTTATTGGAGTGGTAGACATGTAAACTCTAATCAGCAGATCCAGTTGACAGATGTTACATTTATACTAATATTTAAATATCTTTAAAGCTATTTCTTAGCTTCACTGTCAGATGAATCAGTTAAAAGCTTTCCCTCTCATTAAATCTCAAAGCCACTACTTGAATTACAAGCAATATGTATTATTACTATATTCTGGTGAAAATCTGGAAATACTTTACTTGAACCTGTTATAAGGCCTACATAGCAGTGAACTAAATGCATTTTACATGCTGATCTAGGATTAGGTCCCACATGTGCATGTAATCTTATTCATTGTGATCCAAAATACAATATTGACCCTAAATAAGCACTCATGGTCCACAAGTGGGTATGTCGGTACGCTTAAAGTTAGGAGGTTTTTACCTCACTAAATACCCTCTGTAAGTTAAGCATGGTCATCCTCGCGCTTCCCTGTGGTCCTATTCACAAACAGACAGGCATTAGCCTAGCATCTGCTTCTCAACCAAAACACTGCACTCTCATTAGCATAGCATTAGACTTATTTCCCCCCTCTCCTCCTTTTCTCTCCTCCTCTCTTATTTCATGCACTATAATGCATGGCTTAAAGGGCTCCTAGCATCTTTTAGTTGCCCTTCAACCTAATTGGATACATAACTACCCAGGTGTTATCAAACAGTACCCTCTGTGGATCCCCATGTCTTTCCATGAGGGCTAATATTCCTGTTTACTCTGGATGAAATTAGCATTTTGTTTTCCTTTCATCCTTTTCCCACCCATCACTAATTCACTTATTTCTGTCTTATGGCTGACGTGAATATTTACAATCTACAATTTAGCTCACCGTGTTTGATTCCTATAAACCTACGGTTAATCCAAGGCAACTTCTCTCCAGGTGCTGATCTGTTCGAGGCTCCCCAGGCCAGTCGACCGGTGTCATAACACTTTGACCCTATTTGAGACTGCAGAGCTCAAGCCCCAGGTCAAGACCCAGTTTGCCTGCCCAGCCATGTGAAAGAAGGAGGAGCACTCCAATGCAGTCGATACCCCTCCATCTTTTGGAGCACTTGCATGGAACTCTGTGTAACAGAAACATGTAATTGGGGAAGGTCCTACACAGTTTTTTCATGAATCACTCAGTTGAGTGCAAGCTTTCAGTGTGATTGACAGGACCAATGATGTAGAATGCATATTTTCTCTGCGAGACCAGAATGTGCTGCTGTAAAGCTCTCAGCCTCTTAGCGTGACCACTGGTTTAATACTGTATGTACTGCACATGTAGTCCAGATTTCACAAACAACCCTGTTTTTGTGAAAGTCTTTTCAAAGGGTTATTTTAGTCTTCTCAGTCTCTTTGTCATTCCCATATTTCAGCATATCCTGGAGACTAAAACACCTGCCCAGTAACAGTGTAATCGGAAAGTATTCAGACCCCTTGACTTTTTCCACATTTTGTTACGTTACAGCCTTACTCTAAAATTGATTAAATTGGGTTTTTTTCACTCATCAATCTATACACAATACCCCATAATGACAAAGCAAAAACAATGTTTTAGAATGTTTTACATTTACATAAGTATTCAGACCCTTTACTCAGTACCTTGTTTAAGCACTTTTGGCAGTGATTACAGCCTCGAGTCTTCTTGGGAATGATGCTACAAGCTTGGCACACATGTATTTTGGGAAGTTTCTCCCATTCTTCTCTGCAGATCCTCTCAAGCTCTGTCAGGTTGGATGGGGAGTGTCACTGCACAGCTATTTTCAGGTCTCTCCAGAGATATTCGATCGGGTTCAAGTCCGGGTTCTGGCGGGGCCACTCAAGGACATTCAGAGACTTGTCCCGAAGACACTCCTGCATTGTCTTGGGGTCGTTGTCCTTTTGGAAGGTTAACCTTCATCCCAGTCTGAGGTCCTGAGCAATCTGGAGCAGGTTTTCATCAACGACATGTATGTACTTTGCTCCGTTCATCTTTCCTTCGATCCTGACTAGTCTCCCAGTCCCTGCCGCTGAAAAACATCCCCACAGCATGATGCTGCCACCATGCTTCACCGCAGGGATGGTGTCAGGTTTCCTCTCGACATGATGCTTGGCATTCAGGCCAAAGAGTTTAATCTTGGTTTCATCAGACCAGAGAATCTTGTTTCTCATGGTCAGAGTCCTTTAGGTGCCTTTTGGCAAACTCCAAGCGGGCTGTCATGTGCCTTTTACTGAGGAGTGGCTTCCATCTGGCCACTCTACCATAAAGGCCTGATTGGTGGAGTGCTGCAGAGATGGTTGTCCTTCTCTAGAGTTATCCCATCTCCACAGAGGAACTCTGGAGCTCTGTCAGAGTGACCATTGGGTTCTTGGTCACCTCCCTGACCAAGGCCCTTCTCCCCCGATTGCTCAGTTTGGCCGGGGGGCAGCTCTAAGAAGAGTCTTGGTGGTTCCAAACTTCTTCCATTGAAGAATGATGGAGGCCACTGTGTTCCTGGGGACCTTCAATGCTGCAGAAATATTTTGGTACCCTTCCCCAGATCTGTGCCACGACACAATCCTGTCTCTAAGCTCTACGGACAATTCCTTCGACCTCAAGGCTTGGGTTTTGATCTGACATGCGTCGTCAACTGTGGGACCTTATATAGACAGGTGTGTGTCTTTCCAAATCAGGTCCAATCAATTGAATTTACCACAGGTGGATTCCAATCAAGTTGTAGAAACATCTCAAGGATGATCAATGGAAACAGGATGCACCTGAGCTCATTTCTGAGTCTCACAGCAAAGGGTGTGAATACATATATGTATCAGAATACTTTCTGAAGCAAGCCAAAAGACAGAATAGCCTGTTTTCTCTTTCCCTATGTGTGTGAGATTACAGCCCTATTCTCCCTGACTTTTCCAGTTATTGTTGATGCCAGTTGGCATTACTCTCCTACTTCTCCACTGGTCCTGATATCTAACCTTGCAGATGAGGAGCACTTTTATGGACTCAAATACTTGGGAGGATGATTACCATTCTGTCCATAATAGAGGTGGATTGAAATAATTCCTGCTGAGACTGAGGCTGTCCTAATATGGACACCGTACACCAAGTGAAAAAAGACATAAGGAGACTTTGCTCAAGACGTGTTTTTGTTGTTGTCATTAGCACTCATAAGCAGTGATTGTCTGTCCCTATGGCGCTTGGTCAAAAGTAGTGGACTATAAAGGGAATAGGGTGCCATTTGGGATGCAGATGATCAGTAGCCCTCATTGAAATGTGTTAACAAGTCCTGGGGACACTCTGAGCATTTATTCTCAGCTGCAGATGGTCACAAGGAAAATAAGTTCAATGAGAAACATTTCAAAGAGACACGTCAAGCTCCTGACTAATTGGTGATGCCATTGTCACAGACTGTACAAGAAAAGATAGTACCACTGGTGTTCACAGATATCATATTAAAAACAGCAAACATTTCTCTCCACCCTATGGAAAAATGTTTAGAATTGCTGGAAACTGGCTGTAAAACACCACAATTTTGCCAGCATGGTCACCTGTGATACAAGTCAGTATTCGACATCCATCCATGTCTGAGGACTTCGGGAGATGACGTGGAAACTGGCCACTAGGGGCAACTGTGAGTGTTGTTACCTTCAAGTAGGATCCAGTTTTGTTTAGGCATTGTGGGCGGGGATGGCAGGTGGACGCAAGCATCTGCCTCTGATTCCAAAGGTTGTGAGTTTGAATCCAATGATAGAAAGTTGTTTTTTGAGATTTTTGTTTTAAACCTTGTGTAGTCTAAACATTCTGTATACTCCTCTTGTCCTAAGGGTAAAAAATGACCCACCTTCACTAAACCCCTAAAATAAAGCAGCTTCATTTAATTTTAAACCCCTAATCTATTTTGCATGAAGAAACAACCTGTTACAAACTTTGTGAATATCTGAGTTTTCCCTCTTCACAATGCAGAAATACTGCATTTAAATCAGTGGACACCACTAGTTTTTATTATAACACAACTGTTGTTTTCTTTACTAAATTAGAGGTTTATTATTATTATTATTATTGCTAAAGGTACTGCATAGGTGTAAACATAATTCTCTTTAGTAAGAGATAGCACTTCTATAGCCTAAGAAAGTAGCAGAAATGTGCAGAAAGTAGTTTTGAATGCATTTTATTGAAGGGAAACAATAAGTCTAACTTTTTTGGCAACATAGTGATATATTCTTATATACTGTACAATGACGAATTCAACTACAAAATACTAGTCTTCTCCCATTTTTTGAATCATTGCCCCCACCCACAAGGTGTATAAACAACAAAAATAAATAAGAATAAAATAAGATAATAGATAGAAAACAAAAATGTGAAGAACATAAATCAATCAACTCTAATTGGCACATGTAGGACAGTACGCAAGTGTGTGTGCATGGACTTTGCAGATGTATTTCTCACATGTGCAGCACATAGTATTTGTTTCACAGTCCTTCTTTGGGGGGCAGAATTGCATCTCCTCCTCTTGCCTGCCCCAGCTGCAGCCTCAGGTGGATCAGAACAAGATTCAGCCCCCTGAACAGCTTTCACAAGCGCTGCAGAGGCTGCTGTGCGGGGGAGGCGCTCTCTTCTTTGAATGTGTGGGGTTACAAGTGCCTTTCCCAGCTGCTCCAGGAACACCCTCATCTTGTTCCGCTTATCAGGCATCCAGGTAGGGTTGATCTTGTTCCATATCACAAAGGCATTGTATGAGGACAAATCAATTATGTTATGGAAGATGAGCAGGGGCCAGCTGGCAGTCATCCTCCTGCAGCTGTAAGTTCCAATCACCTTGTCCAGGTTTTCCATGCCTCCTTTATTGTGGTTGTAGGCTGGCTTCCTGTCCTCATGATTACTGATCTCAGCCGTTTTGTGCAGTGTGCTCAGGAGGACCACATTCTTGTTCCTCTTTGGGAGGTAAGAAACTAGAGTGGTGGTGGGGGTGAAGGCTAACTTTGATGAGAAGGCCTCTCTCGCCCTTGTTGCGATGATTGCAGATGGGAGCTCAGGCTTGTTCTTTCTAACTGTGCCAACCATGGTGATCTTCCTCTTCAGGAGCTGCTGGCTGAGTTCATAAGAGGTGAAGAAATTGTCACACGTGACATTGTGCCCCCTCAGTCCATCTGTCACATCAAGCACAACCCGCATCCCCTGGTTCTTCTCCGGGCCTCCACTGGTCGGCTTCCCTGTGTAGACTTGCATCTTCCAAGTGTAGCTGGATTGTGCATCACAGGCCACCCATATCTTGATGGCATACTTTGCTGGCTTGCTGGGCAGTTATTAGTATCAAAGTCACAGAAAACAATCACATAAATCAATGATATTACAGCAATACATAATAAAATGGACAGTGAAAATCACTTACATTACAGATATGAAAATAAAAATGTACCTCTGAATGGAACCAGTTTCTCATCCACTGTTACTTCAGGCCCAGGGTTGTAGACGTATGGCAGAAGCTCCAGCCACTTTTCCCAGACCTCTCGTATGGCCGCCAGTTTGTCTCTCACACGTCTTGCAGGTCTTGACTCACGGTTATCAAATCGTAGCCTTCTTGAGAAAGTGTGAAAGACTTTCAGTGGCATCATGACACGAAAAATCACCCTTCCACTCTCTGCATTCCAGAGACTACATGTAGCCTCGCCTCGAGACCTATACACACCAACTATGATTAGCAACCCTATGTAGGCACGCAGGTCAATCTCATCCATCCTTTTTCAGTTGTCTCCATATTTACAGAAACCCTCCAAATTTGTCATCTCCAGGATGATTTTTTCGATGCCTGGTGTGATGAACATGTATAATGTTGAGGCGATGTCCTGAGCATGGGCAACTGCATGTCTTGTGGGCCCTGGGGTCATCCTTATGACATTTTGTGCTGCCATCCTGCCCTGGTTGTCATATGGTGACAAGGACCATGTTATTTTGCTGTTCTTTGACAAAAATGTCTCTTTCAGCTCGGGGCATTTCTTCTTCATCTGCAGATGATGCATCGCGCTCTAGGTTGTACTCGTCCCCATCTTCAGATACCTCCTCCTCTTCTAAATCATTATTCTCTTGTTTCTCCTCGGCATCTGAAAAAATCTGATCCACGACCTGTTTGGCACTGAAATGTGCACTCATGGCTTTAGCAAAGAGAGAACTGGGGGGACTGTCATCTGCAGCACCTTTATAGCCTCTGACTGCATTCCCCATTAGTAAACAATGCTTTCAAGAAATGTTTATTTTGTCTGAAATGTTGTTTATTTTGAATGTGAACTTGAGTCGTGTGGGATCGTGGAGGGGAGTTTTAGTTTTGTCTGAGTTCAATCAGTAACACACAATCTACATTTTTCCTTGTGTCTGTGTGTGCGTGTGTCTTTGTGGTTTTTGTGGTGTGTAAATTATTTTGTAACTGCCCAGTCAAAAATTACCCTAAGAAAATCTTTGCACCCTGGTGGTGTACAGCTTTCATGGAAATATGAACAAATGTGATGTTTCACTTTTTCACATTTTGGGGTCAATCTATGAATAGTCATCAAATTTCAAGTACAAAGAATATCCTTTAGGGGGTTTTCTCTGCTGTTGAACATAGTGGCTGGTCCTTTTTTACCCTTAAGACAACACAAGGGTTAAGCCTATCCCAAATCTTAACCCCTTCCTTAAACATTTGGAGTTAATGCCTTAACCTAACCTTAAACACTTTGAAATTTGAAGTTTACAACAACTTCGAAATTTGACGTTTGAGAAACATGGATGAACGTCTAATGCTGACATTGGACTGGCTGTACATGGAGGCTTCATCACATACCCCTCAAGACCATTATGTCTTCTCCTGTGCCTCTCAAATTCTCTAACGTGACTCTGAGTTTATCTAGACCTTGTTGGCTGCCAAAATATATTTCCCTTCCGACTGTTGACACCCCTGAAAACTTTCCCCCAGCTGTTTTATCAGTGAGATGGGAACATGTGATGCAGTCTGAAAGGTGCCTTTGAGCGGGGTCTCATTGGATGTTATGGCATCAGAGTCTTTCATGTCAGACACATAGGATCCTCTCCTGCTGCTGCATCAGTGGAGGATGTTTTGGGTCCTCACAACATAGCATTTTTCATATCATTGGCAAATCATAAGATTTAACAATGATCAGCTCTTTTCCCCACAAACAATATATTTGTATATGGTTTTTAGGCATATACTGTAGGTCGTTATCAATAAAACATCACAATACGGTGCAGAGCGTTACATTTTTCTGCTGGGGGACAAGGAAAACCCCAGCTCCACTGAAACCATTGGCAGCTACATGCCGTTGTCAAGAGATTGCCACATAAATATCATAACTATTTGATTTTAATATCATCACCTCTTCAAGAGCGTAGTCATAACTACACATTTCAGATTATTCCACATTTACAGTGCCTTCAGAAAGTATTCACACCCCTTGATCTTTTCCACATTTTGTTGTGTTCAAGCCTGAATGTAACATTTATTCAATTGAGATGTTGTGTCACTGGCCTACTCACAATAACCCATAATGCCAAAGTGGAAATCTGTTTTTAGACATTTTTACAAATTAATAAAAAATGTAAAGCTGAAATGTCTTGAGTCAATAAATATTCAACCCCTTTGTTATGGCAAGCCTAAATAAGTTCAGGAGTATACATTTGCTTAACAGGTCACATAATAATAGTATTTAACATAATTTTGAATGACTACCTCATCTCTGTACCCCACACATACAATTATCTGTGAGGTCCCTCTGTCGAGCAATGAATTTCGAACACAGATTCAACCACAAAGACCAGGGGGGTTTTCCAACGCCTCGCAAAGGTCACGTATTGGTAGATGGGTAAAAATATAAAAAGCAGACATTAAATATCTCTTTGAGCATGGTGAAGTTATTAATTACACTTTGGGTGGTGTATCAACACACCCAGTCACTACAAAGATACATGCCTCCTTCCTAACTCAGTTCCCGGAGAGGAAGGAAACCTCTCAGGCCAATAGTACTTTAAAATAGTTAGAGAGTTTAATGGCTGTGATAGGAGAAAACTGAGGGTGGATCAACAACGTTGTCTTTACTCCAAAATACTAACCAGACTGCAATTGACAGATTGAAAAGAAGGAAGCCTGTACAGAATAAAACATATTTGAAAACATGCATCCAGTTTGCAATTGTGCACTAAAGTAAAACTGTGAAAAATGTGGCAAAGAAATTAACTTTAAGTTCTGAATACAAAGTGTTGTACTTGGGGCAAATCCAACAGAACAGATCACTGAGTACCACTCTTCATATTTTCAAGCATAGTGTTGGCTGCATTATGTTATGGGTGTGATTGTCAACGGCAAGGACTATGGAGATTTTGTTAGGATAAAAAGAAATGGAATAGAGTTAAGCACAGGCAAAATCCTAAAGGAAAACCTGGTTCAGTCTGCTTTGCAGCAGACACTGGGAGACAAATTCACCATTCAGCAGGACAATAACCTAAAACACAAGGCCAAATATACACTGCACTGGAGTTGCTTACCAAGTTTACATTGAATGTGCATGAGTGGCCTAGTTACAATTTTGACTTAAATCAGCTTGAAACTCTATGGCAAGACTTAAAAATGGATGCCTGGCAATGATCAACAACCAACTTGACAGAGCTTGTCGAATTAAACAAATAATAATGTGCAAAGTTTGTACAATCCAGGTCTGCAAAGCTCTTAGATATTTACCCAGAAAGACTCACAGCTGTAATTGCTGCCAATGGTGGTTCTAACATGTATTGACTCAGGGGTGTGAATACTTGTGTAAATTCGATTTTTCTGTATTTCATTTTCAATAAATGTGCTATCATTTCTATTTAATCCATTTTGATTGCAGGCTGTTACACAACAAAATGTGGAATAAGCCAAGGGGTATGAATACTTTCTGAAGGCACTGTAGTTCTATCACCAGAGTTATACATCAGAGTTATGATCAGTAAACATCAATTGATCATGTATTTGCAGATACAGTTCAAGTCGGAAGTTTACATACACTTAGGTTGGAGTCATTAAAACTAGTTTTTCAACCACTCCACAAATTTCTTGTTAACAAACTATAGTTTTGGCAAGTCGGTTAGGACATCTACTTTGTACAGACATTATTTCACTTATAATTCACTTTATCACAATTCCGGTGGTTCAGAAGTTTACACTAAGTTGACTGTGCCTTTAAACAGCTCGGAATATTCCAGAAAATTATGTCATGGCTTTAGAAGCTTCTGATAGGCTAATTGACATAATTTGAGTCAATTGGAGGCATTCCTGTGGATGTATTTCAAGGCCTATCTTCAAACTTAGTGCCTCTTTGCTTGACATCATGGGAAAATCAAAAGAAATCAGCCAAGACCTCAGAAAATAAATTGTAGACCTCCACAAGTTTGGTTCATCCTTGGGAGCAGTTTCCAAATGCCTGAAGGTACCACGTTCATCTGTACAAACAATAGTACACAAGTATAAACACCATGGGACAATGCAGCCATCATACCGCTCAGGAAAGAGACGCGTTCTGTCTCCTAGAGATGAACGTACTTTGGTGCGAAAGGTGCAAATCAATCCCAGAACAACAGCAAAGGACCTTGTGAAGATGCTGGAGGAAACAGGTACAAAAATATCTATATCGACAGTAAAACGAGTCCTATATCGACATAACCTGAAAGGCCGCTCAGAAAGGAAGAATCCACTCCTCCAAAACCGCCATAAAAAAGCCAGACTACGGTTTGTAACTGCGCATGGGGACAAAGATTGTACTTTCTGGAGATATCTGAAATTATGTGGATATATTGAAGCAACATCTCAGGACATCAGTCAGGAAGTTAAAGCTTGGTCGCAAATGGGTCTTCCAAATGAACAATGACCCGAAGCATACTTCTAAAGTTGTGGCAAAATGGCTTAAGGACAATAAAGTCAAGTTATTGGAGTGGCCATCACAAAGTCCTGACCTCAACCCAATAGAAAATTTGTGGGCAGAACTGAAAAAGCGTGTGTGAGCAAGGATGCCTGCAAACCTGACTCAGTTACACCAGCTTTGTCAGGAAGAATGGGCCAAAATGTACACAACTTATTGTGTGGAAGGCTACCCGAAACGTTTGACCCAAGTTAAACAATTTAAAGGCAATGCTACCAAATACTAATTGAGTGTAAGTAAACTTCTGACCCACTGGGAATGTGATGAAAGAAATAAAAGATAAACAATAAATAATTCTCTCTACATTATTCTGACATTTCACATTCTTAAAATAAAGTGGTGCTCCTAACTGACCTAAAACAGGGAATTTTTACTAGGATTAAATGTCAGGAATTGTGAAACTGAGATGAAATGTATTTGGCTAAGGTGTATGTAAACTTCCGACTTCAACTGTACATGAGGGTAGCCTACTGTATCATTTTGGCATGTAGCTAGCTAGTTAGCTAGGTAAGCAAACAACATGTCATTTAGCTTGCTTCATCAGAGATTAGGCTTTCGGAAAGAGCTTGACGTCTTCATCCTGGTAAAGTTGTCAGTCGGACTACTGTCATCATCACTATAGATGACAAGCAGATACAGCCATCTAGTTTATCCCCTGAAAGTTAGCTTGTTAACTAGCCTAATTGATGTCATCCGTTGTTAGCTAGCTAGCCAATTTGAGGTGGTCCTTCAATTAATGTAGCCTATCATGTCTGTCAGCTACACTCTTAAAAATAATTTTGAAAACAGGATAATGTTAACTAACTTTTGTAGGTAGACCTACATTGGTTGGAGAAAAGAGTACATTAGGTCTACTTACCACTATGTTTCGCCAACTGTACAAAGATTCTACCAGTAGCTTGCAAAGTAAACATTATCAGCTAATAGTACATTTGCAAATTCTTGACAGGCCGAGCCCACAAGAGATGGGAAACCGCTGATACTTTTCATGTGTAGTTCACTTTCATTTTATATCACTCAAATATCCAATTAATGGTGGCCAATATTGAGAGATATCGTGAGACTACCCTCACATATCTGAAATGACATGATCAATTGCTGTTTTACTGATCATGAAAATTATGGAGTTACTTGCTGTATAACTCTGATGATAGAGCTAAATGTGTGCAATTGTTTTGCACGGAATAATCAGAAATGTGTAGTTCTGATTATAGTCTTCAGGAGATGACGATATTACAACCAAATAGTTAACATTTATTTAACAATCCTTTAAAAACGTCACACAGTTGTCAATGGTTCCGGCGGAGCTGGGGGTCTCCTTGCCCCCCAGCAGGCAAACCAAACACTCTGAACCTTATTGTGACGTTGTATTGATAATGACCTAAAAGCACTTCACTAATCTGAGTGTGTCATACAGTGTTGTGTTCAAGACCACCTAAAGCGAGACCGAGTCAAGACCGAGACCGGGAGGGGGACAAGGGGTCCGAGAGCCGAGTCAAGACCGAGACCAAAAAAATGCGAATCCAATGCAAGACGATGATTGTAATTTTGTCAAATTGCCAACATAAGAGTTCAAAAGGTCTAATATTTCTGTGTTCATATTTCTGAAGGACATATGGATTCTTTATACATTCAGAACAGTGAAAAAATGCATGCTGAGGGCAAATAGAGCCACTTTACAAATGATTACTAACCCAAACACAGTGGGGAACAATGAGGGCCTTCTATGCCTTCAGAGAAGGGCTAAGGATTTATAAAATACTAATAATTATTTTTATATTATTCTTTTCAATTATGTTCTGATTTAATCTCTTTAGTTTTTGTTGTAAAGGAAAGGATTAACACTGAAGATTAAAAAAAATCCAACCAGTCAGCCATTGGCTAAGCCATCAGGAGCTAGATAGAAGGCATATGCCGTTTAACTGTATAAGGGCAAACTTTTTGAGTGACAGTGGAATTAACAAATCACATTTTGACTTGTAATGGGTGGGACCATTTTGGAAACTTAGGGAAACTTCTGCCTTCTCAAAGGTCAACAGGTTACTGCGCAATAGCAAGCAGTAGTTTTCCCACTGTCTAGCTAGCTATCTTTTGTTGTAGGTTAGTTTGCAGCGGCAGCAGCAGGTGTTATCAAAGAGGATGTTGTTGCTAATTTGTTACCTTCTCCCTTTTCAAGAATACCTTTCAACAAGAAGTTAAACTTTCACTGCAGTGGGCTAAATCAGGGTCACACAGAGTGATTATTGGTAGTCTTAAACAAATCTACTTTGAAACAAAAGTATACAATTCACACACATGGTTATGGGCTTTATAAAATTTTTGTTTGCGTCCCAATATTAAACTTTATATACGTCACAGAAGACTGAACTATAACAAAACTGTTTGACATAGAAACACCGGATTTTCATCTGGCTTTTTGAAATAATCTTTATTAAAAATATGAATTACATTCCACCCGTGAGGCCAAAGAGGGCGATTTTGGTCTTTGACTGCATGACTTCTCTATTGTACTACATAATTGATAAGCCGTATACCTCCACTACACTACTTTGATACATATCAGTGGGGATTAAGAAGTGAGTATACGCAATGCCCACTGAAAAAAAGTGGGTATACGGACTATGTTGTATACCTGCGTATAGCCTCCACTACACCACTGGCCCTTTGTGTTTTACAAAGTTCACTGTCCTACATGAGTGCGCTCGTATTACAGCTGTCCTTTCAACATCACAAACCTGTCACACACTGAAGGCCTGTAGGTTCACCACTGTACTAACCTGTCACACACTGAAGACCTATAGGTTCACCACTGTACTAAGCTGTCACACACTGAAGGCCTATAGGTTCACCACTGTACTAACCTGTCACACACTGAAGGCCTATAGGTTCACCACTGTACTAACCTGTCACACACTGAAGACCTATAGGTTCACCACTGTACTAACCTGTCACACACTGAAGACCTATAGGTTCACCACTGTACTAACCTGTCACACACTGAAGACCTATAGGTTCACCACTGTACTAAACTGTCACACACTGAAGACCTATAGGTTCACCACTGTACTAACCTGTCACACACTGAAGACCTATAGGTTCACCACTGTACTAACCTGTCACACACTGAAGACCTATAGGTTCACCACTGTACTAACCTGTCACACACTGAAGACCTATAGGTTCTTCACTGAGCAAACATGTCTATAATAGATATAAAGGCTGTTAAGATACTGTATTAATGTTTGAAGAAAGGAGTGTATATATTTGGCCTGAGACACTAAATGTGGTATCTAGACTGGTCTCGAGCACTATAACACCGATGTCATAATTACAGTATGGACTTTGATGTGGATAAGTTACTGCATGTCAGATCTAGTCAGTCACACCTCCACAGTACTTCCCCACTGTATCAAATCAAATCGAATTATATTTTTCACATGCGCCAAATACAACAGGCGTAGACTTTACTGTGAACGGCTTTCTTAAGAGCTCTTTCCCAACACTGCAGAGATAAAAAGTATACACATTTGCAAAAAAGAAAAAGAAATAGTAACACAATAAAATAACAATAACGAGACTATATATAAGGAGTACTGGTACAGAGTCAATGTGCAGGGGAACGTGGTAGTTGAGGTAATTTACTTAATATGTACATGCAGGTAGGGGTAAAAGTGACTAGGCAATCATCAGGCAATCATGGGCAATGTAGTTGCAGCCTGAACCGAGACAAAACCACCATATCCATCACTGATAAAACAGAAAGAAAAACAATAGGAGTTGTTTTGATTACCTCTACTGACAGGTCCCCTGACTCTATGTTTGTGCTTCCATTAGACAGACTGTCTCACAAGGTGATAATGCATTTTGTATGCTACTGTCATCACATTGTATTGCAACTCTCTTCAGAGGGGACTTGTGAAAATGCCTCCTGCCTCATACTGCATTCCTGTCATAGATCTTGTGTTGTGTGTTTCCGGGTAGGGTTAGGGTTGACCTTACAAACCACAGTAGGGAAATAAAAAAAGAACAATATAGCTATACTGTCATAGAAGGAACTATACACAGTGGAATGAGTCCTGTTTTAGCCATGTGGGGTCGGATTGCTTTCCTATCTGTCTCCCATCATGTTCAATCGTTTAGCTCAACCTCTATGTTTGGCCCTTACAGTTCATTGATCTAAATAACTGGGGTGCTGAGGGGGCTGTTGCTATACTGTCACTATACTGTCACTATACTGTCAATATACTGTCGCTATACTGCCACTATACTGTCCCTATACTGTCGGCTGTCGCTATACTGTCACTATGCTGTTAATATACTGTCGTTATACTGCCACTATACTGTCACTATACTGTCACTATACTGTCGGCTGTCGCTATACTGTCACTATACTGTCTTTATACTGTCTTTATACTGTCGCTATACTGTCAATATACTGTTACTATACTGCCACTATACTTTCACTATACTGTCGCTATGCTGTTGCCATACCTGTTGCTATGCTGTTGCTATACTGTTGCTATACTGTTGCTATACTGTTGTTTTACTGTTGCTATACTGTTGCTACGTTTTGGCTTTTGATCCTAAACAAATGACTTTTTGATTCAACGCCCATAGTCCTACAGACTTCAGTACAAGAGCGCCTGAATATTTAAGATGTCTTACAGGAATGATGGGTGGAAAAATAGGCTCCAGGGTATCCCTTTACCCCCTTGCACTTGTAATGTATCTTTTATATTCAATATTTAATTGATTCATCTGATTACATTCGAATCAAATTGATCACATCGACCGTGTTTAAGCTGGCTTTGATAAGGGAATGTGCCTAGCTATATCTTGATTAAACCTTGATAAATGGTATATAAAGAAGAGCATTCATTTTCATTCGAATATCTCTATGAAATAGACAATATGAATCTAGCCTGGGCTACGCAGAATAGATTGAGCATTGCCGCTAACGGTAATCACTGTTGCTGCGGTAAAGCGTTGTGATGTGAAGAGGTTATAAGAATGCAGCATCCTCGTCTTGGGCTCTAAACCCGGGCACGGACTGGCGCAACGCCCAAATCAGTCTGAGAATAGAAATGTCCTTCAGAAGCCTGCCTCGAAAAACACAGGGACAACATTGCAGAAATGGGGAGCAACAGAGAGATAAGTCATTGGATGTGTACGGCGGCCAGGCGAAATGGACAGATTCTTGTGATCAGCAGTAGCTCCTGTGAGTAGCCTTTCCCCTCTTTGCTCTTTATCTCTGTGTTTTGCCCTCTCCGTCTGACATCATGGTTTTGAGAGAGGGTAACACTTTTCACAGTGCAGCCTATGGCCTGACGGCATGGATGTTTAAAGTTATTTAGCAGACACTCTTATCCAGAGCAACTTACATTAGTGATTGCGTACATTTTTAGACTTATTTTTAGACTTACCAACTGAGCCACACATATGTAAGAGTCCTACACCAACATTTGATGCTGAGACAGATTTTGTTACTGCTAATTGTCTTGTCATGTCAT
Organism: Salmo salar; assembly: GCF_965601325.2. Lineage (NCBI taxonomy): Eukaryota > Metazoa > Chordata > Actinopteri > Salmoniformes > Salmonidae > Salmo > Salmo salar. Next base: position 8,036,052 of record NC_138318.1, read on the forward strand.
CCCAGTGTATTCAAGCAAAATCTTCTCCAGGGGTAATAAAATTGTTTATTAAACAATTTTCCATCGTCTTAGGCACAATTTATCTTGCAAGCCTTCTTGACATAACAAACACGTCCCTATTTCCCTACGATTAATGGAGTGCAGTCTGGCCTCTCCTCAACACTGCAGTGCTGCCGAGGTAGCTGCCTGTTGATTTGGCAATTTGGTCCATCAACAGGCGAAAGGATGGCGTGGGCAATTACGCCTGTGCTGGTGCGTGTCCTAATGCAGTCTGGGCCTGTGGTGGTGTGAAGTGGTGGTATGGAGGGGATGGTTGAGAGCAGCAGGCGACGGTTAGCGTGGCTAGCGTCAGACTGACAGAGGTGCTGAGAGATGGACTCACCCCGCGCTCCTCCTCGGGTGATGCAGTTTAATAACACTGCCTCTCGCCACTGAACCAGCACAGCGCACATGTCATCTCTCTCACACACACACACACACACACACAACCAGAGCAGGGGTCAAGGTTGGGCTACACAGTAGGTCAATTATATTTCAATTAACAAAAATCTGTTAAAGTAGTCATTTCGGACCCTGCCAACAGTTACTTCTCCTAATGGCTACATTTACTTTATGTTTCTGTGGATGGCTGGTGGGAATAACACTGTTCTGGTACAGAGATCTCCAGGCAGAAAGTACCTCTAACAACTATTTAAACTGCTCCACTCTCTCCCATTGCCTTTCCCTGCCTGCCTGGCACTTTGCATTACCGAGATTGATTGGGTTAATGGTCCGGCAATGGACAGACATCTTTTCCGGGAGTCTTAACTTGTTTTGTCTGGTGGCTGCTTCATGCCACATAAACTAAGAAGAGCTCAAGTGCTGCTGGTCTAGTACCCTACCGGCTGCTGTTAAGGCTGAAGCCCACAGCCCCTTGGTTGAGCTTGTCACTGCAAATGTTGCCTTTACGACATGGATGGCATTCATAATGGATCTTGGGCTTAGCTAGCCCTTCAATGCCTTGCTTGTTGTTGCTCTGTCTCCCAACCTGCCCGCGGCGCTGGACACAAGACATGATTCTGAGGTTGGGAAATGTTCATTTTTTTCAAATAAAAACACCCATACATTAATTCATGGATTTCAAGGTGTGAGGTGTCTTTCTCACCTGTCAATTGACCTTCGATCTAACAACCTACCGTATATAAGTTCCATTTACCCATCACTCTTTCTACGAAAGATACAGCAGCATTTGGCCTTAGATGGTTGAAGGGAGAGCACATTGCATGCCAGACTCTTGAGTCCCAGGTGCTGCTTAAGAACAGATCTTGTATGCACACAGGCATACGCATGCACGCACACCCAAACATACACACAATTGCCACGGCCAAGCTGGTTGCTACTCCTCGTCGAACTGAGGATGTATGGCTGCAGTCTCATGAAATTCATTATAACGTGTCTGCGAGCCAGGTCTTTGTCGACGGCGCAGGATAAGTGGCTGGAAGTATGTTCTTTTGGATTCGTAAAACGTGATTATATTTCTCGGATCCTTTCATGGTCACAGGGAGAATACACTGCTAGAGGTGTTTTGGATGTTGTATCTCGTGTGAAAAGAAGGTGGAACTTCTTGTTTTTCTCTTTATCATTATTTTCTCCTGTCGCGCATTCTCCGAAAAGTTGTAATTTCTCCATGTTCGGTATTTCCTTCGGCCCTGACTTTAGGCTTGCCGATGGGAATTTGTAAGAAGCCTCTATTGATAAGCCAAAGAGTTACATGTAGAAGATGATGAGAGAACACGGGCATCTTGTTCGTAAGGATAGAGATGCATGTAGCCAACACTGTGCAGCCTGTCTTCAGCCCGTCTTCACCTTTGTCTGGTATCGTACAGGACTCCTATTCAGATGGCTCACTAATGGCCTCCTCTGATGCCATCAGCATGGTTGCAATCCTTACTACGTCTTTCATCCGCTCGTCACGTTTCTCAAACATATATCTCTATTATGTCTCTGCGCTTCCAACACACATACGCGCGAGCACGCGCACACACACTCACAAAAAAACAGATGAAGATTTAGGCCCTTCCTCTTTGGTTTCCATCTGGCTTTACAGTTCATGTTGAAAATCAATAAAAACAAAACATAAATCAGTTGAAGTATAGGCCCATCTCTAAGTGCCATTTACCAGCTAATCACAAAAGTTCATCTTTTTTTTAAAAGCGATACATTATCTCGCCTTGTATCAATTGCCTTGCTACCTTTCTATACTCCCCAGATATAATGAGTCTGGTCTTGACGTTCTCTGAGAGAGAGGGAGAGGGACGGATTTTATTGGACACAACAGTCAGTGAGTGAGTCATCCCAGAGATGCATCTGAAGAAGAAAACATCTGCAGAGAGCTGCTAGCGTAATGAAACAAGGTGTGAACAGTACCAGCGGCTAGCCCACCACTAACCCCAACCCCCCCCCCCCCCACCGCCCACTTCAAACTCCCACCTCCCTCTCTGTCCTCTATGCACCCACGTCTCCCCTCTCCTCTCTCCTCCACTTGTGATTGTAACGTTCTAAAGGGCACTATGCAGCGACAGAAATAGATATCAGCAGAGAGAGAGAGAGCCACCCGGTGCCGTATCCTTTTTTAGTGACGTCACTTAAGTGCAAAGGGCAAGCCGAACACAGTAGCTGTCGCCTGGCTAGAAGAAGCCAACTCGTAGAGTACAGTAGCGCAGACACACACTAGCCTATAGGCTCAGGCACAAATTCAGAGGCCTTCAAAAGGGGTCTCTATAGACCAGCCTCGGGGGTCATTAAGCCGTCTCAAAAAACCCATCTCACACAGAGTAGGAGTCAGAGCATCCATGGGATTGTCCAGAGAGCTGACATATAAATCCTGTTAATCCGGTTACATGAGGCCCGCTGGATGTCCTGGTCTGGCTGTGTTTGATATGCAGGCAGCCGGGCAACACGCATCCTCTGGATCATCAGAGGGACAAACAGACCGTGCGGATCTTTGAAACTTTGATGCAATGTAAACAGTTGCTCTACTGGGAGGGTTTCATTAGTCGGTTGGCTGGGTTGATACAGCGTGATGATTTGTGTCCTTTTTTTTATTCATATTTTTAAGTGCTTGTACCAATTAGTGTTGTTTATCAAGTGGGAATTGAGCTTTGATAACCATGTGACCTTGTGGAAAGCCACACTTAGCATAATTAGCTTGCCCTCTCTGTAACTGGAAAACATTAAGACGCTTACATGATATCTGGGTGTCGTACGGTATCAAGGGTTGTTTATGCAGAGGGAAAATCGAGTTATCACTGACACTAGTTATCCTTGCCCTCACGTGTGATGTATCAGATCCCTATGATATCGATTTTTCATTGCGGTCTTAAAATGGAGCGTAGCTCTTTGATTTGAACAATTTGCATAGCGCCTTGGCAGGACATGAAAACTCGTTGAGAGAGAAGAGCTGCTACTTGAGGGGCAAATTTACATTTAGTGTTTGTATAGTCAAAGGAGAGAACACACTGTTCAATTATACAATCTCACAATTAAATCCCACCATTCCAGGACATGCTCGTCACATTACTGCCAGGGCTCTTCTGGAAAAACATCTCTTTTTTTTTGCGAGAATGGCTTTCGTAAAAGGTTGATGTGTAGCATTTCTCCAACGTCAGGTAATTGGCTGTCAAAGGTGCCTTTCTCTCCTTTTTCGGTATTTTCTTCTTTCCACCTTTTTTCGGGTGAGCGATTCTTTCCCTCCTCAGTCGGCTGGTGTAGAGCGTGGCGCGTAGACAGACAGATGACATCACAGCGAGATAACACATGTCTCCAAGGTTCTTCTCTCTGTCCTGAGGGCAGATGGTGGTGACAGATTGCAGGACTAGGACAGTGTTCGCTAGCTCCTCTCTCCAGTCGGTCCTCATGCAACAACAATGTGGAAGAGACTGAGCTGAGCCCAGAGAGAAACTGTTCTCATTCAAAATGCATTGATTGGGCTTGTATTGAAATGCATGTAGCTCTTTTTCCTATGGTCATACACAATCACAGAATGGCTTTGTAAACTGAAAAAATACAACATTATTAGAGCCTAGGTAATGCTTCGTAAGTAGATCCTTCAAAGGTAGATCCTTCCTAGCGTGTTCCCAGATCAGTTTGTGCTCTTGCCTATACCATTGCAGTCCTTGTCAAGCAAAACAAAAATGATTGGCATGACTATGAGTAAAAAGGAATTGGCACGATGGCACAAACAGACTGGCACTCAGGCTAGCTAGATCCTTCCAGTTTTAAAATAAGAGCTGTGTGTGTGTGTGTGTGTGTGTGTGTGTGTGTGTGCGCGCGCGCGCAGAGGTTTGTCAACAACAACACAGCATCAACATTGGCGGCGATGTATGTCGGCTTCTATTCTATTGAATTCGATCATCTGTCTTCCATCTTTTTTTCCATCCTGTCCTCTGCTTATTACTTACAGCTGTCTGAAAGATCATACAGGGTGTTTTTATGGTTATTCAATAGCAGAAATCTCTCATCCATAAACAGACCGCTTGAACAGCCGATGAGAAATATGCCTCCCGAAGGCAAATGTCACACCTGTCAGCAGAGTTGAAAATGTAAAAGTCTCAATTATTCTTCAAAACCGCAGGAAATAGAAAATAAAATGCGTAGTCACACAGAGCAACACGTGCGAGTCTCATTGAAGGGGGTAATTAAAATGCTTGTCTTTTTATGAAGATTGGAGCAAAATTAACTGTCAGTGGGACCTTCATATTCACAATTCTTCATTCCCGCGCTCGACAGTGCACAGCTGTCAGCACCTGATGATTTCTGTTTATTTGTGTTTACTTTGATTTGCATCAATATAATGGATTCGAAACATACAGAGGGACTGAAAAGTGATATTCCATTTGAATATTGAATAAGGCTAGAACCTGATTGTAAAGAGTTTGGGCTGTAATGTGAGCTGTGGGCTGAGTGGATCTCTGCCTTAGCTTAATCACACTTCAAATGTCCTGTCATTCATTACATCTGTGTTGAGTCAAACATTTAATCCAATTTATGTTGCATTGTTTACATGGATACTAATTTTGGACATTTCATTGATAATGAGAGAGGAGAATAGCTGTTTACATACTGTAATGGCACACTATTCCCTATATAGTGCACTATTCTATGGGACCTGGTCAAGAGTAGTGCACTTTATAGGGAGTAGCGTACCATTTTGGACATACTCTGTGATAGCTTGTGATATCATCCTATGAGCTGTTGGGTTTTCCCCCTTTGATCCCTCCGTCCTTCCCTCTCTTGAGGGTAATCATTGTGTGTTTTGAGGTTTGGTTGTTTACTTTTGTTATTTAGCCCTATCATGATGACATACTGTGTACAACCCATCCACTGACATCATCTCTCTTTAGCATCACAATCATTTGATTATGTCATGCAGTGTTGAGAGGAGGGCAGGGTGATTGGAGTATTATGTCACATGAACTTCAGCTGGCTTCTCATGCATGCTTTTACCTCGATCCATTGCATTGGGGTCAGCACTGTCACACAAAAGGCCATATTTGGACTGTCAGCTTGTATCACACAGCCCCTCACCTCACCTCTGCGGTCTGTGTCTGTGGCTAGGAATAGTGTGCGTGCTTGTGCCTGTGCATGCAAGTGGATGTGTGTGTGCTCTCTGCAATCCTCACGCGGTAGTGGCAGCCCTCATGATGATTCACATAACCCACGAATAAAGAAACAGCGAGAGAGAGAGCGATAGAGAGAGCTACAGAGAGTGAGAGAGAGAAAGAGAATGAGAGAGAGAGAGAGAGTGAGAGAGAGAGGGATAGAGCGCAAGAGAGCGAGAGAGAGAGAAAGAGAGAGAAAGAGAGAGAGAGAGAGAAAGTCACATCCTGTAAAATCCAATTTTTTTCCCGCCAGTGGAGAGACGGTGGAGATGGGGCCTCTTTGATGAGATTTGCTCTCCTGCTCCTCTTTGATTATCTCTTATGCTGCGTGTTATGATGCTCCCCTAAGTGTCTTAGTTAAATTTCACTGGGATCACAGCAGCTGTTGCTAAAGTCCATGAGGCGAAGCCAAGCAGCTTTGGAGAGCCCATCACTGCCACTCTCTCTGCAGCCGACAAAAGATTTGGGCTGTAATCTATAGGGATTAGCTGAGGAAAAGTGAGGAAAATGCAAATCTAGAATGTTCATAAACAAGGATTTCTCAAACCCACCCAAGTTATGCTTTGAATGATAAGGAGCAGTGTCTGGGTCCCCCCCTCCCCCCAAGTGAAATATATACTGAACAAAAATATAAATGCCACATGAAAAGTGTTGATCCCATGTTTCATGAGCTGAAATAAAAGATCCCAGAAATTGTCCATACACACATCCCTGTTAGTGAGCATTTCTCCTTTGCCAAGGTAATACATCCACCTGACAGGTGTGGCATATCAAGAAGCTGATAAAACAGCATGATCATTACACAGGTGAACCTTGTGCTGGGGACAATAAAAGGCCACCCTAAAATGTGCAGTTTTGTCACACAAGTTGAGGGAGCATGCAATTGGGATGCTGACTGCAGGAATGTCCTCCAGTGCTGTTGCCAGAGAATTGAATGTTAATTTCTCCACTATAAGCCAACTCCAACGTCGTTTTAGAGAATTTGGCAGTACGTCCAACCGGCCTCACAACCGCAGACCAGTCATGTGAAATAAAAAGATTAGGGCCTAATGAATTTACTGTAACTCAGTAAAATTGTTGCATGTTGCGTTTATATTTTAGTTCAGTATAAGTGGATACCAATAGTCTCACCAATATTCTCACAATATCCATATGGTATAAAATAACAGGAATGAAAACACGCAAAGTGGACGATGTAATGGGTTTCACAGCAAGGCCAATTCTACCTGCAGGGGTTAAACGCTAGTAAGACATTAGCCGCCCCATGTATGATTCATAGTAATCTCCCCAAGCCAAGAAGTTTGATTAATACAGATAATTGCCAGGTTCGCTCTGAGGAGGAATACACCCCCCACAAGGCACTCCTCACTGTACTCTTCAGGATGAATCAATAGGAAGTAAATGTTTGTAGTTTGTTGTTGTTTTGTAGAGACTACAACAACTGCCATTGGTGAGAAGACTTGGTGAGAACATTGTGAAAGAAGACCTGTTACTATCTCCTTTTTCACCATGGAAACATAGACTAAGCAGGATTTTTGCCACTAAACTCTGGGGAGAGGGAGCTGCATAGGACTACAGTAGACAGCCAGACACAACTTTCTACAAGCTACCTGTCACTCCTAATAGGCAGCAATGAGAGGAGAAGGAGAAGGAGAGATGTTCGAATGAACCCACCTGTCTCAGACATTTCAAATGGATCACTTCAGCGATAGCTGAATATGTTATCACACCAAGAAGAGAATTCACCATGATGCAAATGAGAAGTAATTGTAGCAATGAAACCGCTCTATTCGGTGGTGAATTGTTAATCCCGGACAAAGGAAGATGACTTGTGGACAAAGGAAGATGACTTGTAGACAGGTGCTAGCTACCGGAGCCCCACCATAGGCTAGGACTGTGAGTAAGAGGCCCTGAGAACACAATAAAGAAAGCACTGAGTTACCCAGACCTCCTCTACCACTCTCCTTCCGCTGAACACTTACTGAACTGCCAGCAGCAGAGATCGACAGGCAGGCAATTTACTCCACAGTGTGGGGCACAATGCACAATATCTCACAATATTTCACAATGTCTGGGCCAAGGCTGCTCTGCTGTTGTCAAACCCAAAACACTGCAAAAGTTTTTATTAGCCTATTTTTTAACATCTCTTTTTGCTTGTTGTTACATGTACATTCTAGACTCATTGTACATACATGTCACTTCTCTCTTTCTTTTCTTCACAGTAGTTACTGTACATAGTAGGAATATAGTTACTTGACATACATCACATCCGGATAGACAGTACCCAAACACGTACGGTATACAGTGCCTTCAGAAAATATTCACACCCTTTGAGTTTTTCCACATTTTGTTGTGTTACAGCCTGAATTGAAAATGAATTAAATTGAGATTTGTTTTTATCACTGGCCTAAACATAATATCTCATAATTTCAGGAGGAATTATGTTTTTGAAATCTTTACAAATTAATAAAAATGAAAAGCTGAAATGTCTTGAGTCAATAAGTATTCAACCCCTTTTTTATGGCAAGCCTAAATAAGTTCAGGATGAAACATTTGCTTAACAAATTGCATAATACGTTCCATGGACTCTGTGTGCAATAATAGTGTTTAACATGATTTTTGAATGACTACCTCATATCTGTACCACACACACACACAATTATCCCTCAGTCGAGCAGTGAATTTCAAACACAGATTCAACCACAAAGACCAGGGAGGTTTTCCAATGCCTCACAAAGAAGGGTAGATGGATAAAGTTATTCATTACACTTTGGATGGTGTATCAATACACCCAGTCGTTACAAAGATACAGGCGTCCTTCCTAACTCAGTTGCTGGAGAGGAAGGAAACCGCTCAGGGATTGCACCATGAGTCCAATGGTGACTTTAAAACAGTTACGAAGTTTAATGGCTGTGATAGCAGAAAACTGAGGATGGATCAACAACATTGTTGTTACTCCACAATACTAACCTAATTGACAGAGAGAAAAGAAGGAAGCCTGTACAGAATGAAAATATTCCAAAACATGCATCCTGTTTACAACAAGGCACTAAAGTAATACTGCAAAAAAATTGGCAAAGTAATTACCTTTTTGTCCTGAATACAAAGTGTTGCATTTGGGGCAAATCCAATACAACATATTACTGAGTACCACTCTCAATATGTTCAAGCATAGTGCTGGCTGCATCCTGTTATGGGTACGCTTGTAATTTTTAAGGGCTGGGGAGAATTTTCAGTATAAAAAAGAAGGGTACCTAAGCACAGGCAAAATCCTAGAGGAAAACCTGCTTCAGTCTGCTTTCCAACAGACACTTTTCAGCACGACAATAACCTAGAACACGAGGCTAAATCTACACTGGAGATGCTTACAAAGAAGTCAGTGAATGTTCCTGAGAGACAAAGTTACAGTTTTGACTTAAATCTAAATGACGATCTATGGCAAGACCTAAAAATGGTTGTCTAGCTATGATCAACAATCATTTTGAAAAGAATAATGTGCAAATGTTGCACAATCCAGGTGTGGAAAGCTGCAAAAGGTTCTTCTACAAAGTATTGACACAGGGGGGTGAGTACTTATGTAAATGAGATATTTCTGTATTTGCAAACATTTCTAAAAACATATTTTCACTTTGTCATTATGGAGTATTGTGTGTAGATGGGTGAGAAAAAAAGTATATTTAATACATTTTGAATAAAGGATGTAACACAATGTAACAAAATGTGGAATAAGTCAAGGGGTATGAATACTTTCTGAAGGCACTATATACAGTATATGCATATAGATAGATACCGCATCCATTTCATCCCAAAGGCAAAGTAAAATATTTGTATTGGATTTCCCTTTTTCCTCTTTGTTTTTTTTTTTACACTAGGGTTGTTGATCTATCACTGAGGCTGTTTAACACATAGGCCTATAGCACTGGGGAGGAAAGATACCGGTAGCACATATAGATTGTGTAAAAACATTATATACTTCTCGCATAGAGAAGTGCTTCCATAAGCCAGTTATCATATTGGCTCTATTGATACATTTCAGCTATAATCAGTTTAACCCTGTGTAAACCTGCCAGTTGCACGCTAGCAGAGTCAACAGATCCCGTTGACCAACACCTAACCCATTTGCTGGTGTGTATCTGAACAATATGTCCTTTGCATTAAAAAAAAGAGATTTATGGTTTAAATGGTGTTTAAAGATAGTGACACCAATTGTTACAGGATCGTATAGGCCTACTCCAGTAGAGAACCTAGACAGGCTATTGACCCTCTTACTGTATCAATCGTTTATCCTATCCTAGCTCCACATTCGATCGGTCAATATTTGTCGTACCAATTCACATCTGCTAGAAGGGCAGCTACAGTGTAACAGCATTGAAGTCACAATATACCCCAATCGCTAAAATTACATTGTATCAGATCAAACTCAAAACCCAACCTTGGTTTGACCATTTTAAAATTTGTGCGGCCCATCAAATAAAAAAAAGTTCGCCTCAGCCGTTTTTGCCTTCCCATAAATCCAAGACAAATGTTAAGTTCATATAGTCCAAGGTTCCGTATTGTATGAATACAAAGGATGAGTCCATCATGCAATAATAACAAATACAAAAAATATAAGATTGTAACGTGTAGTGCTGTGTAATGTTGCGTATCGGGGACTACCTCAGCGTGAGGTATCACTCATAGCCACATTGTTATCTTCGAATCCTTGAAGAACTACAAGACAAACATTCTGCTTCTCTGCTCGGAGCCTTTTGAAAGTGGGGTACAGGGCACGTTCTCTCCACTATTTCATGGAGAAATTGTTCATTAATGGAGAACGGACCGGGCCTTCCCTCCCCTCTGCCACCAAAATGATGAGCCCATCGAAAATCAATTGTATCCACCTGTTCGTCCGTTATCTTGAGATTAAGTTTCATGGAAACCTTGACTTTATTCTCAGTTGCCAGATAGTTTTCATTTTCATCCTCCTTTATTCCCATCATAACAATATTATTCTTCATACATCTGCACTTCAGATCAAGTAATTCTGCTTTCATTGTGTTATTATCATACCATAGCCTCTCCGTAGTGGCTTATAGGGAGTCCGCGGTCGTTTTCAATATCTTATTTTCAGCTCGTATTTCTTCCATTTTATTGCTGTAATCCATTCCTGATTTGAGGGCCTCAACCTCCTCCATTAACACAGGCAATAAATTCAGCTTTTTTCAAATGTTTGTTCATGCTTGTCAGCAATGCCCTATCTTCTGCTGACATTGTTGTAAAAACCTCTTCCATTGTTACATACAGATGTTTAGTTGGAGGCTTCCCTTAAATCCTGTTGAGGGCAGACGTTCCACTAGCTGAACGCCTAGCCAATATCCAATGGAACAGCGTGGCGCGAAATACAAAAACCTCGAAAATCCAATAATTTCAATTTCTCAAACACACAACTATTTTACACCATTTTAAAGATACACTTCTCCTTAATCCAACCACATTGTCTGATTTCAAAAAGGCTTTACAGCGAAAGCAAAACATTAGATTATGTTAGGAGAGTACATAGACCAAAATAACCACACAGCCATTTTCCAAGCAAGGACATGTGTCAATAAAACCCAAAACACAGCTAAATGAAGCACTAACCTTTGACGATCTTCATCAGATGACACTCCTAGGACATCATGTTACACAATACATGTGTGTTTTGTTCGATCAAGTTCATATTTATATCCAAAAACAGCATTTTACATTGGCGCGTGATGTTCAGAAAATGGATGCCCACCAAAAACGTCCGGTGAATTTACAAAAATACTCATCATAAACGTTGACAAAATACATAACAATTATTTTAAGAATTATAGATACAGAACTCCTTTATGTAACCGCTGTGTCAGATTTTAAAATAGCTTTACGGAGAAAGCACATTTTTCAATATTCTGGGTATACAGACACCCGCCAAGTTCGCGGCAACCTAAACTCAGAATTAGTATTAGAAATATACTCTTACCTTTGCTGATCTTTGTCAGAATGCACTCCCAGGACTGCTACTTCCACAAGAAATGTTGTTTTTGTTCTAAATAATCCATAGTTATGTCCAAATACCTCCATTTTGTTAGTGCGTTCAGGTCACTGTCCAAAGGCTTGCGCAATTCGAGACACAAAAAGTCAAAATGTTCCATTACCGTACTTAGAAGCATGTCAAACGCTGTTTAAAATCAATCTTTATGGTATTTTTAACGTAGAAATGTGATAATATTCAAACCGGACAATAGCGTATTCATTCAAGGAGAAAAAGAAAAAAACAGCGTGCTCGCATGACCGCGCATATACAATCCCTTTGTTGCCAGGCAGTCCACTCAGAAACTGAGCTCCTATTATCTGCCCAGTGACAGGAGAATGCTCAAACCACTTTCTGAAGGCTTTAGACAGCCAATGGAAGCCTTAGAAAGTGCAACGTAACCCCACAGATACTGTAGTTTCGAAAGGGACTAGAAAGAAGAACTACAATTCTCAGATCCTACACTTCCTGGTTGACTTTTTCTCAGGTTTTTGCCTGCCATATGAGTTCTGTTATACTCACAGACACCATTCAAACAGTTTTAGAAACTTCAGAGTGTTTTCCATCCAAATCTACTAATAATATGCATATTCTCGTTTATGGGAAGAGTAGTAACCAGTTTAAATCGGGTACGTTTTTTCATCCGGCCGTGAAAATACTGCCCCCTAGCCACATCAGGTTATTAAGTTTTGCTCAAGGAGAGGACAGATCTTGTTCGCTTTGATGTGTATGATTGTTGTTCGAGAAATAGTTTCAGGTTCACTATATATGTTTTTAGTTATCAGCTAATCCTCAATTTTACGTTTAATTCATGGGACAAGCTGTGCCTACCACGTTACCACTTGCCACATAATTTCACTCCCTGGTCTTTGTGGTTGAATCTCAAAGCAGCGTGTTTGTTGTGTGTGCGTTTATCTAAATGACTGTCCTTGTCAGCATGTCGAGAATTCATTATTTGTGTATTCTAGTCATGGGTTTCAAATATGCCACTTAACACTGGAACCACCACGGGCTAGCAATCACAGTGGAAATATAAAATTTAGTCAAATGATGCTATTGAGAGATGGAATCTGAGTAAAAAGTGCAATGGATGCTGTGGGCCATAATTATGCGATATGTTTGATGTACTCAGAGGGCTCTGCAGGACGTTAGAGGGGTTTCCGAGTTCATAGTCAGTGGGTTTTCCGAGTCCAGTTAGTCTAACCCCACTCACCCTCCTCCTCTCCTCAGATATCCGTGGCCTACAGAGTTTCCTGGATCAGACATCTCGGCAGGGGCTGGACGTATCTCTACAGAGAGTGGACAGGAACATCAGTAAAGTCTTCTCGAACCTCTTCAACACCATGAGGACAGAGGAGCTCAACCGTTACAGGGACACGCTGAGACGGGCCATCCTACTGCTCAGCCCCCGAGGAGCAGAGGCCTTCATCCAACAGGTAAGTGAGAGAATTTAGGCCTAGGTATAACCACACGTACATACTCGTGGGTGCACTTGAACGCACACAAATCCAGGCTGCGTCACGTCCGGCCGTGTTTGGGAGTCCCATAGGGTGGCGCACAATTGTCCCAGCGTCGTTCATGTTTGGCCGGGGTAGGCCGTCATTTTAAATATGAATTTGTTCTTAACTGATTTGCGTAGTTAAATAAAGGTTACATTTTAAAAAAGAAGAAAAAAAAGGTGTGAGCACACATTTGCACACACACACACACACACACACACACACACACACACACACACACACACACACACACACACACACACACACACACACACACACACACACGTGTGAGCACACATACAGTACACACATGTCCTTTACATGTCTGTGCACACAAACAGAAACACCCCCAGACATAGCCTATCCTAGCCAATACTTATCAGACAAAGTGTTGACCTCCATGAGACATTGTCAATCAATGAATCAAACAATCATATGTATTTCCTGAATCCCTTTTTACAACAGCAGTTGTCACAAAGTGCTATACAGATAACCAGCCTAAAACCCAGAAGAGCAAGCAATGCAGATTCAGAAGCACAGTGGCTAGGAAAAACTCCCTACAGTGGCAGGAATCTACTGTAAGAAGAAACCTAGAGACGAGCCAGGCTCCGAGGGTTGGCCAGTCCTCTTCTGGCTGTAGGTTAAATGAGTTCATGGCCATTTAGGCCAGATGGTTCTTCAAGACGATTGTGATCATCCTGATATTCCCTCTCTAGAAATCCCCCCTGGTCAACATACGGTTTGGGGGCATTGTCTATCATTAGACATTACACATGCCTCCTAATAGCTCAGTCTGTCAGTTGTCCCGGGAGATGTCTTGGGACTCAGGCTCAGCACCGCAGAGCAGAGCAGACGGCCCGTCCACAACTAACAGGCAGAGTGGAGAAGGAACACCGTTCTCATGCATATGGATGAGTCAGTTCTCCGAGCCTCAGCCCAGGCAGGCTGTATATTTTTAGAAGTTTTAATTTTAGCAGGCAATGAGAGAAGAAGGTGTAACCATGGCACCTCTGACTGGGCAGCTGCATTCTCTTTGGAATGTCAGTCAAACTGGGCGCCGGTGGCAGCTACCTGCTTTAATCTTTAATGCCTCGTCATACTCCGACTCCCATTGCTACTCTGCCTCGGGAAATGTTTGTGAATATTTGAATTAGCTGTACTGCTTTGTAAACCAGACACGCTGTTCCATACTGTAAAATAACACTGCCTGTCTGTCTGGATGGAGTCTGGTGTTCTTACATCTATTCTGTCCAGCCTCCAGAAAGACAGACAGACAGACAGACAGACAGACAGACAGACAGACAGACAGACTGTCTATTGGTTGGAGGGGAGATTTGGACTTGTTTATTAGTGACGAGTGTTGAGTGCTGCACCACTGGCATTGCCCTGGATCGACAAGTGATTTTCACTTCAACTTCCCACATGAAAAAATACTACAGATTACTATAGAATACTACAGTACTTACTGTAGTATATTGTAGAATATTACACTACACACTGTAGTATCCCTCAATACTACAGTATTATCCACACACAAAAAACACTCTCGGAAATACTACAATATTCTCCGCAAAAACACTACACTTTTTTAACATTTCCGCCATATCGCAATTTGTGCCACCCATACTGTACATGACAAACTTACATGCCAAGTATATACCATATTGTGTTCCTACAAGTAATAAAGAAAAGAGAAGCGCTGAACTATCCATTTCAGACCCCAGTCCTCATTACCTACAGGTTATGGAAAATGTGCTCTTTTAGAATTTCTCCAGTAGGTTTCATGAAGGAGAAAGCCTCCATTTCTACAGTATGTCAAAGATAATAAAACACAAACACTATACTGTGGTAAATACTACAGTAATGTCCATAAAAACAGTACAGTAAATACGACAATATATTACAGTCCGCAAAAACACTACAGGAAATATTTCTGTGTACTACAATCCACAAAAACACTACATTAATTACCATGGTATGTACTACAGCTTTATTTTAGTACAGTATTTATACTATGGGTAAATCTAAATATTAATACTAAATACTACAGTATTCAGTGTCATTTTTTTTCTGACTACAGTGAATACTACAGTATTTATACCATAGTATACCATAGTATTATTTCATGTAGGCTGCTTAGAGTGTTAAGGCCTCTTGCTCCTCTCTGATCCCTAAGGTGTGTAGGTCATGCTGTAGTTACTAAGACAGTTCTGTTGGCCAAGTGTGTTATTGAGAGTTATTTCCTTTTTCTTCTACTGTGGCCTTTTGGGGAAGTATAGCCGGGGTGCTGGTGGGCGAGATGTAGTCGGTTGGCCGTCTGAGGAATAAAATGACGCAGCAGCCTGTCTTGTTGTAGCTGTCAGAGATGACAGGTGAGCACTCTCACTTGAGTAGACATGAGACAAAATTCAAGGTACTTTGCAAAGAGATATTCTGGCAGTTTCTTTCTGCAATCCCACACTGCTGCCGCCTGACTTCAAGTGGCTGTTGGGCAGTTGGACGTTTAGTATAAGGACAAGTAACACCCTGAAGGTCTGATCCTGCAGTAGCTCTGTCCGAGAATGTGTGGTCATTGATGGAAAGAGAATATAAAGGCACATCCGTACCACAGGAGCACACACACACCCACTATGATGACACCACAGCTTGTCTCTATCTCAGTCTCAGTCTCAGTCTCAGTCTCGGTCTCTTCACAAGTCCCTGGTTCAGTGTGGTGTGGATATCTCCAGATAATGGATGCCTTTATGTAATTTATATGACACGTCGTGATACGCTTGTTCAAGGAAATCGTTGACTTTTTATTTCATTTTGATTGAGGACAGCACACGGAACATTATGTTTGATTTAGAGGTTGTATCTCACAAATAATAATAGAAATGATAAAGCGTTTTGTCAGCAAGCACTAAAAAATTGCCTTGGTGTTCAGCACTACTGAGTGGAAATCTATGTGTACACGTGACGGGGTGGTGAGCCACTGTGTACAGGAATAGCCAGGTGTCTGCTTTGATGATTGATTCTGTTTTCCATGTCTGGGCTGTTTTGTTCCCTCGTGTGACTATGGCAAATGAGCACTAACCGACAGGCTAGGGTAAGAAGACATGGCTCACCCGCCATGTTTGTGGTCCTGTATGGCTCAGTTGGTAGAGCATGGTGCTTGCAACACCAGGATTGTGGGTTTGATTCCTGGAGCCACCTATATGTTACAATTGTTTGACATAGTAAAAGCACAAGGTGAATTGCCTCTTTAAGAACATGAATGCGTTATGAGTCTTTTTGAGATGTGACAAGGAAATGTTTTTTCGCTTTCAAGCGTAAATGTGCCATTCACATCCACTTGTGATTCAATAAACTATGATTCCAGACTCCACGCTCATGCTTAGTAGCCATTTTGTAAGCTGTCCATAGCCTAGGTTCCAGGACACAGGGAATGCACATATGAGAGCAGTGTCTCACACAGACTACCTTGCTGAGTCTCTGATTAAAGCTAGAGTGGCTGAAAGGAGATATGTGTGATCTTTCTTCCCTTTTCCAAACAATATGGCTGTGGTTGAATATGAGAGCGAGAGAGAGAGAGAGAGAGTATGCGAGAGAGAGTATGCGAGAGAGAGATAGAGGGGAGGCTGGTGCAGAGGTAATCCACACGGTGCTGTGAAATTTGTGGCACTCTTTTATCTCCTGCGCCTTTGCTATCTCTTTTTGTGAGTGGTAAATGCTGTGACTAAATGCAGACAGCGTCTGTTAAAGGCACAGCAAGAACCATGGCACTGCCCCTTTAGGTACCCAGGACCCCCGCTGTGTCTCCCTTCAGTCAAGATTCAGGCTGCTCCCACGCCCACGCACACACACCAAAGTCACACACTCAGGCTTTCAGTTCTAACACTCGGTGAAGAGTCTTCAGCAACTATGCTATACAGGAGAGGAAGCCCTGCTGCTCCTAGAAAACATACCAGAGCATACCTTTGTCAGGAAGAACGAGTGATGTCCACAGAAGAGAAGGATTGATGCAGTGATTAACCGAATGCCTGCAATCGTCTCCTTTCAATCAGCGGCTTCTCCTCAGTTGTTAGTGTTCACACCCAGTTTCCATTTTGCCTCGTTCAGTTGTTTTTCTTTCCTTCCCGCTCCAGAGGAGAGGAGGTCAACATTGAACATGTTCACTTACTTTAAACAATGATGAAAAGGACTAGGTGACTTTAATCATTTGGCGCTGAAATATTCATGTTTCCTCTCTGCTAGCTGCTGGATGTGGTAGCTAGTGGATGCTGTTTTGGCATCTCTGATGTGGGAGTGCGCTCTCTCTTCAGACACGCTGGAATCCCAAGTAGAACGACAGCCATATGTGGTCAGTAAGAGATGGCGGTCTACTAATGTCCTCGGGTGTTAAAGAGCTCGGTGTGGTTTCCTGTACAGAGCTTTACAGAACTTGTAATCTAGTCTTTTTCTCGAGCCAAAGCAATGGTACATGACAATCCGCGTCTGTGCGTCGATCTTCAATAGAGACGTCCGAGGTTGTTTGAGAGACGTTCTATCGGTAGAACTGGCAAGGATATGGGCTTACACAATTTACTGGCTGCGGAGAAAAGTACTCACGCACCACGACCTATCTCACCTTCAGAGCTGTTACACAGCTGTTGTTTTAGGGCCCAAGTTGAGGATGGAGGGATAGGTGGGTGGATGGAAAGTTAATAGAAGGATGGAAGGCACGATAAGGATGGGTAAACCCCTTGCTAAACACACATTCTAGTGCAGTTCCACCAGTACAACGCTGTGTTTTCGCTCCTGTCTCTCTTCTCGGTCCCCTGTCTCTCCTGCGGAGTCTGTGAATTTCACCTAACATTCACACTGTGCAGATGCTCAGCTCACCGCAGTGCTGCCTCCAGACTTACCAAGGCCTCAGATTGTGAAGTGACACCGCTTTTAATTTATTCCCAACAACGCTGTTCCCTTGTAGGGCCCTGCCAGACCTCAGTCACTGAAGGCGTACGTCCCTATTGCCTATATAGTGCACTACTTTTGGGCAGAGCCCTATAGGCTCTGGGAAGAGGGTGCCATTTGGGACACTGTCAGGGTGTTCCATCAATCCTCATTCTGCCAGTCTTCCTCCTCTTTTTCCCCGTGTTTTTTCTGCCCGCTGAGGTGAGAGGGAGGCTGGGCCGGGCTGGGGCTGTCGTGGCTAGGGAAGACAGATTGAGTGGCATTGCCCATCAGGCAGCCAGGAGATGACGGATGACACGTGGTGGGCAAGGTTCCACCTCCTGAGGAGGGGGGTGAGGAGCATGTGGAGAGCTGTGTATGTGGGTGAGGGAGGGGAGGTTCTGTGTGTGTGGGTGGAGGGACAGTGCGTGCGTGTGTGTGTTTGTGTGCACGGTAAATGACAGAATGGCAGGTTTCTCATTAGCCAACCCAGCAGCAGGAGGAGAGAGAACAGGGGTTGGGGTGAGAGAGGTATTTTTTTGAAGCATGGGGAGTGATTAAAGGAAGGTCAGAGAGCTGTGGCACACACACGGACACTCATACACAGGTCCCGTGTGGCTCAGTTGGTAGAGCATGGTGTTTGCAACGCCAAGGTTGTGGGTTTGATTCCCACGGGGGACCACTACGGAAGAAAAATAAAATACTTTTTTTTTTTTTTTTTTTTTTTATGTAGGAAATGTATGCATTCACTACTGTAAGTCACTCTAGATAAGAGTGTCTGCTAAATGACTAAAATGTAAAACATTTAATGCACGCAGTCGGGCTCAAACGTGTGTGCACACACACACACAATCAAACAACTCACAAGGATTTGCTTTTTTTTTTGTACACTACACCTTTTTTTCAAGCGAGGTCATTCATTCTGGCTAGACTTAATTTGGGTATAGAGGCTGAAGTTTGGTGATAAAAGTCCATTTCAGGCCAGTTGCATCACAAATTCTTCTTATACAAATTTGTATTTCTTGGTCAAGACACCTTGGGCCTGTGTGCAATTGACCAAAAGTCCCCAGTGGGATTCAAGCATTTAAGTTCGATTTCCAAAATATTGACAGAACTCTATGATTGCCATTCATTTTTGGTTTGTCAAAAGTTTGAGATATTTGCCAGTCTTGAACAACACAGTGACTACAGCAGCCCTGTATCCCAGCAACCCTGAATATATATCAAGACAGGCTTCTCTGCACTTAGCCTTTTTAAGTAAGGGGTAATGTTCTGCAATCAGAAAATAGGCTATCCGGGGGCTACATTTGGAGAAGAGATCAACTTATTGCATTTCAAGTACCATGAACATCTATCACCGACATGAAATGATGCTCTCTCTGTAATAAAGTATTTATAGTTGTACCTTACTGAATGTAGTGTATATTGACTTCAGGCTTGCGCTATCTTTCCAAGAAGTTGTGATGGTAATGGGAGATACTTGTCTCATTGCTGTTGTACGTAAATTAAGAAACATTTTGTTTGGAACACAAGTACACAATTATGTACAGGACATACAGTCCATATGTTAATTGTATTTATATAACGGGTGGGTCTAATCCTGAATGCTGATTGGTTAAAACCGCATTCCAGCCGGTGTCTATTCCACAAGTTATCACTGGTTAATTCTATGACATTACTCTGTTCCATCTGACTGTGCAATCCACTGTCTCATCAGCCCAGCCAGGCACTTTATAAACTTGATCTCCACTATAAAAAGCATCTAGACATTATCTCACATTTCTTTTAGACTAACATTTCGTTTTCACCAGCGGAGATTTGTATAAACCTTGTTGTCTGTCTCTCCGACATCTGCAACATTGTTTCAATATTCAAATTTGATCTCAAGCTGTCCTATAGAAATTAACGTGTCGGGAGTCGGGACGAGACAAACAGGCAGGCAGCGTTTCTCAACAAGTCGAAATCATGAATCAGCTGGCATCATTTTTATGGATATATACAAAGAAATGTCAATTGAAAAAAGGTCAAACAAAACGAAAGGCAGCTAGTTTGCAGTGTTTCCAGCTTCAGTTTGAAGTGATTGTGTTAGCTGTGTTGTTGGCTAGCTGCTCTGAACAACAGTGTCCTGACGGGTGAGCTCATTTTCTATGCCAAGTGAAATCGCTCCCCATTTGCTCATTGTTATGGATGTATAGAAAAGTCTCTAGAAAACAGCTTAAACAAATGCAAATGCAGCTACTTTGTTGTTATTCTGGCTGCACTTTTTGACGTGACATTTAGTTAGCTAGCACCCGAACCGATGGAAAGACCGACCAGCTGGCTTGGGTAGCAACCGTAGATTTGTGTCGGGACTATATCTTGTGGAGGGATGAAAAGGTATAAATAAATGAATAAAAAAAAGTTGTTGATGAATATGTCATTATTTGAATATGTTAGTAACCCGTTGTATAAAAGTGATAATGCCCTCAAAGTCGGTGTTTGGAGGATGTATTGGCATGGTTTGCCATCCCTCGACTTTGTCTCGGGCCTAACAACACCCGTGCCAATATATCCTCGAAACACCAGCTTCTCTGCATTATCAGTTAAATAAATCACACTTCAGATCTACATAGAAGTATTACAGATGACTTGCCCTTTTTTAACATGAATCCCAGCCAAGCCAACTACCATCATCTCAGCTCTCTCTCTCTCTCTCTCTCTTTCTCTCTCCGTCTCTCTCAGTCCCTCTCCTCATCCTCTCTCTTCCTCTCTCCTCCTTTCCCTCACACATGTCCTGCCTCATTACTTATGCTGTCCTACTGTGCCAGCAAGGACTTATTTGATGGGAGACAAATCCCGTGATTAACAATGATTAAGAGCATCGTGCAGGGGGGATGAAACTTGGAGAAACACCCTGTCTTCAAGAATCCTCTAATCCCGCTCTGTTTACAAAGTGTCATGTGTCCAAGCCCGGTCCTTATACCTGCTTCTAATGAGTCCTGCTCAAATGTGATTTACTTTATGGCTCGTACACTGCAGGATAGTGCTGTGATGGTTTACTGAGCTGAATGGTGATTGTAAGCAGATTTGTATGCCATTTACCTTGGCACAGATATGAAATGGATGTGCTGTTTGAGACTGTATCATTCGTCACACGCGGAGATACGTGATCTGCTGTGCTGCTACTGATAAAATACATTGTTGTTCTATCACTCACAGGCCTGACAAGTCTAATCTTAAACCCTAACAGTTGTCCGCATAGCGAGAACGCGTTTCCTCTGCTCCAGAGTCCAATGGCAGTGAGCTTCACACCGATCCAGCCGACGCTTGGCATTGCGCACGGTGATGGAAACCCATTTCATGAAGCGCTACACGCTTCAGCACTCGACGGTCCCGTTCTGTGAGCTTGTGTGGCCTACCACTTCGCGGCTGAGCCGTTGTTGCTCCCAGACGTTTCCACTTCACAATAACAGCACTTACAACTGACTGGGGAAGCTCTAGCAGGGCAGAAATTTGACTTGTTGGAAAGTTGGCTTCCTATGACGGTGCCATGTTGAAAGTCACTAAGCTCTTCAGTAAGGCCATTCTACTGCCAATGTTTGTCTATGGAGATTGCATGGCGGTGCGCTTGAGTTTATACACCTTTCAGCAACAGGTGTGGCTGAAATAGCCGAATCCACAAATCTGAAAGGGTGTCCACATTCTTTTGTATATGTATGATTTACAGTATCTCACAAAAGTGAGTACACCCCTCACATTTTTGTTAATATTTGAGTATATCTTTTCATGTGACAACACTGAAGGAATGACACTTTGCTACAATGTAAAGTAGTGAGTGTACAGCTTGTATAACAGTGTAAATTTGCTGTCCCCTCAAAATAACTCAACACACAGCCATTAATGTCTAAACCGCTGGCAACAAAAGTGAGTACACCCCTAAGTGAAAATGTCCAAATTGGGCCCAATTAGCCATTTTCCCTCCCCGTTGTCATGTGACTCGTTAGTGTTACAAGGTCTCAGGTGTGAATGGGGAGCAGGTGTGTTAAATTTGGTGTCATCGCTCTCACACTTCCTCATACTGACTGGTCACTGGAAGTTCAACATCGCACCTCATGGCAAAGAACTCTCTGTGCATCTGAAAAAAAGATGGCCTGGGCTATAAGAAGATTGCCAAGACCCTGAAACTGAGCTGCAGCACGGTGGCCAAGACCATACAGCGGTTTAACAGGACAGGTTCCACTCAGAACAGGCCTCGCCATTGTCGACCAAAGAAGTTGAGTGCACGTGCTCAGCGTCATATCCAGAGGTTGTCTTTGGGAAATAGACGTATGAGTGCTGCCAGCATTGCTGCAGAGGTTGAAGGGGTGGGGGGTCAGCCTGTCAGTGCTCAGACCATACGCCGCACACTGCAAATTGGTTTGCATGGCTGTCGTCCCAGAAGGAAGCCTCTTCTAAAGATAATGCACAAGAAAGCCCGCAAACAGTTTGCTGAAGACAAGCAGACTAAGGACATGGATTACTGGAACCATGTCCTGTGGTCTGATGAGACCAAGATAAACTTATTTGGTTCAGATGGTGTCAAGCGTGTGTGGCGGCAACCAGGTGAGGAGTACAAAGACAAGTGTATCTTGCCTACAGTCAAGCATGGTGATGGGCCTGTCATGGTCTGGGGCTGCATGAGTGCTGCCGGCACTGGGGAGCTACAGTTCATTGAGGGAACCATGAATGCCAACATGTACTGTGACATACTGAAGCAGAGCATGATCCCCTCCCTTCGGAGACTGGGCCGCAGGGCAGTATTCCAACATGATAACGACCCCAAACACACCTCCAAGACGACCACTGCCTTGCTAAAGAAGCTGAGGGTAAAGGTGATGGACTGGCCAAGCATGTCTCCAGACCTAAACCCTATTGAGCATCTGTGGGGCATCCTCAAACGGAAGGTGGAGGAGTGCAAGGTCTCTAACACCCACCAGCTCCATGATGTCGTCATGGAGGAGTGGAAGAGGACTCCAGTGGCAACCTGTGAAGCTCTGGTGAACTGCATGCCCAAGAGGGTTAAGGCAGTGCTGGAAAATGATGGTGGCCACACAAAATATTGACACTTTGGGCCCAATTTGGATATTTTCACTTAGGGGTGTACTCACTTTTGTTGCCAGCGGTTTAGACATTAATAGCTGTGTGTTGTGTTATTTTGAGGGGACAGCAAATTTACACTGTTGTACAAGCTGTACACACTACTTTACATTGTAGCAAAGTGTCATTTCTTCAGTGTTGTCACATGAAAAGATGTACTCAAATATTTACAAAACTGTAAGGGGTGTACTCACTTTTGTGAGATACTGTATATGACAATAAAAAAAAATCACATTTTGAGGATAACACAAAAATGTATAGAAACGTATTCCATTGTGTTCCTCTTGTTAACCATGTACATCATTCACTAATGAACATCAAATTACGATTCAAAATGATTGGAATTGAGGCAGTTTGAAAAGTCAGTATGGCTTGAGTGGAGGGCTCATCGATGGTACAGCAGGGAGAACGTCAGTCTGTCAGACAAGCCAGGAGTACTTCATCAGGACCCATCGCTATATCCGATGTTCCCATTATCATAGACGCCATGCAAACATCACAAACACCATCCAAGGGCATGCAAAGGCATACACGCAGGTATGCACACACACACACACACACAAGGCACACACACAGAGGCTCTGTTTCCATTTGTTCTAAGGCGTCTGTCTGAATGTTCTATGTTCCTTGCTGGGTGTCTATCCTTACTTCTCCACGAGTGCTTGTCAACTCACTTAACTCTAATAAAAAGCAATATGGCAGCGTACATGATAACAGCTGCAGCTGGCTTGAACAGAAGAGGATGTCATCAGGCTTAAAGCTCAAATCCTTGAGTGCTGACAAAGTGAAATGCCGAGCTAGCTACAGTGAAAGTGCTGAGTCTAACGATGTAGCTAACACCAGGGAATAGTGTAACAGCAAAAAGCTTCACTCTGTCGATTTAGTAAGAACATGCATTTGAAATGAGTATCATGTCAACATGTTGTGAGCACAAACTAGGAAGAAACGTGTCACTATTAACTTGAATTATTGATGCAATACCCTAGATCCCCATTGTGTACAGTACATTGTTCTTTAAAACCCTCTAGAGTCTAAGCGGGGGGGGGGGGGGGGGGGGTGGGGGGGGGGATTGTTTTAAGATGGTCATAGCAAGGATCATTTAGATATTTGATTTAGGTATCCCCCAAAAATGTTGAATATTGAATTTGGCCTTACTGCTATTAGCCCATAGAATCACATTGAATAACATATTCATAAATGGAAAAACAGATAGTAAAAATAAATCTAAAGGAAGTTTGTTTTTAAATGCTGTCCTATATCTGAGAGATATAAAAACATCAGGAAAATATAAAGAATGTGTTTTACACATATTTAAGCCCTTTATTTAGGTACTAAACTACTTCCACATACAGTACTTCCATTCATTTGTTTAACTGGTACCGGGCAGCCTTCATGTGTAGTTTGTGAAGCTTGTGAGCGTTCTAGCAAAACAACCAACATGTACGTATTTGTGAGAGCCTCATCTTTCTCTAGCCCTAGTAGTTTGTGGACCAAACCGTTTGAACGCTACAGACGTAGCTTGGCCACCTTCCTCCGCAGATGCGGAAGGCTGCCGTTGGCGGAAGCGATGGATTGAGAAGCAGCCCATACAACAACAAAAAACATTACAGTAACAATTACAAATTACCAGTGTTGCCAATTTCAATGAGTTGTCAGACCCATTCAGTGACTATTAGTCATAAAGGGGCTAGCGACAAATTTAGATACATTTCAGGCTGCCTTTGGGGAGTTTTGCCACCAACTTTTATGGTTTTGATAGCATTTAGTAACTTTTCCCAGTCAATTCTGCCGCAAAAAGAAGTCACAACAACGGTGCACACCAAGGCAGAGAAGCAGAAGGGGAGGGGACGCAGTAAACACTACATCGGGGACCACAGCTGTGCTGTAGCAAGGCAAATTGGTGCTGTGACGTCGTCGCGGCAATAGCAAAAAATAATTTAGAGACTTCCCACGAGAAATCAAGGAGCCAATAGCGATTCTCCCTGAAAAATTGTTTGCAACACTGGAATGTGTTTTACAACACCTTTGTCAGACTGACGCTAACATGCAGGAGGGGTGAAGTCAGGCACAGGAGACCAAGGTACGTGAAAACACACGTTTAATGAACAAGTCCAAAAAGTGCCGTTAAACAAGGCAGAGTACAAAACTCCAATGAAGGATAGAATCCTAAAAAGAGTCGGGACGCAGCACAGCAAACCCTAATGCCTAATACAGTACGGCAGAGGAACATCAAATCCCCAACCTACGAAAAGATGACACAAAATAATCCCTCACAAACCCAACCCCAAAACAGACAGCCTAAATACCCCACTAATGAATTAACACAAAACAGGTGCTAATCTAAACAGACATTACCAAATGAAACAGAAAAGGAGATCGGTGGCAGCTAGTAGGCCGGCGACGACGACCGCCGAGCGCCGCCCGAATAGGGAGAGGCGCCACCTTCTGTGGACGTTGTGACAGTACCACCCCGACGCGCGGCACCCACAGCGCGCCGACGCCGGCCTTGAGGACGACCCGGAGGGCGAGGCACAGGGCGATCTGGGTGGAGGCTGTGGAATTCCCACAACAGTGATGGATCCAAGATGTCCTCCACCGGTACCCAGCACCTCTCCTCCGGACCGTACCCCTCCCAGTCCACGAGGTACTGCAGGCCCCCTACCCGACGCCTGGAGTCCAAGATGGACCGGACTGTGTACGCCGGGGCCCCCTCGATGTCCAGGGGGGGCGGAGGGATGTCCCGCACCTCAGCGTCCAGCAGTGGACCAGCTACCACCGGCCTGAGGAGAGACACATCCTCCTCAGGACTTTAAACGGCCCCACAAATCGTGGACCCAACTTCCGGCAGGGCAGGCGGAGGGACAGGTTCCGGGTCGAGAGCCAGACCCTGTCCCCCGGGGTAAACACGGGGGCCTCACTGCAGCGGCAATCAGTGCTCTCCTTGTGCCGTCCCACAGCCCGTTTAAGGGATTCCTGGATGGCACTCCAGGTCTTCTTAGAGCGCTGTACCCAGTCCTCCACCGCAGGAGCCTCAGTCTGGCTCTGATGCCAGGGCACCAGGACCGGCTGGTAACCCAACACCACCTGGAAGGGCGACAGGGTAGTAGAGGAGTGGTGAAGAGAGTTCTGCGCCCATGGCACGAACCTCGCCCACTCTCCCGGCCGGTCCTGGCAATAGGACCACATAAACCTGCCCACATCCTGGTTAATTCTCTCCACCTGCCCATTACTCTCGGGGTGAAAACCTGAGGTCAAACTGACCGAAACCCACAGTCGCTCCATAAACCCCCACCACACCCGGGACATAAACTGGGGACCTCAATCAGAGACGATGTCCTCAGGCAACCCGTAGTGCCGGAAGACATGAGTAAACAGGGCCTCCGCGGTCTGTAGGGCCATAGGAAGACCGGGCAAAGGGAGTAGACGGCAGGACTTAGAGAACCGATCCACAACGACCAGGATCGTGGTGTTCCCCTGAGATGGCGGGAGATCCGTGAGGAAATCCACCAACAGGTGGGACCATGGTCGCTGTGGAACGGGGAGGGGCTGTAGTTTCCCTCTAGGCAGGTGTCTAGGGGCCTTACACTGAGGAAATCCGTGAGGAAATCCACCGACAGGTGGGACCATGGTCGCTGTGGAACGGGGAGGGGCTGTAGTTTCCCTCTAGGCAGGTGTCTAGGGGCCTTACACTGGGCGCACACCGAACAGGAAGAGACATAGAGCCTCATGTCCTTCACCAAGGTGGGCCACCAGTACTTCCCTCTAAGACCCCGCACCGTCCGCTCAATCCCTGGATGCCCCGAGGAGGGTAGCGTGTGCGACCACTGGATCAGTCGATCGCGGACACCGATCGGGATGTACTTCCGACCCGCGGGACACTGAGGTGGAGTAGGTTCTGACTGCAACGCCCGCTCGATGTCCGCATCCACCTCCCAGACCACCGGTGCCACCAGACAGGAGGCTGGAAGTATGGGCGTGGGGTCGATGGACCGCTTCTCGGCGTCGTGGAGACGAGACAGTGCGTCGGCCTTGATGTTCTGGGAACCTGGTATGTACGAGATAGTGAATTGAAATCTCGTGAAAAACATAGCCCGCTTGGCGAGGGTTCAGTTTCCTCACCGCCCGGATGTACTTCAAATTACGGTGATCAGTCCAGATGAGAAAAGGGTGTTGCGCCTCCTCAAGCCAATGTCTCCACACCTTCAGGGCCCTGACCACGGCTAGCAACTCCCTGTCCCCCACATCATAGTTACGCTCCGCCGAACTCAGCGTCTTAGAAAAGAAAGCACCGGGGCGAAGCTTCGGGGGCGCGGCCGAACGCTGTGACAGCACAGCTCCAACCCCAGCCTTGGACGCGTCCACCACCATGAATGGCAAAGAGGGGTCCGGATGCGCCAGCACTGGGGCTTCGGTAAACAGGGTTTTCAGCCGACAAAAGGCTCTGTCCGCCTCCGCCGACCACCGCAGCCACACCGGGCCCCCCTTCATCAGTGAGGTAATCGCACCAATGGAAACCCCTATACACCTGCCCCGAGCACTCCCTCCACCACCCCTTAAGAGCCCCCTGTCTCCACAAAATTTTAGGATTGTGAGTGGCCAGCCAGGGAATTCCCAGTACCACCAGAAATGTCGGCGAATCAATGAGGAAGAGGCTGATACGCTCCTCATGACCCCCCCCGCATCACCATACATTTACATTTTAGTCATTTAGCAGACACTCTTATCCAGAGCGACTTACAGTAGTGAATGCATACATTTCATTTATTTATTATTATTATTATTATATATTTTTTTGTACTGGCCCCCCGTGGGAATCGAACCCACAACCCTGGCGTTGCACACACCATGCTGGCGTTGCAAACACCATGCTCTACCACTGAGCCACAGGGAAGACCGTGACCAGTGGCACAGTGACTTCCCTAACCAGGCCTGACCCAAGTGGCCGACTGTCTAGGGTGTGCACGGGGAAGGGTTGGTCCAACTGAACCAGGGGAATCCCTAACTTATTGGAGACCCCACGGTCCATAAAACTCCCAGCCGCGCCTGAATCGACTAGCGCCTTATGCTGGGAGTGAGGGGAAAACTCAGGAAAAGAAACTAAGGCATGCATGTGGCCGACAGGGGACTCTGGGTGAGGCTGGTGCTGACTCACCTGGGGTGTTGAAGTGGTGCTCTGCCTGCCCTCTGAACTCCTGGGCGAGCCTCTCCAGCACCGGTCGGCAGTGTGCCCTCTGCGACCACAGTGGGCGCAGGAAAAGCCTCCCCCTCCGGTCCTCCTAGCTGCAGCCCCCCCTATCTTGGAGCAGGAGGGCTGGGAGGTAGAACGAAAAGGGCCCGATTGGAACGCCCGCGGGCAGCCAGCAGGTTGTCCAGTCTGATGGACAGATCAATGAGCTGGTCCAGGGTGATGGTGGTGTCCCGACATGCCAGCTCCCGGCGGACGTCCTCTCTCAGGCTACAGCGGTAGTGATCAATCAGGGCCCTTTCATTCCACCCCGCTCCAGCGGCTAGGGTCCAGAACTCCAACACGAAGTCCTGGGCGCTCCTCGTCTCCTGTCTCAGATGGAACAGTCACTCACCCGCCGCCTTGCCCTCCGGGGGATGATCGAATACCGCCCGGAAGCGGTGGGTGAACTCCAGGTAATTGTCCTTAGCCGAGTTTGAACCCTCCCAGACGGCGTTGGCTCATTCTAGGGCTCTACCCGTGAGACAAGAGACGAGGGCACTAACACTCTCCTCTCCTGACGGAGTGGGGCGAACGGTCGCTAGGTACAGCTCCAGCTGGAGTAGGAACCCCTTACACCCAGCGGCCGTCCCATTGAACTCCCTCGGGAGCGCGATCTTAATCCCACTGTGGCTGGACTCTGTCGGCGCTGGTAGGGGCGCAGGGTGTCGGGAAACAGCTGGCGTGGGTGGGGGAGCGCTTCTCTCCCAGCTCTCTAGACGCGCCAACACCTGGTCCATAGCCGTACCCAGGCGATGGAGGATGTTGGCGTGCTGGGTGACCCGTTCCTCCACGGATGGGGTTGATGCTTCTGCTCCTGCTGACTCCATGATATATGGTGCGGGATTCTGTCAGACTGACTCTAACATGCAGGAGGGGTGAAGTCAGGCGCAGGAGACCAAGGTACGTGAAAACACACGTTTAATGAACAAGTCCAAAAAGTGCCGTTAAACAAGGCAGAGTACAAAACTCCAATGAAGGATAGAATCCTAAAAAGAGTCGGGACGCAGCCCAACAAACCCTAATGCCTAATACAGTACGGCAGAGGAACATCAAATCCCCAACCTACGAAAAGATGACACAAAATAATCCCTCACAAACCCAACCCCAAAACAGACAGCCTAAATACCCCACTAATGAATTAACACAAAACAGGTGCTAACCTAAACAGACATTACCAAATGAAACAGAAAAGGAGATCGGTGGCAGCTAGCTGATCGGTGGCAGCTAGGCGACGACGACCGCCGAGCGCCGCCCGAACGGGGAGAGGCGCCACCTTCTGTGGACGTTGTGACAACCTTGCAACGAAAGCAGCTTGTAACTTAGTTTCAACGTTTCATCTTGTCATGTATAAAGACATGCTACCATGGGGACGGTATTAACTGCTTGTTGAATGCCCGGTGTTCAGTCAGCTCAGCTTTCATACAACACAATATTCTATAACTGGCTAGTTTTGTCTTGTGTCCTCTTATGTCCGCTGTTACAGATTTCTCGGGGGACAAATCCCAGAACTACTTATATCCCTACAGGTTTAGACTATATATGGACATTTCACTAACATCACCCAGTTTGAGAGTAGATACATTTATCAAAGAAAAATCGATGGGTGTGTTTGTGTTACAAAGAAAATGTTAAAAAAAATTATTCAATAAATATCACATTGATATGCCTATAAAGACAGTATGTGGAGAGTACATCGTCAGCTGTCTAACCAGAACTAGAATGGCATTCTATTTCTAGGGTCATTTTGGCCAAATCTAGCTAAGGATTTGGCTAGCTAACCACACACTGTCATGCACAGCTCTCTGGGTGAGGTTCAAGTCTCCTATGGGTGATGAATAGGGCTGTTGTGTTGACAGTATTACTGCCACACTGGCAGTCATGAGTCATGACTGCAGTTAAATTTCTACGTGACTCACGGTAATCTCCTTTTATGCACCCTCGACATGCTTTGGTAGTACCCAACTTACTATTGACCATGAGATCCTAATGGTTTGGTACTCAGGGCTCTATTGTCCCTCTAACCACTCTGACATGAATGCAAATGCAATCGAAAATCACATCAAACACTTGTCATCAAAACAGTATCTGTGATGATCAATTTGAAGAAAGAAGTTCAACAGCAGGTTGAATCTGAGTGTAGAACATGGTCATTGTGGATGTTGTTTCAAAGCCTAACACAACAAAATGGACAGCTCTTTCTAAGGTGATGATTAATTAACCTCATATGCATATTAGAGCTTATGCATACCCATGGGCTTATGAGCCCATGACCTCCCCCCCCAAAAAAACATATTAAAATGTTGCTTGTGCTGTTATACAATACATAGCCTACCACGTATTACACATAGCAGAAAAACATTAAAAAAAATGATTTAAGATGTCTTTTGTACATAATTTGTCTAACCTATACTCCAAAATTAAACTAATTTGAGTAATCGCCTTTGAGTGTGGACTATTATTATGCTTACTGGATGGACTTGTTACCTTATGCTACGCTCCAAATGTTCTATCCACACGTCTGGGAGAGAACGTATAGCCCTAGGCGATGCTGTTGTTTCATTGATTGTGCAGGGCAGCTTACAGAGTTAGCCGACAATTACAGTGAATTTGTATTTGATTTTGAATAGCCTAGTAATAGGGATGTAACAAAATAAATCTTTGTAAAGTTTTGTAGGAATAAAGAAATGATGGTGGCACTCTAAATATGTGCTAATTCCCATTGGAACACAACCATTTTAAAAGTGCAGGGCTTGTGCAACGTACCGTAACGAAGCTGAAGTCTCTACCTATCCATTGATGTAAATATACCCTCTGTCTGATTCCCAGTTTGTCCATTAGATAGCTGTAGGAGATCACATGACGTCTCTTGGCCACTTGAAACCAGTTGTGTCTGGTTTATGTAGTCACAGATTCCAAAATGGCTGAATGGAAGCGACGGGGAGCTCCCAGTAGCCACTCCCTAAGGACAAGATGGGGTGTGACAGGGCCAGGATTGCTAGTTCACTGCCTATCATGGGAGAG